>NC_064760.1:43678855-44418855 GCF_011397635.1 Epinephelus fuscoguttatus
TGTCGGCTGAACAGGTCTCAAAATACCATCAGAAATTAGAATCAAGGTGACGGGTTGTATAAAAATTTCATTTAGACATTTTTATTCAACAACAATAAATAATTTCTACACACTTTTTTTGATGGATTAAAGGGTGATTTACGAGCACACACTTACTGATCATCATTTGAAAAGCTCAACATCTCTTTATTTATGCTCACAAAAACTTTGACACCACAAATTACTAATCTGAGACAACTAGGATTTGTACCCAGGTTCATTGTAAACTCTGCCGTATCCATCTCACTATGTAAAGAAAAAAACACGTATGTTGTGGCTACGCAAGTCCTGTCTTGTGTGTGGTATGTAGCCACAACATATGTGGTTTTTTCTTTACATAGCACTGTGCACGGGTATTTTTCTACTTTATCCATCTCACTATTAAGAAACAGAAAAATAACTAACTTAAATAAAGCCTGAATTCTTTCTTAATCTGCAACATGTTAGTCTGGAGGTTTAAACTCATGTCCTCTCACAGAGTTGGTGATTAAAACTAAACTTTCATCTCTGTCAGAGAAAACTGATCTGAGTTCAGACTGTTTACTTACAGTACAGCTACACTCACAGATAACTGAGCCTCCTACCTGCCTGTCCAACAGCATAAAACCATTAACAGAGTCCGGACAGAGTGGAGTCCTGCGGGGATCAGATCAGGGGCTGCTTGCTGTGCTGCTGTTCAGCAGCTAACAAGCCAAACTAACTGCTAACAGCCACTGCTGCAACTAACAAACTCCACAAATCCTCTCCACAGCTCCACCATCCACAGTCAGACACAAATGGCTGATTATTTACTGCTGAATCACAGCTCACAACTTACACCTGCTGACGCTGCTCTTGCAGTACAGGCATTATACGACATGACCCCACACAAATTGCAACAGAAACTCTTTCAATTGTTCTAGTCTCATAAATATGTCATTTATAACATATCAAAAGTCCTAAGAAATCCAAGTGGTGGAAAGTATTGAAAGATACTGAAATCGGGGATGCCACAATTTCCCATTGCCGCCCATGTTAAAAAATAGATTTATGCATGTCTTCTTGTCTGATGTCCACATAAAGGGTCCAGTTCTGTCCACAATCAACCAAAAACTGTATTTTAGCTTTCGTAAGTGGGTATCTCTTTGGAACCTTTGATTCTTATCAACTGTAACTGTCAGATAAATTTCCTACATATTAGTAGTGTCACCAAGCTCACAACAAGATACTTAAGTATTATCTCTTCTACCTCAGAACATTTTTGATGTCATCAAATTGATATATTTCAACAACATATTTGCACATTCATGACTATTGTGTGAAAGAGTATGTTATTATTATCGTGTACCATCAAATTAGCCTACTTTATAGTTAGCTAGCAGTAGCTAGCTAACTAAGCTAGCTAACATTACTGTAGCTAGCTAACTGTATACGGTTGTGTTGTTGCCAATCGTTTAGCTTGATGTGCGTAACATGGAGAGACAGACTCTTACTATGTTATTTCTAGCTTAGCTAACACTAGCTAGCTAACTAAGCTAGCTAACATTACTGTAGCTAGCTAACTGTATATGGTTGTGTTGTTGACAATCGTTTAGCTTGATGTGCGTAACATGGAGAGAGACTCTTACTATGATATTTCTAGCTCAGCTAACACTAGCTAGCTAACTAAGCTAGCTAACATTACTGTAGCTAGCTAACTGTATATGGTTGTGTTGTTGACAATCGTTTAGCTTGATGTGCGTAACATGGAGAGACAGACTCTTACGGTGATATTTCTAGCTTAGCTAACACTAGCTAGCTAACTAAGCTAGCTAACATTCCTGTAGCGTATGTGTTGTCGATGTGTTGTTGACATAATTGAGTAGCATGATGTGCATGGAGAGACAGCTTACTATGATATTTCTAGCTTGCTTGTAATGACATCTAACCTGTTAGGTAGCCTACTATCCTAGTAATGTTAAAAGTTAAACATATTTAAAACATGAAATCATTCATGTGTGGACCAAAATATCATACAAACTATTATTCTTACCCAAAATTATGAAAATTGCATATCTTTACTCTATGAAACACACTGATTCGAATATGGGTAATTTTTTACCCATATTTTCCAATTAGTGAAGTTCATTAGTGGCTATGTGTCAGTTACTGTACTGTAAAAATTAATATTCATCTTCTGTTCATGATTTTAGCACCATGAGTGCAACAATGAGTGACCCTCTGAGATGTGCCATCTGTAAGGAGCCCGCAGAGGGAGGAGAACAGCCACCATCCACCCTTACTGAAAAGGGGAGTGACACCATCAACCGAGCAAGTACATCTCGAGTGGATGACATCCATACATCACCTGGGGAACTGGTTCATCAAGTCTGCCGCAAGAAATATATCAACAAATAACAAATAGTGAAAGCGCGGAAGGAGAAGCAACAAGAAAAAGAACATGAAATGGAAATTGACAGCCGTGTTCTACGCTCAGCTGAGAAGGAGTTCCATTATGACAGAGACTGTCTGTTCTGTGGGAAGTCAGTTAATGTTGGGACCAAGAGGAAAAGTTCTGATATGCCTGTATTCCCAGTGAGGACGGTTGAGTTAAAGGACACAGTCTTGAAATCTTGTGATGAAAGAGGAGATGCCTGGGCAGCCACAGTGAAAGCTCGTGTGCTGCATGTGCATGACCTGCATACTGCAGATGCAGTCTATCACCAAGTGTGCAGCATCAATTTCCGTACCAAGAAGCAAATGTCAGCAGATCATCAGACCAGCAAAATAGGGGCCAAAAACACAAAACTGGGTAGACCACACGACAACATAGTCCTGCGACTTGGGGGCTTCCACACTGAGATGAGTTTTGTGGGGTCCATTTGGCATCTCATGGCTGGTACTGGGTTGCAGGAAGTGATGGAGCTTGTCTATGCAGCCAGTGCTGTGGTGCACATGATGACCAGGAAGGTGATTGCACGGGCTGTGCGGGCACACCTCCTTATTGATGGCGTCCTCAATGGCCTGATTCTGTCTGATGCACTTGGTGTGGCTCCCTTTCAGCAGCCAGGAGCACCAGAAGATGTGACTCCCCCTCAACTGTCAGGAGATACAGAAGAGTGTGATGTACAGATGTCATCAGAGGAAGATACCCCAGCTGGAGATGGAACAGAAAACTCTGATCTGGATGAAATTGCTGTCCTCTATGCACAGTTGATGGAGGGATCAGTGTCTGCAGAGAAGGCTTGCAAAGCAGATGTGATGCTCAGAATAAAGGAACTACTCAAAAGCAAAACTGAATCCTTGAAATCCTCTAGCAGGACTGCTGCCCTCTGGTTGCAGTACATGGATATGGTAGACATACTTCGCAAGTTTCTGAGAGCTGAACATAATGGGAATTGGGCACTGCACCTTGAGGCAATATCAGAAATGTTTCCTTTCATGGCAGCATCTGGGCACAATCTCTACACAATATCGGCTCGGATCTATGTGCAGCGGATGTGCAAGCTCCAGGTGGAACATCCAGATATCTACCAGAGATTAGGAGAGGGATTCCATGTTGTCAGACGAAGTGATTGCCTATGGGCTGGCCTGTCCGTAGATCTCATCATCGAGCAGGTGCTGATGAGAAGTATGAAAACCAGTGGTGGCCTCATGAGAGGAAGAGGGATGATGGAGCTGCAACGATTGACATGGTTGCTCTCCATGCCAGCTTGCGCTGAAGTCAACAATGCCATGCAAGAGCTGACAGGGGTGAACCACAACACTGGCGAGCAGAACAAGGACATGACAGATGCAAGACAAGCACGTGACAAGAAGGACACACTCACAGTTCTGAACTATCTCCAAGAAAGACACCCCTTCTGCTCAGATCCAAGCTTGTGCAGTGTCTCCACTGGGGTCCATGCACACCCTTCTGTGAATGTTGATAAGGCAAAGGCCATCAGAAACACCATCTTGGCCAGCATGGATGGACAGACTACTGCTGAGTACACATTCAAGAAGAAGGATCAGGCAATCACCATGAGTACGAAATCCTCAGTGAAGATTGATGGTGAAGCAGTGCAGGTGGATCCTCAACTACTTTTCCAGCGACTCACAATTGCTGCAAAAGCTTCACAAGACCTGGCATCAGTGTTCAAGTATGAGGTGTGTAGTCATCCTCCAGCGCTGTTTGACACCTTCCTGCTGCTTCGACAGCCACAGAAGCCAGTGCTAGCAGATGCCATCTGGGCGCTCTACACACCTGACCTTCCAGGAGTCACAGGCGATGTTCAGTATGTGCTGGATGGTGGAGCACTTGTTCAGCGCATCCCGTGGACACGTGGATCCACATACAAGGACATCTGCAAGCTGTACACTGAGTATGTCAGAAGGAAGTTTGAAGAAGCAGTTGTCGTCTTCGACGGTTATCAAGGCACATCCACCAAAGACATGACACACAGCAGGCGAGCAGGTGGGAGAACTGGAGCAACCATAAGCATGGATGAGGACATGCCTGTTACAATGAATAAAGATGAGTTCCTTGCAAACCACATAAACAAGCAGCAGTTCATCGACATGCTCAGTGGTCACCTACAGAAGAAGAACTGTCAGACGTACCATGCCCCAGGTGATGCTGATCTCCTCATAGTGCAAAAAGCAGTGGAGTCTGCCACCGCAACAAACACTGTGCTCATTGGTGATGATACAGATCTGCTCGTTCTCCTCATCTACCACGCCAACCTCAAGTCACATGACCTCTTCTTCAAACCTGAGACGAAGAAGAGCATGAAGAAGCCACCAAGGCTGTCAAGCAGCAGCTGGGTCCCAGTGTGTGCACACACATCCTCTTCATCCATGCAATAGCCAGATGTGATACTACCTCCCGCCTTTATGGCATTGGGAAAGGAGCTCCTCTCAAGAAGTTTACAACCAGCACTGACTTTTGTGAGCATGCTACAGTGTTTGACACACAGTCAGCTTCCATTACAGATGTTGTGTCAGCAGGAGAGAAAGCTTTGCTGTGCCTGTACAATGGGAAGCCTGTGGAGGGACTCCACTCACTACGACACAAGCGCTTTTGTGAGAAGGTGGCTACTAGCAGTTGTCTTGTACAGTCACAGAGTTTGCCACCTAAGTCAGCAGCAGCGAAGTGGAAGTGGAAGTGAAGTGGAAGGGAACCGTAGATGAACTCCTGCCACAAGAATGGGGATGGAAAGAGAGTAATGGGGGGCTTGTCCCTGTCCAAACTGACTTACCACCAGCTCCACACGCACTCCTACGGGCCATCAGATGCACCTGTAAGACAGACTGCAGCAGCCTGAGGTGCACATGCAAGAAGCATGACATTGACTGCTCTGTTGCATGTGGCCACTGTAAAGGATCGGGGTGTGCAAATTCATCTCAGGCTGCATGTGATGATGATGAAGATGATGGAGATGAGCCAGACAACTTAGACTGATGATGACCAGCAATGTTAAAGTTCAAGTTCAAGTTAACATGTTTAAGTTTATGTTCATCAGTGCCAACATTTATGTTGTGCCAATTTGGAAGTATTTTGAAAGTAATATAAAAGTGCTATTTTAAGTGATATTTAAATAATTTTGTTTTAAATGTATGTTAATCAATAAATTAATCAAACATATGGATTAGTGCAAATTTATGTTGCCTTGCATACAAGTATATAGTATATAGTGATGTTGCTTTAACCCTTAGATGCATTAGTGGGGTCGAAAATAACCCCAGGGGTTGTTTTTCTTCAATATCTATGGAATTAAAAGTTTTTATCATTTAATATTCTAGGTATTCCTCATAAAACATGTTTTTGACATCAGGCCATTTGCATTTTTAAAAAAAAGTATATACATTTTAAGAAATTGTTGTTTATGTATCACTACCCCACTCTTCCGTAAGTGGGGTCAAAAATGACCCCAAACATTTCCTATCGAATATCAAGGGTTAGACCTAGGAATCTTTGATTCTTATCGACTGTAACTGTCAGGTATACATTTACTGTTGCACTTACTCATCTAATAACAGCGGTCTCACCACCCAGGAGGATTTTTATATAGCAACATACATGTTAGCATTATAATTGTTTTATATCTTGGAATATATATGACGTTATAAAATATGAACTTATTTTCCACATCCATGACTTTTGTGTGATAAAGTATAGTATTATTGTCATCAAATTAGCCTACATTGCACACAGTGTACACACATTACACACAGTGTACACACATTACACACAGTAATGTTAGCTAGCTTAGTAAGCTAGCTAACATTACTGCATTTGTTGTGAAGAGATAAGCAGACTTACTATGATATTTATAGCTTGCTTGTGATGAAATCTAACCCTTTAGGTAGCCTATTATACTATTCTTGATTATTCAATGATGTCATTAGTTGTTAAAATGTTAATAAAAAGTGATAAATGCTAACTAAGTTAGCTAGTGTTAGCTAACTACAATGTAGGTACTAGTTGGCTAACTACTATGTAATGTTTGTACTGTAATGTTAGCTAGCTAACATTACTGCATTTGTTGTGTAGAGATAAGCAGCCTTACTATGATATTTATAGCTTCCTTGTAATAAAATCTAACCATTATTGTGTTTGTGTGTGTGTGTGTGTGTGTGTGTGTGTGCATGTGCACACACACACACACACACACACACACACACACACACACATTACTGCATTTGTTGTGAATAGATAAGCAGACTTATATTTATGGCTTGCTTGTGATAAAATCTAACCCTTTAGGTAGCCTATTATACTATTCTTGATTATTCAGTGATGTCATTAGTTGTTAAAATGTTAATAAAAAGTGATAAATGAACATGTCAAACATGAAATCATTCTTTTGTTGACCAAAATTTAATACAAATCATCATCTTTAACCAAGTTGCTTAAGTTTATCGCATGAAACGCATTGATTCTAATTGGGGTCATTTTTGACCCCACTTATGGAAGAGTGTAGGTATTGGTAGGTCATGCATCTAAGGATTAAAAAAAAAAAATTGGAAGCAAATAAGTGGTACCAGGGTATGGTTAAGAAACACCTTTGAAAAGTATTTTCCACCACTTGGATTTCTTCGGACTTTTTATATGTTATAGAGGAGACTTTTATGAGTAATAAACATTTGTCAGATATTCTGTTGCAATTTGTGTGAGGTTTGCCCCTTTTTTCTCATAAAATGCCTGTACTACTGTGTGTGTGTTTCTGCTGGCTAGTGAAACATCCTGGCACCAACTAAACTAAGCACAAAAAGTAATCGGCTTTTTCTTGTTGTTGCTATTGACTCTTGTTTTGAGCTTCTGGTACCCCTAGGTGCTGACAATCAGTCAGGTGGGCCCTGCTACAGTGGTCAGTTGGTGTCTGCTCCAAGAATCGGCATGCCACGTTTGACTGATCTGGATAGGGCCAGTGCGATAGGGCAACCTCAAGCTGGTGTTCTGCAAAACCAAGTTGCGGCATTATTTGGAGTGAGCCCAAGTACCATCTGCAAACTGAAGGCCAAGTTCCATATAACGGGGGATGTCAGAGACAGGCCGCAAAGTGGCCGTCCCAGGAAGATGGCACTCCAAGAAGACCTTCTACAGATTTGCAGTCAAGGTTTGCAGGACGATATGGCATAGGGCTCTCTGCACAGACAATCTGGAACAGACTGTACGCAGCCAATCTCCGGTCTCATAGGGCTACCAGGAGGCCTGTCATGACTGCCCTTCACTGTCAGGCCCGTTTGTGTCGGTAACACGTGCACTGGACCTGAACATGTGGAGGAACGTTATGTTCAGCGATGAGTCCAGATTCTGCATACAGCAGTTGGATCGTAGAGTCAAAGTAAGGAGAAGACGTGGACAACGCTTTGCTGCTTGCTGCACCGATAGAGTAACATCTTTTGGTGGAGGCAGTGTGATGGTGTGGGGCGGCATCTCCCTCACTGGAAAAATTAAGCTTGTCATCATTGGAGGCAATCTCAGTGCAAAGAGATATTGAGATGAAATTCTGCAACCAGTTGCAATCCCATATCTCCACAGTCTGGAACTGAACTCTATCCTCCAAGATGACAACGCTCGCCCCCACAGAGCAGGGTTGATCAGAGACTACCTCCAGAATTTGGGAGTGGAGAGGATGGAATGGCCTGTCAGCAGTCCTGACCTCAACCCCATTAAACACTTGTGGGATCAGCATGGGCGTGCTGTTTGTGCCAGACTCTGGCAGCCAGAGTGACCAACACAACCAGAAACAAGGTTGGTCCATCATAGTTTTCATTGGAGCACACTGGTTAAGGATCTTAAATTAGCATGTTCACCCAGGTGTTGTGTTTCGATTAATGTCAGAGCTAGAGCTGATAAATACCTGTGACTACTGCAGAGTCATTTGACTCGGGTGTGAATGCAGGTTGTCATGTTTCCCATAACATTAAAAAGCCAGATTTTAGGGTGTGTTAGTGTGTTTTTTTTGTGCAGTGGTAAAGGGGCTTCATGTAGCAAGACAAAGACAAGTAAACAGAAGAAGACCCACGCTGAAAAGCTTGCATTCACTTTCACTGTTTACTTGTCTTTACTGTGTACACTGTTGTTTGCAAAGGAGGAATTGGCAGTTTTATTATTGCTGCCGGTTATTTATCAGTTGTTGTGTTTACAAAGCTTCCCCTGAAGCTTGCCTGACTGAGAGCATACTCCTCCTGGCTCTGATTGGTTGTTTTTGGTCAAGTGTGATGGATTCTTGCAAATGCTATAAGGAGCACTGGAAGGCCAGAGAACTACTACTTTTTTTTTAAGTTACCGACTGTAGCTTTAAGCCATTGTTTCACTTGCGTAGTGAAAAGTGGAAGTTGTGATTATGATTTTTCAGATAAGATCAAACTTCATTTATCTCAGGTGGTGAGGTGTTCCATAATTGCAAGATTTTTATTGGAAAACACAATTAACCGAAAGTCATTGTGCACCCTGGAAACTGTGGCCCTCACGACTTACTATATTTCTTGATCAATTGACAGTTGATTTTTGGGACAAGGGTACTGTTTTAAAGTTTGGAAAAATTCTCAAATGGCAATCAGTGCAATGTCTATGTGAGAAGAATAAACAATACATTACTTTCCTCAATATATCCCCACTCAGCTGTCCTGTTACAGGTAGAAACTTGAGTAATTGGAAAAATGAGAAGAGTGGAATGAGTTTTCAAAACTTGCAAGACACCATGATGTTGCAAAACGGCTTAGACCCAACAGAGAAGGTTTTTCATCTATCCACTGGACCTCTCAGCTGTCAATCACTCCACAATCTCTGGCTTAAGAAGTCAGTCGTTTATCCATTAGGCTTCTTGGGCTGCAGCTGTCATTCAACAGTAAGGTTCAGTCATACACAAAAAAGAGAACATCTCTATGAATATTTGCCAATCTAAATACCACTTTCCTGTCAGTTTGGTTGTTAAAATGAGCTTTCAGCTCTCTCCGTCTCTATCTTCTTATTGGTACTTCTCATCAATTTATATTTACAGCACAGTACAATAAACCTGCCTCTAAAAATGTGTATTTATTTCTGCATAATACAACTACTGAATAGCGACTACTGTAAAACATTGAAAAACATGTATAAAATATGTGTTAGCCTTACTAATTCTAAAAGAGGTAAGATTTGAAAGCTGGGCACACACACCAGGATTCCTGATATGTGGAGGTTGTGGCTTTCCTTTTATATTATCACTTCATATTTAACTCCCAGCCCCAATAACCAGAGTGCGAATTATACTATGACAATGTGGGGGGGTCAACATTTTCTCCAGGATGTACAGCGCAGGTGCGTGCTCCAGTTAACACAAGTCTTACAATCCTGACATTATCTTGCTTGTTTAACGAAATGTCTGCAGTCTGTAGATGATGTTAGACCATATTTTACACCACACATACTGTACCACACGAACAACTTCTGCAGTCCCTGACTCTGCTCAAACGCAGATCCACACAATGCTGAACCAGAACCAAAAACACTATCAACATGCCAAAGAGGAAGGCAGATGTGTTACCATACAGGCTCTGGACCTGTGCCTGACTTACATGAACGGCATCGTCCACCCAGTAATCTAAATGTGTCAGCTGTTTTCTTAATTTGAAAATAGTCTAATGGTAAAAATAAAGCAACATTCCACATTGTAGATCCTGTACTGGTCCCAATATTGAAATGAATGGATAAGACAGGACTCACTCTGTAGGCTCAGAAGCCTGGGCTAGAGTGACTCTCATCTTTTTCATTAATTCAGAAGTGAGAAACATATGGCTCCTGTAGAATAAGGACTATGTTTCTATTAGACTATTTTCAAGGTAAGAAAACAGCTCACAAAGTTTGATTTTGGGGTGGTCTATGCCTTTAAGTAGTAGCTAGGTTAATGTTTCAGTTTTCAAAGTACCCTAATGCAAAATATTCTTTCAAATGTACTGTACTGTGCCCTTTGTTCTGTTGTAACTGTTTTATTTTATTGTATCTTTATTTTTCTTTTAACTTTTTAACTCTTTCTTTTATATTAATATTTTTTATATTGCCTTTGTGTTGCTTCTACATTTTTACCAAATTGATACTGCATGTTGATATTTGTATGTAAAGCACTATGAGTCACCTTGTTTTTAAAATATACTATATAAATAAAGTTGCCTTGCCAAATCAGTCTTACCTTAAAAATGTGCCCACAGAGGTTTGGGTTGCCTCTCCTGGGCTTTCCTCCCTGTCACTTCTTCCACCAATGTCTATAACTTACTGATGTTAAAATGTAGCGTTATCTCTACAACTAGCTAACGTTAATCCATTGTCTTCTTGACTGAGCACCAGTGTAAACTAACATTCACATAATAAATGACATCTTACATTGAAACGCCAAGCCATAGACACAAATTAGCATTCATCTGCAGTCTAGACACCTGACACAATATAATTCTGAAACTCTGACAGTGAGAAAGTAAAGTGTATTACACTAGCTAGATACTGTAGCTACTTACATTAATTTACAGCATTGTGTAAATGCAGCGCAATCTTTATTTTAGGGGGGATGAAGTCGTAATTGGGGGGGTCAAACCCCCCCGTAATTAACTCTATGCCAATAACTGAAACGCTGAAGTGGATACATATGAAGCAATTTTTCAGTGTTTTTCAGTGTCACAAACAGTTTCTGAATAATTTTGATGACCAAATATTTAAAGCCTAACATGGCCTAGTACACCAAACTCCCTGATAAATGTGCAGCACTGTGAAACTGATGGATGCAACTTCTTTAAAACTTTTTTTTTCCAGCTTCAACTAAAGAAACCACAAGGCCCTGTCAGATGTGAAAAGACACTTTCATTTACATTTAGCCACATCATGTCGCTGCTGGCCAGATCACAAACCAATCTGTCTTTGTTTTCCCAGGTTACATGCAAATCAGTGTCGGCCCTCCCCCAGTCTACAAGGAGGTCACAATACACCAGAAGCTGCTATAGACAGTAGAAGAAGAAATTCTGCACTTTAGCAGTTTAGTTTAAACTGTTCAACAAATATCCACAATCTAACACATGAATGAATTTTATCTTCTGACCTATGGATGAGAGAAATGTTTTGTCGTCTTCACAGACTCCCATTCATGCCACTACCTCTCCCACACAGACCAATGCTCTCTCACCCACACAGGTCATTTAGTGGTTTAACTGATCAGCGGTCAGATTAACACTACAGCAGCCCAGTGTACCCTACATTTGACCATATGTGTGAAAACCGTTGAAGGCATTTTTTCCAAGTCGCTTTAATGAGACAGAACAATAGTCTACTAGAATCCCCTACAAGCAGTGCCAGTGGCATAGGCAGTATAGGTGAATGCTAAGGGCACTGTCATTAATAGGAGGTGCCACAAATGGGGGTAGTAAAAAAAAAGTTTACTATTTTTTTTACAAATACTATTACTACTATTATTTTTTTTAAAATATTACATAAGGCCACAGCAACATAATGACTTAGCAAGACCTACTAAATAATAGAGAGACCTTTTTTTCTGTATTCCTGCTGCTCCTCGGCCCCCCTCCCCAGCTCGTTACACTTCACCTGCTCTCTGGGGGAGATGGGCGAGTTATCGGACGTCATGTAAACCCTGAAACACGCTGTATCATTATCATGTCAAAACAACAAAAGCTCACTACACCAGTGAGAGATGTAGATAAGAACATGAAAAAACAATAACAAACAAACAAAAAATTCTGTGTGTGCTTGGGCACCAAATGTTCTAGAACTGCCTCTCCTATATGAAACCCAGCAATGTTGTTTCCTGTTAACTTTTGTGATTAAAATGTCATCTATAGGCTTAGCAGATGAGATTAAGCTCAGCTGCTAAGATTTGCATGTGGGGCAACTTAGAAAGTTGAACTAAGAGTCTAGGTCCATGTTTGTGATGTCCAGAAATCCAACTATTGCCATGGTGCAGTCATGCAACCTTTCCTTATTAGCGCAATTTGCATAAATTATATAACAAGTCAAAATCCGGAAATGGCTCTATTTTGCCATTTAGTTAAGAAGGCGATCTTAGAGTTTAAATTTATGTTTTGATGTCTAGAAATCCATCTTTCCCATAACTAAATCATGCAACCTTTCCTTAATAATCTGCACAAATTATATAACAAATTAGATCAAAATCAGGAAATGGCTATATTTTGCCTTTTAGTCCACTTAAAGGGGCCAAAATGGTAAAAATGGTAGAAACCTCAGGGAGAGCAGCTGAGGAGGGATCCGTCTTTCAGGACAGACAGACGTGCAATAGATGTCGTACAGAACAGATCAACATGATAAATTAACAGTAATCCGTATGACACAATGAGACAGAAAAAGAGAGAGAGACAGACAACCACACACGTCAAACTATCCAGGCACAGCTGCGATTTAAGTTAACCTGCAAGACAGTGGAGCACAAAGGCTCTGGGGAAGAAGCCGAGTTAGTGACATGCAGTACAGCCGAGTTAGCAAGATGCAGTAACAGGACATGAGTGTTAGCAAAGGAGAGAGAGAGAAGGTGCTTGGTGTATTATGGGAGGTCCCCTGGGAGACTAGGCCTACGTCAGCCTAAATAGGGGCTGGTACAAGGCAAGCCTGAGCCAGCCCTAACTATCAGCATTTTCAAAAAGTAAAGTCTTAAGTCTAGTCTTAAATGTGGAGACAGTGTGCCTCCTGGACCGCAACAGGAAGATATGGTATATGTATGTATGTATGTATGTATGTATGTATGTACGTATGTGTATGCTTGTAGGTGTGTTGTTTTTTTTTCCTTTTTAGCATTTGTACTTATTCATTTGTTCTTAACCCACTCTGTATGTTTTAATATGCACTGTCGCTCTCCGCAAATGAAGTTCCTAATGGAAAATAAAATTCTTTGAGTTGAGTTGGAGTTACAGTAATCCAGCCTAGAGGTAATGTAGGGGAAATACCTCTTTGAGAATATTTGCACTCGTAATTAATAAATTTTGGGGCACCACCCTCCTAATGAGGGAAGCGACTAATCAAATTAATAACTCCGTAAATCACTTATTAATTCATCAGCATGCTTATCAATAATGAATCAATCTCAATATCTAGGTTATGAATTCTCTATACAGTGATCTCAGCTCCTGTCCAAAAGATATATACACAGACAACGACTTGGTGATAAATAAAGATTTATTTAAACTAAATAGGTAACAACTGAATAAATGAATAGCAAATAATGATTATATGACACAACACAAAATTAACAGTATATAAATGTAATGAAATGAGAAGTAACACTCGTGTGAGTTACTTAGTTTGGCGATAGTGGGAGAGTATATTAAAATAGCCTATATTATAAATGGGGAATGCAGGAATGCGCAAAACCATTCACGTAGGCCTAATGAAACCTAAATTAAAATCAGGATAATTAACTAAGCCTCCTGCTCGACCTCACTCTTCACTGCACAGCAGCTCACTCAAGTTATGGAAGTTTTGACCTACTTTTAGCAGCAGGGATCAAAGGCGAAGCTCCTCTTGGGCCCCTGGACTGTTGCGCCACAGCTCCTGGACTTTCCAGCAGAATGGAACAGCTATCTCACAGCAAGAGGGAAGTGGTTGAATTTGCGATGACCTGTGGGTGCCCAGTGGGCTGGTTCACGCTGCAGAAGGCCTTTGGCCTGGGCAGGACGACCACTGTGGCAAGTGGCTGGCAGCTGCTGGTTCTGATTAATCTGGAGCGAAGAGGTTGGTCGGCAGGTGCTGGTCTACTTCGTTCTGTTTAGCCTACTCGCTTATGATAATGGTGACAGCAATATCGTTGGCCGTTCAATATTGTTGTCAAAGTTATTATCAACGTGCAAAAATGTTGAAAACACTGGAGATAACAGAAAACTGGATTGACAAAATTTTAAAAGTTCAAAATAACTTAGATCATGAGCACAAAAGAGTTAAAAGTGTAGTAAAGGAAATTACGCACGACAAAATATGAATAAGCACGGCAGAACTAACAGTACGAATAATGGGGAATGATTCACAAAAGACTAGAAGACTGAAAAACTAAGAACAGATAACTGAAACGGGAAAAGACACTACTAGGAATGAACAAAGACACCGCACTGAAGGGGAAAAAGGGGACCAAGCCCAGAAAGGGCCGAGCTGCGCCGAGCACACAGGTATTTAACTAACCGAAAATTGGGCGGATTTGATCAGGGAGGCTTCTCTCGTGATGAAACATATACCACCATGGGATATATTCAGAGGAAACTTTAATGCTTTCCTGATACGAGGTCATATACTTTGATATGTTACGCGCAAGGGATGCATACTCTTCCCCCTATGGTCAACATTGATTCTTAACATCCAATTAAACATACAGATTAACATTAAATCAAAATACACTTATTATGCCGTGGTATCAGCTAGCCTACGTCAAATACACACACTCTAGATTAACTCAATGACAATATATAATGACAAACAAAATGAAGGAGCACATATTCATGCAACCAGTCGATTAATAATCCCTAATTATATCTTCATTCAAAATACATAAAGTTGACTTCCTTGCGGTAACTCTTCTTAACTCCGCCACAAGATGGCAGTATGGCTACATGTTAGAGAGTTGAAACTAAAATTGAATTCTGCAACTTATCAATCTTTTGTTTTAACAGGGTTAAAGTAAAGTATCATTCAGTTAAAACATGCTTATGTATGTGTACAAGTCAGGACATGGCAAATGGCCAACAAAGAGGAACAAAAAGAATAATCTTACTTCCAACATACATTTCAATTTTATCACACAGAAGCATTTGTTCAGTGAGGGGTAGTGTTTTCCCCAAGAACCTATAACTTCCGGTTATATAGAATTTCCGCCATTTAGATTTTTTTGAAAAACACTTAAAATCGATCCCTTCCTAGGAAGTTTGACGGATCTGCATGAAACTCGGTAGGGACCAATATCTTAAGTTCCCTCTTGGCAAAAGTTGGAAAACTTACTAAAACTGAGCTTCTATAAGGCAATGAATATTGTGGAGGACGTGGCTCATCACATAAAAGTGTATAACATCTCAAGGGTTTCACCAGTCATAGAACAGGATGCCTCAAGGTGACTGGAGAAATTTAACTCTAATTGGCAACTGGGTGGCGCTATAACAACAGAAAAAGGCTCCCCCGAATGTTTTTGTTTTGTTTTCTAATTTTTGGTATGACTAAGTCATGGCATGGTATGCTGTACATAATCACGGAAACTGTCAGTGTGTCATTCTGTCAGTCAGTCATTCTGTCTGTCCCACGTTTTTCTACTCACTGACGTGGTCAATCTACTGTACTTTCAATAAAGCAGTCGTACTATCAAATTCACAAAAACTCTGTCTGAATACATTGCTCTTCTAAATGGGTTCACTTGACTATTTAATCTGCAATTTCCTATGACCTGTATCCCAAACACACACCATGTGAAACTGTACATGGGCAACTGTGCACTCAATGGGTATGGACTAGTAAACTATCATCATGGAGAAAATCACACAGCTGGTCTGCGACTACTTTTTCAAGGATCTTTGAAAGAAGGGAAGATTAGATATTGGTCTATAGTTGGCTAACACCTCTGGATCCAAGGTGGGCTTTTTTAGAAGTGGTTTAATTACAGCTACCTTAAAGGACTGTGGTACATATCCTGTTAATAAAGATAATATATTGATTATGTCTAATATGTGAGTGTTAACTAAAAGTAAGACTTCCTTAAGTAGCCTAGTTGGGATGGGGTCTAAGGGACACATTAATGATTTAGATGAAGAGATCATTGTAGTCAATTGTTGAAGAGAAATCGGGGAGAAGCTATCTACTGTAAAAACATATTAGGTCTTACAGCTGTGTTTGAGGGCAGATTGGTTCCGTTTGAAGGCAGGAGGTCATGAATTTTGCCTCTAATAGTTAGAAGTTTGTCATTAAAAAAGCTTACAAAATCATTACTGCTAAGGGCTAAAGGAATACAAGGCTCAATAGAGTTGTGGCTCTCACTCAGCCTGGCTACAGTGCTGAAAAGAAACCTCGGGTTGTTCTTATTTTCTTCTATTAATGCTGATCTAATAGTGTGCTCTGGCATTGCGGAGGCCCCTCTATACGTTTTGAGACTTTGTTCCCAGACTAAACGAGATTCTTCCAGTTTGGTTAATCGCCAATTCCTTTCAAATTTCGCAATATTTGTTTTAATTTTTGGGTTTGAGAGTTGTACCAAGGAGCGAACTTTCTTTGCTTTGTTAACTTCTTTTTAAGAGGTGCTACAGAGTTGAGTGTTGTTCGCAGCGAGCCTACAGCGCTATCGACAAGATGATCAATTCAGGAGAGTTTAAAGTTGGTAACCTCTGTTACAGAAGGACATGGTATTAAATTCAACGTCTTTGCCTTAAATTTTGCGACAGTACTATCTGATAAATATCTAGTATAGTAACTGTTGCTGAGTGGCGTGTAATTGAGTAGAAAGAAATCAGAAGTTATTAAATTATGATCTGATAGAGCGGGATTCTGTGGAAAGACTGTTAGGTTATCAATTTCAATTCCATAGGTCAGAACTAGATCGAGGGTATGGTTAAAACAGTGAGTGGGTTCATGTACACCCTGACTGAAGCCAATGGAGTCTAATCATGAGATAAACACGGTAGCCAGGGAGTCATTATCAATGTCAACATTAATGTTAAAATCCCCTACAATAATAGCTATCTGATTTAAGAACTAAACTGGATAAAAACTCTGAGAATTCAGATACAAATTCAGAATACGGGCCAGGAGCATGGTACACTATAACAAATAAAAGTGGCTGCGAGGTTTTCCTGGTCGGATGTAACTAAGAACAAGGCTTTCAAAGGAATAGAGTTAGGAATAGGAATAGAGACTAGAGTTAAAAACTCTGCTCCCTCTCCTCAGCCACTGCCTCGAGGAATGTGGGTATTATTATGACTGGGAGGAGTGGATTAATTTAGACTGACATATTCATCTTGACACAGCCAGGTTTCAGTGAGGTTGAGTAAATCAATATGATTATCTGATATTAATTAGTTTACTAACACTGCTTTAGATGTTAGAGACCTGATATTTAACAGTCCACATTTAATTCTCCTGTTTTGTCTTTCTGTCACAGAAGAGGTTTTAATTTTTATTAGGTTGTTATGCACAACTCCTCTTTGTTTAATTGAAACAGACACCGTTTGTATAAAACTATGGGTGGGAAACTGCACTACAAGCTCAGAGAAGTGTGTCAGACTATGACTCTGATTTCTGGTCTCAACTCTGGGTTGTCAGGGTTTTGAATTACTAATAAACATGGCCAGGTTTCTAGATATGAGAGAAGCTCCATCCAAAATGGGATGAATGCCGCCTCTCCTAATCAAACCAGGTTTCCCCCAGAAAGTTTGCCAGTGATTAACGAAACCCACATCATTTGCTGGACACCACCTGGACAGCCAGCGGTTAAATGATGACATGCGACTAAACATCTTATCAGTGGTCCGATTTGGGAGGGGTCCAGAGAAAACTACAGAGTCCGACATACTTTTAGCATATTCACACACCGAGGCAATATTAATTTTAGTGAGCTCCAATTGGCGTAACTGGGTGTCATTGCCGCCAACGTGAATAACAATCTTATTAAATCTACGATTAGCCTTAGCCAGCAGTTTTAAATTTGACTCAATGTCGCCCGCTCTGGCCCCAGGGATACATTTGACTATGATCGCTGGTGTTGCTAACTTCATGTTTCTCAAAATGACCAATGACCAGAGTTTTCTCCTCAGCGGGTGTGTCACTGAGTGGGGAAAAACGGTTGGAAACATCAACAGGGTGGTGGTGAACAGTGGGCTTTGGCTTGGTACTACGTTTCTCCCGGACAGTTTCCCAGCCTCCCGGCTGCACGGGGGTTACCGGAGAACCGCTAGCCGAGGCTATGCTAAGTGGCTCCTCACCGGCTACAGGGGGCTGGCTAACTATCACAGCTACAGAGTGATTTTCCATGGTGGGGAGCCACGCTTCCAATTCACTAAGCCTCGCCTCCAGTGTAGCAAATAAACTATACTTGTTACATTTACCACTGTCGCTATAGGAGGCAGAGACATAACTGAAAATCTGGCACACCGAGCAAGAAAGAGCAGGAGATGGAGAAGCCATCGCTAAGTGTTAAGCTAATGTAGCTAACAAGGTTTATAATGTGCAAACAACAGCTAAGATTAGCAAGAAAGTTGTTAAAAAGAGGAGAGCTATAAGTGCTTAAACCAGGGTTGCCAACTTTGGTCAGAGGGCTGGAGTGAGATTTCAGGTTGTGACGTAATATCTGCTTGTGCGTGCATGGTCACAAACATACGTGGACACAGCGGCACGTTTTTGTTTTTTTTACCTTAAAAGATTTAATATGCACGTGGCAAACAGAAGAAATGGGTGTTTACATATTCATATTTATAGGCCTAAGCCCCACATACATCCATAGACGTATATTTGTTTTATGGCGCAGATCAAGGTTTATTTTGATCAAGCTATGGTAGTATAGTCATCTGCTTAAAAAATCCAGTAATATGTCCCGTTGTGACAAACAGAAAGATTTCAAGGAGGGTTCGGGGGGTTCTCCCCGAGAAAATTTTGAAATTCACACGGAGAAATCCTATTTTCATGCAATTTCATATAGAAATAGATAAATTCAAGGACTTTGAATGACCTGTATACAGGGCTGGACTGGGACAAAAAAATGCCTACATTTATGTATCTTATTTGTTCTTGCACACATTTAATTAAAAATCGTCGTCGTCGTCGTCGTCGTCCTCCGCTTATCCGGGTCCGGGTCGCGGGGGCAGCAGCCTCAGCAAGGAAGCCCAGACAGTCCTCACCCCAGCCACTTCCATCAGCTCTTCCGCGGGAACCCCGAGGCGTTCCCAGGCCAGCCGGGTGATGTAGTCCCTCCAGCGTGTCCTGGGGCGGCCCCGAGGTCTCCTCCCGGTTGGGCATGCCCGAAACACCTCCCAAGGGAGGCGTCCGGAAGGCATCCTTACCAGATGTCCGAACCACCTCAACTGGCTCCTCTCGATGTGGAGGAGCAGCGGCTCTACTCCGAGTCCCTCCCGAATGTCTGAGCTCCTCACCCTATCCCTAAGGCTGAGCCCAGCCACTCTGCGGAGGAAACTCATTTCGGCCACTTGTATTCGCGATCTCATTCTTTCGGT
This sequence comes from Epinephelus fuscoguttatus, assembly GCF_011397635.1. NCBI lineage: Eukaryota > Metazoa > Chordata > Actinopteri > Perciformes > Serranidae > Epinephelus > Epinephelus fuscoguttatus. Next base: position 43,698,518 of record NC_064760.1, read on the forward strand.
CACTACCCAGAGCTTGTGACCGTAGGTGAGGGTTGGAACGAAGATCGACCGGTAAATCGAGAGCTTCGCTTTCTGGCCAAGCTCCCTTTTCACCACAACGGACCGGTTAAGCACCCGCATCACTGCTGACGCTGCCCCAATCCGCCTGTCAATCTCCCGCTCCATCCTACCCTCACTCGTGAACAAGATCCTGAGATACTTAAACTCCTCCACCTGAGGAAGGACCTCCCCCCTGACCTGGAGTGGGCAATCCACCCTTTTCCGGCTGAGGACCATGGCCTCGGACTTGGAGGTGCTGATTCTCATCCCAGCCGCTTCACACTCGGCTGCAAACCGCCCCAGTGAGAGCTGGAGGTCACTGTTCGATGGAGCTAGGAGGACCACGTCATCCGCAAAAAGCAGGGACGAGATTCTCCCATCACCGAACCTGACACCCTCCACCACTCGGCTGCGCCTAGAAATTCTGTCCATAAAAGTTATGAACAGAACCGGTGACAAAGGGCAGCCCTGGCGGAGTCCAACCCTCACCGGGAACAGGTCCGACTTACTGCCAGCCACGCGAACCAGACTCATGCTCCTTCGGTACAGGGACTGGATGGCCCTTAGCAAGGGGCCACCCACCCCATACTCCCGGAGCACCCCCCACAGGATGCCCCTGGGGACACGGTCGTAAGCCTTCTCCAAATCCACAAAACACATGTGGACTGGTTGGGCGAACTCCCATGCCCCCTCCAGCACCCTGGCGAGGGTAAAGAGCTGGTCCACGGATCCGAGGTTCAACTATCGACCGGACCCTCTTCTCCAGCACCCTGGAGTAGACCTTACTGGGTAGGCTGAGGAGTGTGATCCCCCTGTAGTTGGAACACACCCTCTGGTCCCCTTTCTTGAAAATGGGGACCACCACCCCGGTCTGCCACTCCAGAGGCACTGCCCCCGATGTCCACGCAATGTTGCAGAGGCGTGTCAGCCAAGACAGCCCTACAACATTCAGAGCCTTGAGATATCCAGGACGAATCTCATCCACCCCCGGGGCTAAATCTTGTAGAGTTTCTTTGGCAAGTGCTTTCACCATAGGCATTGTGTACTCCGTGGCCATCTAACTGTTACTACCACCAGGATGTATATGAGTAGTGAATGAGCACATTGATTTTCTAGCCTTGGTACTTTCTTCCAGGGCACGTAGAGTACTACTGAGATTTATTTTAATTTTGGTAACAGCGTAGTGTGTGCGTATGGCATTTCACCAATCATTATCACTTGACATTATGATCTTGCGATCCGACAATTCCAGCCCCTCGCGTGCGCTGCACTAAAGTTCCAGTGGACATTGACGCCCAGCACGGGACGGAGTGAGTTACGGCCGAATCGCGGATGCGACGGATCCAGTGGACATCCAGTATGCGGTCCGGGCACTACCGAGAGACATCAAACTACTAGTGAGCCGACTAAGTGGCTTTCACACAGAGCGCAATTTTCGCTGTGCCCACCGCGGGGTAGGGTGCAGAGCAAGCGGAGAGCAAGGCACAAATCATGCACATATTTGCTGCAAGTTGCTAAGGGACCGAAAAGTATTCCGGTCTGGCGCCCTTTTCCCGTCTGACGCCCCGGATTTCATCATGTATCTGTCCCTGCTTCAACGAAAAGCCCTGGCTTTAGTTCTTCTTCTGTGGAGGAGGAGGCGAGCAGCAGGAGCAAGGAGGGTATGGGTCCATGAAATCCTCATGGCAAGACAGGATTTGGGGGAGTACAGGCTCATTCAGGAGCTACAGCTCCATGACGACCGCTTCCAGGTCTGCTTCAGGCACAGAGGGACACAGCCATAATAATTTTCTCCTCCAACTTGCTGTTCCATAATTATTTTCTACTCCATCTTGCTGTTGATCTGAATTTTTCCGCCAATTTTTTTTCACACTCACACCACATTCTCTGCTATTGGACACGCTGAGGTGTCGTCACAGCGCGTTGCGGTCTCGCCCTCTCACACGCCGCTCAGCTCGGCGGCAGAGCAATGCGCTATTGCGTCGTGGTAGCACATACACAATGAATGGGTTTGTCGGCAGAGGTCTGCGCTTTGCGCTCTATGTGAAATGGGCTTTACCTTTCTTTAAGTTCAGTCAAGCGTCTCTCCCCGCCGCATGAAACGGCCCGTAGTTGGCTGACTGAGACTAGAGCTGACCAATCAAAGCGCAAATATGGATTGCGCACCAATCAGAGAGTAGTTTTCCACAGAAACATTTGGCTGTACTCCATTTCACTCAACTGTTACACCGGTCAGGCAGAGTCTGCCCCTCTCCTCTCCTCTCCCCTCTCTAAAGTCTGGCTGCAAACTTCAACTCCGCCTACCCGGCGCGCCGGCTGTTTGAAATTGATTCAAAATACTCAGCTGCCAGCCTTTTTTCCAGCGTTCGTCGCTGGCGTGAGAATTGTTGGAGCAGAGTGAGACCCTGATATGGAAGGTGAATGCATGTTGTGAGTAACGGTAACGCCGTTATAACGGGGGAGACAGAAACTTTTTTGATTACTCGTTACTGAAAAAAAATAGTGCCGTTAGTATCGCAGTTTATTTATAACGCTGTTATTCCCATCACTGGTTACACCCCCTTATTAGGTGTTTTTAACATTAGCCGATGTGTGAGATTTGCATGCCAGTGATGCTCAGTATAAGCTGCAACAACAAGTTCCAAGATTCCACAAATTTCAGTCATTTCTGAGTCATGTAAGCCAAGATCTTTAGCAGAGAAAAAGAATGGAAAGGTGGAAATGTGGGCTGTACAGTATCTAATTGTTTTGGCTCAGAAACAGATATTTGCAAACTGAATATATTCAAAGACTTTGTGTGTGTGTGTGTGTGTGTGTGTGTGTGTGTGTGTGTGGGTGGGGGGGGGGGATTCTTTTAAAACTTCACTTAGTCAGTTTTGTAACTCGGTGATCTCCCTCTTTATATTAGGGTAAATACTACATGTTTATTTAAAGATTTTCATGTCAATTTGTGCTGATATGGTTATTGAAAATGACACTCACGTATTCACTCACTTCTATGCAGCTTCTACACTGCTGCCACTTGTCTTGAAAAAGAGCAAGATCTTCTGCTTCACCTAAAAATTTTAAGAGGCATAAATTCCCATAAAAAGCCTATATCTGCACTGCAAATATAATTTAGAGAACATAGGCAATAAAGCCACAGACGAAAGGAATCTGTGAGCAGTGAGTAATAGCTGTTCTTTCAGACACAATACAGGAAACAGCATGAGTACAGATGAGACCAAGCTGACACCATGTAGCAGTGTCTGCTCCATTGCCAATAAAAGCTCAGACTGAACAGTAGTAACCTAGTTTCCAATCTGCTCAGCCTCCTTGAAAGATCCATCATCAGGATTTCCATGCTTCTTTTACATCTGTCTGCAAGACTCTGCAAGACGAAAGAAATCCCTAAGGGCTCATTTATGCTCAGCATTAGAAATGGAGATGGAGACGGACGGAGTCTCCTGTCCATACTCTGTGTTCATTTGTGAATATTTTCTGAAAGTTTACAGATACGGATGAAATGGAGCAGTACCACTGGAGATGGTGGAGGCAGTGTAGTGTGGTTACAACCATAGATATATATACTCATAGATGACTCATTCCTGTAGCTACTGTGAGTCAACGTCACCGCCATCTTGGAGAGGTTACTGCCAGCTGTCTAGTACTGTTGTGTATGGAGATAAGTCTTCAGCAAACTTGGCGTGCTCACTCAAAAGTCTCAGAGTGTAATTGGGTGCCGGTCCAAAAAATAACAGCAAAGCAGACAAACTCGACAGCACTCACTAATAAGTATAATACTTTTTAATATAGTGGATTGCATAGCAGCAGTCGAACGGACGCGTTTCAGCTCATAACCGTCCTCAGCGTTAGGAAATGACCACTTTAGAATGAAAATACAGACATACTTACTGACCCTCATGCTGAAAAGAAGTCCAGTGTTGTTTTTTAATCCACAAAACTCGTCAAATATACTTACCTATTAACCTGAAAAGGAAAAAAGATATACCACTTACCTTCTACCTGTAAAAGAAAGAGGTTTAATCATTCTTACCAATCTGCACCTGTAAAAGAAAGAAAACTAAGAGTTAACTCAAAAAACCTAACCTAGAAACCTAAATCAAACTATTCTAAATTAAAGAGAGGGTTAATAATTAACCTTAAAGGGATACTTTACTTATTTACTTGTGTATATTTTTTGTCTTGTGTGTGTGTGCCTAGTCAGCACTGTTCAACAAATCTGCTGGCTTGTTATTACTTAATCCTTTGTCTCTGGTCTACCATTTAGTTTGACATACTTCTAGAAGTGGTCCGGTGGCCTCTAGCTATCTTTACTAGTGACACAAGTGCTACATATAAGTTTACATCAATAAAGCTAATATTTATTTTAATGCATTTCAGAATCCCAGATCGGTCATGTAAGGGCAAGCAGCACTGCAGACCTCTCAGTAACCTCTGCAGCCTTGTGCTGCATTCATGTGACATCAGAAAAATTTGAAAAATGATTCACCCATCTTATTTCATGGCTCATCTGAACTGTTTCCTCATACTCGTACTCGTACTCGTCGTCCTCCGCTTATCCGGGTCCGGGTCGTGGGGGCAGCAGCCTCAGCAAGGAAGCCCAGACAGTCCTCTCCCCAGTCACTTCCATCAGCTCTTCCGCGGGAACCCCGAGGCGTTCCCAGGCCAGCTGGGTGATGTAGTCCCTCCAGCGTGTCCTGGGGCGGCCCCGAGGTCTCCTCCCGGTTGGACATGCCCGAAACACCTCCCAAGGGAGGCGTCCGGAAGGCATCCTTACCAGATGCCCGAACCACCTCAACTGGCTCCTCTCAATGTGGAGGAGCAGCGGCTCTACTCCGAGTCCCTCCCGAATGTCTGAGCTCCTCACCCTATCCCTAAGGCTGAGCCCAGCCACCCTGCGGAGGAAACTCATTTCGGCTGCTTGTATTCGCAATCTCATTCTTTCGGTCACTACCCAGAGCTCGTGACCATAGGTGAGGGTTGGAACGAAGATCGACCGGTAAATCGAGAGCTTCGCTTTCTGGCCAAGCTCCCTTTTCACGGACAACGGACCGGTTAAGCGCCCGCATCACTGCTGACGCTGCCCCAATCCGCCTGTCAATCTCCCGCTCCATCCTACCCTCACTCGTGAACAAGATCCCGAGATACTTAAACTCCTCCACCTGAGGAAGGACCTCCCCCCTGACCTGGAGTGGGCAATCCACCCTTTTCCGGCTGAGGACCATGGCCTCGGACTTGGAGGTGCTGATTCTCATCCCAGCCGCTTCACACTCGGCTGCAAACCGCCCCAGCGAGTGCTGGAGGTCACTGTTCGATGGAGCTAGGAGGACCACGTCATCCGCAAAAAGCAGGGACGAGATTCTCCCATCACCGAACCTGACACCCTCCACCACTCGGCTGCACCTAGAAATTCTGTCCATAAAAGTTATGAACAGAACCGGTGACAAAGGGCAGCCCTGGCGGAGTCCAACCCTCATCGGGAACAGGTCCGACTTACTGCCAGCCACGCGAACCAGACTCATGCTCCTTCGGTACAGGGACTGGATGGCCCTTAGCAAGGGGCCACCCACCCCATACTCCCGGAGCACCCCCCACAGGATGCCCCTGGGGACATGGTCGTAAGCCTTCTCCAAATCCACAAAACACATGTGGACCGGTTGGGCGAACTCCCATGCCCCCTCCAGCACCCTGGCGAGGGTAAAGAGCTGGTCCACGGTTCCGCGTCCGGGACGAAAACCACATTGCTCCTCCTCGATCCGAGGTTCAACTATCGACCGGACCCTCTTCTCCAGCACCCTGAAGTAGACCTTACCGGGTAGGCTGAGGAGTGTGATCCCCCTGTAGTTGGAACACACCCTTTGGTCCCCTTTCTTGAAAATGGGGACCACCACCCCGGTCTGCCACTCCAGAGGCACTGCCCCTGATGTCCATGCAATGCTGCAGAGGTGTGTCAGCCAAGACAGCCCTACAACATCCAGAGACTTGAGATATCCGGGACGAATCTCATCCACCCCCGGGGCTCCGCCACCTCGGAGTTGTTTCACCACCTCGGCGACTTCTGCCCAGAAATTGGATGACCCGCCCCTGAGACCCCCATCTCTGTTTCCTCACTGGAATACGTGTTGGTGGGATTGAGAGCTCCTCAAAGTATTCCTTCCACCGCCCGACAATGTCCCTAGTTGACGTCAGCAGCTCCCCGCCCCCACTGTAAACAGTGTGAGCAAGTTGCCGCCTTCCCCCCCTGAGGCGCTGGACGGTTTGCCAGAACCTCTTTGGAGCCGATCGATAGTCTTCCTCCATGGCCTCACCGAACTCCTCCCACGCCCGAGTTTTTGCCTCCACGACTGCCGCCGCTGCGCTCCGCTTGGCCCGCCGGTACCCGTCAGCTGCTTCCGGAGACCCACAGACCAACCATGCCCTGTAGGCCTCCTTCTTCAGCCTGACGGCTCCCCTCACCTCTGGTGTCCACCAGCGGGTTCGGGGATTACCGCCGCGACTGGCACCAGCGGCCTTGCGGCCACAGCTCACAACCGCCGCCTCAACAATGGCAGAGCGGAACAAGGCCCATTCAGACTCAATGTCCCCCTCCGCCCTCGGGACGCGGTCGAAGCTCTCCCGGAGGTGGGAGTTGAAGATCATCTGGACAGGTTCTTCCGCCAGGCGTTCCCAGCAGACCCTCACTGTTCGTTTGGGCCTGCCAGGTCTGCGCGGCGTCTTCCCCCACCATCTGATCCAACTCACCACCAGGTGGTGATCAGTTGACAGCTCTGCTCCTCTCTTCACCCGAGTGTCCAGAACATATGGCCGCAGGTCAAATGATACAACTACAAAGTCGATCATTGACCTGCGACTTAGGCTGTCCTGGTGCCACGTGCACCGATGGACATCCTTATGTTTGAACATGGTGTTAGTTATGGCCAAACTGCGACCCGCACAGAAGTCCAATAACTGAACACCACTCGGGTTCAGATCGGGCAGGCCGTTCCTCCCAGTCACGCCTCCAGGTCCGCTGTCATTGCCCACGTGAGCGTTGAAGTCCCCAGCAGAACAATGGAGTCCCGGTTGGGGCATTGTCCAGCACCTCCCAGGGACTCCAAAAGGGTGGGTAGTCTGAACTGTTGTTGGTGCATAAGCACAGACAACAGTCAGGACCCGTTCCCCGACCCGAAGGTGCAGGGAAGCAACCCTTTCGTCTACTGGGGTAAACCCCAACGTACAGGCAGAGAGTCTGGGGGCTATCAGAAAGCCCACCCCGGCCCTCCGCCTCTCACCCGGAGCAACTCCAGCGAAGGAGAGAGTCCAACCCCTCTCAAGGACTAGGGTTCCAGAGCCGGAACTATGTGTCGAGGTGAGGCCGACTATATCTAGCCAGTAGCGCTCAGCCTCTTCCACAAGCTCCAGCTCCTTCCCCGCCAGAGAGGTGACATTCCATGTCCCAAGAGCCAACTTCTGTAACCGAGGATCGGACCGCCAAGGCCCCCGCCTTGGTCTGCTGCCCAATCCACATTGCACCGAACCCTTCTGGATCTCTCTATGGGTGGTGGGCCTGCAGGGGGACGAGCCCATGTAGCCGGTTCGGGCTGGGCCCGGCTGGACCCCATGGGCGAAGGCCCGACCACCAGGCGCTCGCCCACGGGCCCCAACCCCAGGCCTGGCTCCAGGGCGGGGCCCCGGTAACCCTCCAGGCCGGGTACACGTATCCTTGATCATAACCATCATGAAGGGTCTTTTGAACCGTTCTTCGTCTGACCCTTCGCCCAGAACCAATCTGCCATGGGAAACCCTACCAGGGGCAAAATGCCCCCGACAGCATAGCTCCTAGGGTCATTAGGGCACTCAAACTCCTCCACCACGACAAGGTGACGGTTCTCGGAGGAGTTGATCTGTTTCCTTTGTTTTTTATTATCAACGTGTTGTTTAAATGCTCAAAGCAATAAAATACAACATATCATCTTTGTAGCGTCCATGTTGTTTCCACATTACAACTTAAAGGGATAGTGCACCCAAAAATGAAAATTCAGCCATTATCTACTTACCCATATGCCAATGGAGGCTCTGGTGAAGTTTTAGAGTCCTCACAACACTTGCGGAGATCCAAGGGGAGAGGGGGTAGCAACAAAACTCCACCTAATGGAGGCTCACGGCACCCCAGATTCAAACATTCAAAAACACATAACTGAAACCACAAAATATCTCCATACTGCTCGTCTGTAGTGATCCAAGAGTCCTGAAGCCCCGACATAAAAAGTTGTTTGGCACAAGACCGTGAGACATGGGCACTGCATTCATGTGTGTTCACGTGCTTTCGCTGGTCTCGCGTGCAAGCGAGCACACGTGAACGCGGGGCACAGAGAGGCAGTTAGAGCTACAGGCTACAATGAGGCTAAAAACAGAGTCCAAATGACGTCGTTCCAAACAACTTTTTACGCCAAGAAATGTTGTGAGACTGGGTTTGGCAACAGGTCAGTAGCCTACGTGCTCCGTTCTATTAAAACGGCGCATTCGTTAAGGGGGTCGTTCGCCAATGGGCTACAATGAGTACCGGGCCATGAAATCACAACATCCGCGGTGAGAGGACACGGAATTGTTTTGCGCTTTTACGCACAGGTCGGCAGTGAAGTGGCGCACATGACTCGTGCTACGGACGGACTGACGGACGGGCCACGTATCTCGGTGCTGCTTAAAAACAGGTAATACATCTGGCTACATCTTTCCCACATCACATATCCGTGATCGCCTAGACCCACGTGCGTAAAAGCCACAGATGCTGTGATTTAATGGCCCGGTACTCATTGTAGCCCGGTCTTATAAGGCCCAATAATAATAATAATAATAACTTACCGTGGCCATATATGCTATGCTTCTTAATAAAATTACCAGAGGAGTTCGCTGAAAAACAGGTAATGTCAGCCTCAATTACTCGCGTGCATCCCCAGTGAAAATAGCTGACATGCATGGGAAATATGGCTTCTACAGGCTCGCCATAGCTTACTGTCAGGACTCAGGGACCAGAATTTGGGATGGTGGACCGTCGGAATGGCGATATTTCGGAGTGGCGGCCTGTAACCGTTGGCTAATTGGCCTGTTCGGTTGGTATTCAGATAACTGGGGCTTTACTGGTATAATGCAATAGCACCACCCAGCGGTGAAAGTTGTGACCCATGAATTCATCAATTTTACCACAGCAGATTGAGATGACAGATTTATGTATTATACAAAAACAAAAGAATGGAAATTACTGGTAAATTGAGATGTCTTAGCTGTCGTGTTTACTGAAACCATTCTACTATCAACGTTCAAATCAAAGTTTCATAGTAAAACACAAGTTGCTTCTTTGTTCTATGGAGTGATGTTGTCTCCTGAGCCTTTATTTGCTTACTTATAAAATAGTATGCCTTGTGTCTTTTTTACCTATTAGCTTTTGGGGTAATGAACCAGGTTCCAGTTCACCCTACATGTTTGATACACCATCCAGGCCTGGAGCCTAACTGTTTGAATCCATACACCCCACAGAACATCCACAACATTTACAGGTATGACTATGGACCCCTGAGGCATAGAACTGAAGAAGAGTAAGTTTTTATAACATGTAATGAGATACAACTGTGTAAACTCAATTCTGAACACTAAAGTTTTATTATACCAAAAAACCCACAAATAAAGAAATGACAAGTAAGTCTTTTGTCAAAAGAACTGTATTTTTAGCAAATGTAAAAAATGAAACTACAAAAAAAACTTACTAAATAATATACAATAGATAGATTCATAAATATGTAGCCAGCGTGGCCCGCCGGGCAATTTCATTGCATCCTGAGCAGAACTGAACATGCTAAAACCAACAGAAAGAACTTTATGCCACAAAGTCTGCCTAACTCCTGCGTCCTGGACCAACAAGGTCAGGACTGAAGAAAGGCAGACTCCTGCATGCCCACACTGGGTGTGTGAAGATGACTGACCTGGAGAACCAAGCTCACCCGAGCCAAAGTTGCCACGTGGGTTCAAGAACACCCAAAAGTGCCCAAAGGCTCCAAGGAGTTCGACTGAGGAGAAGAGAAGGACCAGCTGAGCAGGCTGCCCCGTGGGACAGCACCAGGAGCGGTTCACACCAAGGAACAGCGCTGCTTTTTCCTCTTCCCCCTCCAGAGTGTCTTCTTTCTGCTACAACTCATGTGAAACAACATAATTTTCCTGTACTGGGGTTGGATGAAGTATGGTAGGGAGCATTAGATAAAACTAGGATTTCCCCTAAGTTTTCAGATGTTTCTTTTTTTGCTTCCCATGCCTCTCAGCTGTTGAATGGTGCTTTTCACAGGTCCATGTTAAAGTCTCCTCTGATAATGATCTCACCATTGCTCACTGCTTCATCTGGTTCTCTCTGGTCGTTCATTCATTCATTAGCATCACTGTATTCATTTCATTCCACTCATAGCTGCATTTACTCATTGTCTTGTTTGTTGTTAGTTGTATTGCGTCTTGGTCTTCTGTGTCAGTGGTTTAGAATAAATGTTTGTCTATAAAGTCATTGTCTTGGTTTTCTGGAGGATTACATTCAGTCACTTTACGAGTGCAAAGATCCTGGCTATTTGAGCTCTATTTGAATTGACAATTGATAATTAATAATTTCCCCAAAGTGCGTTAAACATTCTTGTCTGATCAACAGGAGGTGTGGTTTTATTAGTCTGACTATGAAATTATATCGCTGGACGAATAATTAAAGCGGTTATGTTTAATAATTCTTATTAACGTCACTTTTTCCTAATATTGAGCTAATCAAACTCTACAGTATTCATGGTGAAAAACGTAGGCACCTGAATAAACTGTTTATAATCAAACAAATCTTACATATGTAATGGTGGAGAATGCAAACCCTAAATGAATCATATCAATCAAACTTTTCATACAAAATGGTGGAGAATGTCGGCGAACATTTATTTAATTAATGCTGCCACAGAATAAATTATAAATTATGTAACAATCAATATTTCCTACAAATATAAACACAGCAGCATTTTATCTGCAACACTAATAGTGTCCAATTCTTTCCATCCAGCCCATCCTTTGCTGTACTCCGGATATGCCAGAGTTTCCTGATCGGGCTGGTCACTGTGTTGTGAGAGACGTGTAAGGCAACCACTTCCTCCTTTGAGTGTCCCTCATACTGGGATGCCAGGTCATTTGGGATGGGGATTTTGGGGAAGACAAACCTCATCAGGTCATCTACAGTCTGTAAAATATTGATTTCAAATACTGATTTCCTTGTGTTTTCAAAATTAAGTGCTTCCCTGAATCCACCTTTCTTGTATATATTTCAAGTGCTGCCACAGCTATTTCATATCTTTAATCTGATGTTATGTTGGTAATAAAATTATTTACAAATTACTGCATATGGGGTCTGTTTTTACAGCCTTTGCTGAGGGTAAAACTAAACTAAAATACATTTTTGCTCAGATTCCTCTGTAATAACAGAGTCGCCAGGGTTACATGTTAAGTCATGAGGTACTTCTAGCTCTATTTAAGTTTCTCCCTCTTTCTCCTCCAACTCAGCATGAGGTCTCGTACTTGGTTTGAAACCTATGTCCTTGACAGTTGATATTGTTGATGACAGCTGAAAGTCCAAATGAAAGTAAACAGAAAATATGTGTGTCTGAGTGTGTGTGTGTGTGTGTGTGTGTGTGTGTGTGTGTGTCTATATATATGAAATTAAAAGAATTTCCCTGCTCTAACATTATGTATCCTGAAGCTTTTTTTTTACTATTACTATTATTAGTACTGTAAAATATTTCCAGGTACTGTATCTCAAACACAAAAACGCATATAATTTCTGTGTTACATACCTTTGCTTCTCAGGCTGCTCCCTCAGAGTAGCCCTGTACAGCTGTGTGCTGATCACTACCATCTTTTGAGATGCCACAGACTGTGTGCCCATTGAGACTGTTTGTGGAGGGACTGTTTGGCATGCTACATCCTGGAATCTGGCTGTAGTGGAGAGGTGTTGGGCATGTGATGTATTCTAAAAGTCAAAGGAAAATTAAGTATCTTAAACTGATATTGCACCAAATGAAAACAGTCAACATTAGGGATGGGTATCTTTAAGATTTTATTGATACTACTGCTTTTATTGATACTCTTTAGTGATTTGGTACTTTATCTGCACTCTTATTGGTTCCTTTTCATTTCTAAATAATTGCTTTTTAGAAAATACATAATTTCAAAAAGAATAAATTCAGAACAGGATAACTGAATATTTTGAATATAACTAAATGTTGTTTCCAGAGAGCAACATCACTATATAAATAATATTCCTGCCATCACAATACTGAGTGAAGTAGGTAACATTAGCACTGGTAAAGAAAGGAGAGGCTGTTTGTTTCAGCCTGCAGCTTAGTATCTGCCCAATAAGTGTCAAACTAAGTTAGTCTACATACTGACATTTGAGCTTATTAGTAACAATTCGCTATCAGCTGAACTAGCGTGCTGCCCTTGTGCAAAACATAAAGTTAAAGAGAAAAATGACAGCCAGTGAAATATATCAGTCTCATAAAGTTCACAAAACTATCAATTTGGAATTTTGATTGATCATAATAATTAGATTATAATAATAATAAATAATAATAACTATAACCAAAATTACTATATTAATAGTAAAGCCTGAATAATTTCGGAGTTCTTGACGTAGCAGAGGTTGACTATTCATTCACTCTTGTGCAACATTAAACAGATAGCAGGTATGATTCCAAAAATATATCTATTCATAACGGAAGCAAAGCAAATGAAACACACAAATTCTAACTAACTGACTGTATACAAGCAAGTGTGCATATTTATTTATTTTAGTTTTTTTGTAAAGGGACCATGTACAAACCATCAATGTTGCCATTTGATGTATTACAGCAGATTTAGCTTAAAGCTAATTCACATCTCGGTGCAATGTGGATTGGGCAGCAGACCAAGGCGGGGGCCTTGGCGGTCCGATCCTCGGTTACAGAAGTTGGCTCTTGGGACATGGAATGTCACCTCTCTGGCGGGGAAGGAGCTGGAGCTTGTGGAAGAGGCTGAGCGTTACCGGCTAGATATAGTCGGCCTCACCTCAACACATAGTTCCGGCTCTGGAACCCTAGTCCTTGAGAGGGGTTGGACTCTCTCCTTCGCTGGAGTTGCTCCGGGTGAGAGGCGGAGGGCCGGGGTGGGCTTTCTGATAGCCCCCAGACTCTCTGCCTGTACGTTGGGGTTTACCCCAGTAGACGAAAGGGTTGCTTTCCTGCACCTTCGGGTCGGGGAACGGGTCCTGACTGTTGTCTGTGCTTATGCACCGAACAACAGTTCAGAGTACCCACCCTTTTTGGAGTCCCTGGGACGGGTGCTGGACAGTGCCCCAACCGGGGACTCCATTGTTCTGCTGGGGGACTTCAACGCTCATGTGGGCAATGACAGCGGGACCTGGAGTGGCTTGACTGGGAGGAACGGCCTGCCCGATCTGAACTCGAGTGGTGTTCAGTTATTGGACTTCTGTGCGGGTCGCAGTTTGGCCATAACTAACACCATGTTCAAACATAAGGATGTCCATCGGTGCACGTGGCACCAGGACAGCCTAGGTCGCAGGTCAATGATCGACTTTGTAGTCGTATCATTTGACCTGCGGCCATATGTTCTGGACACTCGGGTGAAGAGAGGAGCAGAGCTGTCAACTGATCACCACCTGGTGGTGAGTTGGATCAGATGGTGGGAGAAGATGCCGCGCAGACCTGGCAGGCCCAAAGCACAGTGAGGGTCTGCTGGGAACGCCTGGCGGAAGAACCTGTCCAGATGATCTTCAACTCCCACCTCCGGGAGAGCTTCAACCGCGTCCCGAGGGCGGAGGGGGACATTGAGTCCGAATGGGCCTTGTTCTGCTCTGCCATTGTTGAGGCGGTGGTCGCGAGCTGTGGCCGCAAGGCCGCTGGTGCCAGTCGCGGCGGTAATCCCCGAACCCGCTGGTGGACACCAGAGGTGAGGGGAGCCGTCAGGCTGAAGAAGGAGGCCTACAGGGCATGGTTGGTCTGTGGGTCTCCGGAAGCAGCTGACGGGTACCGGCGGGCCAAGCAGAACGCGGCGGCGGCAGTCGTGGAGGCAAAAACTCGGGCGTGGGAGGAGTTCGGTGAGGCCATGGAGGAAGACTATCGATCGGCTCCAAAGAGGTTCTGGCAAACCGTCCGGCGCCTCAGGGGGGGAAGGCAGCAACTTGCTCACACTGTTTACAGTGGGGGCGGGGAGCTGCTGACGTCAACTGGGGACATTGTCGGGCGGTGGAAGGAATACTTTGAGGAGCTCCTCAATCCCACCAACACGTATTCCAGTGAGGAAACAGAGACGGGGGTCTCAGGGGCGGGTCGTCCAATTTCTGGGGCAGAAGTTGCTGAGGTAGTGAAACAACTCCGAGGCGGCGGAGCCCCGGGGGTGGATGAGATTCGTCCCGGATATCTCAAGGCTCTGGATGTTGTAGGGCTGTCCTGGCTGACATGCCTCTGCAATATTGCGTGGACATCGGGGGCAGTGCCTCTGGAGTGGCAGACCGGGGTGGTGGTCCCCATTTTCAAGAAAGGGGACCAGAGGGTGTGTTCCAACTACAGGGGGATCACACTCCTCAGCCTACCCGGTAAGGTCTACTCCAGGGTGCTGGAGAAGAGGGTCCGGTCGATAATTGAACCTCAGATTGAGGAGGAGCAATGTGGTTTTCGTCCCGGACGTGGAACCGTGGACCAGCTCTTTACACTCGCCAGGGTGCTGGAGGGGGCATGGGAGTTTGCCCAACCAGTCCACATGTGTTTTGTAGATTTGGAGAAGGCTTACGACCGTGTCCCCAGGGGCATCCTGTGGGGGGTGCTCCGGGAGTATGGGGTGGGTGGCCCCTTGCTAAGGGCCATCCAGTCCCTGTACCGAAGGAGCATGAGTCTGGTTCGCGTGGCTGGCAGTAAGTCGGACCTGTTCGCGGTGAGGGTTGGACTCCGCCAGGGCTGCCCTTTGTCACCGGTTCTGTTCATAACTTTTATGGACAGAATTTCTAGGCGCAGCCGAGTGGTGGAGGGTGTCAGGTTTGGTGACGGGAGGATCTCGTCCCTGCTTTTTGCGGATGACGTGGTCCTCCTAGTTCCATCGAACAGTGACCTCCAGCTCTCGCTGGGGCGGTTTGCAGCCAAGTGTGAAGCGGCTGGGATGAGAATCAGCACCTCCAAGTCTGAGGCCATGGTCCTCAGCCGGAAAAGGGTGGATTGCCCACTCCAGGTCAGGGGGGAGGTCCTTCCTCAGGTGGAGGAGTTTAAGTATCTCGGGATCTTGTTCACGAGTGAGGGTAGGATGGAGCAGGAGATTGACAGGCGGATTGGGGCAGCGTCAGCAGTGATGCGGGCGCTTAACCGGTCCGTTGTGGTGAAGAGGGAGCTTAGCCAGAAAGCGAAGCTCTCAATTTACCGGTCGATCTACGTTCCAACCCTCACCTATGGTCACGAGCTCTGGGTAGTGACCAAAAGAATGAAATCGTGAGTACAAGTGGCCGAAATGAGTTTCCTCCACAGGGTGGCTGGGCTCAGCCTTAGGGATAGGGTGAGGAGCTCAGACATTCGGGAGGGACTCGGAGTAGAGCCGCTGCTCCTCCACATCGAGAGGAGCCAGTTGAGGTGGTTCGGGCATCTGGTAAGGATGCCTTCCGAACGCCTCCTTTGGGAGGTGTTTCGGGCATGTCCAACCGGGAGGAGACCTCGGGGCCGCCCCAGGACACGCTGGAGGGATTACATCACCCGGCTGGCCTGGGAACGCCTCGGGGTTCCCGTGGAAGAGCTGACGGAAGTGGCTGGGGAGAGGACTGTCTGGGCTTCTTTGCTGAGGCTGCTGCGCCCGTGACCCGGACCCGGATAAGCGGAGGACGACTACGACGACGACGACAATGCCGCAGATGTCGGAAGTTTTGAGGGAGCGTGCAGTTGGCATGTTGACTACAAGAATGTCCACCAGAGCTTTTGCCCTTGAATTGAATGTTCATTTCTCTACCATAAGCCGTTTCCAAAGGCGTTTCAGACAATTTGGCAGTACATCCAACCGGCCTCACAACCGCAGAGCACATGTAACCACACCAGCCCAGGACCTCCACATCCAGCATGTTCACCTCCAAGATTGTCTGAGACCAGCCACCCGGACAGCTGCTGCAACAATCGGTTTGCATAACCAAAGAATTTCTGCACAAACTGTCAGAAACCGTCTCAGGGAAGCTCATCTGCATGCTCGTCGTCCTCATCGAGGTCTCAACCTGACTGCAGTTCGTCGTCATAACTGACTTGAGTGGGCAAATGCTCACATTCGATGGCGTCTGGCACATTGGAGAGGTGTTCTCTTCACGGATGAATCCCGGTTTTCACTGTTCAGGGCAGATGGCAGACAGCGTGTGTGGCGTCATGTGGGTGAGCGGTTTGCTGATGTCAACGTTGTGGATTGAGTGGCCCATGGTGGCAGTGGGGTTATGGTATGGGCAGGCGTATGTTATGGACCATGAACACAGGTGCATTTTATTGATGGCATTTTGAATGCACAGAGATACCGTGACGAGATCCTGAGGCCCATTGTTGTGCCATTCATCCACGACCATCACCTCATGTTGCAGCATGATAATGCACAAGCTGAAAACATGCCAGTTCTTGCATGGCCAGCATACTCACTGGACATGTCACCCATTCAGCATGTTTGGGATGCTCTGGATCGGCGTATACAACAGCGTGTTCCAGTTCCTACCAATATCCGGCACAACACTGTGGACCAACATTCCACAGGCCACAATCAACGACCTGATCAACTCTATGCGAAGGAGATGTGTTGCACTGCGTGAGGCAAATGGTGGTCACACCAGATACTGACTGGTTTTCTGACCCGCCCAGACCCCCCCAATAAAGCAAAACTGCACATTTCAGAGTGGCCTTTTATTGTGGCCAGCCTAAGGCACACCTGTGCAATATTCATGCTGTCTAATCAACATCTTGATATGCCACACCTGTGAGGTGGGATGGATTATCTCGGCAAAGGAGAAGTGCTCACTAACACAGATTTAGACAGATTTGTGAACAATATTTGTGAGAAATGGTCTTTTGTGTATATAGAAAATGTTTTAGATCTTTGAGTTCAGCTCATGAAAAGTGGGAGCAAAAACAAAAGTGTTGCGTTTATATTTTTGTTCAGTGTACTTCTTTGTAATTATTATAAAATCTTAGTAAGCTGAAAACATACTATATAGATTTACTAGGCTGAAATTGCACTTTTACTAAACTGTCACAAACTCAGGGTTACACTTTTTTTTCTCTTCCTTTCTCTACAACAATGAATCTATCCATATTTTTCCTTTAAAATTAATTTATCCATATCCATCTACTATGGACATTTTGTTCACCACAACCACTTTATCTGGTACTTCTTAACCTTTTAGTTTTGTGTCATGTGCTGTCATGTTGTGTCATATGCATGCATAGTTGTGCTATCATTTTGTCTCAACTCCTGTTTATCTGTTGTTGTTGTTGTTGTTGTTGTTGTGCTGTATTGTCATGTTTTTATTCTATATTGCATTCTCATGTTTTATTCTGTCAAGTGTATTGTCATGTTTTATATTTAGTCATGTATTATCATGTTTTATATTCTGTCTTGTATTGTCGTGTTTTACTCTGTCATATGTATTGTCATGTTTTTATTTTGTTTTTTGTCTGTCTGCCCAGGGACTACAGATGTGAATTAGCTGATAGCTAAATCTGGTGCAATTTTGCTGATTGTACGATGTCCCTGTCAAGTAAACAATAAACTAAACTAAACTAAACTTTGTCCGTGGTCTATAAGCTAGCTCACTTTTCTCCCCATGTTAGCTCATATTTCTGAAGAAAACTCTGGATTTTCACATTTCACTGTTGTTTTAGTTAAATAATCAGTACAGTCAAATGTTTAGCAAGCTGCTCATATTCAATCAGTTGACCTCCCCTCTGTCAAAATGATGCCTCGTTCCGAACAGATACGTCAAATGCAGCAGCAGCAGCTGTCTGTCAGCCCCCAACTTCACCTGCCCCTGAACCAGTACCCCCACATGAGGAAGGAGGTGAGCAGCTGTGTGTTGAATTAATAATAATGATAAACTTTATTACAGACTCAAATGTCAGATAAGAACAAAAAACAATACACACAAAAGATATAAAAGATGAATCTATTATTATGGAAAAGATTAATTAAAATAAATTAAATAAAATCGTTCTGAACAATTTTATTGGTTTAAAAAGCATATATATGTGCTTTTTAAACCAATAAAATTGGTTATATATATATATATATATATATATATAACTTCTTTGTCTTGTTAAAATTCAGCTATCACTGAAATAGAAGAATTGCAGTAGGAGCAGAGGAGAAAATTTGTGGTGTGTGTAGCAAACTGGGTGACTGCTCTCAATCCAATCAGGGAAATGATTACATATTCTGGAAATCAGAAGATTAAATAGATTAACGACCATATAGCCTCATATATGTATTTTTTCACCCCAAATCCAATGCCACCACCTGTGATTCTACAGTTTTGGAGATAAATTAGACCTACAAGAGGGAGACAGTGAGCAGTGGGGGATTGTTAGTGAAAATCGCATTTTCTTTTGTTATTTTTGGTCAAATCACTAAAAGCACCTAAAACAAAATGGTGGGAAACCACCTGAAATGGTGACTATGATGCTATTACAATAGTTAGGCTACATTATAGGAAATACTATATAATTTATGTATGTCACGTACACACTGTAGGCCTCCTTCTTCAGCCTGACGGCTCCCCTCACCTCTGGTGACCACCAGCGGGTTCGGGGATTACTGCCACGACTGGCCCCAGCAGCCTTGCGGCCACAGCTCGCAACCACCACCTTGACAGTGGCAGAGCGGAACAAGGCCCATTTGGACTCAATGTCCCTCTCTGCCCTCAGGATGCGGTCGAAGCTCTCCTGGAGGTGGGAGTTGAAGATCATCTGGACAGGTTCTTCCGCCAGGCGTTCCCAGCAGACCCTCACTGTTCGTTTGGGCCTGCCAGGTCTGCGCGGCGTCTTCCCCCACCATCTGATCCAACTCACCACCAGGTGGTGATCAGTTGACAGCTCTGCTCCTCTCTTCACATGGGCTCGTCCCCCTGCAGGCCCACCACCCGCAGAGGGATCCAGAAGGGTTCGGTGCAATGTGGATTGGGCAGCAGACCAAGGCAGGGTCCTTGGTGGTCCGATCCTCGGTTACAGAAGTTGGCTCTTGGGACAACTGTGGCATTGTGCTGTGTGATAAAACTGAACATTTCAGAGTGGCCTTTTATTGTGGCCAGCCTAAGGCACACCTGTGCAATAATCATGCTATCTAATCAGCATCTTGATATGCCACACCTGTGAGGTGGGATGGATTATCTCGGCAAAGGAGAAGTGCTCACTAACACAGATTTAGACAGATTTGTGAACAATATTTGAGGGAAATTGTCTTTTGTGTGTATATATCAATTTCAATCAATCAATCAATTTTATTTATAAAGCCCAATATCACAAATCACAATTTGCCTCACAGGGCTTTACAGCATACAACATCCCTCTGTCCTTATGACCCTCACAGCGGATAAGGAAAAACTCCCCAAAAAAACCCTTTAACGGGGGAAAAAAACGGTAGAAACGTCAGGAAGAGCAACTGAGGAGGGATCCCTCTTCCAGGACGGACAGACGTGCAATAGATGTCGTACAGAACAGATCAACATGATAAATTAACAGTAATCCATATGACACACACAGAGAGAGAGAGAGAGAGAGAGAGAGAGAGAGAGAGAGACAGACAGAAGCATGAAGATGAACATGAACATGAGCTCCTGAATATTTTTGCTTTTTTGGATGTTTTAAAGTGAGATAAACTACTATTCTTCTAAGAGCTGGAAGAAAACAGAAGAGAAAACCGTTGTTTTTAAAAAAAAAATCTACCAAGAAGGAAAAAAAAACAGCAAAAACCTCAGAAAACAGTGATAGACTGGAAAACAACGGAACCAACTGCCAAACTGACAGTTAGCCTAACTGTCCAACCAGCAACAAAAAAAAGGTCAAGCAAAGAGGAGGAAAACAGCTGAAGACGCAAGTGAGTGAAACCATCAGAAAGAAAATATAACATTTAAAAAGAGGAAACAAAAAATTGCTGAACACTAAATAAACTTAAGCTAGCATAACACAGCTAGCTGTAAACAAGACCCTTAGCAACTGTTGCCAAGGAATTTAAATAGCAGCAGTTCAACAGCAGCAGAGCCTGATGGAGTCCACCAAAGGCTGTACAGAGGCTGTTCCTCTCCTCTATCCTCCTGATGTAACCAATGAGACTGCCAGGAAGGCATTTAATCAAAACTGCTAAAAGAAAGACCAGAAACCCTGTTTTCTGATCTTTACAAGACCGGGAGGTCAGCAACCTGATCCTCTTCACAGACCAGCCGCTAGCATGGCACTCTGCCATCAGTGCCCACTACCCTCTGTCAAAAAAGAGGATCTGTAACGGCTGGAAAATAAAAATAAAAGAAGCAGAGGATTCAGATACTTTCATGATGACAGTAAACTTATACAAGAATGGGACTATCATAGTGCAGGGGAACCTCAAACTGTTTGAGATGGACTTCCTCCTTATAAAGGAAAGAGCCCAGCAGGAGAGATCTAGCTCCACTCACAGTTCCCAGGTCCCAGCTCCCAGCTGCCTAACTACTGAGCAGCCCCCTGAAGAGAAGGAGCCCACCAGCCCAGAGCAGTCCCAGGACCCCCAGCTGAACCGCACCATCACCGAACTGAAGGTGAAATTCACAGAGCTGGAGAGAGAACTTGTACAACTGAGAGAGCTGATCAGCCAACAGCCATGCCAGCCCACCACAGCTCAGCCTGATCCCTGTGCCATCAGCACAGAGCTGGGCATGCTGAGGCAGGACAGGGACAGCTGCAGGAGAGAGCTGAGCCTGCTCAGGACTGAGATCAGAGAGCTGCATCAGGACAGAGAGCAGCGTCTAGCAGCACTGACAGCTCTGACAGAGGAGGTGAAGGAGCTCAGAGGAGAGAGAGAGGAGCACAGGAGAGAACTTACCTCTCTCTCAAAGGAGGTGGAGGAGCTCAGAGGAGAGAGAGGAGCACAGCAGAGCACTCACCACTCTGTCAGAACAGCCTCAGGAGAGAGGTGGAGCTACACAGGACCTGGATGAAAAACTAGACCACAACCAGGACCCTGTGAGCAGCCAGGACCCACCAATCCAAGAACCTACCTCCACCCCAGCTCCACATCCAGCCCACAGACCAGCACCTCCTCATTCCACCAGACCAGCACAACAGAGAGAGAAGACAGACATTGTCCTCCTCATCGACTCCAATGGAAAATTCCTTAATGAAAAGAAACTTTTCCCCACCCACAAAGTGGCTAAAATCTGGTGTCCAAACACCCACCAAGCCATAGACCTGCTGTCAGAGGAGCGGCTTGGATCTCCGAGTCACATCATCATCCACACTGGCACCAATGATCTGCGGAGCCAGCAGGAGAGGGTGTCAGAGTCACTCAAGAGAGTGACAGAGAAAGCCTCCACCACCTTCCCAACAGCAGAGTGGTCATATCCACTCTGCTCCCAAGGAAAGACTTCCACCCTGACACCATCCACAGGATCAACAGCAGCCTGTCCAGAGACTGTGCACAGAGACCCAATGTCCACCTAGCCCACCACCCCACCCCGGACATCAGCTGTCTCTACGACCACGTCCATCTGTTTAAAAGCACAGTCCCCATCTTCGCCCAAACACTGAAAAGCGTCGCTCTCAACAGAGACCAATCCACGGCCCGCAGAAGGAGCACATCAGCCCACAACCCCACAGAACACCAAGACATCCTCAACCAACATCCAGACCAACACAATGGAGACAAGACCACCCTCAGCCCCACCCACATCATGTCCAAATCAGACCCCACAAAGGCAACCATGATCCCCCTCAAGCCAGACCACAGTCACTCCTGTCCCTAGGGGCCCCACCCCAACCACAGCGACAAGAGCCACACCCTGGCCCACTGAGTTATGCCCAGGTGGTCCGGAGAGCAGCAGAACCAACCTTAACCACCCCACACAATGAACTGAGGGACATTCAGCAGATGCTCAGCCTGCTTTGCTCTCATCTGATTGGACAGGTACCACAATAGACACTGTATGAATTATTATTAGAGTATTTCTTGTGCTCATACAGTTTAAAAAAAAAAAAAAAGGACATTTACACTGTACATAAGTATTGATTATTTAATATACCAGTTATTGATTTGTTACCTTTTATAATATGTCATGTAGATACTCTTAAATTATTTTCTTTGACTTAGTAGTTTATCTCATTTTGATCACCAAATGCAGCCTTTTGAGTTTCAAATGAAATCTAAATCTTTTGTCATCTCTTGTTTGAATGTTCAGGGTCTGAGATCTTCTGCTCTTGGCCTTAAGAGCAGGACCTCAGACTTTATTAGAGAGTTAGAAAATGCAGATGTGTTTATATTGCAAGAGACTTGGTGTAGAGGAGATGTCTCCACTGGTTGTCCCTCAGGCTACATAGAGATAATGTCCCCACCAAGCTAAAGGGAGTAACACAAGGAAGGGATTCAGGGGGAATGCTGATCTGGTACAAGGCAAACCTTGTACAATACATTGAATTAATCAAAAAAGGAGAATTTTCAATTTGGCTCAAAATCAAAAAAGACCTTATCACCACAGATAAAGATGTATTCCTGTGTGCAGCATATATCCCCCCATCACAATCCCCTTATTTTAATGAAGACAGTTTCTCCATTCTCGAAGATGAGATTAGTTACTTCCAGGCCCAGGGAAGTGTACTGATCTGTGGAGACCTGAATGCCAGGACTGGTACAGAACCAGACTTTATCAGCACACAGGGAGACAAACATATACCTGGTCAAGTCAGCATCCCCCTCCCTTCACAACCCCGCAGAAACAACTTTGACAAAACTGTCAATAAAAGTGGGCAGCAACTGTTACAGCTCTGCCGAACATTGGGTCTGTACATGGTTAACGGTCGGCTTCGAGGGGACTCATTCGGTCTTTACACTCATAGCTCTCCTCTTGGCAACAGCACAGTAGACTATGGCATCACCGACCTAGACCCCTTCTACCTGAGAGCATTTACAGTCAGCCCCTTAACCCCCTTATCAGACCATAGTAAAATCACACTCTACATTAAAACGACAGCAAACGACCCTCACACAGTAGAACCCTGCAATCTGACCTACAGAAAACAACCTTATAAATGGACAAACAAAAGCAAAGACGAATACCAGACAGCAATCAAAAATCCAATCTTTCAATCCCATTTAGACTGTTTTCTTTCCATCTCGTATCCCCTCAATCAGGACGGCCTCAGACAGGCTGTACAGGACATCTACAACATATTTGACCATGTGGCAGACTTATCCAGTCTGAAAAAGCGCCAGCACCACAGACCAAAAGACCCGACCAATGACGAGTGGTTTGACACAGACAACCTGACAACCCTGAGCTCCGCCTCCAGTACTGGGAAACACTGAGAGTATACAGAAAAACACTCAGAACTAAAAAAGAACAGCATGTGAGGCATCAGTTACAAATAATTGAAGAGTCCATTGACTCCAATGACTTCTGGAAGAAATGGCACTCTTTCAGCAAACCACAAAAAGAAGAATTGGCTATTCAAAATGGTGACATCTGGAAAAATCACTTTGAAAGTCTGTATACTGCTGTTCCCTGAATTCGGCCCAAAACAATCTCCTCAACAAATTACAAATTTTAGAATCAGTCATTAAAGACAACCAGAACCCCCTAGACTACCAAATTACTGAAGCAGAGCTGCTGGCTAAAATCCAGGCACTGCAGCCAAAGAAAGCCAGCGGTCCTGATGGCATTTTAAATGAAATGCTAAAATTTGATGACCATAAATTTAACATTGCCATATTAAAATTATTTAACCTTATTCTGGGTGTCGGACATTTCCCTGACCTCTGGAGTGAAGGAATCATCACACCAATCTTTAAAAGTGGAAACAAATTCGACCCAAACAATTACCGAGGCATCTGTGTCAGCAGCAACCTGGGGAAGTTGTTCTGCAGCATCCTAAACAGCTGACTGCAAGACTTCCTCAGAGAACATGATGTTCTGAGCAAGAGCCAGATAGGATTCACACCCAAACATAGAACAACAGACCATATCTACACCCTTCACACCCTCATTAATAAAGACGTCCAGCAAAACAAGAGGAAAATCTTCTCTTGTTTTGTAGACTTCAAAAAAGCATTCGACTCAATTTGGCATGATGGACTGTTCTTAAAATTAATTGAGAAGGGTGTAGGGGGGAAGGTCTATGACATCATCAAAACCATGTACAGTCATATGAAATGTGCTGTTAAAATTAACAACATGGAAACAGATTTCTTCCCCCAGAGTAGAGGAGTAAAACAGGGCTGCAGTCTCAGTCCCACCCTCTTCAACATCTATATCGATGAACTGGCCAAATCACTAGAACTATCTGACATCCCTGGTCTCACTCTGTCTGACACACAGGTTAAATGCCTACTGTTTGCAGATGATCTCATATTGCTGGCTCCATCACATGAAGCGCTACAACAGCAACTGGATCATCTGCAAACCTTCTGTCAGACCTGGGCCCTGACAGTTAATCTGGACAAAACTAAAATTATGATATTCCAGAAACAACCCAGGGGTCAGGGAGACCAAACCAGGTTTTTCCTGGGCTCTCATGAGGTGGAGCACACACACGACTACACATACTTAGGACTACACATCACGTCCACGGGAAACTTTAACCTGGCTGTTGATGATCTCAGAGAGAAGGGAAGAAGGGCTTTCTATGCTATAAAGAAATCTTCAAACATTAATATGCCCATTAGAATCTGGCTCAAAATATTCAAATCTATAATTGAACCAATTATTCTGTATGGTAGTGAGGTGTGGGTCCTCTTGCAAATCAAGATTTTGAAAAATGGGACAAACACCCCATCGAAATCCTGCATACAGAGATTTGCAAGAGCATCCTCAGAGTGCACAGGAACACCCCCAACAACGGGTGCCGAGCTGAGCTAGGCCAATTCCTCCTTTTAATTAGAATTCAAAAAAGAGCCATCAAATTTTATAAACACCTTAAAACAAGTGACCCCAACTCCTACCACTACAAAGCTCTGCAATGCCAAGAGGAGAACATGGAGAAGAGCCCCCTCAGCCAGCTAGTCCTGAGGCTCAGCTCCTCTAACAACACAAGACCTCAGCACAGCCCTCACACAATCTGGACCCACCAAATTATAGAGAAACAAACAGGACAGTACATTAACTATTGGACATCGACCACACAAACGCAAAGCAAACTTCAGTGTTATTTGGCTCTAAACAGACAGTACACGGTGGCAGAATATCTGAGCACCGTGACTGATGAGAAACTGAGGAAGACTTTGACCATGTACAGACTCAGTGACCACAGCTTGGCCATAGAGACGGGCAGACACAGGCAGACCTGGCTGCCCAGAGAGGACAGGTTGTGTGAGCTCTGTCCACACAGACAAGTGGAGACAGAGACACACTTCCTGTTGCACTGCAGCAAGTATGAACACATCCGAGCCGACTTCCTCTCAAAAATAAAACATAAAGTCACTGACTTTGATTCTCTGCCTGATCAAACTAAAATGCAACACATCCTTGGAGAGAACAGAGTCAGCAGCTTAGCAGCAGCAACATATGTCAGGTTATGCCAAAGCCTGAGGGACAACCATCACAACACCTGACACACCTGTCTATATTTACAGTCCTTGTAACTCACAATCTACATTTTTCTTTATTCATTTTTTTTCTATATTATATATTGGTGTATTGTATTGTAGATTGGTGTATTTTGTATTATATATCATATATTTATTTTTTTATAGTTTTCTGACTTACTTTTATTATTGTACTTTATTTGTAAATTTTAATGTCTTTGGCAATATTGTTAATCTACAGTCATGCCAATAAAGCTTACTGAATTGAATTGAGAGAGAGAGAGAGAGAGAGAGAGAGAGAGAGAGAGAGAGAGAGAGGTTACAGTTAAACATTAGAAATAGGAAATTTATGATAGGGCAATTGTGTATTGTCTCTCTCTCTCTCTGTCTCTCTCTGTCTCTCTCTCTCTCTCTTTCTCTCACACTCTCTCTCTTTCTCTCTCTCTCACTAATAACAGGTTTAACAACAATGGTCAAATACTCAATGTGCATCTTACACATAAACACTCACAGCAGGTAATGCTCTAACCAAAAGCGTTTAGCCGGTCATGGCTACATTTTTAGTTGTTAAGCATTTCAAGTTTACAAGATGTTTTAAGCATTCATGTTTATATTTTTACTCCTTTCTTGTTCTTTACATTTGAAACAGTTTGGGAATAAGTCACTTGAATTATGATTACATAGTCTAAATGTTACCAAGTCTTGTTTGGTTGAATGACAGTATTTACATAAAGAATGTGACAAATAGTCCTGTGGGAATGCTTTGTTAATCTGTCTTGGTTTTACCCTTTTATTGAGTAATTACACAGACACACACCTGAATACTTTTCAGACATTTTAGTTCTAAACAGATCAGTCGTTGTAAACAGACAAAAACAAGCTGTCATTAAGACAATAAAGAAGACAAACACTGTGCAAATAGGATGCCTCTGTACTGCAAATATTTCAAAACAATAAATAAAACAGCATTCAAGTAAATTTTCAAGAGGCTTCAGGAGAATGACATTAAAATAACTGAACTGTTCTGCTGTTTTGTTTTTTAAAATGAAGCACAAAACCACTGTTCAAGTAAACATAAAGACTTCAAGAGGTCTTGAATTCAACTGACCTCAGTGGTACAAAAATATCAGAGCTGCCAAGGTGACTTTCACACTAAACAACCAAAAAAGTGCAATTTCTGTAAACTCTTGACTATTGCAGCTGCTTAGACAAGCAATTATACTTGCTGTTTTACGTTCAAAAGAATAGCTGCAGGAACATGCATAACTGACTAAAGGATAGTCAGGTAAGGTATTGACTAATCTTTCTTGAAAATTGCTTGGTTGTACGAGAACTGCCCTGTGCCCTCACCGGGTGTGTAGGACAAGTCCGCAGTTTTTATAGTACTAAGTGGCACTGCATTTTGTGTGTGTTCTATTGTCGGATGAGTTTTGTGGGAATAAATGAGGTGCTGGATTTGTGAGATGAGTGTTGTGGCAATTGCCTATGTGCGTAAATTGGTCCATAAGGACCTCTGCCTTCAAATGTTGTGGGTAATGTGGTGGCGGTGGTGGATTCAACACTTCTTGAAGTAAAGAAGACCCATCAGCCATTGAGGTCGTTTGGTAAAGTGTGTATGGGGATTGTATGTGGGTGTGAAAGAATGATTGATGTTGTTAGTGGTTGTATGTTTGTTTTATGTAGCTCAAAGGTTGGCTCTAAAACGACAGTGATTGATTTATGTTTATTAAAGGAAGAATATTGAAAATATATGATGCATAGTAACTTGACATTACTGAGGAAAGGATTAAGGCTGGCTCATTTAAACATCTGCAGTTTAAGGATCAAAATACAGGATATCTCAGAAATTATTTTAGAGCAGTATTTGCACACAATGGCAATTTCAGAAACGCATCTGGATCCCACAATAAACAATGCTTTACTAAATATCAATGGATACAATATTTATAGATTAGAGAGGAATATAAATTGGGGAGGAGTGGCAATGTATGTTCAGAGTCACATTCCAGTGAAGGTGAGCGAGGATTTAAGGATAGTTGGAGTGGAAGTAATTTGGTTACAAATTCAATTACCTCATCTAAAATCACTATTAATCGGGTGTTGCTATAGACCACAAATGCTAATGTAATATATCTTGATTTAATATGTGATATGCTGGATAGAGTATATGATTTAAATAATGAAGTGTACTTCCTGGGTGACTTGAATATTGATTGGAGTTTAAAATCCTGTGCACTCAGATCTAAGCTGCTTTCCTGTGCAAACACGTGTAATTTGACACAAGTAATTAGGACTCCAACCAGAATCTGCTATAGGGCTGATGGTTTGAAATCATCTACTTGTATTGACTTTATTTTCACAAGTGCTGCTGAATTGTTTTCAAAGGCAATATCAATTCCTGTAGGTTGCAGTGACCAAAATTTAGTGGCAATAGGAAGAAAGACTAAAGTACCAAAAGCAGGTCAAAAAATTATTTTAAAGAGAATGTATCGATATTTTGATGATATTTTGTATTACAGTGATGTAAGTAGATTGGTCTACAGTCTTTCAGGAGCAAGATTCTAATAGGGCCTTTAAATATGTTTAATGATTTTCTAATGTCAATTATTGATAGACATGCATCAATAAGGAAGCTCACAGTGAGAAATGTTAAAGCTCCATGGTTGGATAATGAACTTAGAGATAATATGGCAGAAAGAAATCGAGCCAAGGCTGAAGCAATCAGATCAGGGGATGCACTACAGTGGGATATTTATCGTAGACTAAGGAATCGTGTAACAAAACTGAATAAGACAAAGAAGCGAATGTATTATCAAAATAAAATTGTCTGTGCAAAATTAGATAGTAAAAAAATCTGGAGTACACTTGACGAATTAATGGACAGAAAAGGGAGATCAACACCACATTTCTTAGAAGTAGATGGACAGTTTTTTACTGTCAGAACATGCGCGATGGTTTGCAATCTAATGATGAAGATGATGGATTTTCTAGTAAACTGATTAAAGACAAAATAATGTATAATAAATTGTGTAAGTTTACTTTTGAAAGCATCAGTGCTGAGAAAATACTGAAATTACTCCAAGCAAGTAAATCAATCAATTTCAATCAATTTTATTTATACAGCCCAATATCACAAATCACAATTTGCCTCACAGGGCTTTACAGCATACGACATCCCTCTGTCCTTATGACCCTCGCAGCGGATAAGGAAAAACTCCCCAAAAAAAACCCTTTAACGGGGAAAAAAACCCAGTAGAAACCTCAGGAAGAGCAACTGAGGAGGGATCCCTCTTCCAGGACGGACAGACGTGCAATAGATGTCGTACAGAACAGATCAGCATAATAAATTAACAGTAATCCACATGACACAATGAGACAGAGAGTTTTTTTCCGCCAGGGCCGTGACCGACTGTGGCGGGGCCGATCCGAGGACCTCACTAAACCATCCAATCGGTAGTAGCGACGGGCGGTGTGTACAAAGGGCAGGGACTTAATCAACGCGAGCTTATGACCCGCGCTTACTGGGAAAGTAAAGTAAAACCTTCAGGTGTTGACAACCTTGATATGAAGTTATTGAAACCTGTAGCTGATCTGATTGCCCTGCCTGTTGCTTATATTATTAATTTGAGTTTAAAAACATGTGTTTGTCCTTCTGAATGGAAAGTAGCCAAGATTTTACCATTACCAAAAATAGCAGAGAATCATTTTCGGGCACGAATAGTAGACCAATTAGTTTATTACCTGCCCTCAGTAAAATAATGGAGCAAATAATATATGATCAAATTCAAAGTTATTTTTGTAAAAATGAGTTGAATACAGCATATCAACATGCAAAAAAGGACACTCCACGGCTACAGCACTCGCTCAGATGACAGACGACTGGATGAAGGAAATTGATGATAAAAAAACTGTTGGTTCTGTATTACTAGATCTGAGCACAGCATTTGATGTTCTTGATCACCATGTGTTATTGAATAAGCTGCGCTGTTATGGTTTTGAACCATCTGCTGTTGCGTGGGTTAAAAGTTATTTGACTGATAGGAAATGTACTCGATACTTTAATGGTAGTTATTCTGAGCTGAGAGCTGTGAGTTGTGGGGTGCCACAATGTTTTAAATATTATTAATGATTTTCCTCTGATTTTGAATCATGCCACTGTTGCGATGTATGCTGATGACTCGACAATTTACACATCAGCACATACAACTGATGAATTGACTAAAATTTTAAATAAGGAATTAGAAAAATGGATGATAAGAAATAAACTGGTTCTAAATAGGAGAAAAAACAAATGTATAGTTTTAGGTTCAAAACATTCATTAAAGCAACCCTTACCTTTCTTGCATTTCACACAGCACTTAGAAAAAATTTGAACAGCCACAACTCCTGCCTCCCTCCAAAGTCCCATTCTCCTCCTCCAACTCCACCTCCCTCCAATGGCCTACTCCCCCCTCCTCCATTACGTCCTCATTACATCCATGATAGACGTAGGCATTGTCATGGTAACGTTAGATACACGGAAGAGGAGGGCGAGTGTAACGTTACAAATGCAACCCCGGACTTTTAAAACTTAACCAGTGATGACCGATGGGTTTTAGAATAAGGTTACAGTGCTAACGTTAGATAGTAGCGTTAATGTTACTAGTAAGTGGAAACGCACAAGGAAGATAACGTTAATGTTTCAGAGGCTACGCTACAGTAGGCTAACGTTAGCCATTAGCAACTGGGTGCTGTGTTGTCATATATAACAACTGAACTGAACTGAACTTCTTTGTCATTTTTATGCGCAGCACAAAAAAACGAACTGACATTTCGCATACCCCAAGCAAAAAGAAATAAAACATTTAAAAACAATTTGTGCAACATATAAGAAAGACACATCACAGCACCATGAATTGTTTGTGTATAACGTTACACCACGGAGCTTACTAGATGATGCAGCCTCCCTGTCTGCTCTATGTAGCGTTAGCCTCCTGAGCTCAACACCGGCGTCTTATATGTTACCATTCATCCATGTCTCAGTGAACACAAGGACGCAACAGTCCCTCACTCCTCAGTTAGTGGATCTCCGTTGTCGGATGTAATCCATTTTGCATCGAGCGAGCGGACGTTCGCCAGAAGGCTGCTGCAAACAGCTGGTTTGTTGTCTCACAGACTCAGGGTTGGAGGGTGTGGGGGGTGGTTACGCGAGTGGTTACGTCCGTCGGAGGCCTCCACGTGGGGAAGACAGACAGGACAAGAGAAAACTCCGACCAATCATTGCATTCGGTCCGAATGCAATGATCGGTCTGAGTTTTCTTAGAACCATATGAGAATGGTATAATGATGAGTTTTCATCTCTGGTGGAATTCACTTATATTTTAGTGTGCCATCAGCTTATTAATAGCATTTCAACCTAAACAAAGAAAAGTGTAAAATTTCCAGAAAGGTAAGGGTTTCTTTAAGAGAAGCACCTAAGCTTCACATATCCATGGGTGATACAGAGATAGATCAAGTAACCGAAGTAAAACTATTAGGAATTACTGTAGATAGTCAAATGTCCTGGAACAACCAAGTAGATCAAATAGTGCAACGAATGGGTAGAGGTATGGCTGTGATTAAACACTGCAGAAAATTTATGTCTAATCTTTTATTGAAGCAAGTGGTGCAGGCACTGGTGTTGTCACACTTAGACTATTGTTCTGTAATTTGGTCCAGTACATCAGGAAATAATTTGAACAGGTTACAGGTAGCCCAAAATAAAGCAGCTCGTTAAGTCCTTCAATGCCCATACCAAACAAATGTAAGTACAATGAATGATTGTTTAGCTTGGTTAAAGGGAAATTTCGGTTTATTTCAACCTGCCTCCTATCGTCCTAAATTTGTTTCAAGTTGTTTACCATTTAGCTCTGCTTTCCAAAGCATGGCCGAAATATCGCGAGAACAAGCAGCGATCTCATACCGTGCCTGAAATCTTGCGAGCTCTAGATAAAGCCCAGCTGGACACTAACATTACTCCAGGTGGAGGTGTCTCGTCTTCGGTCACATCCAGACCTTGAAAATAAGGCTGCAACCGGTCCCATTCCTTGCAACAGAGGCATTCCTCTTCTGTGGGCACTGGGGCACAGCATTCACAGGTACACCACCAATCTCCAGAGCTACGCAGCCTTGCAGCAGCCGTTCCTCCTCTCTCGTCCTCTACCTGTTGCACCTCTCTCTCTCTCCTCCTCCGTTCTTCAGTTTCACGAAGCTCTTCATCAGTGTATTCTGGCTCAAATAAATAAGGGCGGCCATCAAACTCTGCAAAATCAAATTCCTCCTCCACAAAGTCGAAGTCTGGCAAAAAGTCAGCCATTATTCTATAAATCTTTCATAAAATAAATGAATGAACTTTTCAGGCTACTGTCCGGTTCTGCCTTCCAGCTGTTGGTGCTTGTTCTCACGAGATTTCAGGCACGGTATGAGATCGCTGCTTGTTCTCACGATATTTCGGCCGTGCTTTGGAAAACAGAGCTAAATGGTAAACAAACATGGCACCACACCGGTAAGGTAAGACAACACATTTACATGTCGTTTTCTATATGTTCTCTGACATTTATTCTAACGATATGAGGCGGTCTTTGTGGAAATAAAGCTTGTTTAGTGGACTAACTTTGCACTTGAATTATGACCGTTCACTTAAGTTTTAACAGGTCTGACGCTACTATGCGCCCGGCTGTATCTAGGCTAACAGCTAACATGCTAACTATTATTATTATGTCACTAGTCACTTGAAACAAATTTAGGACGATAGGAGACAGGTTGAAATAAACCGAAATTTCCCTTTAAGTGTGAAATGCAGGGTGCAGTATTCACTAATATGTCTTATCAAAAACATAATAACAACAAAAACACCAGAAATATTTTACAGGACTTAAGCATTTTTTTCAGATACACAATATCATTTTACTCGACAGTCGTCTGAGGGTCGGTTTTTGTTACCCCTACGTAGAACTAATTTAAAACAGAAAACAATGCATTACAGAGCAATGGTGGCATGGAATGAATTACCATTTTTTCTGGTCTCAGAAAGTAATGTTATGAGTTTTAAGAAAAAGCTAAAACTATTTTTATTTACCCAGCAGGTATGAAAGAATATTTTTACTGTTTATATGTTGGACTTTATATATCTGGTTGGAAGGTGTAAAACTGAGCTATTTGCTTCCTTTTTGTTATTATTATGGTAACTCAGAAATTGCAAAGTCAAGTGGTCTTTAAAAATGAATTTGAAATGAATTGTCAGCATGTAGAGCTACATTACTATTTGGATTTGCATAACCAACTCAGCACACAGACACACACATCTACGTCCATGAACATAAATGTAACAATAAATGTACATACATTAAGAAGATCTCTCCTCTCCTTCACTGGTGCCACACTGCCATCGACATCTTCTGCATCTACCTCTACTTTAGACCCAACAGCGGCATCGGCGACCTCCAATGTTTACGAGGCTTGGGACGAGGCCAGGGATGGTGTTGTAGTGTCCAGGAACGGCAGACACGAGAATTCCTGACACTACAGTCCCGTCATAACATCTTTAATAGAACAGACGTGCTGACCTGGAGAAACAAGGATCACAACACAGCACATCCGGACATACATGAGAAGTGGTTAAAAAACTTATCAGACAGAGAGCTCACTCAACCAGAAAAGGATGTCCTGGCCAAGGGACTGAACTTTGCCATAATACCAGAACAGATACTGGTGGTAGATCTTATCACAGCAACAGAGACAGCCATCAGAAACAACAAGCTGGCAGACACAGAGGCAGTTAAAGGTATTAGCAGCTCTCGCCGGAGCAAAAACACCACCCTTCAACCTCACCATTGAGGAAAGCCCTGGAATCACTGAGGAAAGACCGGAAGATCACCATCTTGCCGGCAGACAAAAGGAAATGCACAGTGGTGCTGAAGACAGCGGATTACCATGCCAAAATCACTGCTCTGCTCAATGACACAGCCACATACGAAACACTGAGGCATGATCCTACCAGTGGCTACAAAAATAAAGTCATAGATTATCTACAAAAACTGGAAAAGGACAAGACCACTGTATTATCAACTGTACCCTGGTGAGGCCATCCCATGCATCTATGGACCCAAGACACACAAGGAAGCAGCACCACACAGACCCATCATCAGCAGCATTAACTCAGTTCAGTTCAGTTCAGTTCATTTCAGTTCGTTTATTGGTCTCCTTAGAGAAATTTGACTTGGAGCTAGTGGTCAGCATACACATACCTACAATCAACATATAGATACCAACATAGAAATACACACATTAAAACACATAGTCACCCAGTTAGCCTCAGTGCATCAAATTAAATACATAACATATATATCAGACACACTCCTCATTAATCAATTTGATTGACAATGGAATAAACGAGTTCTTGTATCTGTTATACCTGCAACGTGGTACTCAGTCACGTACAACATCTCCAAACACTTAGCTATGATCTTAGCTCCATTGGTTGGTAACACTCCACACCATGTAAGGAACTCTCAGGATTTTATCAACAAGACCAGAGAGATAACACTGGACTCTGATGAAACTATAGGGTCATACGACATCACTTCACTTTTCACCTGCATTCCCACCAAAGAAGCAGTTAAGACAGTGAGGAAATGTCTGCTACAACACAGCTCCCTTCCAGTAAGGACCAACTTCACCCCAGACCCCATTTGTGATCTGCTGGACCTTTGTTTGACCACCACCTACTTCAAGTACAGCGAGGGTTTCTACCGACAAAAGCACGGCTGTGCTATGGGCTCACCGGTGTCCCCTATAGTGGCCAATTTTTACATGGAAGATGTGGAGAAGAGAGTGCTGACCACCTTTACAGGAACTGCTCCTAGCCACTGGTTCAGGTATGTGGACGACACCTGGGTCGAAATCAAAACTGAGTGGAAACCTTCACGGAACACATTAATGCAGTGGACCCCAACATTAAATTCACATGGGAGGATGTCAGAGGAGACAGTCTACCATTCTTAGACTGTGCAGTGCACATTGGAGAGGACAGAAACCTAAACATAGAGGTGTACAGAAAATCTACCCACAATGACCAATACCTGCTGTTTGACTGTCACCACCCACTGGAGCACAAGTTATCAGGACACTGAATCATCGGACTGAAAACATGCCCACTAGAACAGAGGGGAAGGCGAAGGAACAGAAACACTTCAGGGAAGCACTTAAAACCTGTGGCTATCCCAACTGGGCCTTTGCAAAACCCTCAAAAAGACCCAGAGGCAACACAAAAACGTAACAACATTGTCATTCCTTATGTCACAGGAGTGTCTGAGAAACTCAGGAGGATTTTCAACAAACACCACATCCCTGTGCACTTTAAACCCAGTAACATACTGAGACAGAAACTTGTCCACCCCAAGGACAAAACACCCAGACATAAGCAGAGTAATGTAGTGTATGCAATTCAGTGCAGCCAGGAATGCACAGATTTCTACATTGGGGAGACACAACAACCACTCCAAAACCGCATGGCACAGCACAGGAGAGCCAGCTCCTCAGAGCAAGACTCAGCTGTCCACTTACATCTACAGGAGAAGGGACACTCCTTAGAGGACAGCAATGTGCATATCTTGGCCAGGAAGGAAAGACGGTTTGAAAGAAGAGTAAAAGAAGCCATCTACATCAAGCTGGAACGACCATCGTTAAACAGAGGGGGTGGCTTACGACACTACTTATCCCCCACCGACAATGCAGTCTTGGGATCCCTCCCCAGATGACTTCACACCCATTCACCCCTGGTGTCACCTGACCCTAACAACTCACATGGTGGCCAGGTGGGTCAACGACTCACATTGTGACCATAACGACTCTGAAATTAAGAGCTCACATGACCCCTATGACTCTGCAAGGGTTACCATCCACACAGGGTTTATAGCCTGCAACTTCATACTAGTCATTTAGAACTGAAGAAGCTTCTTGAATGAGAGGCGAAACTTCTTCAAGAAACGCAAGCAAGTCCAGTTGCCTACGATATAGCACTTATGATTACCATGACCTGGATGACTGAGAATTTTTCACCGACAACTCGGTGGCAGCAACTCATAAAGCATACTTAGAGATTGTAATCCCGAATCCCCAGATTTGTCCAACAAAAGGAACTGCCCCCTCTTTCAAGAGTAAGTGCTGTAAAAATCCAGCTGGAAACTGTTGCCAGTTTGTGAAGTAGTCCTCAGGAAAATGGAGGTAACACAATAAAATGTCTGGATTGTATTGCTGAGGAATAGTATCGAAAAATAAATTCCAAAAACTTTTTCTTCATTTCTTCTTCTTTTTGCAGTCTCAACAAGGGTAATTTGAGGTCACACTGACAAAAGCAGCATCTCCTTGACGTGCCGTCGCCTCATCAGCTCAAACTCTCCGCAGCCTCTGCTTCGGTTTTGCTCAGAAAAGGCTTGTTTGGGGATGTGGTTCAGTGGCCTGCAGGTGACACTGTGTGCATTGATAATTTGTTACACTGTGAGCCAATAAAGTCATGGAAGTAAAGGCAGGAATTCAAACGAGCCATTTCAGGCAGCTGAGGAGCTGTGAGTCTATGGGGAGACAGAACTCCCTTTAGCCTGTTTTTTTTCTACATAGCAGACCTTATAGAAGAATAAAATGCTAAATAACACACCAAAGAAGAGTTAAAACCCCAAAAAGCATGATAGGTCCTCTTTAAGACTCTACCATGCAAAGTGAAAGCCATATATCAACAACATCCAGAAACACTGCCGAGTTCTCTGCGCCTGAGCTCATTTGAGGTGTACTGACACAAAGACGAAAGGTGTGCTGTGGTCTAATGAATCCAGATTTCAAATCCTTTCATTCATTCATCTTCTAACCGCTTCATCCTCTTGAGGGTCGCGGGGGGGCTGGAGCCTATCCCAGCTACATCGGGCGAGAGGCAGGGTACACCCTGGACAGGTCGCCAGACTATCGCAGGGCTGACACATAGAGACAAACAACCATTCACGCTCACATTCACACCTACGGACAATTTAGAGTCTCCAATTAACCTAGTCCCCAAATCTGCATGTCTTTGGACTGTGGGAGGAAGCCGGAGTGCCCGGAGAGAACCCACGCTGACACGGGGAGAACATGCAAACTCCACACAGAAGGGCTCCCACGCGCGGGATCGAACCGGCAACCCTCTTGCTGTGAGGCGAGAGTGCTAACCACCACACCACCGTGCCGCCCCCACACCACCGTGCCGCCCCCAGATTTCAAATCGTTTTTGGAAATCATGGATGTTGTGGCCTTCAGGCTAAAGAGGAAAAGGACAATCCAGATTGTTACCAGCTCAAAGTTCAAAGCCAGCATCTGTGATGGTATGGAAGTGTGTTAGTGCCCATGGCATCATGGGTAACTTACACATATGTGGAGGCTCCATTAATGCTAAAAGGCACATACAGGTTGTGGAGTAACATATGTTGCCATCCAAACGACATCCGTGCATATTCCAGCAAGAAAATGAGACATATTCTGCATGTGTTCCAACAGTGTGACTTTGTAGTAAGAGTGCAGGTACTAGACTGACCTGCCTTTAGTCCAGACCTGTCTCCCACTGAACATGTGTGGCGCATTATGAAGAACAAATAAGACAACAGAGACTCCAGACTGTTCAGACACTGAAGTCATATATCAAGCAAGAATGGAAAAGAATTTCACTTTCAAAACTTCAACAGTAAGTGTCCTCACTTCCCAAACACTTACTGAGTGTTGTTAAAAAAGGTGATGTCACACAGTGGTACACATACTCCTGTCATAATTTTATTGTAATGTGTTGCAGACATCAAATTCAGAATGAGTGTACATTTTACAAAAAAACAAAGTTTATGAGTTTGAACCTGATATGTCTTGTCTTTGTACAGTATTCAATTGAATATAGGTCAAAAAAGATTTGCAAATCATTGCATTCTGGTTATATTTATTCTCTTCACAGTATGCCAACTTTTGTAGAATTTGCATTGTATTTTAAAAGTTGTCTCTGAACGCACAGAGAGTGAACTAATATCCACCAAGGGGCAACCTCCAAGGCTGAAAAATGAAGTTAGTGCAAAAGTGTCAAAAACTGCAGTTCATCGAATGACCACTTGAGACTGGCTCCAAAACTGAGTTAATCCTCATAGGCCCCCTTGTTAAAACGCCCAAATTTACGGCAGAAATAAACACGTTTACAGCTTGGTACAAAAAACAGTTGTGGTCTCTATAGCTAATTTCAACATTCATGACAACTGTATAGGGGTGATTTTTTTGTAACTCACCTGTTTACATTTTATAAATGCTCAAAGTTACACATATTTAAGGGCGGGGTCGCTTGAGTGACAGGCTGTCTGCGAGGTGTCGCTACAGTCTGTGAGTCAGACCCACCCCTCGCTGCTTCACAGCGCCAACCTCATGTTACAGGTGCTCCTTGCAAGAGAGGAAAGATACGTGAAAATATAAGAAATTTAAACAATAGTATTAACAAATATATAGTTAAATAAACAGGAATTATTAACAAACATAAACACAAATATATATACATATATATATATATATATATATATTGTAAACTGAACAAGATTATTTACACAAACAGAATATATACAGTCAGGGTGAAATGGGGTTATTGCACAAGTTAAATTAAATTATTGCAGTGTGTGAAAAAGTCTCAGGGCCACTCAGAGGGAGGAGTTGTACAGTTTGATGGCCACAGGCAGGAATGATTTCCTGTGGCACTCAGTGGTACATCTTGGTGGTATGAGTCTCCAACTGAAAGTACTCTTGTGCCTGACCAGCACATGGTGGACTGGGTGTGAGACATTGTCCAAGATAGTTTGTAGCTTAGACAGCATCCTCCTCTCTGACACCACCATCAGAGAGTCACACTCTGTTCCCACAACGTCACTAGCCTTGCGGATCAGTTTGTTGAGTCTGTTGGCGTCCGCCACCCTCAGCCTGCTGCCCCAGCACACAACAGCATAGAGGATAGCACTGGCCACCACAGACTCATAGAAAATCCTGAGCATAGTCCGGCAGATGTTGAAGGACCTCAGTCGCCTCAGAAAATAGAGACGGCTCTGGCCCTTCCTGTAGAGAGCGTTAGTGTTCTTAACCCAGTCCAGTTTATTGTCAGTGTGTACCCCCAGGTACTTATAGTCCTCTACAATGTCCACACTGACCCCCTGGATGGAAACAGGGATCACCGGTGTCTTGGTCCTCCTCAGATCCACAGCCAGTTCCTTTGTCTTTGCCACGTTGAGCTGCAGATGGTTCTGCTCACACCATGTGACAAAGTTATCCACAACAGCCCTGTGCTCATCCTCATCACCCTTGCTGATACATCCAACTATAGCACAGTCATCAGAAAACTTCTGAAAATGGCAGGTCTCAGTGCGATAGCTGAAGTCCGTGGTGTAGAGGGTGAAGAGGAAGGGAGAGAGGACAGTCCTCTGCGGGGCCCCGGTATTGCTGACCACTCTGTCTGACACACAGCGTTGCAAGCGCACATACTGTGGTCTGCCAGTCAAGTAGTCTACAATCCAGGACACCAGGGGGGCATCCACCTGCATTGCTGTCAGCCTGTCACCCAGTAGAGCTGGACGTATGGTGTTGAACGCACTAGAGAAGTCAAAAAACATGACCCTCACAGTGCTCGCCGGCTTGTCCAGGTGCGCGTAGACGCGGTTGAGCAGGTAGATGATGGCGTCCTCAACTCCAAGTCGGGGCTGATAGGCGAACTGGAAGGGGTCCAAAAGTGGCTTGACCATGGGCCGGAGCTGCTCCAAGACAAGTCTCTCCAGTGTCTTCATGATGTGGGAGGTCAATGCCACGGGTCTGTAGTCCTTGGAGCCACTGGGACGTGACGTCTTAGGCACAGGAATGAGGCAGGATGTCTTCCACAGCAAGGGGACCCTCTGGAGACTCAGGCTCATGTTGAAGACATGCTGAAGTACTCCACATAGCTGGAGGGCACAGGCGTTGAGCACCCTGGGGCTGACACCATCAGGGTCTGCAGCCTTATTTGAGTGGAGTCTCATCAGCTGTCTTCTCACATGGTCAGCAGTGAAGCACATTGTGGAGGTGACGACACGTGGGGGAGGGGTGTAGTCCTCATGATGGAGAGAGCAGTCAGTCTGACTGAGAGGAGGTGTGAGGAGGAGGAGGAGGAGGAGGGGGGGGGTCAAGCAGGAGGGTGTTGAGGTGTGAGAGGGAGGAGTGGGGGAGGAGGGCGGAGTGGGAGATGGTTGACCAAGACCGACAGCATAAGAGTCGGGGGGGAGGGGGGGGGGGGGGGGGGGCAGGTCCAGCAGTGTCAAATCTGTTAAAAAACAGATTCAGTTCATTGGCCCTGTCCATGCTGCCTTCAACTCCTCTGTGGTTGTTGGTCCTGAAGCCAGTGATGGTCCTCATTCCACTCCAGACCTCTCATGTTGTTCTGCTGGAGTTTCCTCTCCAGCTTCCTCCTGTACCTCTCCTTAGCCTCCCTGATCTTCATCTTCAGCTCCCCCTGTATTGTTCTCACCTCCTCCCTGTTACCAGCTCTGAAGGCCCTCTTCTTTGCATTGAGGATGGCTTTGATGTCCTTTGTTACCCACTGTTTGTTATTTGGGTAACAATGGACAGTCCTGGCTAGGACAGTGGAGTCCACACAGAAACTGATGTAGTCCGTGATGCATTCTGTGAGCCCATTGATGTCCTCCCCATGTGGCTCACAGAGTGCCTGCCAGTCTGTCACACCAAAACAGCCCTGCAGTGTCTCGTAAGTCTCCACCGACCATCTCCTCACTGTCCTCATGGTCGCAGGCTGGCTCTTGACTAGTGGTACATAGCAGGGGTTGAGGTGCACCAGGTTGTGGTCTGACCTACCCAGAGGGGGGAGGGGGGAGCAGCTGTATGCATCTTTGGCGTTTGCATACAGCAAGTCCAGTGTTCTCTCTTCTCTGGTAGGACAGCTCATATACTGTGTAAATGTGGGTAATGTTGTTGCCATGGTGACATGGTTGAAGTCACCCAAGATAGCTATGAAGGCACTCAGGTGCTTAGTCTGCAGGCGGGCTATGGCGGAGTGAATGACGTCACATGCCGACGTTGGGTTGGCAGAGGGGGGGATGTAAACAGTTACAATAATGGCATGTGAAAACTCCCTGGGCAAATAATATGGCCTGAGTCCAACAGTAAACAGTTCAATGTCCGGGCAACAGATATGTTCCTTATAGAAATATGGTCAGGACTGCACCAGCAGTTATTTACTAGAACAGCAAGCCCCCCTCCTTTGTGCTTACTGCTCTTGGTGCAGTCCCGGTCGGCCCGAACAGTCTGGAAGCCGCTGATGGAGACGTTGTTGTCGGGAATGTCCTGGTGAAGCCATGTCTCAGTGAAGCACATAAGACTACATTCCCGGTACTCCTTCTGACTTTTGGCGACCGCTGTCAGTTCATCCATCTTATTTGCCGCCCGCGGAAGCGC
Organism: Epinephelus fuscoguttatus; assembly: GCF_011397635.1. Taxonomy (NCBI): domain Eukaryota; kingdom Metazoa; phylum Chordata; class Actinopteri; order Perciformes; family Serranidae; genus Epinephelus; species Epinephelus fuscoguttatus. The sequence goes on from NC_064760.1 coordinate 43,739,840, forward strand.
CGCGAATAGCCTCGAAGCGCCGAGAAGAGAAGGCAGTTTCCTTACGGCGCCCATGTTAACCGACTGTGTCGTCCACACTGTCCGCGCCGCGCTGGGAAGCTCCGCGGCAGGCTCACGATTTGCAGCGATCAGTTCGGCGTCTGGTCTATTTTCTGCGCGAGCCGCGAGGGAATGTGTCAAGCTAGGCAGGAAATCAAACAAAGTAATAACAACAGAATCCGGTCAATTTTCAGAATCAAACGAATTTCAAAATAAAATACCACGTTTGACAAATGCGATGTGTATATATATATATATATATATATATATATATATATACACACATATATACATATATATATATATATATATATATGTGTGTGTGTGTGTGTGTGTGTGTTTATATACATATTGTCAGTGTTATCTAAACAGAGCGCGAGAGAGATGAAGACACACACACACACGAGACAGAGAGACACAGAGTGGGCCGGCTATAGGGGGTGGGGGTGGGGGCACACACACGCAAACAGATAGAGAGAGGGGCAGAGACGTCAGAACCAGCGGAGTTTTTGAAGAGAAAACACCAGATTTAGTAAAATCAAGAGTAGATTTACAAACTGGTATTTCAACTGCCTATATACAGACCAAACTACACAACGCTGGTAACATACACTCCTTGTCTGTGTGTGAGTGTGTGTGTGTCTGTGTAGCCTCTGTGTGTGTATGCAGCCTCTGTGTGTGTATGTAGCCTACCAGCCTACTGTGGACATTCATTCATGGATAATAGTCATTACTAAGAAGTGCACATACATGTACAGTTGTTAGGAAAACATGATGTTATAATTTTATGAGGTTATTTACTTACCCATGATGGAAAAACAGCCCCAAATGTGACGGAGAAAACAGCGGAAATGCTCCGGCACGCGAGAGAATTTCGGTGTGCTGCGCTTCGCAGCACTTCCGCGGGCTGTGTGGCCCTAGCGTAAGCCTCCGTTGTCTAAACCCTGCTTTTTTCCGCCGTTGTTTACCTCCTCCCCTGCATCCTCTGTGTGTTTTCCTCCACAGTTCAGCTGGTATCTCCGATGTTCCGGCCGCCAAGCCGGCCGGCCTCAGTGCGATCAGCTGATCTCTGGAGTAAACAATGCGGCCATGAAGTTGTTGCGCAATGGTGCTGGGTCCGAATGAAATAAGTAATTCCAGGGTGAGAAAAACGAGTACAACTCTCTCAATCAGCATGTTTTGAGAGAGCGCAGTTTCAAAATGACAATCACAAAAAGCCAGCACAAATACCAAACTTAATAAAGCAAAAAAGTAAGAAAACTGAGAAAACAAGCAGGAGCGACTGCAACAGGCTGCACGCGCAGGCGCATGCGCACTGAAAACTTGAGTGAGTTGTTATATGGCGGCATATCAGATATCGGCAAAAAATGCAATATTGTGCATCCCTACTAATAATCTTTCATTGTATTGAAATATACAGTTCATAAAACTACTACAGGTACTGTAATTCAGAGCTGAAGCAGGAGTTCAGTGTGATGCATATTCACAATGGAGCGTGCGGGTCATATTTTACCATCTGCCTTCATTGTCTTCTCTTGATACTTTTGGCTTAGCTAATGTTTCCAGATGCAGATTTAAGCAGTTACTTTGGTATGTATAAGTTTATCATAACTGATAGAATCAATGGTCAGACCTCAAGCACAGTTCAAACAGAAGAGTCGTGATGAGACAAGGTGAAATAGGCGGCTACTTGCAATGTGCTGTTCTGCAACGTTCTGCAGCAACCCACTGTCCAACACCAGCACACCATGAGGATGGAAACAGAGGGCTCAGCGGGAATGCAGCACCTGCTGCAGCAAGCGAACACACGGTCTACAGTCATTTTGGTGGACTTCACTACAAGCTGATTGGCTGTTGAAACACGTGACATTTTTTACATTAGAAGACTTCTATTGACACCATCAGCCAACTAGAGTCAAGCTCAGACCGGCCAGGTCACACCACTGCAACCTTTCTCTATAATGTTCTAAAATGGTTTTGTCTCATTCCGAATCAGTGGTCTGAACTGGGCATAATAATATAAAGCCAAAGTTTTAATCAACTGTATGTATTAAGTGATTGAAATGTTTCACTCCCTATGCAAAACTTAATTCCTCTCTTTTAAAAATGATACCTTTGCATTTCTGTCTAATATCCATACAATTAAGTTACAAATGGGTTTTGGTAAACAGTCTTGTTTAGTTTCAAGGTCCTGCAGTGTAAAAGTTGTGTGTGATATGTGACAGCGTCTGTCTCAGTGTTTTTCTGTCTTTATATTTCTTTCATTTTGATGCAGTCATTTTTTTGCGGTCAGAACACCTCCTGCTGGGATTTTAAGTGGGAGCGAGAAGTTAATGGCAAGAGGCGTTTGCTGTCAGTCTACTATTTAAGAAAGCCAGAAAATGCAATGTAATCATTAACATTTACATTTAGAGTGGGAACAAAGCATACCCCAGTCACTTCAGGTGACATTCTCAAACTTTTAATAACTCTATCTCTTTTAAACAATCAGCACTAATCAGTACCAACAATCATGTAATACTGTTTACTTACTCTCTTTGTCTGCTACACTGGAATATTACAATCATGACTAACCATTCTTGACAATAAGCTCAAAAACTACACGTCCATTCATGCCTTCACAGTTTATTGACAAACATGCAGGTGTCCTGCAGTGGACTTTAACAGCAATCCATTTACCCTGTCTTTTTCAATCAAAGTGATCTAAATTCTCTGTGCAATGAAAACAATTAAGACAAATGAGATTGCAATTAAGACAATTATGACTAACGATTAACACTAATGATTGCTAACAGAGGGCTTCAGAACAGTTATATGACTGCAGCTGCAGCAGGGGAGGAGAGTGCAGAGAATACAACAGGAAACATTTAGGATGTGGGAAGTACAATAACTTCATCAGGGCTTATCTTATTTTAGTAATGTATGATATATACAACATGTGGTGACATAAGAACACATTGTACTGACACTGTATGGCTGCATTAATTTATTTAGAGGAGGATGCAAACTGGCACATTTGTAGGCATCTGGAAGCTGTTTGGTTACTGTGTGATGAATTTTGACACAGCACTGCTGTGCCCAAATCATCAGTTGCTCCATTCAGTTCTAAATATAGCCATGACCTTCTTAATCTGCTCTACATCCACATCTACAGCTGCAAAATGCTGCATGTTGTACTACACTAAAACCCCCAATGTTTTGTTTTGTCAGTCATGCTTTGTTGCACCCCATGTAACATGCTACAGTATAAAACTAGAATTACCACCCGCGGATGTATGCCTACGCACACTAGTCGAGTTTCTCTTACAGTTGACATCCATGTCTGTGAAAGCATGGATGCTTAACGCATATCTTCCCCCCAACAGCACAAAAACCACACAATCAGCACATTTTAAGATGGGCACCCAAGACCTTCAGCCACGAAATTTAATTTCAGTCAGTTTATTCTTCAGTCCAAGTGGATGTTTGTGTCAAATTTAAAGAAATTCCCTCAGAGTGTTCTTGAGCTATCATGTTCATGAGAATAAGACAGATGCAAGGTCACAGACTTTGACCTTCAACCACAAAAATCCAATTCAATTCAATTCAATTTTATTTATACAGCCCAATATCACAAATCACAATTTGCCTCACAGGGCTTTACAGCATACGACATCCCTCTGTCCTTATGACCCTTGCAGCGGATAAGGAAAAACTCCCCAAAAAAACCCCTTTAACGGGGAAAAAAAATGGTAGAAACCTCAGGAAGAGCAACTGAGGAGGGATCCCTCTTCCAGGACGGACAGACGTGCAATAGATGTCGTACAGAACAGATCAGCATAACAAATTAACAGTAATCCACATGACACAATGAGACAGAAAGAAAGAGAGAGAGAGAGAGAGAGAGAGAGAGAGAGATGCAGGTAATGACAGTAGCTTACAACAACATTATTGAAAGTCATAATATTATAGTTCTGGCTACTGTGGTACAATATGTTGAAAGTATGTATTAATATCTGGCAGTATACATGTGTGACAATAGTCATATGTGTATAATAACAGTAGAAGTATGACTAATGACTAATGATGGCAGCAGCAGCAGGAGGCATCTGGCAGGACCACGGCAGCAGCACAACCACACACGTCACGCTGTCCAGGCACCGCTGCGATATGAGTTAATCTGAGAGACAGTGGAGCACAAAGGCTCCAGAGAAGAAGCCGAGTTAGTGACATCCAGAATGGCCGAGTTAGCAAGATGCAGTAATAGAATACCAGAGAGAGAGAGACAGAGAAGAAGAAGAAGAGAAGGTGCCCAGTGTATTATAGGGGGGTCCTCCGGCAGACTAGGCCTAAGTCAGCCTAACTAGGGGCTGGTACAGGGCAAGCCTGAGCCAGCCCTAACTATAAGCTTTATCAAAGAGGAAAGTCTTAAGTCTAGTCTTAAATGTGGAGACGGTGTCTGCCTCCCGGACCGTAACAGGAAGATGATTCCACAGGAGAGGAGCCTGATAGCTGAAGGCTCTGGCTCCTGATCTACTTTGGAGACTTTAGGGACCACGAGTAATTCTCAGAGCGCAGTGTTCTGGTGGGATAATATGGCACTATGAGCTCTCTAAGATATGACTTGACCATTTAGAGCTTTATAAGTTAACAGTAGGATTTTAAATTCAATTCTGGATTTTACAGGGAGCCAGTGCAGAGAAGCTAAAACAGGAGAAATATGATCTCGTTTCTTAGTTCCTGTTAGTACACGTGCTGCTGCATTCTGAATTAGCTGGAGAGTTTTTAAGGACTTACTAGAGCTACCTGATAATAGAGAGTTACAGTAATCCAGCCTAGAGGTAACAAAAGCGTGGACCAATTTTTCTGCATCTTTTGGTCAGGATAGGCCTAATTTTCGCAATATTACGCAGATGAAAAATGCAGTCCGTGAGGTTTGTTTTAAATGAGAATTAAAAGACAAATCTTGATCAAATATTACTCCGAGGTTTCTTACGGTAGTGCTAGAGGCCAGAGCAATGCCATCAAGAGAAACTATGTCATCAGATAAAGAGTCTCTGAGTTGTTTGGGGCCAAGAACAATAACTTCAGTTTTGTCTGAATTTAACATCAGGAAATTGGTGCTCATCCAAGTTTTTATGTCCTTAAGGCAATTATGGAGTTTAGTTAATTGATTACTTTCTTCTGGCTTCATCGATAAATACAACTGTGTATCATCCGCATAACAATGGAAATTTACAGAGTGATTACTAATGATGTTGCCTAAAGGAAGCATATATAGAGTAAATAGGATTGGTCCGAGCACAGAACCTTGCGGAACTCCAAAACAAACTTTGGTACGTAAGGACGATTCATTATGAACGTGAACAAACTGAAAACGATCAGATAAATAAGATTAAAACCAGCTTAGTGCAGAACCTTTTAGGCCAATTAAGTGATCCAGTCTCTGCAGTAGAATTTGATGGTCAATTGTGTCAAACGCCGCACTAAGATCTAATAAAACAAGTACAGAGACAAGTCCTTTGTCCGAAGCAATCAGAAGGTCATTTGTAATTTTAACTAGTGCTGTCTCAGTGCTATGATGCACTCTAAATCCTGACTGAAATTCCTCAAATAAATTATTATCATGGAGAAAATCACACAGCTGGTCTGTGACTACTTTCTCAAGGATCTTTGACATAAAGGTCAAGGTCCAATGAATTAATTGTTAAGTCACAATGAACATTTGTGCCAAATTCGAAGAAATGACCAACAAGTTCACACTGACCTTGAACGTTTGTGCTAAATTCAAAGATATTCCCTCAAGGTTTTCTTGAGATATCACGTTCACAAGAATGAGACAGATTAGGTCACACTGACCTTGACCTTTGACCACCAAAATCTAATCAGACAGATCAGACAGACAGATTAGGTCACGTAGACAAATTTGGCACAATGATTGTGTCAAATTTGAAGACATTCCCACTGTTCTTGGGATATTGCTTTCACGAGAATGAGATGGATGCAAGGTCACAGCGACCTTGACCTTAAAACCTTGACCACCTAAATCTACTCAGTTAATTCTTGAGTTTAAGTGAATGTTTGTGCCAAATTTGCCATGCCCGCCCAAATGAGTCATTGTGCCCCCCCTCCACTAACCAACAAGCAGGGCAAGCCTTTGTGCGAAACTTTGTATTTTAATAATTACTTTAAATGTATCATATTGAACAAAAAAAATAGAAATATAATTAAAAATCAAACAAACCACAATTTGTTGGTTATATTTGTATCACATCCGGTGACGTATGCTCATTGGTCCAATGCTTGACCTATGACCTACTGGTTTGATTTGCTGCCATTACATCAAGTGAAAGTGCAGTCAATTCCGGATGACTTCTCTCTTGAATGTAGAGAGGAAGAGTTTCTTTAGTGTAGTAGCACAGAGATTAGCTAACTACTTAGAAAGGAATAGCTTAATAGATACCATGGTGCAGAAGGCAGGAATACCAGGTTTTGCAGGGTGTCTAGAGCATACTAGCATGATCACCAGATTCAGGCAGCGAAGATTAAAAAAAGGGACCTGCATGTAATATTTTTAGATCTTGCAGATGCGTTTGGTTCAGTACCACATAGCCTCATTTGGAGTGAGTTTGACTACTTCAGAGTGCCACAGGTAGTTGTTAACTTAGTGAAAGCATATTTTCAGGATATTAGGTTGTGTCTAAGTACGGCAGGTTTCACAACAGGTTGGCAGAGGCCAGAAATAGGTATCATGGCAGGGTGTGCAATTTCTCCATTAGCATTTACTATGGTGATGGAAGTAATCATCAGGGCTTCTAAGTTGGTGGTAGGTGGGGAGAGACAGCAGAACGGGTTGCATCTTCCACCAGTTAGGGCTTTCATGGATGACATGATACTGATGACCACAACAATGCCATGTACAAAGAGTCTACTAGAGAAAGTAAATAAGAACCTCCAGTGAGCCAGCATGAAGATCAAGCCTAATAAGTCTCGATACATAGAGGGAAGTTAAGTGATGGGAAGTTTGTCATAGATGATGAGGAAATCCCAGCAATTAGGGAAAAGTCAGTAAAGAGCTTAGGTAGGTGGTACAGTGTGGAGTTGAATGATGAACAGGTGGTGAAATTTAGAAAAGATGTGGCTGAAGGATTGGATAGAATAGATAAATCCTTGTGGTGTTTGCAATATGGGCTATATCCTAGGTTAATGTGGCCATTGTCAATTACACTCAGTTTGGTAGTTTGGTAGACCGCAGGGGGAGGGCAGGGGGAGGTGTCGACAGATCCAGCTTGACACAGTGACAGTTTCGTGCCAAAAGGCTTCGCCAAAGGTGCGCTAAAAGCTCGCCAACTGAAACCACGTCTACTGTCAGCACAGGGGGAGTGCAGCCAGTGTAAGCCGAAGTTTGGCTGACCGGCGGACAGTGCGCACACGTCACCAAAACCTCACAGGCAGGTTTCCAGAATATCAGGCACATTAATAATGCAATAAATACCCAAAAAAACACTATTCGATGCAATTATCAGCACATAAAGATATCTTTATGTGCTGATAATTGCATCAGCAGCACATAAATATATCTTTATATCGACTGTCCCGTCACATCTGATGTCAGATCAAAGGGGATTGGCACCGTTTGGCACACGTAATGGAAACCCAACCTGATTTGATTAACACAGCTGCAAACTAATGAGTTCACATCCCTCTCAGCCAACCACAAACAGCCACAGCATCAGATAGGGAGTATATATTTAGCAACTGTCATCTTAGAAAAGTCAAAAGAAAAGAATCCGAGTGAGACTGCGAGAGAGAAAGAGAGAGTACGTGCGAGCACAAGAGAAACACAACATTGATTTACAATTGTAGTGACCTCCTCCCAGGCTACCTTTGCATCATCAGCCCGTGGAGGTCTGCTCGCAGTTCCGTATATCCGGACACTGCCAGCTTGGACCTCCTGGACCAAAACATCAGTTTCCTCCTGGGAGAAGTTTGGCCGTCTGACACTGCTGCTCTCTTCCGCCATGGCGAATTGAGTAAACTCTCATTACGCCTTCGTGCGGCGCATTTAAGGGCGAGGAGAGGGGCTCATTTGATTGGTGTGATGTGAATGGGCTGTGTAAAACCCACTCCACACCTTCTCTCCTCCCTCTTTCCGTCTTGCGCCGATAGGAGGGACGGAGGTGGGATAGAGGAGCAGCTGCGCCAGGGTGCACGGTGTGCCAAACATACAAAATCCGCCTGGCCACACCCAGTTGGCGAAACGCAGGTGCGCTGCGCCTCCGCTGCGCCCGGTCTGCAAAACTAGAGCCCATTGTGTTCAGGTACCACAACCTTAGAGTATATTTTGTCAAGCTGTAAAGTTAGCTTGTCACAAGGCCGATATACATGGCGGCATAACCAGGTGTTGAAGTGTTTCGCTGCAGGCATCGAAGGGAAACGAAGACAGGTAAATTCAGAAGGTTTTAAGAATAGGAGTTTAGCAACTGAGTTTGTCTGTGAGGGGGAGAAGTACAGAAGGGATAAGTTCATAAGGAGGCAAGGGTGTGGCTGCCTAGAAGGTGCTTGTGATTGGGAAATGCAAGTAGATTTAGGGGGAAAGCTTGTTGTTCCCCAGGAAATAGTTTATAACAAGCAGGGGCCTGATATAGTGGTCAGTCAACGGATAGTTTATTTCTTTGAGCTGACAGTTCCTTGGGAAAATTCAGTGGAAGAAGCCTATGAAAGAAAAAAGCTTAGGTATGCAGACTTAGGAGCAGAAGCTGAGCAGTGAGGATGGCAAACTAGAATTTGTCCAGTGGAAGTGGGGTGTAGGGGATTCATAGCAAGATCAGCTGTCTCGCTCCTAGGGGAAGACGGAGTGCAGGGACAGAGTTTGAGGAAGACAGTGAAGGAATTGTCAAATGAAGCAGCCACAACTAGTCAGTGAATTTGGATGAGGAGGAATAATGTCAGTTGGGGGCCAGCAGGGGCAACTACTAAGCACGGTACATAACTCCTTTAGATCAGGTGGAGAGATCCACCAATCAGTCCTCTCAGAAAATCCAGGAAGAGGAGTTTATCTTCTGTATCTCCTTTATCTTTAGCTTATATTGGAGTTATGCTATGCAGCATGTCAAATAGAGTATGGTGAATATGCTAGGATAGGTAGTATCGGCACTGTCACTACCTGGAGCTCGCATAAATGGAGCCTGGGTTTGTTGAAGGTGGCAGTGTTGTTTGGGCTGAGAAAACCTGTGAGTTTATCCTCTCTATCTCCTTTAACTTTAGCTTATATTGGAGTTATGCTATGTAGCGTGTGAAAAAAAGTATGGTGAATGTGCTAGGAAAGGTAGTATCGGCACTGTCTCTACCTGGAGCTCGCATGAACAGAGCCTGGATTTGTTGAAGGTGGCAGTGTTGTTTGGGCTGAGAAAGCTATGTGTAAGTGAGGTAAAGGAGGTTGTTGGGTTGGTGCGGGGAGCAGTGAGACCTGGCATTAGGGGATTGTCTCTGGGACAACCAGAGATCACTGTCTAGCCTCCTGGAGGTGTTGTGAGACCAACTAGACGAAACACTGGTGAAAGGAGGTTCCCACCTGACCCTAAAGACAGTTATCACTGCTCACTGGTCTGTATAGTTAAGCCTTGCCATAATAGCTTATCATAGGGCTTAGGAGGTTATTCACTGAGTGCTGATCCTTCCTCTAGAGCACAAACATCTTGTGTTTATTTGAATCCACAGTGAGAGCAAGCTATTATTGGTCTAACACCTCAAATGGAGAATGGATGTAAGAAAGTGGCTACACGGAGCTGCCTCTTCAAGGCCTCTTCAAGCACCATCTACGGAAGAGGCAGCAAATGTGCCCAGCCCCAGCACTGCTGCCTCTGAAGAACAAGAGTCAGCTAGCAATGCACCTGCTAGCCTAAGTACTATCTGTGGAATAGCACCCGTGGATGACCCAACCAAATTGTTTTACAGCAGTACCCTGCCAGCATTTTAAGCAGAATGAAGCGTTCATTTGTCCGTGCTTGGTATCACAAACGAGACTGGCTTGAATACAGCATCAAAGCCGATGCAGCATTTTGTTTTTGCTCTCAGCAATTTAGCGGCCATGGCAGGTCTCAAACACTGGATGCTTTTGTGTGTGGGTTTCCGTAACTGGAAAAATGCGAGAGAGCGAGATCGAGGATTTCATAAACATGAATCTTCAAAGGGGCATCTCTCTTGCTACACACTGTGGAAGGCGTGGGTGCTGGAAACTCATATCGCAACGGTGCCTGGACAGCGTGACGTGTGTGGTTGTGCTGCTGTTGTGGTCCTGCCAGATGCCTCCTGCTGCTGCTGCCATCATTAGTCATTAGTCATACTTCTACTGTTATTATACACATATGACTATTGTCACACTTGTATACTGCCAGATATTAATACATACTTTCAACATATTGTACCGCAGTAGCCAGAACTATAATATTATTACTTTCAATAATGTTGTTGTAAGCTACTGTCATTACCTGCATCTCTCTCTCTCTCTCTCTCTCTCTCTCTGTCTCATTGTGTCATGTGGATTACTGTTAATTTGTTATGCTGATCTGTTCTGTTCTGTACATCTATTGCACGTCTGTCCGTCCTGGAAGAGGGATCCCTCCTCAGTTGCTCTTCCTGAGGTTTCTACCGTTTTTTTCCCCGTTAAAGGGTTTTTTTGGGGGAGTTTTTCCTTGTCCGCTGCGAGGGTCATAAGGACAGAGGGATGTTGTATGCTGTAAAGCCCTGTGAGGCAAATTGTGATTTGTGATATTGGGCTTTATAAATAAAAATTGATTGATTGATTGATTGAAAGGAGATTTCAATGCTTGTCAACGCAGACCAACTACAAAAGAACAGGTATTATGTCTCCTCTCTCATTGATGTTGTGGGATTTCTGACAGAAAACCAGCTGTCTCTACTGGACTATATGTTTAAAAAGGACCTGGATTTGGCAGCTGTTGTGAAAACAATCCCAGGCAACACCACATACACCTGTCACGACATGCAGAATGAACTCATAAGTACACTAAGCAGTGTGGTGACTGAGGCTATAGTGGAGGAGGTAGGGTAGGGGACTCCAAATACACACTGAAAGTAGATGGGACCCGTGACCCCACAGAATGTGAGAATATATCAATTGTCATCACATTTGTAAATGAGTCATATGAGGTCACAGATCGTCTGCTAACCGTAGCAACCACTGCCAAAGGTGATGTTCAGACATTAACTGACACCGTTTTGGCAGAGCTGAATGGAGCTGGACTGGACACATCAAAGATTCTTAGCAAGGTATTTGATGGAGCTGCTCTGATGTCTGGGAAACATGGTGGCATCCAGAAGCCACTGCAGGAGAAGCTCGGTCATGACATACCTTATGTACACTGTCTGAACCACCAGCTACACTTGGTGGTAGTACATGCAATGTAAGCAGAGACAGCTGTAGTGGATTTGTTTCATGTGTGTAATGCCCTTTACAAATTCTGCAAGAAGCCTAAAGTTGCTGTGCACTCTAAGGGTGTGCACCTTAAACGTCTACTGGAGCAGAGATGTAGGGGACATCTCACCACTGTGTCAGTAATCCTGAAATCTTGCAGCTGAGGGCTTCACTGAAACCCACGATTTCCGAACATAGATGCCAAGTGGCCGCAAATATGGATGAGTATGTCATTGTGGGAACCACAGGACACAGGGACGATGATGACAAAACAGAACTGAAGAGACTGTACTACTAAGAAAAGCCCACTGTGGTTCAGCTGGTGTTTGAAAGGGACCTAACCAGAAGGTGTAAAACTGAGTTGTAGGACACTGTTCTCAGGAGGTACAGCACTAAGAGTCGCCGCTTGCAACTCTTCTAAAGGTAGGACATGCATTTAATTCACTTAATGGCGCCAGCCTTGGCTTTCATTATCACAAAAATGTGGAATGTTTGGGTTTGGGTCTGTCTATATCCATTCAGAGAGGGAGAGATGTGGCTTGCACGTTGGCCTTTATTTGCAGTTTGGGTGTGCAGGACACTGTGTGTGTGTGTGTGTGTGTGTGTGTGTGTGTGTGTGTACATTTGCAGAATGTTTTGTGATTGGAGCAATGTGTGAGCGATGTGTGACCTGGGCTGACATCATATTCCTGGCCTGAAGTATAATCCTGTCTAGCCCTGAAGGAAATCATAAAAAGCCAAGAAGCTAAAGATGCTGTGATGCAGGTATGTTTCCTGCATACAAAGCTGCTCAGCCTCACTCATTTGGAAGAAGCCCTTTACCAGAAGTATTGTAAATTTAATGAGGAAGACTGTGAGATATGGTTAAGAGCTCTGGAAATATCTAGTGGCTAGACACTAAATTAAAAATCTTTTGTCAAGCTAATGTTTAGCTAACAAACTCAAATGCCTGTGTTAAAGCTGTTTAACAAATCAGAATACATAGTGACAATTTCATGACAGTAGATGTATGGCATATCGCACCGAAATGGCTTTTACAAATCTGACAGTCCCCCTCACCCACGCTATTGCCTCGGTAGCCAACAAGGGCCTGTGTTGAAACAAAGGCTCTCTGTTGTGAGGCCTCATAGCCAATCAATGGCCAGTGATGGCCCGATGGTGTATGGGTCTTGTGGTCAATGACACTCCTCGTCTCCAGGAGAGATTTTAACCCTTGACTTATAGAGTTCTGTACATTTCATTTTGCTAGAAATGTACAGAAATAAAAAACATATAATAAACAAATGGCCCCTCTGTTTTCTTAAGGGGAAAACAGTCTTTCTTATCAATTTTTCTAACAGTGTTTTTTTATATACTGTACACGCCTAAATAGACACTTCTGTCTGTGTTGAGTAATTTTTCCACCCATATTCACACATTTAGTACATTGTTTTAGTCTCTTTTTTTAAAAGTGCCTCGACAAAACCTTACAAAACCATGTAGGGAAACAGTCTTCTAAACTCCTCCAGAACCTAGATTGTAAGTAAATGGACAGAATGAAATGGGCCACTCTGAGGGTCAAATGTTATTGACTCTGCCCCCAGCCTCACCTCATTCTTAAGGAACTCTTTCACCATCATCCTGGCAGCAAGATGGGTAAAGGTGTCAATTGGAAACCCTCCAGATCCCAAATTTTGGATTAACATCCTGAAAAAATCCAGCATTTTTGACAACTCAGCCGGATTAACTGCCAGACCCGAGGTCCTTAACTATGCTTTTAAGTTCAACACATCCTCTCCCCTTTTTGTCACATCCATGGGAGCCACCCCAGCTATCTGGCTCTCACCCTGAAGATGAGATTAGGAATCCAGATGGGAGTCATAAATTCAGTATGCATTCCTGAGCAGAGACTAAGTTTCTCTTGTAACCAACTTGAAATGTCTCTTGAAAGTAAAATAATACATTTTATCCATGTTCTAACATTGTAACTGTGCATAATCCTTGGTTGTTAGTCGAATGATTTTTTTTCCCACTCTTGTAGGTCATAGTATGAGTGAGTTATAATGTGTTTAATCCCTCATTTAACATGGAGTCATACTGCCATCTTGTGACGATAGTTAAGAAAGGGTACCCGTAAGGATCTATTTTTAGCTTGTCATTGTCTCATTTTCGTCATGGAGAAAAGGATGCTGATGAAAGTTTTGGCATAGTTTTTGTCAACAAAATTAACACTGGAATTTGAGGCTTCATGATATGGTCTTATTGTGTTTTCCAGCTCATAAGTTCCAGTTCTAGTCATCTGCAGCATCTTTTTTCAAGAAAATATTCAGGCGAAGGTAAAAGATATATATATTTCAGTGTGTTTAAACTTGTATAACTCAATGACAGAAGCATTTACAGTAAGGTCTGACTGCTGGGGAAAAACCTTTACCTTTCAAAAGAGACCATGCATGTACATGCACCAAAAATGGAACAAGAACAGCTTTCAGTTTTATTAGGGTACGCCTTGGATAGGTGCTGTAGGTGAATGTTTTTTACACCATATTATGGTCAATAATTGTGTCCAAATAGCGGCAGAAAGGGTCCTGTCTGATTGCTGCTGGTCTCAGATCTGAGTTTTAATATGTCTATTATCCAAATGGGTCTCAGAGCGCTAACTTTTAGCTTTGATCACATAATCATCATAGGAGAAAATTAGTTTTTTGAGACATGATTGTGGACTGTGACTTGCAAAAAAAATGTATATTTCCATAGAGCAACATGCTTCTAGTTTTGGGGGTCTTTCTCTGTTTGGGTCTGTTTGAGTTGAGTCAGATTGTGTCATAATATCTTAAGGTCTATTCCAGCGGTGTAGTCTTTGTGATATGCAGGTATATGCCATATACGCACTAAGAGAGCTCCAGGATTTCTTTATACCCACTTAAAAATACACAAGGATACATGACAATATAATTTGTGACAGAACGTTTACTTCAGCTATCTGCTTTTGTAAATACGAGGTTGAGAGATGTGACAGCAAACTGAACAAATGCTGCAGAACATGCAGAGACTCTTGTCGTCTTTCTTCACCCTCACCCCACTCAGCTCAGTGTGTAGTGTGCGCGCATAATAAGTGTGCACTCAGTGGATCACAGCAGACAGCTGTTTTAAAGAAATTAATAGTAAATTTGTCAAGTAATAGTAAATGTACAGTGTAGGTATCAGATTGTCCACGAATAAACACTGCAGCTCTCCTGCGTTATGAAGTTCCGAACGTGGTGGCTTCTCCAATCCAAATTTCTCCCAAGGGAGACAAATAAATGGACTTTGACTTTGACTTTGACATATAGGAGGGCGTTCAAGTCTTGACCCTGACCTGACCTACCAATGAACAATTTGAAGCAATTTTTGCATCCCTTCTTATTTTTATGCCTCCACGTCAGTGATGGCTGAGTTACGTTTTCGAGTTGTCCATCCATATGTACTTCCTCCATCCCATCGTTTTATACATGATATCTACAGAATGCTTCAAGAGAATTTCTTCAAATTTGGCATAAATGATGATCTGATTAGATTTTGGTGGTCAAAGGTCAAGGTCAGTGGTTGTGACCTTGTCTGCCTCATTCTTGTGAACGCAATATCTCAAGAACACCTTAAGGGAATTTCTTTAAATTTGATACAAACATCAGTCTGCATTGAAGTGATTAGAATTTTGTGGTTGAAGATCAAGGGTCAAGGTCAGTGTGACCTCTTAAACTATGTTTTTGTCCAGAACGCAAGAATTCATATGCTAACTATGGCAAAACTTCACACAAATGTCTAATAGTGATGACATTGTAAAGTGATGACATTTTATAGCCAAAAAGTCAAAGGTCAGCTTCACTGTGACATCATAATGTTCTGCAAAAATATTTTTCTGGCCACTATTCATTGTCAATCTCAGGAAACTGTAAATAGTGAGAATGACTGAATTGGTGACTCTAATCTTGGGTGTCCACCTTGAAACTGTCCTGATTGTACAGATTTGTGCTGTCGAGGAAACAATAGGTGCGAAGCAGCCATGTTTTCACATACATAAATGTAAACTAGACTGGTGCACAGAGGTATACAACGCAGGGAAGTAATTTCTTTATTTATTTTATTTAGAGCAATACTGTAGGAATAATTATATTTGTCAGTTTTTGCACCCCGGACGTCCCTCTCTCCAGCAATGCTTTTCAGTTCTTCCTGGGGGACCCCAAGGCATTCCCAGGCCAGATGAGATATATTTCTTATTTATTTAACTGTTATTTAACCAAGTTAGTCCCATTGAGATGGGGATCTCTTTTTCAAGGGAGACCTGGCCAACAAAGCAGCGATACAGTCACATAGTTACAGTTGACAATAATAAGAAAAACATTTACAAACACAGAACAAACACTCATACAATCAGATAAAACATTTACAGACCGAAAACCTAGACTCCAAGGATTTCCCTCTCTCTTTAAAATCAGTCAAAGGAATCAGTTTGTGTAAATGTAGTCCAGACTGAAGCTTGTTCCAAACATCAGGAGCTGAAAACCTAAAATATTTCTTTCCTAATTCAGTCCTTATCTTTGAAACAACCATTTTCAAAATGTCCATCGAGCGGAGATTTTGACCTCCTTGTTTCCAGGTTAATAGTGAACTTAAATAAGAAGGAAGTCTGCCCAAAATTGCTTTGTAAATGAAGATATACAAGTGACTGAGGTGACGAGCAGACAACAATGACCAGTTTACTTTACTGTAGAGAACAAAGTGATGAGAGATAGAAGCACAGTTCGTAATGAATCTCAGAGCCCTGTGATACACACTGGCCAACAGGCAAGCTCGGTTCTAGGCAGGCATATATGAGGGGGCAGTCATAAATGTGAAGGGGGCATCATTCACATCAGCACATTTTTGCCATAGGTAGAGCTGACAAGTAAAGGTCACTCACTCACTCACTCACTCACTCACTCACAGGATGTGGGGATGCTGTGTTTGTTTGTTTGTTTATTTGGATCTCTTTTAGCCCACTTGGGCTATTCTTCCAAGAGTCCATAGCATAAAAACATTACAAAATAAACACAATACAGTATAACTGAAACACAGTACAATATAGAACAGACATAAACCAAAAAACATACATACAACACATGGATGGTATTATACACACACACAACAAAGCCTATACAGATAATATTACATAGAAGCTATACCCTCAATCACAGTCATACAATTACAATAAAACTTCAAATATTCCTTAAAAAAACACCCCTAATGTTTTGTTTAAAATATTCTTCTGGTAAATTCCTAATGAGATCAGGTAAACCATTCCATAACTTCACAGCACAAAAACAAAACATCCTTTTACCAATTACAAGCCTAGTTCTGGGTAAAACATAATCACTTGTGCTAGCTGCTCTTGTGCTGACTAAATGTCTGTCTTTCACCTGCTGGAACCTGCTTATCAACAGTCTTGGCTTCTTTTTAACATGTAAGTTATAAAATAATTGAAGAACATTTCTAGCTATTATGTCCCTGATATACGACCACTCTAGTATTTTGTATCGCTCTTCAATAGGAGTATCATTTGGACATCTAAGAATAATTCTTGCAGCCTTATTTTGTGCAGTTTAGAGTCTACTTATTTCTCCCACTCCAGCATTACCCCAAACCGCAGCACAGTAATTCACCTGACTCGCAATTAAAGCGTGGGTCACTTGTCTTAATATTTTTGTGGATAAATATTTGGCTATTCCACCAACCATAACAGCAGTCTGAACCAGCTTCTTACATAGATTAGATATATATGGTGTCCAAGACAGATGACTATCAAGTTGAACACCTAACAGTCTAGTCTCATCTATTTGTTCAATCACTGTACCATTTGTCATGGGCTGTAAACAGGGCAGTGTTTGCTTCTTCCTCACAGAACCTATAAGCATTACTTTTGTTTTCTTTATATTCAGTACGAGTTTGTTCATATCAACCCAATCCTTAATCGTCTCTAGATCTTGCTGCAGTGATGTCTGTATGTCTGCACATGAATACCCCGGTACATACACAGTAGTATCATCCGCAAAAATTGTCATTTTTGATCGGACTAGAGCATATGAAATATCATTTGTATACAGCAGGTAAAGGAGAGGCCCAAGACAACTGCCTTGAGGCACGCCACACTGTATGTTTAGAGGAAAAGAATAAGATCCATTTATAAAAAACGATTGTGTTCTCTCAAATAAATAAGCATGAATCCAGTCAAGAGCGGTTTGTTGGAACCCATAATGAAGGAGCTTTTTCAATAATATACTATGATCTACTAAATCAAATGCTGCACTAAAATCCAAAAATAGTACACCAACATATTTTCCCAAATCAATTTGTTCTAGCCATTGATCAGTCATCTCAATGAGAGCAGTCGCCGTGGAATGGTCCTTACGGTATGCATGTTGATTAGCAGAGAATAAATCATTAGTTTCCATATATGACCAAATCTGAGCACTGATTATGCTTTCCAGTATTTTACTCAGTGCAGGTAAAAGACTAATGGGCTGACTGTTCTCAGGTGAGAGAGGTTCTTTACTATTCTTTGGAATTGGACATAGCTTAGCTTCCTTCCATACTCTAGGGAAGTGACCAGTGTCAATTGACCAATTATACAAATACCTCAAGGGGGCAGCAATCTGAGGTGCAGCATACCTCAATAACCTGTTGTCCATTAAATCATAACCTGCAGCTTTCCCATCAGGAAGTGACTCTAGCAATTTCATAACCTCCTCAGTTGTTACACAGGATAGGGAAAAAGAGCACATTTTATTTAACATGATATTGTTATCAATCAGATCATTGAGAGTTTCTTTAGAACTGGAAGAATCAATCATTTTTCTTAGTCTGTTAATTTTGTTTTCAAAATAAGCAGCATAATGATTAACAATATCAGCAGGCTTTGTGATCATTCTTCCATTCTCCTCAACAAATGATGGATACTGTGCAACATTTGTTCCCAACAATCCTCTGACTGTATTCCATGTTTTTTTAGAGTCATTTCCACACCCCATGAACGCTTTTTTATAAAAAGAGGCCTTCTTATTGCGATTTAATTTCAATGCATAGTTGCGTAATTTTCTATAGATCTGCTGGTCAGATTCTAAATTTGATTTTAAAAATGTATCTTTTGCCTCATTTCTTTCCATAAATGCTTTGTTAAGTTCATCATCTATCCATGGAGCAGAACAAGCCTTAACAGTCCGTTTCCTAACTGGAGCATGCCGGTTCATCACTTCAGTTAAGAGTTCAGTTAAACATTCAGTGGCATGATCTAAATTATCCTCTAAATATATTAATTCCCAGGGACATGCAGCTAAATCCCTCTTAAATTCCTCACAATTAAATCTTTTAAAACTTCTCTTTACTATTATTCATATGATATTCCTTGGAATCTTAGATATTTTAGTTATGGATACAATATTCTGGTCTGATCAGCTAACAGGAAACACACACGCACTTGAACACTGTTGTGGTACACTAGTAAAAATCAGATCAATGCATGTCTCAGTACGCATGTCATTCCTTATGGAACATCTTGTTGCATTCCTAACCATCTGTTTCATATTGCACCCCTCTGTAAATCTCAATAATTTAGTTTTGTTGCTATTCTTGCTATCGGTATAGCAAGTTTTAAATTCACAGAACCAATTTGAATCATTGAATTTGCCATAGTTTAAAGACCTGCATCAAATATCCATTCACATCAGAATAACCAGGGAGTTGTTTTGGAGTCACGATACAGTTGATTATTTATGTACAATTTGTCTGTCACTAAAGTGACACGATCATTTCGAAGTCTGTGTTCTTTCATTATGGGATAGAGTACCTTCCTCCTGTTGATGACTTCATGGGGAAATTGGTCATTTACTCCAAACTTTGTGCCTTTAAGTTGTTTTCCTCGGCTTTTCACAAGCTCCTTATGTTTAAAATGTTCAAAATTGGCAACAATGGCTCTTGGTCTGTCTTTCAATACTTTACCCATTCTGTGGACTCGGGAGAAGGTGACATCATTTACCACCTCACTTGGCAGTTTCAGCTGTTCAGTCATGAAGGTCTTCACAACAGTTTCACAATCAACACTGTCCTCCTCAGCAATTCCTGAGAAAACCAAGTTGTTCCTCATAGAACGACACTGTTGATCAAGCAGGGTTTCTGACAGGCGCTTGTTCTCCTTTTCAAGCACGTTCACCCTACTCTCCATATCCTGCACAGATTTCTTGAGGTTCCTATTGTCACTCAGCAGTTCATCAATTTGCCACTGACTGTATTCAAGGCTAGCTTTAAGTTGATTCAAGTCTTTCATCATGACCTCCAACACATTCAGTTTAGCAAGTCTATCATTAATTGATTTCAGGAGCCCGATCTCAACCTCCATGACCCCATCAGCTTCATCCTCATCACTTACTTCTTCTTCAGAGCGTGGTCTTTTAGGAGTTGATTTGGTGGCATCAACTGCAACAGCTTGCCACCTTTTCTTAACCTTCTTCCTTCTTACTTGGTGAGCTTGCTTGTGGCATTTCCATCTGGGCAAGTTGATATTTCTCCTCAATAAAGGGATTCAATTGTTTCAGTTGAATCCAGCCTGTCACAGCAAGGAGTATTCACAGGTCTTGCTTAGGACTAGGCCTGACTAGGCCTCACCACACACCATCAGCCCAGGGTTCATGCAATCGATCAAAAATCTCCAAGTGCAAAACTCATCCACGGCAATTGGTCTTCTGAGCGCACTGTACAACTTTTTAAATGGTTTGACTTAATATTAACTAAAAAATCCTTAAAATATTCACCAAAATACAAAACAATCCAGAGAGCTCACACAGAGTGCTGTTGCGTCAGTGAAACAGGTCAACAGACATGAGAGTGCCCTATAGAGGGTGTCAAAGCACTGTGGTCTCAAATGTGCTCGCCGCTTGTTTTGTTGTTGATAACAGTGTTTTCTACATGGAATTGGGGAGTGGTTAGCTGTGTGTCCAACCCCCAACCTAAAGAAATGGATTGCACTTTGTCAGGCCTCTACCCTAAGACCTGTCCAACTTGGGTGTCCCACCTGAAGACTAAGCTCCTGCTGGTATAGCTCTTAGGGTCTCTGAGGGACGCAAACCCCCTGACCACAATAAGGTGGCAATCTCTCAGGGAGGAAAACTGAAAAATAAAATAAACAAAAACTAAAATAAAAATTAAGAAAAAATAAAATAAAAATATCCTTCATCCAGGCACAACCAACATCTTAACATTTATCTTACTGGATGGCCATTAGGCATCTAGACATATGAAATAAATTTGAACCTAATAATTACAATAACCTCACTATAGCCAGTATTTACCAAAGCTAGTCTTATAAAAAAACTTCAAATCAAACTAACAGAACTAACAAACACAACAGATATAGGCTAGAGCAGAACATTTTATATTTTTTTGTTGTGTTTTGTTTTTTTTGTTAGCAATTTAACAGATTTCTCTTCACTCCACTCTCCTTTGAGCTGCTGAAAGCTGCAGGAGTGAAAAGTTAATATAAGCATAAATCGCTATGATTATCAAAAAACAGCGTGCAGAAGAGGCTGGGCGGGGCTTTACATAGGGGTCTGGCACACACAGGGCATTTGTCCTCAGTATGTGACATGCAGCAGGCACTCATCTCTCGCTGTGCTTGTGTGATTGAAGAAACGTTCGCACTGACAGGCTCACTCTCTATGCTCACACTTTGCTGTTAACTATATATTAAGTATCTCACGACACGAGACGCTACGACGAGTTTAACGGAGCTTCACGTTACTGCTGCATTCTGCCTCACTGAGACTGAGAAACCTTACGCAGATGCATCTTGGCTCATTTGCATACTAAACAGTGATTGGGTATTTACTGGGGGGAGGGTCTCTGCTGACTGCAGACAGCAGACAATTTCTCAATTATGGGATCAATAAAGGTGTATCTTATCTTATCTTAGATCACACACAGCCGGCACACAGCACGGAGTGGAGTGGAGACAGATGAGAAAACTTTTCTGGTTTGTGCCTTTTTCAGTGGATTTGATTTGAGGGGGCAAGACATTTGTTTAAGGGGGCATTGCCCCCTCTTGCCCCTGTGTAGAACCGGCCTCGCCAACAGGTGAAGAGAATGAGCAGCCGCATTCATACAAAGTATGTCTCCATAATCAGTTACAGGTAAAAATGTTGAGTCCACCAGTTTCCATTTTACATTAAAAGACAAACAATAATAAAATCCCAATAACAGCTTTTTAACAAGCTGTCATCAATTAAGAACCCTAAATATTTAAAAGAACAGACCAACTCTATTTGATGACCATTTTTTTGTGACAATCATTTCTGATTGAGTTGACCTTGCTGTGATACAGGTGGTGAAGAACATGAGTTTTGATTCCCTGCATTTAGAACAAGTTGCAGTTGATCAAGTTGTTCCTGTCAAACGCATGCTGAATCTTTTCAAAAGCCTTTGTAAAGAGCAGAGCAGTAGATGACAGTGTCATCAGTGTAGGAGCAATACCTTTTAGAGAATATTTGCACTCGTAATAAAGTTTGCGGCACCCCCCTCCTAATGAGGGAAGCAAATTAGTCCAATTAATAACTCCGTAAACCAATCATTAATTCGTCAGCACGCTTATCAATAATGAATCAATCTCAATATCTGGGTTATGAATTCTCCATACAGTGTTATTAGTTCCTGCTCAAAAGAGATATACACAGACAATGACTTGGCGATAAATGAAGATTTTTTTAGGCTAAATGTGTAACAACTGAGTAAAAGAATGAGGATGATAGGAAATAACACAAAATCAACAGTCCGTATAAATGGATTAAAACAAGAAGTAACACTCGTGTAAGTTATTTAGTTTGGCGATAGTGAGAGAGAGTATGTGACTATAGATAAATTGGGAACACAGGGATGCACACAACCATTTACCTAAGGAAACCTAAATTAAGATTAAGATAATTAAATCTCCTATTCGACATCAGCTCTTACCACTGTCCAGCAGCTTCACCTGTGAGGGAAATTCTTTGCCTACTTTCTTAGCAGCGAATCATGCAGACGTTTCTCCAGAGGGCACTGGACTATCGCTTTGCGACTCCCGGCTTCACTTCCTGGCCTTCCAGCAGGGTGATAAAAACTGGAACGCAGAGGTGAGGGGTGGTGGAGCCCGGTGGCGATGTCCTCTAGGTGGTCTTCACACGTCGGTGATATTAGGCTGCAGGTTGGTTTGGCAAAGAGTCCCTGTGACAAGTGGTTGGCAGCCGCTGGATCTGATGAATCTTTGGGGGGAGTTGTAGGTTGAAAAGTTTATCAGTTTAGCTGTGGCTACTCGCTTATAATAAAGTTGAAAACAATTTCATCGGCCGTTCGATATTATTATCAAAGTTACTATCAACGCGTAGTAAAAATGTTGTAATCATATTACGTCATATTATGTCCTTTGATTCAAAATTTATGGAGAGGGGCATGTTTATTTACAAAACCAATGAAATCTTTACACAAATAATCCCAGGCTAATTCAGTGTCATCAAACAGAGCAATTCTATCCTTATTAAAATTATACACATCATGCAAAAAGGCTTGCTCATCAAAAAGCTTCATGTTTCCTTTTTCCACTTATCGAGGCTTACTTTTTGGAATCCTTGTGTCTCGCACGACTGCTATCACACAATGATCACTCACATCATTAGGGAAAATGCCTGAAGCAACAAATTTAAATGGCATGTTTGTTAAAATCAAGTCAATGATTGTAGATTTTTGAAGGCATTTGGAATTGGGTCTTGTAGGTGAATTAATTAATTGGGTAAGATTTAAAGAGGCACATTCTGCTTTCAAGGGGTCAGATGCCGGTGTAAGCCAGTCCCAACCAATAAATATTCATTGTATTTCAGTTGGGACAGAATTTTGACAAGCGTTGACAGAGAGTTAATATGAGCAGATGGAGGCCTATAACATCCCACCAACATAATATGATGATTTGTAAACAATTCTAATTGAAGAGCTAACACCTCCAGTTCTTTGGTAACTGTCTCAGATAGTACTACTTTAGCATCAAAGTTCTACTTTACATATATAGCCACTCCACCGCCTTTTCCTAGTCGGTCCGTGCCATAAACATTTTAACCATTTATATAAATGTCTTTTTTGTCAAGCACAGATTTTCCAAGTAATGATAATCCAAATCTTTATCAAGTCTAGTTTAGGAAGTAAACTTGAAACATTGATATGAATCATCTCAAGTCCAGATCTAGACTTAAAATCTTGAGGTGTTAAACAATGTGCAACATTGTTTGGGACTGGATTTGTCTCAACATTCCCAGATAAAAGGAGCAGGATCACAACTAAATATTTGTGCTTAACATTACAGCTTTTTAAGTCCACCGTTACACTTGAAGAGAATGTAATCAGAAAGGTGGAGTTTGCAGTAATAATAAAATGATCTTTCAAAACCAGTAAACAATAAGTGTGAAGGGACTCATTAGTCATAAGCAGCCATTTTGATACATACTTAATCTTTAAAACCCTTGGCAGAGATAATCTCTCCAGAGTGTTCTGGGTCTGCCCCAGGGCCTCCTACCAAAGGGAAACACTACCTTAACATGGTGGAGGGGTTTGCATGTCCCTGTGATCCTAGGAGCTGTGCTGCCTGGGGCTAAAAGCCCATCATAGGGCCTCATAAGGTGGCAAAGTGGTCTCAGGGGAGGGGCCAGACTAAGAGTGATTCAAGAAGGCCTTGATGACTTGGCATTTACCCACCCACCACTGTTCTGTTTAGATCAGGTCTGACTGTTTTCAGGTGCCATTTGGACCTGATCAAATCTCTTTGACAAATGATTCTGGTTCAGGTGGGTTTTAAATGGGTGCATTTGGGATATGGACTAACATTTTAGACCCCTCAAGACCTCTTGCCTAAAGTATTTACTGTCAGCAAAAACAGTATTCAAATGAAAAATGTATTTCAAGGAATTAGTGAAAATAGGTTGTTTTGAAAGTACCACACAGAATAGCTCATTTTTCTTATATATATGTCTGTATGAGTGTGGGTGGGTGTGTTTAAGAATAGCCACCTTAACTCTGCAACAGCTGATGGGGAGGAGATGAAAGTACATGAACCAACAGCTTGGCAGTCTAAAATTATTGTTCTGCTCTTAAGGTTGACACAGTGGACAATGATTCACGCAGTGAAATGGATTCAGTGTTAGAGAGCAGTCACGTCACAGTGACTGATGGCTGGTAACCTCCCACACAAGCTGTTTTCAAGGTTTGAAGAAGTGGGCTTGTGAATGTAACTTGTTTGAGTCCCTGCAGTACATGATTAATACTGTCATAGTGCCCCTGAGCAAGCCACTTAATCTCCAGCTGCTCCAGTGAAGAGACTCAGTCGGTGACACAAAACTGAGATTTTACTCTCCACTGTAGATGTGTGGAAGTGAGTGTGCCTTTGAAAAGAGTTTGAAACACTGAAGTCATTGGCCTTTGTTTTACTGCAAATCTGGTAAAAGAAATGTTTCCAACTAGTCTTATAAAAAGTGATGAAATGGATAAAAAGTAAATTATTTTCTGTCACGAACTGCATTGTATAGCTCGAACCAATTTCAGAACACCAGTGTTGAGATAAAAGTTTCCTTACTGTAGCTTTGAAGACACTTTTGATCTTCCCAAACAGTGCTTTTTTTCATTAGAAAAACAGAAAAAAGGGAGGAATGCACACCAAGCCATTTGGACTCCACAAAGCAGTAAAAACCACACATATATCTCTCTCTGTCAAACATGCATACAGACAATGAGGTGCTCTTTTCTCTACTTGTGTTTCTTCCTGAAGTCATCATTCTTTCTTTGAAACTACTTCAAGGCTTTCAAAGTAATCGGCATCTTGTTTTCTCCTCAGCAGTCTTAAATGTGGGTGAACTGGAATGAACTCCACCTCCAACTCCTAAAAGTCCTAACAAGTGAATTCCACTGCAGTCACTTTATCAGATATATGAGGTTAGGTCTGTGGTGGCATACAGCTGTGGGGTGACTCAGTGGCTACTTCAGAATCATCACCATCAGCAGCAATGTTCCAGCATCTGCATTGCGTGCGCAATTATTAGACAAGTGAGTATTCTGACCTTATCATTAGTTATTACGGGTAGAAAATTAGGGGGAAAAATTGTTTCAGCATAGCATCACAATATTTTTTGTGGCGATATTGTATTGATACACGGACGGCAAGTATCAGTCTTTTATGATATACATTTAATTTTTGCAAATACGCATTTAGTACAACTTTTGGTACAAGAATAATACAGTTATTGCTTTTTCAGTCCACTAGATAGTGCTGATGGGTTTTTTTTTCTGGTGAGGTCAGCAGAGGTCTTAGTCAGCAGCATTTGGCAGGAAGTTTATCAAAACAAAGATGGAGGCACCAGTGAAAGAAATTAGAAATGTGCCATCTCCGTTTAAATCAAACATCTCTAATTATTTTGGATTTTTTAACATGGAAGGACAGAGGCACTTGGATATGACATGTGAATTACAATGCAGTGTCATTTGAATCCAAAATACTCTGGGAATGCTACAAACATGAGGACTCACCTCACACTCCACCATCCAGAGGTAGCGTTAGCCAAACCCTTAACACTACACCCGCTCTGCCAAAATATCACCCACCACTACACACACTTAGCTTGACAAAACTACCATCTAACTCTAAGAGAGCTAAGAAAAGAATACAGTCCATCACCTACTTCATGTGTAAAGAAGACATTTTTGTGGTCGTCACTCTGCGCAGGCCAGAGTCCTGCACTCGGTCGGGTACCCGCGGGTACCCGCAAAAACAGATGATTTGCGGGTGGTTTTTTAAAAAAAAAAAATTTCCCGGGTTCGGATCTGGGTGGAAAAAATAACATGCAGGTCAGATCGTGGGTTTTAGATAAACACATCAAAATTAATATAAAATACTAAACTACAGATAACTATCTTGGTCATTATTTACTCTCTGAGGTTCGCATCCACTATTTTGAAACGGTCATTGGTTCAGCTGTTTACACGCGTTTCACCATCTGATAACACAATTTGTGATTGGACGAGAGAATCAACATGGCTGCCACCGTCTAACAAGCGCCGCTTCCAAAACAGTAAATACTTATTTAGGTATTTGAGAAATAAGTGGATAAAACGTACAACTATCACTTTATAATGTTTCTGAAGTGTTTCCCTGATGGATTACTTCTCTCCTCGATGGATTCTAAAAACACATGACGGCTCGTAACTGCTGAACGTTGCTCTGGACAGAAAGTAAGTCTATTATTACACATGTAAAGTTCCTTTACATAGATTAAAAGTTTTAAAGCATTAAACGTAACAAATGAGTGCTTTTACACTCATATGGGAGAAGAACATACTGGTGCCTTAACTGTGGCGATATGCTGTTCAATATTCAGCCAATATGACTTTTAAATCATGTTACAGGTCGGGCTGCGGGTCGTGTTTCAACGGGTCGGACCGGGTTGCAGTACTAATTGGCCTGATGTGTGGGTTTGCGGTTCGCGTGCGGTTCTGTACGTCCTTGGGTCGGGGCAGGGTGGATCTTGAAAACTGGACCCGTGCAGGACTCTGGCGCAGGCATGCCACAAAGCAGCAAACTAATTTGGAAGATGGAAACGCTATAGCTGCTGGAAATATTCCTGTTAATTTGATTTTGTTGGGAGGAAAGATGACAAAAACATTATTGCTGCAGGTACTAAAACTTTTTCCACTGCGAAATATCCGTCCTCAAACCTCCAGTCAGAAACATCTACTATGACTGACAGCACAACAACGTGAAGCTCAAGGAAATGCACCCCACCAAAGGTGAATTCTCCTCAGTCGTGGAGTTTGACTGTAGCCCTACACTGGCTAAGCAACCAAAATTGGATTTTTCTCATGGACAACTGCAGGCTACAGAGAAGTAATGAAGCTTGTGGTTGGATATGTTGTGGATGAAAGGTTGCTCTATGAGTGACTTTTGTCAGGCACAGCCTTGGGAAAATATGGGTCACAGGCAACTGAAGACGCCCAGGTGAAAAAATAATAATAATAATCTTTTGCACGCTATCTAGCCTTAGCCACACTTACTGGCAATTACCCTGACATTCACACAGAGGCACACATCTGATTTTTTGGGGAAATATGCAATTACCAATTTTATGGCGTGTAACGGAAAGGTAATATAACAAGTAGTGTAAAGAATTACTGTTGGCATAGAGTAACAAGTAATGAGTAATGTATTACATTTTTAGAGTAATGAGCCCAACGCTGCTCTTGATGGACCAGATGGATGGGACCGTGGCTGGATCACTAATGGACACAGAGCACCTCTTCCAGTCAGGCATCAGCAAGGTGGAGGAGAGGCATTGGTATGGGCTGCTATCATTAAAGATGAGCTAGTTGGACCTTTTCGTGTTGAATATGGACTGAAAAATACTTTCCAAACCCACTGCCAGTTTCTGGAAGATACTTTGTTCATACAGTGGTACAGGAAGAAGTCCCCAGCATTCCAGAAGTACACGTTCTTTATGCAGGACAATGCTCCATCACATGCATCCAAGTACCCCACTCCTTGCTAGCCAGCAAACACTGTAGCATTACAGCCTACATGTCATATGTTGACAGCTCAAATTGGTGGTACTGAACAGCAAGGAGCACGCCAGCATCTAACCAAAGTAGAGTGACATTTGCAGGTATATTGTTAGACTGTTCAATGTACTGCAGCTGAGCAGCTAATGAGTTATCTAGCCTCCAAACTGACAATAACAGCGCACTTTTCCTCAGTGAATGTTTGTTTGGTGGCTCCTTTAACAAGTTAAGGAGTCAAGATGCTCTCGGATACGCAGTTTAATTTCGCCATCATTGGACAAGACGTAATTTAGATAAGAAGGAGACCAGCAGAAAAGCGAATGTAGGTTGTTGTTGAGAGTTTGTGGTATTGTAGGCTGCTGTTTGGCTCAGTGTGACAGTCTGCTTGGCCTGTGATAGGAAACTGAAACTACTGCTTCGTGCAAGATTTGACTGGCTGTATGGAAATCAGAACTCCATCTATGTAGCCTGATACCTAATGATATTTCATTGATTTAATGCACCTGTATGGGGCATGCAACCAAAAAAAATAAAATCTAAATTTCTCCCTCTTCAGATACAGGATAAGTCATAAACAGAGCAGATTAGTATGCTGTAGCAGACACAAAAATGCAATTTAACTTAAGATGGATTTAAATTTCACAATAAAATATAATTTTTCAAATCATTATCATTAATTTATTATTAGTTAGTACACCATTTCTGTGACTCAGGGTATTAATACATAAAGACAGAGGGGGTTAGGTAACAGAACTGTTTTTGGGACTGTGTCTGTCCTACATGTCCTCATAGCTCAGCAGCATGAGAGATGTTCTTGCGATGGGATCACTCTAGCTGCAGTACAGCGATCCACGACTTAAAGAGAATGTGGGCCACCCCCTACCTCCCTAGCTTTCTAGCTTTAGAAAATCTAGCTCATGATGGGCAAGGGCGTAGCTTTCATTTAAAAATTTGGGGGGTATTGTGGTCCTGCCCTTGGAAATGTTTTAATTCAAACACATTTTTTGCATTCTGGTGATTTTTTATGCTTCAGTTTCTTTTATGTATTGATCAATTTAATTTATGTACAGTGGAAATAAGTTTATTATGTAACGGGAAACAAAATGATGTTGTCAGATCAATATATCTATTGATCTTGCATTAAATGCCTGTTTTTGTGCTGCCATGATCAGTGCTTCTGTGCTGTCTTTCAGGCAAGCCTTTTCCAGCCACTGGTAGGATTTATTGATGTCAACCACTTCTTCAGTCTGTTGGTGATACATGCTGTGCAGGGGCTTGTCCTTCCATGAAGGTTCATCTTCCTCTTCTGCATCCTCGGGTTTCTGCTGCCTGACTTACTCACTTAGCAGCTCATCTTTGGGGGTCAAATCTTGCTGATGTATTCCTGAATCTTGGTTGTTTCATCCTGAACAGCGGCTCTGATGCTCACCAGTCCTCTATGCTTAGTGTACAGTCTCAGGATGCTGAGCTTGAGATGAAACCCTCTATGCATTGTGAGAAGCTTCCTTGTCTTGATATAAGTGGCCTCTATCTCCTCCTTTGGCCAGCTTATTATACCAGCATATCTGATGCCTGATAGGGCGTACATGTTGATAGCCCAGACCTTGTTCTTTTGGTTCAGCCAACTTTTCAGGACCTGCCTTATTTTTAATAGGTATTTGGCTATGGCTGACTTCCTGGCAGCCTCATCATGGTTCCCATTTGCCTGTGGGACCCCAAGGTATTTGTAGCTGTCCTGAACATCTAAAATGCTGCCTTCTGGTAGTTCAGCCCCCTTGGTTCTGATCATCTTTCCTCTCTTTGTACACCATCAACCACACTTACCTAGTCCAAATAACATTCCGATGTCATTGCTGTAGATCCTGGTGAGGTGGATCAGTGAGTTGCTGTCTCGCTCACTCCTGGCATACAGCTTGATGTAATCCATGTAGATGAGGTGACTGATAATTGCTCCACTTCGGAACTGGCATCCATAGCCACTCTTTGTGATGTGTTGCCTGAGGGGGTTCAATCCTATGCAGAACAGTAGCGAAGACAGTGCATGACCTTGGTATATGCCACACTTGATGGTAACTTGTGCACTTGACGTTGAGTTGGCCTTCAGAGTCGTTTTCCACAGCCCCATTGAGTTCTTGATGAATTATCTTAATGTCTTGTTGATGTTGTACATTTCCAAGCATTCAGTATCCATGTGTGTGGCATTTGTAGTGTAAAAGTTGTGTTCTATGAATCAAGTAATAAGGTTTTAACCCAAAATTGATTATAAAGGAACTATATAGTCATGTATAAGGTATTATAAAGCTTTGGATCAATGTTAAGTATTGTTAAAGTATTCACAATATCAGATTATTATGTGATGTTGTATGCACTTACTGAAAGAACACACCATGTTTTGTTCGATGATGATTCACACACACACTCACATATTGTATGACTAAGGCTTTATTTTATAAGAAACTAAGAGCACTGTGGACTGTGTAGAAAGTCCCTAGAATTCACATATTTTTTAAAAATAAAGTGAAAACGAAACCAAACATAAGGGAAGGAAATTTGGGAAATTCCAGGCTGCATTACACCATTAAAAATGGGCCCAATCAGAATTGGACACAAAGAAAAGTTCTCCACCAGTAGAATTGGCCCAGAGTGGGAAGGATTAGCAAAAAGAGGTGGAGACTCATTTGAATCTCCACCAGCATATAAGCTAGGACGCTGAGAGCAGGATTTTAGTCGCATCCCGGGGGCTGACTCACGAAGTTGTATGTGTTAATGCCTGTTGACACATTAAACTTGATTGCATCGGACTTTGCCTGTTTCCAGTGATTCTTTAAGAGTTTTTGCTGCTGAGTGTAAGATACCAAATCGACATCTGAGAACAACTGACAGAGACAAGAGGTTCAAGGTCGGGAGCCTACAGGCCCACTTCCAGGCACCGATTTTTGACACTTCACATTGAGTGGTAGACTTTTTTGTAGTCGGTCCAGGTGTTGCACAGGTTGATCTGCCTGGTCTTGCAGTCCTGGGTGACTGCTTTATCGACCAGTAGCTGGTGCTTGGCTCCCCTGGTATTACTACCAATTCTTTTCTGAGTCTTGCTCATGTATTGGGTTATGTGCTTATTCATCTGAGCCACTATGATGCTTGACAGGAGCTTCCATGTTGTACAGAGGCAGAGTATGGACCCGTAGTTGGATGGGACTGCGCCCTTCTGGCTCATGTGTGCTGCCAGGTGTTCATGGAGTGCAGTTGGTTTCTTAAGCCAGAAGGTGTGGATCATGTCAGGGCCCGGAGCTGTCCAACTCTTCATACCTGATACTCTTTCTTGGATGTCTGCCATTGTGATGGTAACTGGATAGCTCAGTGGTTAAGGATACTGACCCTGGAAGACAAGGGGGTTGGAATCCCGGTCAGGGCAGGGAACACATAGCCACTCTAGACTCTCAGGAAAGGCTCAGGCTTGTGGAGCCAGTTACCATTACAACAGGAGACATCCAAGACAGAGTGTCAGGTATGAAGAGCTGGACAGCACTGACATGATCTACACCTACTGGCTAAACTAAATGCACTCATGAACTATTTGCTACTGGATGGGACCCATCCAGTAACCCAAGGATGGACAGTCCTGATCATGAAGGATCCCCAGAGGGGCGCATTCTCATCAAACTAGCAGCCAATAATCTGCCTCTGTACAACATGGAAGCTCCTGTCAGGCACCATAGCGGCTAAGATGAATAGGCACAATAGGCTCAATACATGAGTAAAGCGTTGATAGAGCAGTCACCCAAAACTGCAAGACCAGGCAGACCACCCTGTGTACTGCCTGGATCGACTACAAGAAAGCCTATGACTCAGTGCTACACACACGGATACTGGAATGCTTGGAAATGTACAACAAATGTACATCAACAGGACACACTAAGAGCCTTCATCAAAAACTTAATGGGGTTGTGGAAAACGGCTCAGGAGGCCAACTGCACAAGTTATCATCAAGTGCGGCATATACCAAGGTGATGCACTGTCCCTGCTACTTTTCTGCATAGGCCTGAACTCCCTCAGTCAACTCATCACAAAGCGTGGCTATGGATACCAGTTCTGAAGTGGAGCAATTATCAGTCACCCCCTGTACATGGATGATATCAAGTTGTATGCCAGGAATGAGTGAGACATCAACTCTGATCCACCTCACCAGGATCTACAGCAATGACATCAGAATGCTATTCAGACTAGGTAAGTGTGGTTGGATGGTACAACATCTGCGGTCCCAGGCCTATGGTAGAGGACCCAAGCTTGAGGAAGACGCACCACCACAACCCATGGGGTAATGGAATATAATGAAGTAAGGAGGACTTGAGCAAATCACTTCCCTGACAGGTCGATGGTAGAACTGTGGAGAGAGTACATTGTTTTAAGTACCTGGGGGTGCACATCATGGATAATCTCTATCAATATGACACACAGCAATGACTTTAAAATGTTTTAAATGTTGTGGGATTTCTTATGGTCAGGCTGTTCTCATGCACTCATCTGTAAGTTTTCCTACAAAAAGTAATGCACGAAAATTCATACATATTCCACATAATCATTGGCCAGTCATTTGTATATAACCCAGGTATTTTGGAAGCAATTTTGCAATCATGTGACCAATGAGTTGATGGGAGTAAAGAAAGAAGCAGTCTCCGGGTCACAAAAAACTGGACTTTCATGTTCGGAATTGTTTGAACTTTGAGTAAACTGGGTGAGGTACATCCTCAGCATGTTTGCTAACACTCCTGTTACTGCATCTCGCTAACTCGGCTGTACTGCATGTCACTAACTCGGCTTCTTCTCCGGAGCCTTTGTGCTCCATTGTCTGGCAGGTTAACTTCTATCACAGCGGTGCCTGGATAGTGTGATGTGTGTGGTTGTGCTGCTGCCGTGGTCCTGCCAGATGCCTCCTGCTGCTGCTGTTATCATTAGTCATACTTCTACTGTTATTATACACATATGATTATTGTCACATATGTATACTATCAGATATTAATTTATACTTTCAACATATTGTACCACAATAGCAGTTATTAGAATTAGAATATTATTACTTGAATTAATGTTGTTGTAAGCTACTGTCATTACAGTCTGTCCTGCATCTCTCTCTGTCTCTCTTTCCGTCTCATTTTGTCATACAGATTACTGTTAATTTATCATGTTGATCTGTTCTGTACGACATCTGTTGCACATCTGTCCTTCCTGGAAGAGGGATCCCTCCTCAGTTGCTCTTCCTGAGGTTTCTACCATTTTTTCCCCTGTTAAAGGTTTTTTTGGGGAGTTTTTCCTTATCCGCTGTGAAGGTCCTAAGGACAGAGGGATGTTGTATGCTGTAAAGCTCTCTGAGGCAAATTGTGCTTTGTGATATTGGGCTTTATAAATAAAATTGATTGATTGATTGATTCATTGATTGATTGATGTTTCTTTTCCTAAACTTAACCACAGTAACTTAACCTCCCTTAACCTAATCTTATGTTTACCATGTCTAGCCTTGTTATTCCATTTTTACCTGTATGACTACTCTGTGTATGTACACTGAAAGCAACATAAGACAGAAGTCAAATTGCTTGTATCTGCACACATACATTGCCAAAAGAGCAGATTCTGATTTGGATTATTTATTATTATTAACATACACTTGACACCTAATGTACACCTGTTCAATGCATTCAGGCATGTAGACATGGTCAAGACAACCTGCTGAAGTTCAAATCCAGCATCAGAATGGGGAAGAGGATGATTTAAGTGACTGTGAATGTGGCATGGGTGTTGGTGCCAGACAGGCTGGTCTGAGTATTTCAGAAACTGGGATTTTCACACACAACCATCTCCATAACGCCACAGCCCACCTGTACGTTGTTGCTAACTGTGTCCATCCCTTTATAACCACAGTGTACCCATCTTCTGATGGCTACTTCCAGCAGGATAACCTACCATGTCACAAAGCTCAAATCATCTCAAACTGGTTTCTTGAACATGACAGTGAGTTCACAGTACTCCAGTGGACTCCAGAGTCACCAGATCTCAGTCCAATAGAGCACCTTTGGGATGTGGTTGAAAGGGAGATTCATATCATGGATGTGCAGCCGACAAATCTGCAGCAACTGCGTGATGCTGTCACGTCAATATGGACCAAAATCTCTAAGGAATGTTTCCAGCACCTTGTTGAAATTATGTTACATAGAATTGAAGCAGCTCTAAAGGCAAAAGGGGGTCTAACCTGGTGCTAGCAAGGTGTATCTAATAAAATGACTAGTAAGTGTATATTGCATTTCACTGCATTTTTCAATGCATGTGAAAGTACAAATATATTTTTTAATGTATATAACAGTGACCCTAGACTTGAGCCAGAACACCTCCACCTCCATGAAGAAGGCTCAAAAATGCCTGCTTTTCCTAAGAAGGCTAAAGAGAGCACGTCTGTTCACACCCATCCTCTCCAGGGTCCACACATGAAACACAGAATCCATAATGACAAACTGTATCACTGTTTGGCATGGAAAATGTTCAGCTGCAAATAGGAATGTGCTGCAGCAGGTTCCTAGCCTGAGTGTCAGTCTGAAGCTCTCAGAACCTTCAGTCTGACATGGCTTCCATTGAAGGCGATTTACAAGGGGGAGGGAATTTGATTTTTCCCTAACCAATCAGTAGAGATCAACGACTCACCCAGAATCTGACGCCATTAGTATCCATGCCTCGAGAGTGCCGAAAACAAGTGAGCATTGCCCGTTTAAAATGTCTCCGTCGTCGTGCACGCCCAGCTGCATCGCCGTTAAATCCAGTTTAGGAGCATCCTTATTTTGGTCCTCCATTAACGGGAGTAGTGGCGAAATACCTCAATAGTATCGTTAATGTGGTCTGTAGGATCTGTAGCGGTCGCCATTGTTGCTATCCTCACCAGTTACCCACCGGCATACAGCTTGACATCAGCGTGATGCTGATTGGCTAATCGCTAGACCCCCGGCATTCATTGGTCCGTCCATCGTTTGGACGAGATAAATCGCAAATTCATTGAAGTATGCCAGACCAGAGATGCAAGCCTACTCAGTTGAGTGGGTGGGGTCTATGGTCTGGAACCAGGCTAGCAGGTTCCTGTTTCCTGCTGCCACAGTGATGGAAAATATCAACACCACTGCACTTTTGAATGCTCCTTTACTTAAAAACTGCCAGGCAGATTTATTGACAAGTCAAAAGTAATATGCACCTTGTGTCAAACTGGATTAAAATTTCTCCTAAGCACTTCGAGTTTGAGCTACTACCTATGAGCTGAGCATACAGAAAGCCCAGCATACACTGTGTGATTTGGGGTGTCCCATATAAAAGATGACCAAGAGGAAAGAAACATGGTAATATCTTTGGTCGTGGCTCTTAAAGGGTGGTCCTATATCACACAGTGAAAGGGGCTTAAGGATGGCCTTGTCACAGTCTGTGTTCAAAGGCAGCCTGGGATCAAATTCTGACAGTGTCAGAAATTTGGGTTGAGCATCTCACTGTGTGACTGCTGTTACCACCTACGTTTACTAACCAACCAATAGAAATGCAGCATGAAATGACGCACTGGCACTTAACCCAAAAAACAGATGGATAGCAGCTTGACATGGAGGCAAAACGTGCTAAAAGAAATGTGTGAGATTCCAGCAAAGAGGAAAAACCTTGTAGAGATGGTGCAGCAGAAACCTTGCCTGTATGATGTGTCCTCCAGCTCTTACTGTTACCGCATAAAGAAGGATAAAGCATGGAGGGAAATGGCAGCGAAGTTGCAGCTGGGCAACCTAGTAGCTAGCAAACACACACACACACATTTGATAATGTGACCCTCAATGTTGTGCTTCACAGTTTCCTACAGTCTGCATACATCCAACTTGATGTTGTACCCAAGTTTATTAGATCCATGTCACATAGTGTAGCTTGCACTAAATTTATGAGATTACTTAAATCTCACAGTCTGTAAGAGGCTCAATGGGACTGACATCACCAAAGCTGGCAAAGCACTATTTTGGAGTAAGCGAATCCCCACAGACCTGTGGATGAAACTGACAGCCCTAATAGTAATAATAAAGTAATAATAATATAGTGATATACAGGGGTGGAAGTAACGAATTACAATGTGTAATTTTACTCCGACTTGAGTACAATTTACACCATGTAATCTACTTCGCTACTTTTAAAATCATAAGTCGCTACTGAGTACGGCCACAATTTGAATTAATATTCAAACCTTTCATCTGCATCTTGTCATCTTTGTAGCCAATAAGGCTGTCCGATCGCGACCGCGCCAATTAATCTATGACGTAAGGAAAGGACAACTCCGCCGCAGCAGGCACAGGTGTCTGGCGGTAACATACTTACACAGTGGAGTAGAGACTAATTTATGGACTGAAGATTTGGAGACAAAGAAGCCAAGGGTGAGTGTCCATGCGCTCCGCGCAAATCCCGTGAGCTCCGCGCCGCAACATAACGGCTTACCGGCGAGTCCGACTCCAGGTCCAGTAATTTCCTCTTTCATTGGCGTCATGACTGCCCAGTAGTACCTGGACAACCGAGGCACACAGGCACACAGGTATGTGGCGTGTCAGAGGAGAAACGAGCCGTTCACATTTCTCTCTCTGTGTCACTAACGGTCCACAAACCTCACCGCACTTTAGGGACTGTTCTTTACTTATGAAGGGACTGTTCTTTACTTGTCAGAGGAGGAGGGTGGCTGGTTGATTTTTATTTTTTTAATTTATTTTATTTTGATCCCCCCCTATGTTAATCACTTATTGATGCTGTTTTTGAAGTATGAATAAGTCAATAAGTAATTTATTCCATTGAAATATCACTGATGTATTATAGAAAAGTGATTTATCTTTTTATAAATGACAAAAGGCACATCTGCCTCATTCTTGCTGTGGTATCATGATACTACTCAGAACCGTGATACTTTCACTGGTATTGTACTGTGGGTCCCAATTTCGGTACCGTGACAACACTAGATGTCACTACCATTCCATTCAGAGTTGCGCAGTGAGGCAGCTCGGGTGCCGCTTATAAAAGTGTTCCCCCACTTTTGGGAGTGGGGCAACACTGCTCTCTCAGAGGCCCAAAGTGTTCCCCTACTTCTAATTTTACAAATTAAGCATTGGTTATTAGTTTGGCTAAGATAAGTCTGCAAAGATATTGTCACTGCCATTGGTTTGCCTGATATTAAAATAAGACGGAGCTAGCTAACATGTGCGCGTGCGTGCATGCATAATTGAGCTACAATTCTTAGAAATGTTTTAGCTTAATATTTGGACAACCACCATCATTACAATAAGTGACGCTATGTCATTTGAAATATTAACCATGAAAACTGACCATGTCATGTTAGCTTGTCGGTAAGGGGGGTAAATAGTGCTCCAAATTCAGGCGAACGTTTAGCATGGAAAACAGGGCATAAGCAAGGGGTCCCTTGTTCTCTTAATTCAAGATACCTGAATGAAAATGTTTTCGTATGATAAGTGTTACCCCTTTACAGACACATCCATTTCACTCTAATCCCTTGCAGTTTTGTGCAAAACCCACGCGGTTATTTTGCATGTGGTATTTATGTAATTTCGCCTATTCTATTTTATTATTCCTGCATACTGGGGTCCTTAAACAGTATTGCAGTTGGATAATTTGGGGCTGACTAGAAAGCTGTGACTCTTGTGGAGTCAGTGAGCCCCATGTATTCATGTGAATGCCATGTGTTTACACTCTTACCTCATAATAGTCATATCATTGCAGTAATTTCACTGTGTAAGGTGAGCTGTTTTTGATGTTTTATACAGGTGAATCGAATCGAATGCCTGCTGTTGGCGACGCAATAAAACATCCATCAGTTGAAAGTAATTAATACTCTGAGTAGTTTTTGAGAAGAGTACTTTGTACTTTTACTTAAGTATTTTTTAAATACCAGTACTTTTACTTGTAATTGAGTACAATTTAAGCAATGTAACAGTACTTGTACTTGAGTACAAATTTTCATTACTCTTTCCACTTCTGGTGATATACAGTGGTAACAAAACAGGTCAAGAATATGTCCTTTGGTGTGAAAAGTTGACATATGTTGTTAGATCAAAGCAATCTAACACTGCTTTCAAATCTTTTGTAAAAACATTGTCAGAGAGTTATTAAAATGAACACCAAAATCCCCCATCGTGATAATATTAGGAGACATGGCACTATGGGTGGTTAAAACTGTTGAGAATTCAGTGATGAAAATATCTGATTGCTTGGATGGTGTGTACAGATAATAATAATGGCGGTCCACAGAGCTTAACAGTCAGCTGTTAAAAGGAAGGCTCATCAGGTAGAGAGAATGGTGTTAGGTTTATACTCTTGTGATAAATCAGGGCAAGGTTGCTTCCCATGCCCGCAGAACAAGGGTTTGCATATATTTGTGGTGAATTTTTGGTTATGGTAAGGGCACTGACTAGTGTGATCAAAGGGAGCTGACAATGCCACCCTGGGCATTTCACCTAAGGACTCATATTACTTCAGACAAATAACTCAGAGGGCACTAAGATCTGTTATACTACGAGGCATGAGACATGATTCCATCCAACAATAATTTTTTTACTGACAATTTGTTTAAATGATTAATCACAAAGAAAACAATATTAGTAAAAGGGGCCAATCAACACACATTCAGACACTTAGTAGGGAAGGGCAAGGGAATGAATCGAAGCTGAGGCCAACCAGTGGAGAGATGGGCCAATAAGGGAGGATGGTTGCCCATATAAGAGTAACCCCCACGTCACATGTGCACACATCCCCATACAATCGTGAATTATCAAGATGGGGGGTTGGACTGATGAGCACAGCACACACAAAGGACATACCACCACCAGAAAACACCAGCCCCACCGACATAGACTCACACC
This sequence comes from Epinephelus fuscoguttatus, assembly GCF_011397635.1. Classification (NCBI taxonomy): domain Eukaryota; kingdom Metazoa; phylum Chordata; class Actinopteri; order Perciformes; family Serranidae; genus Epinephelus; species Epinephelus fuscoguttatus. Next base: position 43,778,798 of record NC_064760.1, read on the forward strand.
TTCTGCAAAGGGAAGTTGCAGTGGCCTAATGCTGAAACTACAGAAAAAGAGCCTCCTGCCAGTCATGTCAACAGAATCAAAAATACGACTCAAATACAACATAAATTATCAGGAAAAATCTTAAAGAAATCACTCCGCAGAGCAATATAAATTTGTGTTAGATGATAAAACACAAAATCTACAAGGCAAAACAAACAAAATACACTGTAGTATAAACAATAAGCCTATTATTTGTGTAAACGAAGTAACCAGGAATTTGTAAATTAGGCACAATAAACAAAATAACTGATATTCCTTCTGAAATTATACCCAATGAATGAAATAGTGAAAAGTGAAAAACACTTCAGGATAAATCATGAAGTAAATTGAAACTAAGTTAATGGAGTGAAATTACACAAATGAGATCACTCACGTGGGCTTATCAGGCTCATTAATCAAACTGAGAATTGCTGAGAATTATGTCAGTACACAACAATGCATAGAAAGACCAAGAATAGTGCACGCCAATTATCTGCAAGGCCAGTTGTAAGGAGAGGCAGTTGTAGACAAAGCAAGCCTTCAGCCAAGCGTGCGGTAAATACGCAAGCTTTAGGTGAAGCAAAGCAGCAGTAAGCAAAGCAGCAGTATTCCTGCAGTGTGAGTGAGAGCAGCCATCACTGATCCCAGGCACAGCTGATAACCAACCCTGGCCCATGGTCCCTGTCATACACAATAAATGTTCATTTTAAAACAAGGATATTAACAGGAGAAAGACTAAACTAGTGCCATGGTAGGCTAGATACTGGTCCATTTGGTCACTCAGGACAAAGAGGAGGGAGGCTGTGTTGCTCCCTGAGATAGCAGCCTCACCTAAAACAAAGAACTTATTTAGCGACTGCATGCTACAGCCCAAGGAATAGGTGGACCTACAGACAAAGTCACTACTGCCAGACAATCTACAAAGTCATAAGTCACAAATATAAGCCACAGGATAAAACAGAGGAAATACCACACACTATATACTACATACTACTATACTACAGAAATCACTCTCATACCTGCAACAGTTGCGGAAGTGCATTTGGCCTCAGAGAGAGAGAGAGAGAGCTTGGATGACAACTACCTGCCTTTGTAGAGTGTCCACACATGCAAACTGGCTAGAAATCACCAAGTAATTCAGACAGCAAAACAGTACAAGCCCACTTAGGTTGAGCAGGAATACAATATATTTCTGTTCTGCTAGATACGGACAGATCCTGGGGAACCTGCTAAATTTAGCTGTAGAAAATCATTTTGTGGCTGCCAGGTTTCAATGAGACATAAAATTCTGTGATCTGTGATCAAGTCATTGACCAGAGGGGCTCTGTCATGATAAATCATATGTTGTAGACAGCAAACTTATGACACGTTGTGTGTGTGCCGTGCATACAGCTGATTTACGGCAGCTGCTGAGACAGTGCTCTGGCACTTAATAGCCAGCTCTTGAAAAAGGCAGAGCTGTACAGTTACACTCCATGAGTTCTGTAGTAAGCTTCTGGTTCAGTTCATCCTTCAGGCGGTTTAAAGGGATAGTGCACCTAAAAATGAAAATTCAGCCATTATCTACTCACCCATTTGCTGAGGGAGGCTCAGGTGAAGTTTAAGAGTCCTCACATCACTTGAGATCCCAGGGGAGAGGGGGTAGCAACACAACTCCATCTAATGGAGGCTTACAGCGCCCCAGATTCAAATGTCCAAAAACACATAATTGAAACCACAAAATATCTCCATACTGCTCGTCCGTAGTGATCCAAGTGTCCTGAAGCCCTGACATAAGAAGTTGTTTGGAAAAACGTCATTTGAACTCTGTTTTTAGCCTCACTGTAGCCTCCATCATTTAACAAAGTCTTTAAATTTAACTCTGAAATTCATTCATTCAGTACTAGTCAGGTTAATGATCTCCAACTTCTTAATAATTGAAACATGACCAGTACTCCCTTAGATATCATGGTGTACAGATTCGGAACACCAAATTACAGGTTGTCAAGAGCTTTTTATCCTCAGACATTTTTTAAAAGAAATTATCATTACATTTGATTCACAGGAAAGATGTTTTCATTCATTCTAGCACCTTAATGAGCAATGTTAACTGAGGATAACCGCATGTTCAACACACTTGTTACAGGTTGGGACATTGTGGCTTTTCCAGGTATTAAATCACATCACTGATATACTGACTGCTTTACAGTTTTGAGACCCTGTGTAACTGTTTTCAAACAATATGAAATGATGCATAATAAAATTAAGGGAAAGCAGTGGATCAAGAAAATAATATAGTAAAGTGACAAATATTTATTGTAATATGAGCTAATGTGTGTAATTACTACATTTCCTAAGTTCAATACTGAACTTTATGTTATGTGTTTAACCAGCTTGATTTCATTCTGAAATCATCAAATACTACCCCTTTGTCAGTGATTTCAATGTCAGACACCTGATGCCAAAAGTCATCTTGCGCGATGGTATGATACGCCACTGGGCGGCATCAGTTTGTAACACAGCCAGACAGTACCTCACACATTGTTATGATACAACGCTTGTTGGCGCAATTGCAATATGACGCTATGACGCCAATGCCATACGCTGGATGTCATCAGGTTGAAACACTAACGATGTAATATAAGGAGCTAGGAAAGTTGCTAGAAGGCGGGGAGGAGGAGTGGTGGATGAGTCCTGATGAGTCCTAACCCTAACCACACCATGCTTTTGTTGTCTAAATTCAACCATGTGCTTTTGTTGCCTAAACCTAACCCTGTGCTTTTAATAATAATAATAATAATAATAATAAGGTTTTGTGCTTGGTCCTGTGTGGTGGAAAGAGGAGATTTGCATCAGAGGAGCGGAGACTGCGAGAGGGGGTGTGACGATGCAACAGGTTAGTGAGGTAAGATGGGGCCTGGTTATGGAGGGCTTTGAAGGTGAGGAGAAGAACTTTGAACTGAATGCGTTGAGGAATTGGGAGCCAGTGGAGGTTCTGAAGGACGAGCCTGATATAGTCATGGGAGCGCGACTTGGTGAAGAGACGGGTTCTGGATGTACTGTAGTTTACTGAGGACTTTAGAAGAGACTAAAGACTTTAGAAGTTGCCTAAACTTAACCATGTGCTTTTTTTGGTGTCCCAGCATTGGTAGTGGCATCCTGAAATGTCAACAGCAGAAGGAGGATACCTAGTGCATAGTATGGAGACGTGAATGGCCAATGACAATGGCGTTATGTGATGACTTGGGGTGAAAATATGTTGGTTTAACAGCACAAGATTTCCAATCTAGACTGTATTACTAGTATTAACATTTGTCTTGGATGATCAGAAACCAAGTTGAAAGTTTTATGTACAGCTGTGAATGATCAAATGTTTCAAAGGCAAATTCGCAATAAAGCAAAAGTAAAAATAAACACACATTTACAATCTAAAAAGGCCTATTAAAAAAATGACTTAGACACAAAGTGTGTGTGTGTGTGTGTGTGTGTGTGTGTGTGTGTGTGTGTGTGTGTGCGTGTGTGAATTGTGTAACATCAATCCGGGAGACATGCAGTAAATATATAAATTTTATGATGGTTATTTCTGAATTGAAATGGTTTCAAATGACCATCGGCTCACTGTTTGCATTTGTTGCTAATACATAATGGATGGTGTTAGCCTGCCACTTCTTCCCCCAACCATTATCCCAATTACCACTGCACTTTACGCCACCATTACAGTCATTGTAATTGTTACATAGTGGGCAAAGATGAGAACTTTATTGTTCCCTTTCTGTCCCATTACCATTAAAGTGTCAAGGCTAATTTCTGAAGGCTTGTCCCATCATGAATCTATCCTGAATCTGTCTACGTTTAGTGCTGCAGTCTAACACTGATAGCTACAAAAAAAAGAAGGAAAGTTTGATTACCTACATTGTTGTCAGGTCTCCTCAATTTCCAACAGATGAATTTGTCCTTTTTTGTGACTTTATAACTGTATTATATATTGAGGTGTAAACAGTCACTTCCTGTGACTTTAGGTTTGCCTGTGGCTGTGTTTCGTTAGTTGCTCATCATGCCCTGACTTGTCCTCTGAGAAATTTCTGCCACCATTATCACTGTCATTCCATTTGCCTAAAAAACTGAAATGAACTTGGTGACATCAACCCTTGGAGGGCTGAGGGAGCCAGTCAACAACAATAGTCACTCCAGTGGTCCATATCACCCACAGTGCATTGCAGTTGGTGCAAGAAAATATATCCATGCTTAGGTGGAAGGGATGTACAGTGATATGCAAAAGTTTGGGTACCCTTAGTCAAAAATGTTCTGTTACTGCATCTTGCTAACTCGGCCGTAATGCATGTCACTAACTCTGCTTCTTCTCCAGAGCCTTTGTGCTCCACTGTCTCACAGGTTAACTTATATCGCAGCGGTGCCTGGATAGCATGACGTGTGTGGTTGTGCTGCTGCCGTGGTCCTGCCAGATGCCTCCTGCTGTTGCTGTTATCATTAGTCATACTTCCACTGTTATTATACACATATGATTATTGTCACATATACTATCAGATATTAATGTATACTTTCAACATATTGTACCACAATAGTAGTAATTAGAATTATAATATCATTACTTGAATTAATGTTGTAAGCTACTGTCATTACCGTCTGTCCTGCATCTCTCTCTGTCTCTCTCTCTTTCTGTCTCATTGTGTCATACGGATTACTGTTAATTTATCATGTTGATCTGTTCTGTACGACATCTATTGCATGTCTGTCTGTCCTGGAAGAGGGATCCCTCAGTTGCTCTTCCTGAGGTTTCTATCGCTTTTTCCCCCGTTCAAGGTTTTTTTGGGGAGTTTTTCCTTATCCGCTGCGAGGGTCCAAAGGACAGAGGGATGTTGTATGCTGTAAAGCCCTGTGAGGCAAATTGTGATTTGTGATACTAGGCTTTATGAATAAAATAGAATTGATTGATTAAGTCAGTAGAAGATGAACTGATCTCAAAAAGGTATGAAGTTAAAAATGAAACATGCTTTTCAACATTTTAAGCAAGATAGCTATATTCATTTTTGTTTTGTAAAATTTTAGAGTGGAAAATAAAGGAAAGGAGCACCATGCAAATGTTTGGGCACCCTAACTGTGCATTCACACCAAAAGCACCATGAGCACCAGCGGTCGCTCAGGTCGCTGGCATCACGCTGCATGGCAGCAGCTCCAGCAGGCGCTTGCAGTCGCCAAAGGGGTGGGGCCGGCTGCTGCAGATGTGTCCATCAAGGCTGACACGGCTGTTCACTTTACAAGGATGAACAAATATATCATTTATGTCTTCACTTTGTATTATCCATGACTTTCATTGCACAATTAAAATATCTCAAGACAACTGAATCGGACGCAACTGGACTTGGTTTTGTCTTAGAAGACGTTTCACCTCTTATCCAAGAGGCTTCATCAGTTCATGCTTGTCTGACTAGGCTGGAACTAGTCTGACAAACTGGTGCGTCTTGCGTTCGATTCAATTGCTTTGAGATAACTATGACCTGGATGAATGAGAATATCCACAGGCACACAATTAAAATAACACTAATGAACACAGTCAATATAGCCTTAATGAGTCCTTTATAATTATGATTTTACTCTCCTGTTGGCACATAGGACCACTGAGAAATGTAACTGGTGGTAAATAAGCAGGAGCTCATTAATCGCACTTTCGGAAGCCTCCTTAGTACTGCATCGGCGTATTTGCTGAGGAAACATAGGGCCCAGAGCTGTCGGGCCGTCTGGGTCCACAGAGTCCTGCAAATCCGGCAACTCCACGGTGAATTTCACCAGCTCGTACAGCTCCAGGAGAGGCTAGACCTCCGTACCCGAATCCCGGTCTGCAATTGGCTGCTGCTTCGTTAGCGGCGCTGCTCATTTGCATAAAGTTCAGCTTCTCTCAACTTCTACTTGACACTCTGGTCGCTGGCATCGCGCCGCTCGCTGCAGCCGATGCCCCTGACGTCCTTTGTAGCAAGCGTACATTGAAAATGAATGGCTGCCGGCCACTTATGACGCTCATGACGCTTTTGGTGTGAATGCACAGTAAGACATTTGAGGTTTCAGACAACTTTTACCAGGGTCTCATACCATAATTAGCTTGTTGGGGCTCTGGCTTATTCACAGTCATCATTAGAAAAGGCCAAGTGATGCAAATGTCAAAGCTTTATAAATACTCTAACTCCTGAAACCTTGTCCCAACAATCGGCAGCCATGGGCTCCTCTAAACAGCTGCTCAGCTCTCTGAAAACTAAAATAACTGATGCCCACAAAGCAGGAGAAGGTTATGAGAAGATAGCAAAGTGTTTTCAAGTAGCTGTTTCGTCAGTTCATAATGTAATTAAGGAATGGCAGTTAACAGGAACTGTGGAGCAGTTGAGGTCTGGAAGATTGATCAGACTCTGCAGTGGTTGTGCACTGTTCTACTGTGAAGCGACACCTGTACAAATATGATCTTAATGGTGTCTTAAAAGTCATCAGAAGAAAACCTTTCCTACATCCTCACGACAAAATTCAGCAACATAAGTTTGCAAAGGAACAGCTAAACAAGCCTGATGCTTTTTGAAAACAAACCCTGTGGTCTGATGAAGTTAAAATAGAACTTTTTGGACACAAAGAGCAAAGGTATGTTTGGAGAAAAAAAAAGGGTGCAGATGTTCATGAAAAGAACACCTGTTCAACTGATAAAAACAGAGGTGGATCAATCATGCTTTGGGCTTGTACTGCAGCGAGTGGCACGGGGAACATTTCACAGATAGAGGGAAGAATGGATTCAGCTAAATTCCAGCAAATTCTGGAAGCAAACATCAAACAGTCTGTACAAGAGCTGAAGATGAAGAGAGGACAGCTTCTATAACAGGACAATGATCCTAAAGACAGCTTGAAATCGACAATGGACTGCCGCTCGTTGGAGCAAGCTGAAGGTTTTGCCATTGCCCTCACAGTCCCCCGACCAACACATCATTAAAAATCTGTGGATAGACCTCAAAGGAGCAGTGCATACAAGATGGCCGAAATAGCTAGAAGCCTTTTGCAGGAAGAATAGGTGAAAATCCCCCAAACAAAAACTGAAAGACTCTTAGCTGGCTACAAAAAGTGTTTAGAAGCTGTGATACTTGCCAAAGGGGGCGCTACTAAGCACTAACCATGGTGGGTGCCCAAACTTTTGCTTCATGCCCCTTTCCTTTTTTCTTATTTTGAAATTGTAAAAGATTGAAATAAAAAAAGGTAATAAAAAAAAGTAATCTCGCTTAAGGTATTGGTATTGTGTCATCTTTAATTTTTGTCTTTTGGAAATCAGATGATCTTTTACTTGCTTAACTACTCAGCAACATTTTTACCTAATGTGCCCAAATGTTTATGGAAGAGATCATTAAGTTAATACTGAAAAACATTAACTCACAGTTGGCCAGTCAGCTGAGAAGCAGCAGAGTTACTATGGTGGATGAACTTGTCTGCCTGGGTCAGCAGCTGGAGAAGGATTGGGAGAATCAGCTGAAATATGAACAAAAAAAGGAATTTATTAAAGAAACCGGCTAGGATGGTTCCCTCTGAATCTGTTGCACTGCCTGAAAGCCAAGAGAACTCTGTCCGACCAAGCCAACCCAACCATAACCGACCCCCCAAAGTGCACTATTGGCGCTGCAAGGTAAGTCATACACCAGCTTCCTGTCCACAATGGAACACTAACAGAGCTTTTTCTTCTCCTAAACCCCAACAACAGCAAGCTGCCAACACTTCTCATGTCCATGAGGGTAATGCTACACTTGGTTCATTTACCAACTCAGGTTATATGGGAGAAAACTCCTCGGTGAACTCTCTCCATTTGCACCTGGAAACCTGAAATTCCAGCTTCCTGCACAGCTGATTGTGCCGCTGAACGTTGGACCATGGAAGGGAACTGCCATCCTGGACACTTGGTCATCTTACACTCTGATAGATGAAAGTGTGTGGTCAGGAATGAGAGGACAACAGGATGTGCTAATGCCTTTTACCGTTGTACCTGGCAGATGGAGAGGAAAGACACCCCCTGGGGTAGAGTGAAATGAAGCTCACCTTACAAACTCAACAAGTGACCTTACCTTGTCTGATCTCAGTCTTTCTTTCCTTGCAGTGGTGGGACTGGATTTTGTCTTCTTTTCTGGTCTACAGTTTGACGTCTCAGGGAAGAGTTACTGGTATTAAATCTAACGAGAAGCACTGCTATCAGTTCTTGAGAGAAGTTGCTGAAAGACTACCACAACTTGCCTTTTCTTTGCTGTTGCTCCAGTGAACCTGGTTTATTTTCTACCTTGTCATGACCTCATACAGAGGTCATGACAAGGTAGAAAATACAGACATCAGTTGTTATGTCAATTTAAAGAAAACTCTGACGTGTACACAGCAACTTTGGGATGTACAGGTGTACTTACTCACAAAATTTTTCCTCACCCTCAAAATGCCCCTCAAACAGAAGCCTTAGGTTCAGGTCATCAAACTCTCCTTCTGCCGACTGCTAATTGGTAGCTGCAAGCTGGCTAGGTTGTTTTCAAATGTATCAGTAAACACTAAGGAAGATGGAGAAGAATGAGCACCAGCTGAACTGGCGTCCTGTTGTGCTGGTGTTTGATAATAATGTGGACGACTTCCATGCGGTATCAGTTTCCGGGATATCAGGAACCGTAGTAGCCTTTGATTTACCTAAACTTGGCTGAGGCCTTGTTTACTGAATTTACGGATACTGATACAAATAAAAACAGATTTTTATTTATCATGTTTACACGATCAGTTGTGAAAACGATATCCTGTTTACAAGAAAACGCAAAAACGGCAGCTTGTTGTAGGTGGCGATATGCCATATGTCAAACACCATAGAAGAACGTTCTGCACATGCACAGTGATTTGTTTTCCTTTTGGCGCTAGTGATAAAATAATGATAAACTACATTTTAACCTTATGTAGCATAGTTAGCTGCTATGCACTTAACAATGTTGGGCACAGCAGACGTCTTTGTTCGCTGCGCTTCGATGTAGCGGTGATGTTGATGCAGCAGTGCTAAGTTCATTTGTAAGCTTGTGTAAGTGCTAACAAAACGTAAACAATGTTCTGGGACACCTAATGGGCATGCGTGAATTTGGTTGCAATGTCATCATTTTCCAAAATCTTTTTAAGAACTTTCACTTTGGAAGCCATTTTTGAAAATCGCTGTTTTCATCGAGAAAAACACCGGTTACGTGTAAATGATAGGTGCAAACGCAAAGATAAATTTCTGTTTTCAGAAATATGCAGAACTGTATAAACAGACCTTAAATCTTGAACAGCACCATTCAACCAGGAGCTTTTTTTCTACATAGTGATCTGACATAGCAGAGGACTGTGGGAGAGACGGAGAGGAGACCTGTCCTTTATGATGAATAAAGACTGGTGTGCGAGTGGGAATGTGAGCTGCTGTCTTGTGCCTGATTTGCGACGTTGGACTTTATGGCCTCTAGTTTCCTGGCGTGGCGCAGGGTGGCGAACCCCTCGCAGAGCTAGTTTCGAGCAGCGCAACCCGAGGCACGCTCAGTTTGGTAGTTTGGCAGACTGAGGTGTGCTGAGATGGGTGTGGCAGCACAGCAGGGGGAGGTGCCGACAGATCCAGCTTGGCGCAGTGACAGTTTCGTGCCAAAAGGCTTCGCCAAGGTGCGCTAAAAGCTCGCCAACTGAAACCAAGTCTACTGTCAGCGCAGGCGGAGCGCAGCCGGTGTAAGTTGAAGTTTGGCTGACCGGTGGACAGTGCGCACATGTCACCAAAACCTCACGGGCAGGTTTCCAGAATATCAGGCACATTAATAATGCAATAAATACCCAAAAAAACACTATTCAATGCAACTATCTGCGATCAGCACATAAATGTATCTCTATATCGACTGTCCCGTCACATCTGATGTCAGATCAAAGGGGATTGGCACCATTTGGCACGTTTGGCATGTTTGGCATGCGTAATGGAAACCCAACCTGATTTGATTAACATAGCTGCAAACTAATGAGTTCACATCCCTCTCAGCCAACCACAAACAGCCACAACATCAGATAGGGAGTATATATTCAGCATCTGTCATCTTAGAAAAGTCAAGAGAAAAGAAACAGAGTGAGACTGCAAGAGAGAAAGAGAGAGCGCGCACGAGAGAAACGCAACATTGATTTACAATTGTGGTGACCTCCTCCCAGGCTACCTTTGCATCATCACCCCATGGAGGTCTGCTGGCAGTTCCGTATATTCAGACACTGTGAGCTTGGACCTCCCAGACCAAAACATCAGTTTCCTCCTGGGAGAAGTTTGGCCGTCTGACGCTGCTGCTCTCTTCTGCCATGGCGAATTGAGTAAACTCTCGTTACGCCTTTGCGCGGCGCATTTAAGGGCGAACCCGCTCCACGCCTTCTCTCCTCCCTTTTTCGGACTTGCGCAGGTTGGAGGGACGGAGGTGGGAAAGAGGAGTAGCTGCGCCAGTGCGCACGGTGTGCCAAACTTGCAAAATCCGCCTGGCCACACCCAGTCGGTAAGGCGCAGGTGGGCTGTGCCTCTGCCTCACCCGGTCTGCGGAACTAGAGGCCTATGAGTTAAATTGAATTGAACTGAATCTAATTAAATCACTGCTGGTCAGAGGCAACTGCAGAGCAATGTCATGTTTAGGAGAAGCATCCATATGGCCATCCTGTTGAGGTTGGGATGTGTGGACAGTTAAAAAAAAAAAAAGTTAAAATAATTCCATAACCAGAAACCATGGATTACCAGAACCATCCAGACACATGGACAATTATAAAGCAGCAGCCAACAATGTAAGAAGAAGCAAAAAAGGACTAAATTACAGTGCGCAGGTTAAAGGGGCTGATGGGATCACATTTCACTGGAGTTGTACGTTGTACAATTCCATGAAACAAATTATTGATAGATAGATTGATCAATTGATTGTCCTGTTTTTTTTCAAATGGGATATTACATTCATTCAACTGATTTGTAAAATCTTGGTTGCACTCATTCATACTGTATATAGTAAATTTTCACTCAATATGGTTTTCTTTTGTCAGTTTTATTTTGCATTAATTTATCTATCTAATTTATCTTTTTCAGACATTATATTCTATGATAAGTATCTTTAGTATATTAAGTGCTAAGGGATCATTTAAAGTTTGATGAGACACTCGTCCTGTTCCCAACTGGCTAAACACAGTCATAACGTCTGCTCCACAAAAATGTCCTTGAGAAAAAAGCTGCTGTAATCCTCAGGCACACTTTTCATTCAAAGTGAGTACAACTAATTCCCTGCGTAAAGGACTTGAGATAACGTATGTGCCTGTAATTCACATTCTGGGCGTGTACAAAGACTATGAGTCATGCTATCATTTAACATAGCTGAGGGGCATACAGATCTTCACATCACTTTCAGCCTCTGCACATACACACTCACAGAGGAGAGATAACATGGTGTATAACAAGTGTAGTAGTGGGGAGTGAGGCTCCCTTAACTTTCATTATTCCAGGAAAAGTCATGTCACAGTAAATGGTAACATAATGGGGTGAGATGGGGAAAGGGGAGTGGCAGGGAAATGTGACTGGTGACTGAATTACACCGTAACTGAGGAAACAAGGATTGAGTAAGAGCAGAGAGAGACAGGAATGCAGGTGGACAGGAAGTGAGACAAGGAGAGGAAGGGAGGAATGAGTCATCTATTTATGTACTGTTTGTTTCACAACAAACAAAACACTGCAGGTTTATACACAACGTGAAAACTCCAGCAAGCAATGCAACACTTTGATAATAAAGCATGAATAAAATGTGCCTTCTTTGGAATCGATGTTGTGATTTATTGCGATAAACATTTCTCAGTATTTCCTTCATAAAAGCTGCGGTAAACATAATTGTTTTTCATCTTCTTTTAACAGGGTTCAAACAGTGATCCATTACCCAGCCTCGGTATGAGGAGCTGTCCCTGGTGCTGAATTAATACTCAGCTCTTGTTTTTCTAGTTTGCTACAGTACTGCATTCTTTAAGCTGACATTTGGGTTTACAGTGCAGAAGAGTGAACTGTATGCAGTATTTCTGTAACCTTAAATCTGCTAATAAGCTTTGGATTTCTCCCTTTGCCAAATCAGTGTGCAAGGTGCTCTAATAAGATCAACATCTCATTAGAGAGCAGTATCCAAAGAGTTTGAAAGGTGGTCCTGGGCTGCTAATATTAGCATGCCCAGCTAACTAGCTTACTACCATAGTGACCTAGTGTAAAATCAAGGCAGCAAGGGGTGTCAATACACGATGTGTATTAATGTGAGTCACGCAAACCAAACAACAAACCACGACTCAATAGCGATTCATGAGAAAATGCAACTAACTAACCACATAGTCAGATTTAAAAGTCACATATCTTAACATACTTTATTTATAAAAAATACAGGTAAGGTCATTTTTCCCCACGTTGAATGTAGCCAGGGTTTATAGGGCCAGTTCTGCCCGCTTATGTGAAAAAAATAAATAATAAATTGTATTCAACTCTGGTCTGCAGCTTCTGATTTACTATATTCATTACACACTGATTTACTGTACTGCAGTACACACTATCAGAAGAAGAACAGAAGAAGAACAGAACTAAAACAGCTGCAGATTTCACTTATACAATCTGTGTATGTGCTGATGAAAGGACTTCTGGGAAAAATTAAGGGGCACAGCAGCCATATTGAAATGAGTGACTAACAACTACTGACTAACAGTAATATTATGGATACAGAAACAGTAATTAACTCGTTAACTATCTCCATTACATTTCAACAAGCCACATCACACTGTATGTGCATGTTTTTTATTTAGATATTTAAAAATCAACAGTTTGTATACTTTTATCTTTTTATCACTACTTTTATCATTTTCACAGCTAAATAACTGCATCTTGAACATGAAGCAAACATTTTCTGTAATAATTCATGCTGTGAAAAATGCACGACTCACATCCATGGTTGAAACTCAGATCGTGACAGAAAACTCAGATCATGATATGTGGTTTGTCCAAATGCGCAACTCACATTGACACAGGACTCACACTGTGTGGCATTGACAAGGGGCATGTCATTAGCAGTTACTATATTATTAAGTGAGGTTACAGATTATTGTTGTAAAAAAAAAACAGTTCAACAAACAGTTGTTCCTTATGTGCAGACATTTCTCCAGTTTTTCTGAATCTTTTGATGATATTATAGATTGTAGATGGTAAAATCATTAAATTCCTTGACCATCCTTGCTTGTAAACAACTGAGCGTTAAAGGTATAGTTCGACATTTTGACAAATTCGCCTATTGCCGTAATCCCTATAGTCATATGAGTAGGTACATTACCTTTAATTATCAGTGCCGGCTGTTCTGAGATCGGTGGGGCAGAGCTGCCCGCTGCTTGGAGCACAAAATGGAGGTGAACAGTATAGCCCCCTCTCTCCCGCAGTACACCATCAAATGACTCCACGCTATGAAATAATAATGTAATATTACGAGACAGAGTTGTTGAGCCAAATGCAGAGCCGGAACTACATTCCAGACATACAGTACTTGCTGGGCGGAGTGATTTCAAACAGCGTATGTTTAATGCAGTTACTCCTGTCATCAAAACAACAAGTTTGTTGAGAAGAAGCCAGAATATACAAAGGAAGAGTTATAGGTTTTGCAAGAAGAGAGAGCAAGAAGAGAGGCTGAGGCTGCCGAGCAACCAGGGGCTGAGGGGAGACCCAGAGCCGGCATGGATTGGTGGTGTAAATGTGGGGCTTACTGGCCTCTTTATTAGGTACACCTGTGCAATCTAATACAATCCAATACAACAGGTCTGCCACACATTTATATTTTCAGTTTTTGTTGACTTTGTCAGAAAGGTGATTATTCTACTTTATTATTGAGGTCGTAGTGGGTGGTGCTGGTGTACTGGAGTGCAATATATTTAAAAGTATTCCTAATATTTTGTGCCCCTCAATTAGACAAAATTAGGAGGCCAAACCAGTACACCACCACCATTCACTATGACCTCAATAATAAACAAAGTAGAATCATCGCTTTCTAGACAATGTCAAGAATAACCGAAAATGTATAAGTTTCGGCGAAAAAATCATGGTATAGTCGTTCTACTGGATTGCATTAGGTGTACCTAACAAAGTGACCAGTGACTGTATGTTACATACATATGTTGATGGTGGGATGGGATGAAATATGCCTCAAAATAATCACCGGAACACAGGGAGAACTTGCTAACTCCACACTCATAAATCACCACAACTCCTGAGGGAACAACAACATAAAATGTTCCCTAGCAGTCTGTTTATTCCCAGCAATGAGAAGTAATGCCAGTCACTTCACTATATGCTCTGGGCAAGCACTTATCCATAATATAACCACAACAACATTTGCATTTTAGCCTTATTTACCATGCTTGGGTTGTAGGCTAATGTTACTCAACATGGAGGTAACGTTACAGCAGAGAGATTGCTGAGCAAAATACACAACGATCACTTACCACGCCTGCTCGTTTAGTGATGCCGACAGATGGTAACGTTATGGCAGTGTCTCTCAAGAAAGGAGTGTGAACCATTCCTGAGCTTCTGCGCTCCATCCTTTCAGTGTAGTCCTCCGGTAAAAAATGGTTGGAGCAAACAAACATTTTCCGGACCATTTCCACAGGCGTGTTGGGATCGATGTCCAGCACAAATAGCCATTGTTTCATCCTGTCTGTATTTTTGGTTGGTACTACGTGAAACGTCAATCTGCTCCATGTCTTCGGCTTGTTACCACAACCTTTTACAATGCATGTGTAAACCATGATTAACAACAACACTCTGTAAACTCTTCTCAAACTTTCTGGTGCATCCAGCTGACGATACCACAAATGATAGACTGCATGCAATAACAACAGCACTGTCTCAGGTACGCACTGTGTCACTCCGCCCAGTGGTTTAATCAGGAAAGTAGTTCTGAGTATTTGCTTCATGTGTTGTAATGTTAATTAATTACACATTATTATTTCATAGCGTGGGGAATGCGCGAGCCATGTGTTTTCCACTAGAGCGTTTTGGAGTCATTTGATGGTGTATTTGATTAGTTTTGAGGGAGAGAGGGACCTGTACCATTCACCTCCATTTCAGCGGGCAGCTCTGCCCCACCGATCTCAGAACAGCAGGCACTGACAATTAAAGGTAATGTACCTACACATATGACCATAGGGATTACGGCAATAGGCGAATTTGCCAAACTATCCCTTTAAGAGGAAGCCCATTTTAAACCCAATAATGATACTTTAATCTGTTACCATTTAACCTGTCCATGTGTGAAATTTTTTAAACAGGTATTCATGAGCATTTCACAACTTTCCTAGTTGCTCCTGCCGAAACTTTTTTGGAACATGTTGCAGGCATCAAATTTAGTATGAATGTATATTTACAAAAAATAATTAAGTTTATCAGTTTGAACATTAAATATCTTGTCTTTGTACTGTATCCAATTTAATTAAAGTCAGGAAAAAATTGCAGAACATTGATTGATTGGTTGTTTCCTTTAGTGTATAATCACCTGAAAATAACATTCATTGTGTTTCCATTACCTTAGAATGATTTATAGGGAGCGGGTCCTCGTCTTCTCAGATTGTCATGTTGCTCAGCCATGTTTTTACAGTAGCCGAGAAGAGACAAACCAAATACTGACCCTAGATAGGCCCAATAACATTTTCACATTGGCCATCATAGTTAGCAGCCCCTCAAAGGTGTGTCAGGAAAACACTCATTAAGTTTTTTTAACATGATATTGTGTTCAGTGTTCAGTGTTTTTATTGGTTTAAATTACGTGGTCTGTTTGTTTGGAGAGGAGGAGATCTCTGCAGATAATTCAGCTCCTTGTAAAAACATCCAAAACCTCCTGAATATGTGGATCTTAACCAATTCAGAGCCCAATTATGTTCTTAATACAATAAAATATTGTAATGGTTACGGTTGGGAATCTCTCTGTGATAGACGATTCGATACGTATCTAGATACATAGGTTACGATACGATTCAAAAACAATATATTTTTAATACAGAACGATTCGATATGATTTGATACAGTGTAGGAACGATACAATTCGATACAATTTGATACGATTCGATACGATTCGATACAGTGTAGGAACGATACGATTTGATACGATTCTATGGTTAACATTTGTTGATGTAGACATTAATCATACATTATAAAATAAAGACATGGACCAAAAAAAGACTTGCTGAATGAACATCATTTTGTTGGATGGGATCAATATAAAAATGAGAAGAAGTTTTAAACTTTAAGTGAAGTGAACTTTAAGTAAATGGACTTGAGTCTGGAATAAAGTTTATCATAACATTGTACAATATAAACATAAAGCTGAATAAAATAATAACATGCAATGTAGGGGCAGAATCTGACATCTCCTGTTATCAGTTGATATCATGGACTGTGATGACTAGCAGCTTATCACTGACAGCATGTCAGACTATTTCTCTGTGTTTGCTACACTCTGTGTTTGTCATTTATAAAAAGATAAATCACTTTTCTATAATACATCACTGATATTTCAATGGAATAAATTACTTATTGACTTATTCATACTTCAAAAACAGCATCAGTAAGTGATTAACATAAGGGGGATCAAAATAAAATAAATAAATAAAATAAGAATGAACCGGCCACCCTCCTCCCCTGACAAGTAAAGAACAGTCCCTAAAGTGCGGTGAGGTTTGTGGAAATGTGAACGGCTTGTTTCTCCTCTGACACGCCACATACCTGTGTGCTGCCAGGGCTCGCCTGGTATTTCTGGGCAGTCATGACACCGACAAAGACTTCTTGGACCTGGAGCCAGGCTTGTCGGTCACCATTAAGCCATTATCTTGCGCCCCGGAGCACTATGGCCACCGTATTTGACAGGAATACGTATTTCTGTCTGTGTCTGTGACCCCCGTTCAACCCGCAACCGGCAGGATTCGCCTTTAGTTTCTGCTGCGGCATTGCTGCTCCCTGGTCTATCCAACCAGCATTAGCTTCTGTTCCTCATCTCCACCGGTCAAGCTGGCGCTGATGTTTACATCCATTATCGTTGTCAGTAATGCTTGACTACGGAGCATGCCGCCGGCTCTCACGTTGTTTTCGAGATGCAAACTGTTAAAGCCAGTCAACCAATTGCTAGTCTCGCGATACCCGAATCCATGACTCTACAATCGATTCATCTAAGGATTCATGGCTGATTCGTATGGATTGAGGAGGCTGCTACTGACGTAGCCGTATCTCTTGCTTGTCAATATATCCGGTTGTATTGGTTAATCGTTCCCAACCCTAGTAATAGTACATTTTAACTCTAAATGCACTCATGAATCATTAGCAAAAAAAAAAAAAATGGTTTAAACACAAATCACGTACTTTAACAATGTGATTAATAGGCTGAAATGTGCCTTACTCCGCCTTGCCTCATGGTCTGCCATGCTTGTTAAGCTATAAGAGAAAACAGGTGAGCATGTACTAGCAGGTACTGGGCTAGCAGCTCATCACTGCCATGCCATACTGATACACTGAAACACTGATTTGTGATGTAAAATTCCTTTATTCAGTGTTTTTACAGGTTTTAATCACCTGGGGCCTCATTTATAAAACCTGGCGTAGGATCCATACTAAAAGTTTACCTACGCTGAAAAGCTGAAAAGTGCGTAAGCAAAAAAAAAGTCGGATTTATAAAACCATGCCTACGCACACCTGCAAGCACTTTCCCTTTATAAATCACAGTCCAACCGGAAAGTTGCGCAGCAGGATTTGATTCATGTCCCTCCCTCTCCACACCCACAATTCACCATGTATGGTCATGCAAATTACCTCATGAATGTGTTTTGCATATAAATAGGCATGATGGATCCACGGCATTTCACGCTGAATCATGGCAGCAACCAGAAGAAAGAGGAACTTTTCTGAGACAGCGATCGAGGTGCTTGTGGATGAGGTGTCAGCGAGACGGGAAACTTTATTCGGCGGCCATTCAAGTGGCATTACCAACAAACGAAAAGCCACTGAATGCCCGCGGCAGTAAGCGCGGCTGGCACAGAGCGCAGTGTCGCCGAAATAAAAAAGAAGTGGTCGGATTTAAAGGTGGAGGCAAAAAAAAAAGTGGCTTTGCACCGCCGGAGCGTGGCGGCTACAGGTGGGTCCAGAAAACACATGAAACATGCACATGTGGTGAAAGTTCTGAAGCACTGAGGGATGGCTGTGATATCCCAGACCTATTCGCACAGGATTTATTATTAATTTCTATTTCCTGAATAGAACAGAAATCTATAAATTGAATTTATATCAATAGACAATAAAAGAAATAGGCATACCTGTCGGATAATTCCCTCTGGAACAAGCCCGTTGCTAGGAAACCCAACGCTGTCAGCACTTTAATGTGTGCCGGTATGGCGCGGTTCCGGTGGGTTGGTCGCTCTAAAATTGGACTCAATTCAGCAATCAGATCCAAGAGCAAGGCTCTAGGTAGTCTGAAACGGCTTATTAGCCAGTCATCATCATGAGCCAGGAAATCTTCCCGATCTCGGAATACCCTCTCCAGTCGGATCCGTCCATTGGCATGGTCTTCGAGAAGTGCAAGTGCATCCATTGTGCCTTATTGCGCACGGCTGCCATTGAATGGCTATTTATATGCGCTCTTTCCATTAACCAATCGTTCTCACCTTGTCACAATTGTCTCCAAAATGTGCTTAAGCAAGGTCTGTAGTTTGCTTAAAGTTACGCACATTCCTACGCTAGTCTTTTTTTTATAAATCCCAATTCTTGCGTAAGAAGTTGCGTACGCACTTCCAAGCCCGGTTTTGTGCGTAAGCAAGCTTTATAAATGAGGCCCCTGGTCTGTTCTGGTCCTGGATCTCTGCGAATAATTTGGCTCCTGGTAAAAACCTCTTCAACAATGAACAATAAATGAAGTTGCAACTGGTTGCAACCCTTACACACTGTTCCTTTGAGAGTAACAGTCTAAACAGAAAATAGTAAAAAACAATAATATGATTAATAGACTAAAACAAGACTTAATGCAATCTGTGGATATAGCATGCAGCATGTGTAGCAAAGAGGAGAACAGGCCATGCTTGAGGTTTTTTGCTTGTATTTGTGCATGTTGGGATGTTTTGACTTCGGCAACGTCACATCGGTTTTTTATAATGCCTTTTTAAGTTAATAAATGAAGACTCTGAAAAAAGAGAATTATGATTGCTACTTTTTTTTATTGAAAAACAAGCGACAAAGACATCATCAGACAGAGACACCATGAGACAAAAACATGGACTCTGACATCCTCTTTGTTTCTTCTTGCATCAAACTGTTTGCTGTGCAGTAGCCTTGGATCTTAGAGATTCCAACTAGCACATGAATGCATCACTGCAACAACGGATGTAGTAACCCGGCTTCTTATGGTGCTGACTTTTTCTTTCACTCAGTACATTTACATGTACAGTTAAGTCAAACTATGGTTATAGGTCAACTATGCCATTTTATTGGACTACTGTCATTGTCCCAGTCAACAAATTTTCACTCCGACCTTGTCACATATTTACATTTGGTCATGGACTTTCCACCTTCCCATACTACTTGGACTAACACAGTAAATCCATTTTCTCTAATGTCATGTAAACATACCGAGTGTTTCCAGAAAGATTCTAAAAATTATTCTTTAAATCTCATACAGCAAAGTAGGATATTTTTGATATTTTGATGGGAGTAAGGGAAGAGTAAAAAATATGCGCCAATATAGCCACAAGTCTTGAGGAATGAGTAGTTTTGTTAACTGGAATTTCAAAATACAATCAAGTTAATCAGTGCAGTTGATGCAACCCTACTGTTGATGAGCAATGTTGATTTCTGATTACATCTCGTCTAATATAATTGTCCTCTTTCTAAGACAGTCTAGCTTCCTTTTTAGGTCTGGTATGTTTTTCTTTTTCATTGTGCCTTTGTCATATTTTCACTTTTACTTGACACTTCTTCCAGGTTTTTTCAGTTCATCTTGATTCTCTTCCTTTTTGTCACTTCTCTTACACGTCTATCCTTTCAGCTCCTCCTGATGTGCCTGTTTCTCAGCATGAATAGGAGATCCCATTAGGTGAGAACAATTTTTCCAATCAGTAAAGCAGTTTAATTCATTAGCCAGCAATGTCAGTGAAGAGAAGAAGACCTGTTCACACAGACAAAACATACTCATCTCATCAGTTCTAAGGAGGTTTAGATGACAGTTTAAAAAAAAAAAAAGGTTGAAAAGTTATTCCATTAAAAATGATGATTTTTATCGTCATTATGTGTGCAGCGTACCTCCCGCTGCTTACACTTATAATACACTGCCCGTGGTGCATTTTTACAGGGATGATCTCCTAACAGATGTTGACATGAAAAAATGAATCATTTTGAAATGTCACTGAGTGCATCTGTTCTCCTCCCATTCCTCAGAAGCTAGCCATGACTTTCCATCAGCCTGACAACTTCACTTCCACCCTTTGCCTTGCCTGAAAGCCCTCCAGAGATTTCTTTCTCTCTGCTGTCCATGTTATTCATTGTGACAGAGATGTTGCTGCTTGTCTGCCTTCTAAGAGGACATGTAAATTAATGACTGGTGTCAGAAATGTGCCACAGAAAAGCAGAGACAGTGTTTCTTGTTTTTTTTGTTGTGTTTTTTTTTTTGTTTGTTTGTTTTTTGGGGTTTGGTTTGTTTTTTTGCCGCACTTCATAACTTGATGTTAACAGCATTAGGTGGAAACCTAGTAGCCATTATGGCTGGACTGTGTGGGTCAATGTTCTTGTAGTCGTTGTAGTCAAATTGTTAATATGTGTAGACAGTGGTAGTGTCTATAATTCCTAGATATTAAATAATCATCTGCAGTTTATTTGTAACGGTCAGACATGTAATGTATCTTGTAATACCTGAATTTTTCATATTTATATTATTTTATTACTATTATTTTTTACAATATACACAATATGTATTATGATGGTTTTATATCAAGTTAAACATAGTATTCTAATTATGTCATTGCATTATACCTCAAAAAGTCACACACCCTCTTTTCCAGCCCGTTCTTATTCCAAAGTTGTCAAATACCGCTTCTTTGTCACCACTTTTTGCAGTGGTATGATAGGCCACTGGACAACATCAGTTTGAAATGCTGCCGGTAAAAGTAGGCTATAAAATAAGAGAGCTGGAAAGTCCCTATCTGGTGGGTGAGAGGGGAGGGGGATGGGTCCAACAAACCTTGGACTTTCACCTATGAGCCCACTCTTCGTTTCCCATATGAATGTAGAGCCATACCATGATGATTTTCTCTAAACCTAATCATGTGCTTTTGTTGCACAAGCAAATAAATGTAAATAGATGTTTTAGCAATGTTCTAAGTATACTTTGAAAAAGACTGTGGGCTCTAGTTTCGCAGACCGGGTGAGGCGGGGGCGCAGCGCACCTGCACTTTGCCAACTGGGTGTGGCCAGGCGGATTTTGCAAGTTTGGCACACCGTGCGCCTGGCGCAGCTACTCCTCTTTCCCACCTCCGTCCCTCCTACCTGCGCAAGTCGGAATGAGAGAGGAGAGAAGGCGTGGAGTGGGTTTTACACACATCACACCAACCAAATGAGCCCCTCTCCTCACCCTTAAATGCGCCGCGAGGAGGCGTAATGAGAGTTTACTCAATTCGCCATGGCAGAAGAGAGCAGCACCGTCAGATGGCCAAACTTCTCCCAGGAGGAAACTGATGTTTTGGTCCGGGAGGTCCAAGCTTGCAGTGTCCGAATATACGGAACTGCAAGCAGACCTCCACGGGCTGATGATGCAAAGGTAGCCTGGGAGGAGGTCACCACAATTGTAAATCAATGTTGCGTTTCTCTCGTGCGCGCTCTCTCTTTCTCTCTTGCAGTCTCACTCTGTTTCTTTTCTCTTAACTTTTCTAGGATGACAGATGCTCCCTTACTCCCTATCTGATGCTGTGGCTGTTTGTGGTTGGCTGAGAGGGATGTGAACTCATTAGTTTGCAGTTGTTTTTAATAAAATCAGGTTGGGTTTCCATTACGCATGCCAAACGTGCCAAACGTGCCAAACGGTGCAAATCCCCTTTGATCTGATTTCAGATGTGACGGGACAGTCGATATAGAGATACATTTATGTGCTGATTGCAGATAGTTGCATTGAATAGTGGTTTTTGGGGTATTTATTGCATCGTTAATGTGCCTGATACTTTGGAAACCTGCCTGTGAGGTTTTGGTGACATGTGCGCACTGTCAGCCGGTCAGCCAAACTTCGGCTTACACCTGCTGTGCTCCGCCTGCGCTGACAGTAGACCTGGTTTCAGCTGGCGAGCTTTTAGCACACCTTCGGCGAAGCCTTTTGGCACGAAACTGTCACTGTGCCAAGCTGGATCTGTTGACACCTCTCCCTGCTGCGCCACCACACCCAGTAACGCTAGTTACGGCGTGCTGACGTATTGCGGTAAGCGCGTTGTGTCATTTCCAGTGTTTCTGTGACAGCGTCTCTGTACTGCTCTGGTGGATTCTACTAGCCTGCTTTCTTACTTCAGTTGCTTTAACATCTACTTCAAGTCTTAACCCCTACTGGTTCTGTTTAAGCACTTATAGCTCTCCTCCTTTCTACGACTTTCTCGCTAATCTCTTAGTTGTTGTTTGCACTTTACTAGCCGTGGTAGCTACATTAGCGTTACAGTTAGCATTGGCTTCTCCCTCTGCTCTTTCTTGCTCGGTGTGCCAAATGTTTAACTATGCCTCTGCCTCCTTTAGTGACAGTGGTAATTGTAATAAATGTAGCTTTTTTGCTGCGTTGGAGGCGAGGCTTAGTGAATTAGAAGCGCGGCTCTGCACCATGGAAAACCATTCAGTAGCTGCGGTAGTTAGCCAGCCCCCTGTAGCCGGTGCGGAGCCACATAGCATAGCCTTAGCCTCTGCTAACTGTCCTCCAGTAACTCCCGTTCAGCCGGGAGGTTGGGTTACGGTTCGCCAGAAGCACAGCTCCAAGCCGAAGCCCACGGCTCACCACCAGCCTGTTCTTATTATTGGCAGCTCTATTCTGAGAAACGTGAAGTTAGCAACACCAGCGGCCATAGTCAAGTGTATCCCTGGGGCCAGAGCGGGCGACATTGAATCAAATTTAAAACTGCTGGCTAAAGCTAAACGTAGATTCAGTAAGATTGTTATTCACGTCGGCGGCAATGACACCCGGTTACGCCAATCGGAGGTCACTAAAATTAACATTGCCTTGGTGTGTGAATATGTGAAAATGATGTCAGACTCCGTAGTTTTCTCTGGACCCCTCCCAAATCTGACCAGTGATGACATGTTTAGCCGCATGTCATCATTTAATCGCTGGCTGTCCAGGTGGTGTCCAGCAAACAATGTGGGTTTCGTTAATAATTGGCAAACTTTCTGGGGAAAACCTGGTCTTATTAGGACCTGTGAGTTGGCATTATATTGAATGGCGGAAGTGTAAATTGTCTTTCCACACACCTGCACTGATTGCTTCTAGCGTACTTAAACGCCACTTCCGTAATCTGAGTTACACACTGAAGAAGACTTTCTGTCGAAACATCTGTGTTTCTGTTAAAGCCACCCAAGTTGGTTTATTAAATTTACCAAAAGGACATTTGTGAGTGCTGGCTTCTTTTCTTTTTTCTTTTTTCTTGTTAGGAGAGACGGCATTCATCCCACTTTGGATGGAGCTGCTCTCATTTCTAGGAACCTGGCAAACTTTATTAGGAATTTAAATCCCTGACAACGCAGAGTTGAGATCAGGACTCAGAGTTGCAGTCCTATGCTTCTCTGAGCTTCTAGTTCAGTTACCCAGCCATAGTTTTCATAGTTTTATACAAACGGTGTCTGTCCCCCGACCACCTAAATTATTTAAATCTAAAATTAAACAAAGAGGAGTTGTGCAACAACCTCATAAAAATTAAAACCTCTTCTGTGACAGAAAGACAAAACAGGAGAATTAAATGCGGACTGTTAAATATCAGGTCTCTATCGTCTAAAGCAGTGTTAGCAAACGAATTAATATCAGATAATCATATTGATTTATTCAGTCTCACTGAAACCTGGCTGTGTCAAGATGAATATGTTAGTCTTAATGAGTTCACTCCTCCCAGTCACAATAATACCCACATTCCTCGAGGCAGCGGCCGAGGAGGGGGAGTTGCAGCCATTTTTAACTCTAGTCTGTTAATCAGCCCTAAACCTAAACTAGATTATAATTCATTTGAAAGCCTCGTTCTTAGTCTTTTACATCCAACCTGGAAAACCTCGCAGCCATTTTTATTTGTTATAGTGTACCATGCTCCTGGCCCGTATTCTGAATTTGTATCTGAATTCTCAGAGTTTTTATCCAGTTTAGTTCTTAAATCAGATAAAGTTATTATTGTAGGCGATTTTAACATTCATGTCGACGTTGATAATGACTCCCTGGCTACCGTGTTTATCTCATTATTAGACTCCACTGGCTTCAGTCAGGGTGTACATGAACCCACTCACTGTTTTAACCATACCCTCGATCCAGTTCTGACGTATGGAATTGAAATTGTTAACCTAAAAGTCTTTCCACAGAATCCCTCGCTATCGGATCATTATCTGATTACTTTTGATTTCTTTTTACTCGATTACACGCCACTCAGCAACAGCTACTATACTAGATGTTTATCAGATAGTGCTGTCGCAAAATTTAAGGAAAAGATTACTCCGTCGTTAAATTCAATACCAAGTCCCTCAGTAACAGAGGTTTCCTGTACCGACTTTAACCTCTCCCGAATTGATCATTTTGTCGATAGCGCCATAGGCTCGCTGCGAACAACACTTGACTCTGTAGCTCCTCTTAAAAAGAAGTTAACAAAGCAAAGAAAGTTCGCTCCTTGGTATAACTCTCAAACCCGTAAGTTAAAACAAATATGGCGAAAATTTGAAAGGAATTGGTGATTAACCAAACTGAAAGAATCTCGTTTAATCTGGACAGACAGTCTCAAAACTTATAAGAGGGGCCTCCGCAATGCCAGAGCAAACTATTACTCAGCATTAATACAAGATAATAAGAACAACCCCAGGTTTCTTTTCAGCACTGTAGCCAGGCTGACTGAGAGTCAAAGCTCTATTGAGCCTTGTATTCCTTTAGCCCTTAGCAGTAATGATTTTATGAGCTTTTTTAATGACAAAATTCTAACTATTGGAGGCAAAATTCATGACCTCCTGTCCTCAGATAGTACCTATCTAACCTCAAACACAGCTGTAAAATCTAATATATATTTAGATTGCTTCTCCCCAGTTTCTCTTCAAGAATTGACCGCAGTGATTTCCTCATCTAAATCATCAACGTGTCTCTTAGACCCCATCCCAACTAGGCTACTTAAGGAGGTCTTTCCTTTAGTTAACACTCATATATTAGATATGATCAATATATCCTTATTAACAGGCTATGTACCACAGTCTTTCAAGGTAGCTGTAATTAAACCTCTACTAAAAAAGCCCACCCTGGATCCAGAGGTGTTAGCAAACTATAGACCAATATCTAATCTTCCCTTTATGTCAAAGATCCTTGAGAAAGTAGTCGCAGACCAGCTGTGTGATTTTCTCCATGATAATAATTTATTTGAGGAATTTCAGTCAGGATTTAGAGTGCATCATAGCACTGAGGCAGCACTAGTTAAAATTACAAATGACCTTCTGATTGCTTCAGACAAAGGACTTGTCTCTGTACTTGTTTTATTAGATCTTAGTGTGGCGTTTGACACAATTGACCATCAAATTCTACTGCAGAGACTGGAACACTTAATTGGCCTAAAAGGTTATGCACTAAGCTGGTTTAAATCTCATTTATCTGATCGTTTTCAGTTTGTTGACGTTCATAATGAATCATCCTTACGTACCAAAGTTTGTTTTGGAGCTCCGCAAGGTTCTGTGCTCGGACCAGTCCTATTTACTCTATATATGCTTCCTTTAGGCAAAATCATTAGAAATCACTCTATAAATTTCCATTGTTATGCGGATGATACACAGTTGTATTTATCGATGAAGCCAGAAGAAACTAATCAATTAACTAAACTCCATAACTGCCTTAAAGACATAAAAACTTGGATGAGCACCAATTTCCTGATGTTAAATTCAGACAAAACTGAAGTTATTGTTCTTGGCCCCAAACAACTCAGAGACTCTTTATCTGATGACATAGTTTCTCTAGATGGCATTGCTCTGGCCTCTAGCACTACCGTAAGAAACCTCGGAGTAATATTTGATCAAGATCTGTCTTTTAATTCTCATTTAAAACAAACCTCACGGATTGCATTTTTTCATCTGCGTAATATTGTGAAAATTAGGCCTATCCTGACCCGAAAAGATGCAGAAAAACTGGGCCACGCTTTTGTTATCTCTAGGCTGGATTACTGTAATTCTCTATTATCAGGTAGCTCTAGTAAGTCCAAACTCTCCAGCTAATTCAGAATGCAGCAGCACATGTACTAACAGGAACTAAGAAATGAGATCATATTTCTCCTGTTTTAGCTTCTCTGCACTGGCTCCCTGTAAAATCCAGAATTGAATTTAAAATCCTACTGTTAACTTATAAAGCTCTAAATGGTCAAGCTCCATCATATTTTAGAGAGCTCATAGTGCCATATTATCCCACCAGAACTCTGCGCTCTGAGAACACAGGGTTACTCGTGGTCCCTAAAGTCTCCAAAAGTAGATCAAGAGTCTTCAGCTATCAGGCTCCTCTCCTGTGGAATCATCTTCCTGTTTGAGGCAGACACCATCTCCACATTTAAGACTAGACTTAAGACTTTCCTCTTTGATAAAGCTTATAGTTAGGGCTGGCTCAGGCTTGCCCTGTACCAGCCCCTAGTTAGGCTGACTTAGGCCTAGTCTGCCGGAGGACCCCCCTATAATACACCGGGCACCTTCTCTCCTTCTCTCTCTCTCTCTCTTGTATTCTATTACTGCATCTTGCTAACTCGGCCATTCTGGATGTCACTAACTCGGCTTCTTCTCCGGAGCCTTTGTGCTCCACTGTCTCTCAGATTAACTCATATCGCAGCGGTGCCTGGACAGCGTGACGTGTGTGGTTGTGCTGCTGCCGTGGTCCTGCCAGATGCCTCCTGCTGCTGCTGCCATCATTAGTCATTAGTCATACTTCTACTGTTATTATACACATATGACTATTGTCACACATGTATACTGTCAGATATTAATACATACTTTCAAGATATTGTACCACAGTAGCCAGAACTATAATTATAATATTATTAATTTCAATAATGTTGTTGTAAGCTACTGTCATTACCTGCATCTCTCTCTCTCTCTCTCTCTGTCTCTGTCTCTGTCTCTCTCTTTCTGTCTCATTGTGTCATACGGATTACTGTTAATTTATTATGCTGATCTGTTCTGTACGACATCTATTGCACGTCTGTCCGTCCTGGAAGAGGGATCCCTCCTCAGTTGCTCTTCCTGAGGTTTCTACCATTTTTTTTCCCGTTAAAGGGGTTTTTTGGGGAGTTTTTCCTTATCCACTGCGAGGGTCATAAGGACAGAGGGATGTCATATGCTGTAAAGCCCTGTGAGGCAAATTGTGATTTGTGATATTGGGCTTTATAAATAAAATTGAATTGAATTGAAAATTGAATCTCAGCGCACCTCTGTCTGCCAAACTACCAAACTGAGCGTGCCTCGGGTTGCGCTGCTCGAAATTAGCTCTGTGCGGGGGTCGCCACCCTGCGCCGCGCCGGGAAACTAGAGCCCTGTATGTATCTAACAAGCAGAAACTGTACGTTTCCTCTTAAAATGGAGGTGTATATCGAAAAGACTCAAAGAAAAGACTCACAAATGTGTAAACTGACATCACATCCCAGAATGGTGAGGCAGAAGGATACCTAGTGCATGACATGTTAACATGACCAGCACTGACCAAGCGGAGTTGGGATAAGAACAGGTTGATCCTATACACTAGACCTTTAAAATGAAATGAAACCTGAGAGGCTCTGCAGTCACTGCAAACACTGCCTTATGGGCCTTTTTTTCATACACATGTGCTGGCTTGGTTTGATTTGGTTTGACTTGGTGCATCAGCCCAGGACATCAGGGATTTGCAACTCTCTTACAAAGGGCTACACATACAAAGGTGTGTCTTTAACTGATGTCGGCTTGTCTTAAGTCAGTAACATTTAAAGGATACCTATTATGCTTTTTGGGGTTTTCCCTCTTCTTTAGTGTGTTATATACAATTTTTCTGCCTCTATGAGGTCTGATAAGTAAAAAATAAAAAAAGTGCAGGCTAAAAGAGTTGTACAATGTACAAATTAGCATGCCACACAGTGCCCGCCTGCTGGCCACTGAGCCGCAGCCCCAAACACACCTGCTCTGAGCAGAGGCGGAGCAGAGGCTGCAGAGTTTGAACCTTTGAGGAGCTGGTGGTTTGGACTGTCAAAGGACAAAGGAACAAAGCAGAGGTGGTTGGAATTTATTTTTGATACAATGCCTCCATAATACAACCCAAACATTTTATTGCTTTCCCTTTATTTTCCTGAGGACTGCTTCACAAACTGGCAACAGTTTCCAGCTGGATTTTTACAGCAGTTACTCTTGAAAGATGGGGCAGTTCCTTTTGTTGGACAAATCTGGAGATTTGGGATCACAACCTGTAAGTATGCTTTATGAGGAGGTCTGCCCACTGGTCCGACAGCCCATTGTTCCGAAGTCCCATTGTTCCGAAATCATCATGATGCCCTGTGGTTAAGGTCTGGTTAGGTTTAGGCACAAAAACCACTTGGTTAGGGTCAGGAAAAGATCATGGTGTGGGTTAAAATGAAAAAGAAAGTGACAAGCACATAAGCCGTGAGCCTGCTCCGCCTCAAGCCTTTCCCAGCTGACCCAGAGCTGGTTGCAGCGCACCATCAAGGCAGAAATATGCCCGCCGGGAGCTGTTCAGCACCACGGAGAGCTCGCCACACAACCCCGACCCCAGAGTTAATAACAGGAGGTTGTGGTGTTTCACTCTCTCCTCTCTATGGCACTTGTATTTCGACCAGTAGCGTACTTTTGTTGCGTTTGCTGATCCTCTATGGTACACAAATACAGTATAGCCTAGTATAATCACATATCGGAACAACGGGACGTCAGACTAATGGGATGTCAGACCAATGGGCTGTCGGACCAATGACATGGACCCCTTTATGAGTTGTGAATTTGTTGTGTAAAAACAAACTGGGAAGCTGCTACCAAGTGTTGAAGTGTGGAGAAAATGGCTGTAGGAGCTAACGTTAGGCTGTTCACCCAGTGCTTAGCTGTCTGCCTCGGCTAACTGGCTAACCAAAGCTATTGTTTTAAAATGCTTTTGCTACTCGGCGTACAATAAGTTAAACTGCCAGCTGGGTGGTCTCAGTAAGATTGATTTAATGACTGAATTGTGGAGAATCTAACAGATCTAAGATGTGCAGCATGTCCATATTGACAAAAGTTGAAACGTTTCTATGTGTAATGCACGATCTGAGCAGTTACTGCCACTAGCTTGAGCAATTAGCCGACAGCAGGCAACAGTCAGACCTGGGGTGGAATTAAGACCTGTATTAATTTGTCAAAATGTGTGGCTGCACGAGTTTGATTGTAAATCGGCTTTTGAGGAGGACCTTTTAGGCTTTCTCCCTTTTCTTTTGTGTTTTACACAGCATTATAGCTGTAGGTCTCGGCTAACTGGCTAACCAATGTTATTATTTTGAAACGCTTTTGCTACTCGGTGTGCAGTAAGTTACACTGCTAGTCTCAGTAAGATGAATTTAACGATTAAACTGTGGAGAATCTAACTGAGCTTTCCTTATCCACTGTGAGGGTCCAAAGGACAGAGGGATACTGTATGCTGTAAAGCCCTGTGAGGTAAATTGTGATTTGAGATATTGGACTTTATAAATAAAATTGATTGATTGATTGATTGATTGATAACAATGTGCAGCATGTCCATATTGGCAAAACGGTCGACATTTCAGTGTGTGAAGCCCGATCTCAGCAGCTTCGTTGTTGTTCTTTTATCGGTACTTTTATACATTTTGGTTTAATTCATTATTATCATCCTGCAGCCTCTCATCTGCGCTCTGTGCCGGGGCTGAACTCCTCTGTGATGTCACTATGCAAACTTCAAGAGAAGCCCTGCTCTCTTGACTAAGTTTTTCTCTTTCTCCTGGGCTGCGAACCAGCCCAGACCCTTCTTCCTGGGCTCTGAGGAGAGGCCCTTGCCCCCAAACCACTAAAGGAAGTACAATTGCTCACAGACTCTATTTCTCCTGGACCATGACCTGCATGCCCACAACAGGGCCATAACCTCAAACCAGAGAAGTGAGTGTGCAAACACAAGGTCTGCACCTAACTTTCCAGCAACAAGGAGAACCAAGTTGAATTAGCACCCAACTCTACAAGGACCCCGACAGACCAGCTTCCTCGGATCTGCACCTTTGGAAGAAAGGACACAACAAAGACTGCTTCTGGAACCACAGCTCTTCCCAGCTTTCTTCTGCCGGCTAACAATAGCAGCACGCCTCAAACCAACTCTGTCCTCCATCCATTCAAGGATTGGTCACGTAACACCTGGGCAAAGCTTTATCACAGCTGTACAGGACAAGCAAGACTGTCTAACTTGTTGATTGTGATTTAATGCTGTTTCATTGTTGTGATTGCTTGCAGTTAGGTTATTGGTTAGTTGGCTTCGCCAAAGCTAAGTGATGTTAGTTTGCTAATGCTTTACACAGACAGAGTCTTGCATGCATCTAAACATCCTCTGTACTAACCAGACCCTTTGCAACACATATCATATTCACATAGACTCATATACAAATTTGCTTTCAACAGAACTACACCCAAAGAGGAATCTCAGAGTTCCCGCTTCTTTTCCTTTGTCTTTGTCCTGACCACACGGTGAGACAAACACCTCCCCCAACCTGAAGCCAGCTTTGATTCAGCCATCTTGTAGTTCTCTGTTGTCAGTCATTTTGTTTTGTAGGCCAAACAGCCTTTTGAGTACCACACCCACCTTTGTCTTTCTTTCTCTCTCTCTCTCTCTCTCTCTCTCTCACACACACACACACACGTGTGTGAGAGAGAGAGAGACATGTGTGTGTGTGTGTGTGTGTGCGTGCGTGCGTGTGTGCGTGCGTGCATGCGTGTGTGTGTGTGTGTGTGTGTGCGTGCGCGGGCATGAGAGAAACTGTGTATGTGTGCACATGTGTGAGTGTGTGTGTGCTGGGGTGCCAAAAAGGGGGGGAAAAGGAGAAGGATTCTAGGGGCCCATGATTAAGAGGGGCCCAGAGAGGCCCCTAATAAAATTATAATACTGACAAAAAATAATATGACACTAAATTATTAACTAACTTATAATCACTAATATATTTTATTTACAATGTGCTGGTAACAATAACTTTATTTGTTTTGGAAACATCAACGCCCCCCCTCTCTATTTACGTAAAATGGTTCAGTCCGACTGGATCAGCTGCAGTGCACCGGTAATTTGTCACAGACAGCGGGTAAGGAGGCGGAGACGGCGAATATGCCTCAAAAATCAGGTAGCCAAAAACGGAAAGAAAGCTAAGAGAGGAGAAAGAAGCAAAGGGTCGACAGTATGTCACGCAGTATTTCAAAAAGCAAGGTGGGTTTGTTAGTGGTTCATGTGGTGGAAAGTTATGGAATATTAACTTAACATATTAACTCTGCAGTATTTATGATCCCGCTCAGGGTATAGATTTTGTTGTTGTTTCATACACTGAACAAAAATATAAACGCAACACTTTTGTTTTTGCTCCCATTTTTCATGAGCTGAACTCAAAGATCTAAAGGGGGCCTCCGCAATGCCAGAGCAAACTATTACTCAGCTCTAATAGAAGACAATAAGAACAACCCCAGGTTTCTTTTCAGCACTGTAGCCAGGCTGACTGAGAGTCAAAGCTCTATTGAGCCTTGTATTCCCTTAGCCCTTAGCAGTAATGATTTTATGAGCTTTTTTAATGACAAAATTCTAACTATTAGAGGCAAAATTCATGACCTCCTGCCCTCAGATAGTACCTATCTAACCTCAAACACAGCTGTAAAATCTAATATATATTTAGATTGCTTCTCCCCAATTTCTCTTCAAGAATTGACTGCAGTGATTTCTTCATCCAAATCATCAACGTGTCTCTTAGACCCCATCCCAACTAGGCTACTTAAGGAGGTCTTTCCTTTAGTTAACACTCATATATTAGATATGATCAATATATCCTTATTAACAGGCTATGTACCACAGTCTTTCAAGGTAGCTGTAATTAAACCTCTACTAAAAAAGCCCACCCTGGATCCAGAGGTGTTAGCCAATTATAGACCAATATCTAATCTTCCCTTTATGATAAAGATCCTTGAGAAAGTAGTCGCAGACCAGCTGTGTGATTTTCTCCAGGATAACAATTTATTTGAGGAATTTCAGTCAGGATTTAGAGTGCATCATAGCACTGAGACAGCCCTAGTTAAAATTACAAATGACCTTCTGATTGCTTCAGACAAAGGACTCGTCTCTGTACTTGTTTTATTAGATCTTAGTGCGGCGTTTGACACAACTGACCATCAAATTCTGCTGCAGAGACTGGATCACTTAATTGGCTTAAAAGGTTCAGCACTAAGCTGGTTTAAATCTTATTTATCTGATCGTTTTCAATTTGTTGACGTTCGCAATGAACCATCCTTACGTACCAAAGTTTGTTTTGGAGTTCTGCAAGGTTCTGTGCTCGGACCAATCCTGTTTACTCTATATATGCTTCCTTTAGGTAACATCATTAGAAATCACTCTATAAATTTCCATTGTTATGCAGATGATACTCAGTTGTATTTATCAATGAAGCCAGAAGAAAGCAATCAATTAACTAAACTCCATAATTGCCTTAAAGACATAAAAACTTGGATGAGCACCAATTTCCTGATGTTAAATTCAGACAAAACTGAAGTTATTGTTCTTGGCCCCAAACAACTCAGAGACTCTTTATCTGATGACATAGTTTCTCTTGATGGCATTGCTCTGGCCCCTGCCACTACCGTAAGAAACCTCGGAGTAACATTTGATCAAGATTTGTCTTTTAATTATCATTTAAAGCAAACCTCACGGACTGCATTTTTTCATCTGCGTAATATTGTGAAAATTAGGCCTATCCTGACCCGAAAAGATGCAGAAAAATTGGTCCACGCTTTTGTTACCTCTAGGCTGGATTATTGTAACTCTCTATTATCAGGTAGCTCTAGTAAGTCCTTAAAAACTCTCCAGCTAATTCAGAATGCAGCAGCACGTGTACTAACAGGAACTAAGAAACGCGATCATATCTCTCCTGTTTTAGCTTCTCTGCACTGGCTCCCTGTAAAATCCAGAATTGAATTTAAAATCCTACTGTTAACTTATAAAGCTCTAAATGGTCAAGCTCCGTCATATCTTAGAGAGCTCATAGTGCCTTATTATCCCACCAGAACACTGCGCTCTGAGAACGCAGGGTTACTCGTGGTCCCTAAAGTCTCCAAAAGTAGATCAGGAGCCAGAGCCTTTAGCTATCAGGCTCCTCTCCTCTGGAATCATCTTCCTGTTACGGTCCGGGAGGCAGACACCGTCTCCACATTTAAGACTAGACTTAAGACTTTCCTCTTTGATAAAGCTTATAGTTAGGGCTGGCTCAGGCTTGCCCTGTACCAGCCCTTAGTTAGGCTGACTTAGACCTAGTCTGCCGGAGGACCCCTCTATAATACACCGGGCCCCTTCTCTCCTTCTCTCTCTCTCTCTCTCTCTCTCTCTCGTATCCTGTTACTGCATCTTGCTAACTCGGCCATTCTGGATGTCACTAACTCGGCTTCTTCTCCGGAGCCTTTGTGCTCCACTGTCTCTCAGATTAACTCATATCACAGCGGTGCCTGGACAGCGTGACGTGTGTGGTTGTGCTGCTGCCGTGGTCCCGCCAGATGCCTCCTGCTGCTGCTGCCATCATTAGTCATTAGTCATACTTCTTCTGTTATTATACACATATGATTATTGTCACACATGTATACTGCCAGGTATTAATACATACTTTCAACATATTGTACTGCAGTAACCAGAACTATAACTACAATATTATTACTTTCATTAATGTTGTTGTAAGATACTGTCATTACCTGCATCTCTCTCTCTCTCTCTCTCTCTCTCTCAATTTCAATTCAATAAGCTTTATTGGCATGACTGTAGATTAACAATATTGCCAAAGACATTAAAATTTACAAATAAAGTACAATAATAAAAGTAAGTCAGAAAACTATAAAAAAAAAAGATTAAATATATGATATATAATACAAAATACACCAATCTACAATACAATACACCAATATATAATATAGAAAAAAAAATGAATAAAGAAAAATGTAGATTGTGAGTTACAAGGACTGTAAATATAGACAGGTGTGTCAGGTGTTGTGATGGTTGTCCCTCAGGCTTTGGCATAACCTGACATATGTTGCTGCTGCTAAGCTGCTGACTCTGTTCTCTCCAAGGATGTGTTGCATTTTAGTTTGATCAGGCAGAGAATCAAAGTCAGTGACTTTATGTTTTATTTTTGAGAGGAAGTCGGCTCGGATGTGTTCATACTTGCTGCAGTGCAACAGGAAGTGTGTCTCTGTCTCCACTTGTCTGTGTGGACAGAGCTCACACAACCTGTCCTCTCTGGGCAGCCAGGTCTGCCTGTGTCTGCCCGTCTCTATGGCCAAGCTGTGGTCACTGAGTCTGTACATGGTCAAAGTCTTCCTCAGTTTCTCATCAGTCATGGTGCTCAGATATTCTGCCACCGTGTACTGTCTATTTAGAGCCAAATAACACTGAAGTTTGCTTTGCGTTTTTGTGGTCGATGTCCAATAGTTAATGTAATGTTCTTTTTGTTTCTCTATAATTTGGTGGGTCCAGATTGTGTGAGGGCTGTGCTGAGGTCTTGTGTTGTTAGAGGAGCTGAGCCTCAGGACTAGCTGGCTGAGGGGGCTCTTCTCCATGTTCTCCTCTTGGCATTGCAGAGCTTTGTAGTGGTAGGAGTTGGGGTCACTTGTTTTAAGGTGTTTATAAAATTTGATGGCTCTTTTTTGAATTCTAATTAAAAGGGGGAATTGGCCTAGCTCAGCTCGGCACCCGTTGTTGGGGGTGTTCCTGTGCACTCTGAGGATGCTCTTGCAAATCTCTGTATGCAGGATTTCGATGGGGTGTTTGTCCCATTTTTCAAAATCTTGATTTGCAAGAGGACCCCACACCTCACTACCATACAGAATAATTGGTTCAATTATAGATTTGAATATTTTGAGCCAGATTCTAATGGGCATATTAATGTTTGAAGATTTCTTTATAGCATATAGCTCTCTCTCTCTCTCTCTCTCTCTCTCTCACTCACTCACTCACTCACACACACACATTAGAGAAGCGTGTCCCTTTATGGATCAAGGAATTGAGTGAGGATTCTCCTGACCCTCTTTCCTTCTGTTGTCAGGCTGTCTCATCTGACAGTTGGTTGTGTATCTGGCTGGTTCTCCCAGTCATGCTGAATTGCCTCAGTAATACAGTTGCCATCTACTGTGCCCTTTGAAACTTCACAGAAATTGTGCAGGACGAAACATGCATAAATGACGAATGGAAGGTCATTCAGATTAATGTCCATTGCTCTTCTCAGGGCTCCAAACTGTGCTTTTAGCCTCCCAAACACACACTCTATGACCATCCGTGCTCGGCACAAAGACAGTCCAAAGTACTGCTCCTGGGCAGCGCTCCCCCCATTTGCAAATTCTTTCATAAGATATGGGAGCAGTGGATATGCCGGGTCACCTTGTAAGTACACTGCTATGGCCCCTTCATGATCCAATATTTGCCTTCGACAGGGTGGGATTTCTCCATCTCTTAAATGGGCGTTGAGTGTGGAGTTTGTGAAAATACGGGTGTCATGTACACTCCCTGGCCATTTCATTACCACATCAATGAAAGAGTATTTATAATCGCAGGTGGCCTGGATGTTTAAGATAAACCTCCCTTTTCTATTAAGCTAATCAGTGGAATTGGCCGGTGGTTGCTTTATGTCTACATGGGTGCCATCCACTGCACCAATGCACCGAGTGAGGCCGTGGGCTTGCTTGAATCCTTGCACAAGTTGCTGGAAAGCAACTTTGGATGTCGGCAGTTGTATGTACACAGGACCTAAGTGGACAGTTATTGCCTCACACACACGCCTGACTATTATTGACACGGCCGATCGAGAGAGACCGAAAGCGTTGGCCGTTTTATGTAGTCTGCCCTCGTCAGCCAGGTAACATAAGGTGCAGGCAACTTTTTTAACGTGTCTATATATATATATATATATATATATATATATATATATATATATATATATATATATAGTCATCTGACCCTCTATGCGGGGACGCAGTAATTCGGAGAGACAGCAGTGATATCCGCGACATCCTGAAATTCTCACGCCACTCCTCAGGTAGAACAACCTGACAGCAGTGTAGCCACAGCAGTGTTTTTAGCAGCTCATGCCAATATTATGTCTCTGCAGACCTGAAGACTGCTGATTCAGACCCGCAGCTCTGGACCCGCAGTTCTAGACCCCTTGTTTTTCGCGACAGTGTCCCCTACTGGACGGCTGTATAACTGCAACTATATCAGCATCTCACCCAAACATCACTGTTTGAAAGAAGTTACACTTTTAATGCTTTATTACAATTTACAATTTTAAAATTTATTACACCCGAATAAAAATACCAAGATTTAAGTGTTGATTTATGCCTGGGTGCTGTTCTGCATTATTATTGTTTGCTGGTTGTTTTGTATGGTTTGATCCAACTATTTTAGTTCTTTATTTCTTAATATTCATCAGACTGCTCTGACTGGCACGCCAAAAACGTGCACCGCTACAGGAAATGTCTGGTCTTGGGTGTCCAGTCCTCACTTTTGTTGTGGGAATTTGAAACAAAGGCTGTGCAATACTGAAGTGGTTTGAAATGTTTTATTGTGTGCAGTGGTTACATCACACATTAGGGAGATCTGCAGAGAAAAAAAAGAAATCAAACATATCAGAAAATTGAAAACAGAAACACTTAAAAAAAATTTAAATACCTATCACAGTGTACACTGAAATACTGAAGATTCTGGAGCATAGCAAATACATTATTATATCGACATATTAACAATAGTGCCCCTTCCTTCCTCATCTGCCTTTCGATCCTCCGACAAAACTCCTCCACTTCACTGTAAAGGTAAACAGACAACATAATAATAGTAATAGGCCTACTGGGATAGCAGAAGCATCAATAATACTCAGAAATTACTGCTTCTCTCCTCTTACCTCTCCTCTTAATATTTTTCAACCGTTTTACACACATAAACAAGGCCAAAACCTAATAATAGACAAAAATACATTTCTGATCTTCTGCGCTGGATGAGCTTAATTTCTGTCCACAAAATCTCTAAATATATGCTATAGAGTATTATCAATGTAGTGATATAAACACACGTGATATATAATATTATGAATAATAAAGGAAAAACGTGTGTAGGTGTATTACATGATATACATGAATACAAAATTTACTTTTAGGATAAATTACACTAATTGCCA
Source organism: Epinephelus fuscoguttatus (assembly GCF_011397635.1). NCBI lineage: Eukaryota > Metazoa > Chordata > Actinopteri > Perciformes > Serranidae > Epinephelus > Epinephelus fuscoguttatus. Next base: position 43,816,451 of record NC_064760.1, read on the forward strand.
ATATATAAACAGTTTTATGCTTGTATGAAAACGTAAGCCTATACAAGTTTTTCTCATATCATCCACTTCATTGCTTTAATCATTTATTCATGTTTAATTTAAAACACATGCTAAAATTATTCGTCATCGTGCTTCGGTTTCATGAAACAAAATGTGCAGGTCAAACCAGTGTTTCCCATACATTCATTTATCTGTGGCGGTGCGCCACGAATAAATTATCTCCGCCACATATAGATTTTTATGCTTTTGGCGCTACCTGTTCGACCTCGCTCATAAACACATTATAATGGGACTAACTGTCTGTGAATGTAGCTTGTCGTTACAATTCCGGTGCAATAGGTGGCGGTATGCATTGTAAAGACGCACTTAACGCACCTGGTCCGCCAGAAGAAGAACAAGAAGCAGACGTAGTAGCAGAACGGATCCAAAGACCTCTCGGTACAAATATGTGAGCAAACAAGTCCAAAAGTGGCTTGAACAACTCTAACTCATCATGTTATATTAGCCTCTGTCTGTATTAACATAGCTGGAAGCTCAACATGTGCAGAGACATTAACTCACGCTGTTAGTAGTGTTAACTGCAGCGCGAGTCCCGTAGCAGCTCGCCCCCGTTAATCAATTACAGCGGCTCCACCGGCAACGGGAGCGGCGCAACAACCCCCGTCTGTCGCGCGACAACTCTCTATTTTATGCGGCTCTTCTATTTTTGTCGCGCTACACTCCCCTACGCGACCCTCCAGCAGATAAAAACTACATGAAAGAGTGTGCTAAACGAGCACAATGTGTTTTTAAATGAATAAACCATTATCAGAGGTGATATGTAATGATTTTTTTTCATGCATTTATCCATGTTTATCCGTGGCATTGTGTAAATGTCCGTGGCGGACATTTGAAAGCAAGTAGATGACAAACAGTACAGTAAACTTGTAGATAACTCAAATATATGTATTAACTTAGGTGGAAAATGCTTTAACATTTCATGCAGCCTACATGCAGCCTCTCAGCTCAGCAAACGGTTAACAACCCCGCTGGCGTCTCTACGTGTCGCTTCCGTACGCAGTCAGTGGAGCCCCAATGAACACGCCGCGACGCTACGCTGACGTTTGCAGCCGGTGGAGCCCGGCCGTAAGGTTCTGCTCGTTAGTAATTAACTCTGACGTTGGATGTTCACTCCTTCACACAGATGAGTACTGAAAAATATTTTTAGTATTCACACTCGGATCGTCGTCGTCCATATTCAGTAGTTCTAATAGTATGTTGGCTTCCAATGAAATAGAGGGCGCTATCGCGAAATACAAGGGGTCTAGAACTGCGGGTCCAGATCTGCAGTCTCCAGGTCTGCAGACACACCCTCCTCGCTCATGCAGCCTCCGGATGTGAAATCAGTTAAGCCAAGGGTCGTGACGTTTACCATACACACTCTAAGCGTTGCACCAATCACAACAGACTGATTGAGCTGACCAATCACAGCAGACTGCTGCAGCAGGGGAGGCAGGACATACCGTGAACTGTGTTTTCTGATACAGGTTTACTAAAGTGGTCCTGAGTTTATGTAGTAACATCCTTTTTCCAATCATATCTGTTTTTAATGCAGTGCCACCTGAGGAATCAAAGGTCACAGTCATTCAACATAAGTTTTCAGCCTTGCTCCTTACATGCAGAGATTTTTTTTCCAGATTCTCAGAATCTTTTGATGATATTATGGATTGTAGATGGTGAAATCCTAAATTTGTTGCAATTGTGCATTATGAAATGTTGTTCTTAAACTGTTTTTACCCATGCAAAAGGGACTGTCCTTGCTTGTGAACAGCTGAGCATTTTGAGGTTGCCCCTTTCAAACCAATCATGGTACTTTAATCTGTTACAAATTAACCTGTTGAATGTTCCAAACAGTTTTTAGGCATTCCACAACTTTCCCAGTCTTCTGTTGTCCCTGTCCCAACTTATTTTGAACCATATGCAGGCATCAAATTCAGAATGAGTGTGAACTTACAAAATAGTAATTAAGTTTATCATTTTGAACATTAAATACCTTGTGTTTGTACTGTATTCAATTGGATATAGGTCAAAAAGGAATAACAAATGATTGCATTCTGTTTTTATTTATGTCCCAGTGTCCTAAATGTTTTGGAGCTGGGGTTGTACTTTGGAAAAAAGTAATGGCTGGAACAATGACAGTTCCAAGTTGTACCACAGAAATCACCTAGTTTGCTCTGTATCTCCCAGAAGACAAACAATGGCTGCACAGGGATCCACTCAGTCCTCTGCAGCCCAAACAGCCACAGCTGTTGGATTAAAGGATTATCAAAATATAACTAGATTGTCCAACAACAAAACAAAAGGGTACAATGTTAGAGCACAGTGGTTGATAGCTATTGTTAATTAGCAAACATCTTTATTTTAGTCTTTAGCTACATGTCCTCACCCTGTCACTGGGCGCTCAGTGTATTATTGTGCTGTCAAGGCACAAACCTTAAAATGGAAAATGGACTGCATCCACTCAGAGCACTTTTCAAGGCACCACTCCATTCACACACACAGGCAACGTACAAGGTACTGCCTGCTTATCAGAAAATCATTCACACACACTTACAGAGAAAAGACATCTCAACATTTAGACTGCAGGGGCTAAGGACTGAACTATGGACCCTCAGATTGGTAGAAAAGCACTTTACCTCCTGAGCTACAGCTGCCCCCTTGAGAAGAGTTTAAGATGAAAGACTCAATATTTACCAACATAACTGGTAGAATTTTCCAGTGGTGAGCTTACGTAAAACAAAAAAAGGACTGATTATGTAACCACACCAGATATATGAAACGATAGTTATGAAATTGCAAAAAAAAAAAAAGTGCATAAAAATATATAAAACCTTAATTTATAAAACCAGCATCATAAACCAACTATGATGCATCCTTTTTACTGCTTCTTATGGATGAGATTAGTGGCACTGCTTATGTTTAGGAGTTAGACAGGCACATAGCCTCTAGACAAGTGCTGTTACAGAACCTGGGTGTCCTAGTGTCTCTACAGTGTTCTCTACATTTTTTCCACCTTAAAAAGGGAGGCAATTACAGGTAGGTTTTACAGATAGGCTATGGCATAGGGTACGCATCTCTGTAGAGCTTACATTGTAGGTACGTTATCATTCATTGTGAGTCATGTCTCTGGCCACCTGGTGAAAACAGTCCAATATTTACTCTCTTTTACCTCTTTTTTTCAGTACCCACAGCATGCATGCTTGGATGCTGAGCTGGATCTCTGCTGTTTTCCTTTTATCAGGATTTTACCTCTCTGTTTCTAGCAATTGGATTGTGGACATTTTACTGAGCTACCCAGTCAGAGGCCTGTCTATTGCTAGCCAGCCCCTCTCCAAGTTAGTAGTTGGCTAAAAACAAACACTGGCTTGCCAACTCACCCGTACTGCTGCCCATTTGTCATGGTTCTCCACTTGAGTAAGTGGGTAACATACAACAATGGGCATCTCTGAGCTTTCAGGTATCAGACAAGATCTCCAACAACCTGAACTTTAACTTTAGCTTTAATAATGATCTCCTTTGGTGACAAATTCAGTTGGAGTCCCTGTTAGCCAAGCTATATCCAGTAAATGGAGCTGCCTAAACTTTGCAAGCTGTTACCTGATTACTTGGGCGAAACAGAGTTCCATGTACATCTTCCAGCAGCATGCAGCTAAATCAGGTTCCTCTCAACTTAGAAACCGAGAACTTCCAATGGAAAAGAAAGGACTTGAGCACACTGATCAATTTACAGCCTTTAATAATGCAAACAGGACCGTGCTGTGTGTACTTTATGTTTTGAAAATGTCGTTTGCTGAACGTTGAGTGTTAAATGCCATTTTCAGACCAAACACCAAAAGACTTTCAGGGATGACACAGACAAGGCTGAATCCATCAAGCATGCCATGGGCAGGTACGGGAAGCAAACAAACACCCTCAAAGTCTTTACCTTGGCTAAAAATCATGCTACCAAAGCAAGCTATCGCATTGCTCATTGCGTTGCAAAATGTGGAAAGCCATTCACTGACAGTGAATATGTTAAGGATGCTTTCCTCTGCTTTTCTCTGCTGAGAGGTTTTGTTTGATGGCTTGCCAAACAAAGAGACAATAAAGACAAGAATAAAAAAAAATTCCAATGTCAGCCAAAAGTGGTGAATGATGCATCAAAGAACTTATTTTTCACTTTTTGGCATTTAAAAATGTAAAAATGTTGCTTTTAAGGATGGATTGTATAAAATTATCTGTTTAAAATATAAATGTCCATGTGATGTGATGTCATAATCAGAATTAATGTTAACCTTAATGTTGGTATGGCACCAGACATTGCGCTAGACTTTTTCGTCGCCGGTCATTTTGACCGACAGGGTCATAAAAATCCGGTCATAATCTATTTTTACCGGTCATTTTAATTTTCCTTTAAGATATTCAAAGATATTTCGTTTTCATTCGTTCGTTTTTAATAAATCCAATATTATGGATATATATAAAATTATAAAGTGTGCATTAATAAGGACATGAACGAAAATATCGGGAATGACATGCCATTCTGGACACACCAGACGCGGAACCGAAGCAGTTCGGCGTCTGGTCTATTTTTCACGCGAGCCGCAAGCGCTTCTGTCAAGCTGGATAGAGCGGATCGTACCAAACAGGAAGTCGGACACAGAAAAGACGAGAGAATCCGGCCAATTTTCAAAATAAAATAACAGCACGCACTGAGGAACGTGAGGAGAAAATACCGTGTTTATAATTTCAAATAGCACAACAGTGCATAACCAAACACATTTTTCAATACCCTAATCACTTCATTACAATTTTAATTTTGTGTCACCGAGCCTACAGACATAACTACATAAATAAAATGGTCAGAACAATATGCCCTATTCATTCAGTGTTTATCCAACACACTCGATACATGGACATGCAATGACAAATTGTAATTAACTTATTACATTATAAAAAACGATTAAAATATGGACTTACCCATGTTTAAAATGACCTGTTGAAATGAAAAAACGAGTACTGATGGGAACAGACAAGTGGAGTGGATGTTGAACCGGCATGGAGAGCACAGGAGAAATGCGCTGCCTGTGTGAAAAGTCAAGCGGCACTTCAGCAGCACTTCAGTGGCACTACGCGTCCGGTGTGTCCAGGGCTCAACAACACTACATGAAGCAGATGAATGATTTTTTCTCTGCAGTGTGAAAACGGCAGTCACTGACTGTGCACTCCGCCACCATGTGGGCAGGGGTGGTATTGCAGCCAGTCAAAATGACCGACAGCCTTCAGACTTTCCGGTCATTGTTGTAAAAAAAACGGTCAATGACCAAGAATATGCGGTTAACGCGACCCCTGTATGGCACAGTGATTAACAAGAAAAATAAAAAATGGCACTTCATGTCATAAAGGTTGCCGACCCCTGACGTAGAGGGCATAATGGTTCTGTCTTCTCCGTTCCCTGTTGCTAAATCTTCTGCTGTGCCCATGCCCATGCCCAGCCCTACTGCTCTTCGGCCCACATCACCACATTCAACGCAGAGGTACCACTCCACTCATCCAGACAACCGATGGCATACTAGCATTGATAACAGAGTATTAGCTTCTTTCTGGGCAGCTCAGCACAAACTTACTTTCAACACAAAGTCCTGCTCTTAGATAATTCAGTGGTCACATTTGTTTATCTTCCTCAAATCTTTACTTAGTGTTTCTCTGGTTTTAAGGTTGCTATGATTGAACAAGCCCGTGCTATTATTGATTTCCACCGCTCTGTCCACACTGAGATTATGTACCTGAAGTCTAATGCGTCATGCGGAGACAACTGGCTTAACTCCAATACAAGTTTGTGTTTTTAGTGACCACTATTGAGAGTCCTGGAAAAATCTGCACTCTGTCTGGTCCAGCTGTTTGAGCCAACTTCTCAGTCTACATTCCTGGCTACAGTCTTTATATACTGCTGCTGGTTATGACTTTACTGACCGCTTTAAATAATTTAGTGAGGAATAATACTTACTTAGATGGGATGGCATCCATATTTCTAGACACTGGGTGAAGGAATTTGTGTTAAATGTGAATATGTTCCTAAAATACCTGACTGACATACAGTACAGGCCAAAAGTTTGGACACACCTTCTCATTCAATGCGTTTTCTTTATTTTCATGACTATTTACATTGTAGATTCTCACTGAAGGCATCAAAACTATGAATGAACACATGTGGAGTTATGTACTTAACAAAAAAAGGTGAAATAACTGAAAACATGTTTTATATTCTAGTTTCTTCAAAATAGCCACCCTTTGCTCTGATTACTGCTTTGCACACTCTTGGCATTCTCTCCATGAGCTTCAAGAGGTAGTCACCTGAAATGGTTTCCACTTCACAGGTGTGCCTTATCAGGGTTAATTAGTGGAATTTCTTGCTTTATCAATGGGGTTGGGACCATCAGTTGTGTTGTGCAGAAGTCAGGTTAATACACAGCCGACAGCCCTATTGGACAACTGTTAAAATTCATATTATGGCAAGAACCAATCAGCTAACTAAAGAAAAACGAGTGGCCATCATTACTTTAAGAAATGAAGGTCAGTCAGTCCGGAAAATTGCAAAAACTTTAAATGTGTCCCCAGGTGGAGTCGCAAAAACCATCAAGCGCTACAACGAAACTGAGGACCGACCCAGGAAAGGAAGACCAAGAGTCACCTCTGCTTCTGAGGATAAGTTCATCCGAGTCACCAGCCTCAGAAATCGCAAGTTAACAGCAGCTCAGATCAGAAACCAGATGAATGCGACACAGAGTTCTAGCAGCAGACCCATCTCTAGAACAACTGTTAAGAGGAGACTGCGCGAATCAGGCCTTCATGGTCAAATAGCTGCTAGGAAACCACTGCTAAGGAGAAGCAACAAGCAGAAGAGATTTGTTTGGGCCAAGAAACACAAGGAATGGACATTAGACCAGTGGAAATCTGTGCTTTGGTCTGATGAGTCCAAATTTGAGATCTTTGGTTCCAACCGCCGTGTCTTTGTGAGACGCAGAAAAGGTGAACGGATGGATTCCACATGCCTGGTTCCCACTGTGAAGCATGGAGGAGGAGGTGTGATGGTGTGGGGGTGTTTTGCTGGTGACACTGTTGGGGATTTATTCAAAATTGAAGGCACACTGAACCAGCATGGCTACCACAGCATCCTGCAGCGACATGCCATCCCATCCGGTTTGCGTTTAGTTGGACAATCATTTATTTTTCAACAGGACAATGACCCCAAACACACCTCCAGGCTGTGTAAGGGCTATTTGACCAAGAAGGAGAGTGATGGAGTGCTGCGGCAGATGACCTGGACTCCACAGTCACCGGACCTGAACCCAATGGAGATGGTTTGGGGTGAGCTGGACCGCAGAGTGAAGGCAAAGGGGCCAACAAGTGCTAAACACCTCTGGGAACTCCTTCAAGACTGTTGGAAAACCATTTCAGGTGACTACCTCTTGAAGCTCATGGAGAGAATGCCAAGAGTGTGCAAAGCAGTAATCAGAGCAAAGGGTGGCTATTTTGAAGAAACTAGAATATAAAACATGTTTTCAGTTATTTCACCTTTTTTTGTTAAGTACATAACTCCACATGTGTTCATTCATAGTTTTGATGCCTTCAGTGAGAATCTACAATGTAAATAGTCATGAAAATAAAGAAAACGCATTGAATGAGAAGGTGTGTCCAAACTTTTGGCCTGTACTGTATTTCTCTGCGGGTCCTCATCCCACTTAGTCACTCTGTTATCTCTGTTATTCCTGTTCTGATCAACAAACAATCCAGACTGCCCAGGGCTAAGTTCAAATTTACATTAAATATTATCTTAGCCATTAAATTTCAATTGAGCATCTTAAAAATTGTGTTAGCATCTCTGGCACTCTGTTAGACTGGTTTTATTCCCATTGCCAAAATAAGACTTTTAGTGTTACGACTGGTAAATTCATATGGAATCAAATTTGTTTCATATGTATTGTAACCGTGGGGAAATGTGTTGTAACTGTATGAAAAAGTTTTGTATGAATGCATTCAAATCTGCGAATGTGTAAAAAAATATCAGAACAAATACATTTAACTTTTGAAACTGTACAGAGATCCGTAGCTGTGCATGACATCTTGTGAACAAATAAAAAAGATTTGCACAATTACGAAAATATTTTGCAGTTATGCATCAATGTGTTACAGTAAAAAATGTTTTTTTTTACAGTTACAAATTTTTCACAAATACAAAAAAGGAAATAAAAGTATCTGATATAATGACACATCATTCATATTTACATTTGGTTGCCAGTTTAGAGTTCGTATAAATATTTTGTGTGTGTGTTTGTCTTCATAACAGTTATTTTTCTTTTCAACTACAGTCAGACTGCATGTGTCAGTGTGTGTTGCAATGAATCCCCCAGGAGACATGCCATCTGCCGAAGCACAGGTGGGTTGCTGTCTGGTCATGACATGCTAACCAAGCTGGTTCAGCTGGTTCCACAAGCTGGTTCAGTTAATACTCGATTCTGATCGGCTGCAGGGTGTCCGTTAAAAAGTGTTGTAGGACACCTGTAAAGAAGTTCCGGTCAAATAGCCTGATTGTTCTAAATTATTGATACAGATCAGAAAGAGCAGATTGCCTGAGTAAGTAACATTTTTCTTTAGTTTTTCAGACTTTGACAATGACAAGTGTTGCCATATTCAAGTATTACTTAAGAGGCAGAGACTATGAATCTAAACTGTACAAGACGTGAACACAATACTCATACCATCGTCTGGGTGAATACTCGATTCTGATCGGCTGCAGGGTGTCCGTTAAAAAGTGTTGTAGGACACCTGTAAAGAAGTTCCGGTCAAATAGCCTGATTGTTCTAAATTATTGCGCTCAGAACCAGAAACTCAGAAACTCAGAACATACGTTAACATACGTTATTTCACAGTTTATTTATCACAACGGCAAGACAGTAGACAAGACATGAGTGATTTTATAGTTTCCTTTAACCTATTTGGTGAATTTGATAATTTTGAAGACTGGGATGCAGCAGAAGAGAAAGAGAGAAGAGAATATAAGAAGAAGGAGATACGACACAAGGAGGTGACACCGGAGGAATTGAACAGTTCAGAGGATGACAAGGACAGGGTAAACACAAAGAAAACCACAAAATGGGCAGTTAAAACATTAAGAGACTTCCTGGCTCAAAAAAACATGGGCACCAATTTTGAGAGCTACACTGCCACTACTCTCAATGACATTTTGCGACTGTTTTTATGCGTCTGTCCAGTTGACTAAGGAAGGAGGAGAATACAGTGTTGCCAGTTTGAGGAGTTTGAGAGCCGGCATTAATTGCCACTTAAGAGACGTCAACATCATCAGCGACACTGTGTTCAAGAGCAGTAATGCGGTTTTTAAAGTGATACTGAAGCGTTACAGACAGAGTGGGAAAGACACCAGCTTCCACCATCCTGTATCCCTGAGTCGGACCTTGAGATAATCAGATGTTCATCTGCGCTGTCTCCCAATACGCCCCTCGGCCTCGTCAGAAAGGTGTGGTTTGACATCCAGCTGTGTTTGGCTCGGCGAGGCAGGGAGGGGAACCGTGAGCTGACCATGACATCTTTCAGCATCCAGAGAGAAGAGGATGGCGTTGAATACGTCAGCCTAGCGCATAATCCTGACACTAAAAATCATAAAGATCCAAACGACCCACAAAAGCAAAACCTAAGAGGTTTTATGTTCGCAAGGCCTGGGGATCCCCTGTGCCCAGTAAAAAGTTTCAAGAAGTACATCTCTAAATGTCCTCCAGACGCAAAATCTTTTTATCTGCACCCAAAGCGCTCCATCACCGTGGCACCTGATGCGTGGTACTCCAGGGAGCTGATGAGTGTCCACTACCTGGGAGACATGCTAAAAAAATCAGTGAAGAGGTCTGTACAATTCTAATAATGTAGCCCTATGTATTATGCCTAACCCCTCTTCTGCCCTCATTAATCGCCTGCGTGTTTATTATTGTTTCTTTAAGGTGGGTCTTGTCTTTACACAAACCACAGCCTCCAGAGCACGGCTGTGGGTCGACTCTCAGACGCCGGGCTGGAGACACGCCAGATCATGTCTGTGACGGGGCATCGCTGTGAAAGCAGCCTGCAGGCTTATTGGGCTCTGTCAGTCCAGGAGAGACGAGAATGGAGCAACATTTTGTCGTCCCGCAACGTCCCAACCAGCAGTGGTCAGGGTCCACAAACGTTAAATCTCCGTCCGTGCCACTATGATGGACATGCCAGTATCTCTATCAAACGATCAACGGCAATGTTGCATTTAATTTTAAATAGTTCGTCGCCTGTCTTTCTGTCTTGCTTACCTTACTTAGGCTACTTACTTGCTTGATACAGAGTGAATGGTGGATAATATTTATAAAAACGATTTAGGATAGACTTACTTGCTTGATACACATTTAATGATCAGAGTGAATGGTGGATAATATTTATTGCAATAAAAATGATTTAGGAAACTATCTGTGGACTTTTATTAGGCCTATTTGAAACAAAATTTCGCATCATCCTCTGGACACACACAAGCGGTAAGAGGTGCACTTGCCCTCTGAAATGATACTTTGTATCACGTAACATAACGTTAAGCAATCATCTCACTTCCCTCCACTGATTAGGCCTAACATAACAGCTGCGGCCGACCGAGCTGCAGGTTCTGTGGCCAGAGCCGGTTACCTTGGCAACGCGTCACAGCGAGAGATATTAAATAGTCCACTCAGCCGCTTCTTATGAAAAACTTTTAAGGGTGAAAAACAACATTAACGTATTAATAAGTGATTTAATATTTATTTCTTTCGTAAGTGACCATGGTATAAGCGGGATAATGCCCTTCGAGGTGTCCATTATCAGAAATGAATGGACTTCTCGGACGGTTCACACCTCTGCGTTGTCCATTCATTTCTGATAATGGACACTTCGTCGGGCATTATCCCTTACATATAATACAATGAATAAAACTGCATTGACTTTGCGAAGTTAGCGCTAGGATACACATACAACTATGTCCGTTTTTCAAAATAAGATGTCAACGCAAATATACTTTCTTCCCTACCCTTGATGTGACATCAAAACCTTGTCTTCCATACGTATTTCATAATATTTATACTACTGGATTAAGTACTTCCTAGACTACTTTCACAAATACTTTGATGTACTTTAACTGTATACATACGCCGTTATCTCAGAATCAGAATTGTGTTTTATTGCCAAGTAGATTTTCACATAAAAGGAATTTGACTTGGTATGTTGGTGCTGAACAGTTAACATAAAGGGCTCTAGTTTCGCAGACCGGGCGAGGCAGGGGCACAGCACACCTGCACTTTGCCAACTGGGTGTGGCCAGGCGGATTTTGCAAGTATGGCACACCATGCGCCTGGCGCAGCTACTCCTCTTTCCCACCTCCGTCCCTCCTACCGGCGCAAGTCGGAAAGAGGGAGGAGAGAAGGCGTGGAGTGGGTTTTACACATATCACACCAATCAAATGAGCCCCTCTCCTCGCCCTTAAATGCGTTGCGCGAAGGCATAGTGAGAGTTTACTCAATTCGCCATGGCAGAAGAGAGCAGCAGCGTCAGACGGCCAAACTTCTCCCAGGAGGAAACTGATGTTTTAGTCTAGGAGGTCCAAGCTGGCAGTGTCCGAATATACGGAACTGCGAGCAGACCTCCACGGGCTGATGATGCAAAGGTAGCCTGGGAGGAGGTCACCACAATCAATGTTGCGTTTCTCTCGTGCGTGCGTGCTCTCTCTTTCTCTCTCGCAGTCTCACTCTGTTTCTTTTCTTTTAACTTTTCTAAGATGACAGATGTATCTAGGGGTAAGGGAAGCAACATAAAACCAAACAATGAAAGTAAAGTGAATAAGGCAAGCTGCCGTTTATTCATACACAAAATAAATAAACAATACAAGCTACGCTTTTGTAAAAAGCGGCACACAAAAAGAAAACACGCTCGCAGGCTCTGCAACACAACCCGAAAATTGAGCTTCACGAAAGGAACCTCGGCGGTGAAACACATTTAAGTATAACAAACTCAGGGAAACCATAAAACAATTAAAACAAAACTCTGACCTGTCACCAACAAATAAACACCCCAACTAACTAACTGTGGTGGAAGGCCACCCAGAATAACAAAACTAAAACATAGGCTATCTGTCTGTCTGTCTGCTCTATCACTTACCTATCAAACAAAACAACACTCAAACCGACACCCATAAAGCTAGTGTACCATACAGCGAACAATCTACGTGTGTGTGTGTGAAAAGGATATGTGGCTAGACTACAAAGCTAAATCCTAAAGCCCACAGATTCCCAGATACAACAACAACTAACAGATTACAGCAGCTGAAAACACAAACGGAGCGAGGCGGACTGCTCAGGTTAAATCACAGCCGCCATTGCTCTTGACTCCGTGCAGCTTTTAAAGGTTCAGGCGAGGGGCCAGTGAAGCGGTGATTGGCTGGAACCAATGATGACAGCGAGGGGGCCGGCCGACCAGCAAGCGGGGGAACACTGAATAGCAGCAGAGGAGAGCAGGCTGTAGGCGTGGTCCGCCAGGGATTCCCTTCAGAAGAGCGGACAATTAGACACACACATAAATGATTGACAAGTGCTGGCCGAATAATTCCCATAATGACGTGCACAGCACATTAAACACAGAAAATAAATGTACTAAGGTCCGGAGACCATAACAAATATATAGTCCCTATCTGATGCTGTGGCTGTTTGTGGTTGGCTGAGAGGGATGTGAACTCATTAGTTTGCAGCTGTGTTAATCAAATCAGGTTGGGTTTCCATTATGCGTGCCAAACGTGCCAAACGGTGCCAATCCTCTTTGATCTGACATCAGATGTGACGGGACAGTCGATATAGAGATACATTTATGTGCTGATTGCAGATGAATAGTGGTTTTGTGGCTATAATGCTTATTGCATTGTTAATGTGCCTGATATTCTGGAAACCTGCCTGTGAGGTTTTGGTGACGTGTGCGCACTGTCCACCGGTCAGCCAAACTTCCACTTACACTGGCTGCGCTCCGCCTGCGCTGACAGTAGACCCGGTTTCAGCTGGCGAGCTTTTAGCGCACCTTCGGCGAAGCCTTTTGGCACGAAACTGTCACTGCGCCAAGCTGGATCTGTCGACACCTCCCCCTGCTGCTCCGCCACACCCATCTCAGCGCATCTCGGTTTGCCAAACTACCAAACTGAGCGCACCTTGGGTTGCGCTGCTCGAAACTAGCTCTGCGCGGGGTTCGCCACTAGAGCCCAAAGTTGTAAAGATAAACACACAAAAACACACAAAACTTTGAGGAGTATAAAACACAAATGCAATTAACAACTAAATATGAAAACTAAATAGAAATATAATATACATATGTACAGTAGTTGTATAGATAGACTTACTGTGCAGTATGTGCAAAGTTTTCTTGTGTTAATTCTAACAGTTCAAGAGGACATTAAGAGGAGATACACTGCTTATCCTCAAACAATTGGGATCAGAAATAAAAGCATGAGTCCATTATGAAATGGACTAACAAAAAACTCCTATGGTGTGCTGTTTTCCCAAAAACATATTTTTCAGATATCTACATTGGGTTAATGTGAAAGACAAGTTTATGGAAAAACCTAATGAGATTAACCTTACATCAATCGCTACCGTAACATTTTGTCCTTTACTCTAAGGCTAGTGTCTGTCATAGTTGAGGTGCTGACAACCTCTGAATCATAACAATAAGTTGATTGGCAGGTGCAGAGTTGATGTTCATAATTTGCATTTTATCATTCACTGAAACATCAATTTTTTTCAGTTATGATTACTGTGCTCCAGTTGCCTTTAGGCAGTCATAGTGACATTACACATGAATTTCATCGTAGCTTAATACTGTATGCAGTTATTTAGCTACGTAACGAAGAGTTGTTTTCTGCTTTATGCCACAAGGGGGAGTATACCATTACGTGAGCACTTCTGTCATGTGGCAAGCCACATACATTGTACTATTAATTATATTACCAGAAAACAAATTCAATTCAATCAATCAATTTTATTTATAAAGCCCAATATCACAAATCACAATTTGCCTTACAGGGCTTTACAGCATACCTCTGTCCTTTGGACCCTCACAGTGGATAAGGAAAAACTCCCCAAAAAACCCTTTAACGGGGAAAAAAACCAGTAGAAACCTCAGGAAGAGCAACTGAGGAGGGATCCCTCTTCCAGGACGGACAGACGTGCAATAGATGTCGTACAGAACAGATCAACATAATAAATTAACAGTAATCCGTATGACACAATGAGACAGAGGGAGAGAGAGAGAGAGAGAGAGAGACAGAGACAGAGACAGAGAGAGATGCAGGACAGACGGTAATGACAGTAGCTTACAACAACATTAATGAAAGTAATAATATTATAATTAATAATAATATATTAATATCTGATGACTATGACTATTGATAACAGCAGCAGCAGGAGGTATCTGGCAGGACCACAGCAGCAGCACAACCACACACGTCACACTATCCAGGCACCGCTGTGATACGAGTTAACCTGAGAGACAGTAGAGCACAAAGGCTCCGGAGAAGAAGCCGAGTTAGTGACATCCAGAATAGCCGAGTTAGCAAGATGCATTAATAGGACACGAGAGAGAGAGAGAGAGAGAGAAGGAGAGAAGGTGCCCGGTGTATTATAGGGGGTCCCCCGGCAGACTAGGCCTAACTCAGCCTAACTAGGGGCTGGTACAAGGCAAGCCTGAGCCAGCCCTAACTATCTTTATCATTTACTAGCTTTATCAAAGAGGAAAGTCTTAAGTCGAGTCTTAAATGTGGAGACGGTGTCTGCCTCCCGGACCGCAACAGGAAGATGATTCCACAGGAGAAGAGCCTGATAGCTGAAGGCTCTGGCTCTTGATCTACTTTTGGAGACTTTAGGGATCACGAGTAACCCTGCATTCTCCGAGCGCAGAGTTCTGGTGGGATAATATGGCACTATGAGCTCTCTAAGATATGATGGAGCTTGACCATTTAGAGCTTTATAAGTTAACAGTAGGAGGCTACCTAGTATATTAGTATATTATAGCTGTGCAGAGCCCTAACTTCTATGTATTCTTAGGTATTTTTTGTGATTTCTATGTTTGTTGTCTTTGTGCCATGTTTGTGCCATGTATTGCTGCTTTGACATTTTAAATTTCCCCATGGGGATTTATAAAGTAATCTATCTATCTATCTATCTATCTATCTATCTATCTATCTATCTATCTATACATGACACTGTAGTGTATTTACGATCTGTGTTACAGGCTTCAGTACAGTCTGCTCTGAGGCATGGCAGCAGCCCTTTCAAGGTCAGTTGTTAGACAGAATGAAATTCAAAAATTTAGGTGAGTTTAGTTTAAATGAACCCTTTCTTTTAAATTTCTTAAAAGCTGTTTTGCTATTTTTTGAAAACAGCTATGAAAAATCTATCTTTTATTCCACAAGATGGCCAAAATCATTCCTATGCTGAAATATATAAACATGAACCCCATGTGAGGTATTTTTCTATACAGGTATGGATCATAAAAGTATGCATGCAAAGGATTGAATGCACAGCAGATGTGAAAAAAATATTCAGTTTTGTGCCTGCTGTGCCTGTTAACTGAATGGAGATGGGTATGTAAACACAGGTTGGCCTTTACAAGCACAGTATTGTGTATAAAAACTGAATTTAAATAAAAAGAATTAATACTACCTGCATGAAACACAAGGCACTGTAAATAAGTATACATAACTGTTGTTCATGTGCTTATAACGTGAATCGGCAGGGAACTAACATTTTTCAGTAATAGTAAAAGATTATGAAAACAGTGTCTTCTTTTTGTAATAGAATTTTTTTTATCCACATTTCATAAATACGGAGCAAAACGGAAGAAATAAGTTACTTATTCATGCAATCTGCTCTTTCTGATCCGTTTCAATACAGTTACCATAATGTTTACTATACGAGTGCACTTGAAATGTAGGGGCGGCTAACTTGACCGCGCAGTGTCCCTGGAAGGCACTTCTTTGTGGCAATACTGTGCTATCTATGTGGGAAAATGGCTTATGATAAAGGGGGCTATTTAAATAAGATGGTTACCGAACTAGCTTGATTAGCATGTCATGACCAGACAGCAACCCACCTGTGCTTCGGCCGATGGCATGTCTCCTGGGGGATCCATTGCAACACACACTGACACACACAGTCTAACACTAAACTGGCAGCCAAATGTAAATATGAATGATCATGTCAGAATGCTTGGCCCCCTGATTTTCTCCATTTATGTTACAACTAGGACACATAATTGGCAGACACAAAGTTAGTTTTTATTCTTACACAGATGACACACAGCTTCATTCCTCTTTTTATGCCCTGCCAGTAACAACCAATTACTTACTCTCAGCGCATGGCTAAATAAGTTTAAATTGGCTGTCAAATTATTAATTTCAATTTAACACAGACAAATCCAATGTCATTATTATAGACCCAGACACCACATGTGTTTAATCTCTAGCAGCAGAAATCTTGGTGTTGCTTTTAATCATAGGCTTTTCTAGCCCATCCCAGCACCCCTAAAATTTGAGAGATTTTTTTAAATTTTGTTTTTTACTGTATGTCCTTTTTTAACAAGCTAGAAAAGTGTCAAAACCATACAGTACTTGGTTGAAACGTAATATTTTAACAACAAAAATACAGCAGCAGCCCTCAGCCCAATTTCTTCCTTCAGGGCTCTCCACGAAGGAAAAACGACGCCAATACAAATCCTTGTTTGTCTTCTCCGTCAGTCACTTTCCTTCTTTGCTATTAGACCTTCAGCCGAATGTCCAGGCTTTTTCTTTGTGGTAGGATCCACGTTTTTTCTAGCTAGGAAACGTTACAGGTGGTCAGTACCACTGTCCTCTGTTGCACAAATGTCCACTCTGAGGCAAGGATGAACTGATCAGACTTTCGTGGTCTAAGGTCAAGGTCACAGTGAACTTGCATCCATCTCATTTTCATGAATGTGATATCTCAAGACAGCCTTGAGGGAATTTCCTTAAATTTGGTACAAACATTCACTTGGACTTGGTCAAAGGTCAATGTCACTGTGACCTCAAGAAAATGTATTTGGCCATAACTAACACGTTGTATGCTAATAATGAAAGAATTTTCACATAAACTTCTGATAGGATAAAATAATAAAGTGATGATATTTTATATCCAAAAGGTCAACTTCACTGTGACATCATAATGTTTGCAAAAACATGTTTCTGGACATTATGACATAGCTCAGGAATAGAAGGGGAGACACTTGGTCAGATACTGAATTGGTGACACTAATCTTGGGTGCCCTCCTTTAAACTGTGGTGACTTTTTTAGACCTTCTGTGCTGTTGAAGGGAAGATGTGTGTTGAGCATCCATGTTTCCACAGACAGTTTTTAAGTGTGCTTTTATGGAGCTTTTTTCCTATCTTTATTCTAGAGAGTGGTATATCAATTTGAGAGCACACTGAATAAAGATAGGAAAAAAGCTCCATATGCTTTTACTTATAATTAATTCCTTGCTGTGTATGCATAATAATAACATCTATTTTTTGTATTTATTTTAATATTTTATTGTATACTTTATTTTAGTTTATTCTTACTTTTGAGGCCTTTGTCATTTTTTGTAACTATATTTTGACACATACAAATAAAATGTTTACTTATAATAATAATTATTATTTTTATTAATATTATAACTTGCCCACACTGGCTCTTAAATAAGCCTTCTATAAAATTGCAGGTATCACATATTGATAGTTCATTATATTAATAATTACTTTGACGTTCGTGAACACAAACTTCTTACTGCTTTGGACTTATGCTTGGTCCTGATTTGCTGCCAGGTCTGTTTTACACTCCTGTACAGGACATGGATAAGAAAATGGATTTGTCTGTTGCTATTCATCACAGATAATTTTCAGTCAATAAAATTAATTTCACTTTTATTTGTCCAAAAACAGATATGACAGCTGTGGTTTTGTTGAGGCAGCTAACACAAAGAAAGCCTTGCTTTGTTACACTTGTTTCATAGTATATCTCTCATATAGAATACAGTCCTGCTTCCTTTTCAAAATCCTATATTTGCCCTGAACATCAGTCAAAAACAAGATAGTTAAGGAAAATATTATTTATTATTTATAGTAAAGATGCAAATACAACAATTAGCTATTACAGAGAATCAAGTCCCTTCAGGTTCTTTGTTTGTTTGTTTGTTTGTTTGTTTCACTGATTGTGTCCACCCCACTTCTGAAACCAAACAAATGCCCTTGAATATAAGTACATAAACTGTTAGAGGATTTATTCCATGTCACAGACCCCAAAAATGAAGTATCTGAATAACTGCAAAGAGACTGGGAAGAAGGGGGAGTCAGCAGCAGCTAAACAGTACACTAAAATGTAATTGTGAAAAGTTACAAAATGAGAAATAGTCAATGCACTAACAGAATATAGATTCATATTTTATCAGTGCTGGCTAGTTCAGGTGTCTCTTAACTGTTTTAAAAAGAGGTCAGATTAAATAATGTGAAAATACCTGGGGGCCAGCTGCTTCTCGTGTCATATAAGTTCTTAAAAAGAAAAAAAATTCACATACAAATGACACAAATGCAACTGTTTCATCTTTCAGTGAAAGAGTATTTAACTCTCCACAGCTTCTGACTTCACTGTTGACTTCATGTGTCTTTGCTGGGGCCATGTTTGCTACACAGCAGGAAACAGCTGCAGTTGGGCAGCTGTTTGTTTACTTGTTTACCGTCTATTTATAAAAACACATTAAAGACTGTTTATTATTTATGCAGGGGGAGTGGTAGTGCAAAAAGGGGGAGTCTTTGGACACGTCAAGTTTGACTAGGGAAAAGACAAAACAAAACAAAAAACAGCCGAGTCAAATCTGAGCTTAAAACCGTGATATTCAATTAAAATGTCACTTTACTCTACATCTCATTTCAAATTTTGCCCAAAATAAACTGTACAAACTAGTGCATGACAACAGTAAAAAACTGAGTCTATTTATTTAAGTCCAAGATTTCGTCTTACCTTTTAACTTTCAAACATCGAAGGGTAAGTTTTGAAAATGTAATAACTAACTCATAGTGGAGGGAGGGTGCTGTGTTTTCTCTCAGTCAGTAGCTATTCGTAGTTTTGGGGAGAGTAAAAAAAAACAAACAAAAAAAACAAAGTCACCCCAGCTACCCCCTTCTTTGATAAGTAAAGAGGTCCACCTGTGTGATTTCTACTTCGTGCTATGAACTGTATGATGGTCTCTCCATGGTGAGGTGAGCAGAAAAAAACGCAAAAAGAACTAGCTGGGGGGTATTCCAGAAAGCGGGTTTAGTGAAAACTCTGAGTGTGTTAACCCTGAAATGAGGGAAACTCTGGGTTTTCAGTTCCAGAAAGAGAGCTAAGTCAAACTATGAGTCAATCACCATGGCAACTGACTCTGTGAACCTAACCTGCTCGCTGGCAGGTTTTCTTTAAGAAATCCTGAGTTCACCCTGTCTCCTCCCTACTGCCGAGCCTGAAGCAAGCTGGCAGACAGACATGGGTTGTTTGTATGTAGGAAATCCCATCAATATTGAGGAAGAATTAATTCACAATGCCTTACGCCTTAGATGTGCTGTCATTCCCCAATAAATATCTGTTTACACTCAATCATTTACCTCAGCAACATTCTCCAGCCACACATATCAAATCTGACACACCGCAAACCTGCGCTCTCATCAGAGCAAATGTTGTGCATCGCGCTACGTTTTTTTGCTTTTTAACGGTAGCTTTTTATATAATATTAGTGATGATGTTTTGCAGCCTCTGCATTCTTTCTGTTGGCTGAGTAGAACTCACATGTTACTAAGCATATTAGGCAAGAGGACATAAAAGTTTAAACAGTATTTTTTTTGGTGGTGGTGGGGGGGGGGGGTTTAGATTACTAGTGGCCTACAGTACATAATGAAATAGCCACTGAATGACAGGTTATTTAAGCTACTTTGTTTAATAAATCAAATATGAATAAAACTAAAGAAAGGTACAGTCATGGCCAAGTAAAATATGCCTTACCTGTTTGAATGATGTTTTTATATTATATTTATTTATTTATATTTCATTTTAAGCTGCTTCCAAATGCGTTTTCCCTTGTGAGATTGCACCTACATGAAAATCAGATTTTATTCAAAACCACTCCACCACTTTTTCACCTGTATGCTATGATTTAATTAAGTGTGGTTAAATATTAAATTAATGGACTAGTGCATTCAAACTTAAGCAATGACTCAGGCAGCAGTTTACTCCCATGCCGTCTCTCTCTCCTTGGCGGCTTTAGTGGTGTTACTTTTCTTTACGAAATATATGCTCATATTCGCTGTAGGCATTCATGAGCAACTCCAATTCCACAGGTGTAAAATAGGTTGAGGTACCGGGGCTCCATTGATGATGGCTTTTTATTGTGGTTGTGCACACGCTTAACTCAAGGTGTAGAACTTTCCAGCTGTGACATTATTGCTTCATATAAGTGAGAGATGTTATGATTGTGCTCTTGATTGTTATGATTATTTCTGATCTCCAGTTTGTGTATATGGAGCATGCCCAGTTCACCAAAGTGCAGGGGTATTAGGGGTTTAAACTTTTGGTTTCGTTTTCATTTACCTAATTGTCAGGACCGGTACGCTTGCTGGTGAGTACTGGCATTAATGGGGGCGGCAGTAGCTCAGTCCATAGGGACTTGGGTTGGGAACCGGAGGGTCGCATGCTCAAGTCCCTGTCCGGACCAAAAATATGGCGTGTGGACTGGTAGCTGGAGAGGTGCCAGTTCACCTCCTGGGCACTGCCGAGGTGCCCCTGAGCAAGGCACTGAACCCCCCAACCGCTCAGAGCGCCTGTCATGGGCAGCCCACTCTGACATCCTGGTGCATGTATAGGTCCAGTTTGTGCGTGTGTGTTCGGACCTGTGTGTAATTGACAACAGAGTGAAAAATTGAATTTCCCCTCGGGGATTAATAAAGTATATAAAATTCAAAAAAATTAAATTAAATTAATAGTGTTACAAATCAAGAAAATGTCACCTGAATAACTGTGTAATTTCGGTAGTTAATTCCGGATTTTGTGTTTTGTGTTTGTGTTTTATTTGCAGGTTTACAACCTAACTAACTAACGGTAGGGTGTGAATGTTAATAAACATTAAAAAGAGACCGGAGTTGTATCCGCCGTATCTGTCCTGGTGACCCTTCCAGAGGGGAGTTTAGTAAACTATTGTAGTAGCCTAGTTTAGTACAAATCTGGACAGTTGTAAACCGCCGTCGGAGCTGTACACGAGCCCTGAGCGGATAGCGGTCATCGTCAAGGACCACCGCTGGGAATAGAGGCAGGAGGTCCGGAGTCCGGGAAGGAAGCGGCCGTCAACCACGGCGACAACGGAGGAGCCGAAGCCAAGAGCTAACGGGACCATGAAAGGGCAGTAAGTCACCAAAGAGCTGAATAGTTTCCACAGTTGTAGATAAGGCTGTGTGGACAGTGTAAAAGCTACAAAGCTAAAAAAAAGTGACTGTTTCTAGGCTGAAGTGCATCATGTACGAGCTAACTTGCTAATATGCTAAGCTAACTTGCTAAGCTAAAGGAGGCTAACGAACGAATCTTTTGGTGAACGAATCGAATCTTTTTGACGATTTGAATTTCTTCATCGAACCAATTCCTTTGACAAACCGATTCTTTTGGACGAACGAATCTTTTGATCAATTCGAATCTTTAGAACAAATCTTTTTGCTTAAGTGATCCTAGTGATTCGATTCACCTGAAGGAAACAAAATGGCGGACGACAAGCCAGACCTAGAGAGACTAAAGCAGAGGCGTTCAAGCGCGCAGCAGAACAACACGAATAAACCGCCTTAGTTTCAGCGCTGACCGTTTACGTGAAGTTGATTTGTCAGAAGATGCCAGTAATGAATATATCGATACACTGGGGCAGATAGACCCAGCAGGCGATGACGATGAGTCACGGGATGCCCTGGCGAGAAGAGACGCCAGTGAGAAAAAGTTCCTTGAAGCTGAGAACACGATCATGGACATGCTGTGGTCCAAGTATGCAGTGCCTGACATAGACGCTCTCGTAACACAGTTCAAGTCGGTTTTTGATCAGGCTGAGGCACTCGGGAAAGACAAAGTAGTGTCATGGATGCAGCAAGGGGTTGAAATTAACAAACTGGATAGAAAACTCCATGAACTCAGAGGTACTGTGTATACTTGGAGAGACTATCGGCCGCATGGAAAGGACAAATGGATGCTCTATCTATTATTGAAAGAGGACAAGGAGCAACTGATGAATGAGTGGGCATGCCGACGTGAAAATGAGCGCATTAACGGGGACCGTACAGAGCACGATGGCGACAGTGACGGAGGTGAGGAGGAAGAGGATGAAGATGTGGGAGGTGATGATGCGGTCGGTGGGCATGACACATCAGCTAGCGACAGCCAGACAGCCGCTGATAATATCACTTTAACCCAACCAGTAACCCCTGCTATTACCACCCCACCTGTTAACACCCAGTCTGCTGTTGTCACTCCGCCCGTTGACCGGCAGGGAACTGCATACATCACGAGCCCTCCATGCATTTCCGCTGACAGAGCAAGCATCATTACCAGCGCTCCTCAAGTTGCTGCTGTCAGTAGTCAACATCCGAGCAGTTATGTAGCAGCTGCCATGCTCAGTACTCCCTAACAGACATTACATCCCACCCTGCAGTCACGACAGTCTAACGGTGGACTTAATGTCAGTTTCACTCTGCCTCCGGCCCTCGCCAGCATGCCACAACTGCAACTGAGTGTTAGTGCTGCTCCGCCCGCCAATCTCAGCATGGGACATGGGAGTAGCGTGCCTTACAGCGGCTCCGGTGCATACGCTGGGGGGAGGGGGAAAACAGCTCTCAGTGGGCCCGGCCTAAAATAAGGCTCACACCCATAAGTTTGCCTAAGTTCTCTGGGGACAGGAGGGACTATTGGCACTGGAAGGCTGAGTGGGAGAGTATCCAGGCGCAAGCGGAACCTACTGGGTCATGAGAATGCAAGAAACTTAATTTACTAGACAGTATAGATGAGACTGTGAAAAATGAACTCAGACTGTTGCGTTGCAGAGATGCAAACGATACCTTCAGAGAACTAGAAAACCTTTACGGTGATAAAGCTCAAACGGCAGAAGAGATCATGTTGGAACTACAATCAAGACCTGCTGTAAAGAATCACCAGCCACGAGAGACGTTAGAGTTGATCCTAGCAGTGGAGAGGGCAGCATTGGATCTCACGGACCTGGGGTGTGTGGATGCTATACAGAACCAGCTGGTGATTCGGTCTTTAGAGAGCAAACTCCCTGACATCATGAAAAGAGAGTGGCTCATGCATGTAAGAAACCCCAATAACACTGTCCAACCAGGAAACTGTTTCGACAGTCTCTTGCTGTTCCTGGAAGACCAAAAGTCGTTGCTCATGAGGTTGGAGCAGTTGCTACCCTGCAAGCCATGGCCTGCTAACACTCCTGAGAAGCCGGGTGACAGGAAGAGAGAAAAGAAGTCGTTCACTAAGACCACAGGTAGTGAAGTGAAAAGAGACTCTCAGCAGATGCCATGTGCTGTGTGTGACGATGAAGAACACAGAGGAAAACTGTTTCGCTGTAAAACCTTCAGGAAGGCCAATCTGTCGGAGAAGAAAGCTCAGGTGAAAAAGGCAAAAGCATATACAAAGTGCCTGGATGTTCACAGGGTTGATGGTGAATGTGCTCCAAAGTTCCTCTGTTGGAAAGAGGATTGTAACAAAGGCAACACTCCAGCGGACCACCACTACTTCCTCTGCCCTAAGGCACCAACAAAGAAGGATGCTGCTAAGAGGGAAACCAAAGTGGAGGAGAAGAAGGGACAACAGAGGAGCAAGAGGCTGTCTTCGCTGAGTTAGGACTGACTCCTCACCAGCTTGAAGCTGTCCACAGAGCCTGCACAAACAAGGCAACGTCGAGAGTTTGTTCCGACAAGAGTCTGATGGAACAGAGCAGCTTAAAGGAGCATCCAGTCCTCATGATGCTCGTGCCAGTCATGTCAAAGAGAGGAGACAGCCTTGGTATGAGGGTGAAGGTTGATACGAAAAGGTATCTTGTGACAATAAAGGTGTGGACCTCACAAGGGACTTTGAAGTTCCACGAGATGATCTGCTACGGGTTGGAAGACATCGCCAAAGTGGATTGAGTGGTGACATCGGAGCGGCTGGAGCAGTTTTTCCCAGAAGTTAAGCCGAGAGAACTGGCCCGTCCAGAGAAGATCAATCTACTGATCAGTACTCGAGAAGGCCGATTAGCTCCACAAAGACTGCAAAGGGCCGGCGACCTAGTGCTGTGGGACAGTCCTCTGGGCAAGACCGTGAGTGGTACGCATCCAGACCTCTTTCAGGAAGTGGAGGTGACCACATGGCACTCAAAGACGCACTTCGCATGCTCCATGAGGATGGTAGCTGTCAACGTTGAAGAACACTTTGTGGGAAAGACGGGAAGCAGCGTGGAAGTCCAAACGACAGCGGCGTGCAATACAGAGGTCCTTGAGTGGCTAAAATGGGACACCATCGGAGCTGCCTGTGACCCAGCCTGCGGAGGGTGTCGCTGTTGAAAGTGCTCACCGGGAGGAAAGGGGATGTCCCTGGCTGATGAGAAGGAGCTGGAGATAATAAGGGCAGGCCTGACCTTCAGAGAGAGTGACACACACAGCAATCAGCCGCACTGGGATGCAAAGTACCCCTGGAAGGAGGACCCAGCCTCTCTTCCTGACAATTGAAAGGCTGTGGAAGCAACGTTCTTGAGGATGGAGAAGCGGCTCATGAAAGACCCCGTGTGGAAAGAGGCCTACACGAGACAAGTCCACGAGATGGTGGGGAGGGGAGCTGCTGTCAAGCTCACCAAGGATGTGATGGACAGCTGGAATTGTGGGTGGGTGAGTCACCTAACCGCACTGAACCCCCACTCAGTGACTACGCCTGTGCGCCTTGTCTGGAACAGCAGCCAGGAGTTCAGAGGGGTGAGCATGAACAGTATTTTACTCAAAGGTCCAGATGTTCTCAATCCCATCAGGGCGGTGCTCCTCAGATTCCAAGAGGGGGAACACGCAGCCATCGGAGACATCACTAAGATGTATAATTCGGTATGGCTCGGGGAACAAGAGGTCCATGTGCATCGATTCCTGTGGAGAGACTCACCAGAAGATGAAACTGAGGGTGAACATGGGAGACAAACAGGCGGGATGCATCGCACAGACCGCTAAGTTGCCCCAGTTCTCTGACTTGAAGGAGGAAAGAAGAGTCATC
The DNA here is from genome assembly GCF_011397635.1 of Epinephelus fuscoguttatus. Classification (NCBI taxonomy): domain Eukaryota; kingdom Metazoa; phylum Chordata; class Actinopteri; order Perciformes; family Serranidae; genus Epinephelus; species Epinephelus fuscoguttatus. The sequence continues at coordinate 43,841,851 of NC_064760.1, forward strand.
AAGGAAGACTCCTATGTCGATGACCTCCTTACGTCTCACAACGACCCACAGTGCCTAGACAAGATCCTAGAGGGAGCGGAGAAGATACTGAAAGCAGGAGACTTCTACCTCAAGCCCTGAGTCAGGTCCGGTCAAAGTGGGAGGCGGGACGGGACAGAGTCCAAGCCAGAGACCCTGGTGTTGCCCAACCAGCTAAGGGAGGAAGACAACAAAGCCCAGGATAAACTCTTCATGATGGTCTCCATTAACTTCTCTAGAAGGAAGAAGAAAATGAAAACTGAGATTGACCTCACTGAAGAAGAAGTGGAAGCAAAGACACCAAACCCACTGTCTCGACATGTTCTACTGAGCCAGATTGCCGGTCTGTACGACCCGATCGGTTCAGCGACACCTGTGAAACAGAAAGGAGTGATTCTTGTGAGAAGAGCCTTCCAGGAAGCTGGCAAGCTCACTAAACACACCTGGGATGAACCCCTTTCTGACAAGCTCCGAGGGAAGGCAATTGAACTGTTCAAGAAGTACGCTCGTCTGAGTAGCATCAAGTTCCACAGAAGCCTCACGACCCCTGGCTGGAGGGGTAAGCCCTGGGGAATCACATTTTCTTTTCTTTTTTATGGCGCTGTGCTGTACTTGCGATGGGAGACGTGAAATGGTGTGATCAGTTATGGGCCCACATCACCATGTGGGCCCATAACTGAATAGTGGTGGATCCCAGGTGAAGTCAACATTGCTGATCTAGTCACAAGGGGGTGCTCTCCTGAACTGCAGGAGGAAAACTCTGTGTGGCAGAATGGTCCCGAGTTCCTGTCTAGTCCAGTCGAAGATTGGCCCATGAAGTCCGCCTCGGAAGTGACAGCTGATGCTAGAGAGACAGTGAGTAAACTCCAGAGAAAGGCCTTTTCTGCAGTCCTCACCAGAGCTAAAGCCAAAAAGCTGCTGAACCCTGGCAGTCCTGGTGGTGAAGGCCCAGTAGTCACAAATGGAGTTAGCAGGGCTCCAGAGTCCTCAGGAAATTAATCTCAGCTGAGACCAGGGAAACTGAGACACTGTGGGGAGCTGCGTTCATAGACCAAGTGGATCCAACAAGGTACAGTTCTCTAGCTGAGCTCTGTGGAGTGGTCGGCTATGTCCACAGAGCTGTGAAGAAGTGGTTGGCCCATATAGGAAGAGCCTCTGTGCCAGCAAAGTGGGAGGTGGTGATGACAGCAAGAGAACTCGAAACTGTGTTTCAAGACCTCTGCCTGGCCACCCAGGAGGGAATTACATTTCCTGTGATGACAGTAAACAGACTCGTTGTCAGTAGGGATGAAGCGTCAGGGCTCCTGCGGTGCCATGGTAGAGTCCAGGCCATTGCCCAGGGAGAGGCCGGTGTGCCCCTGGTTCCCTACAAAGCGTGGATCAGCACCCTTCTCATGCGGGAGGTCCATGAAGCTAACCACAAAGGCGTTGCTGGCACACTCCTCCAGGTGAGGTCTAAAGCATGGGTGGTGCAGGGACCAAGGATCGCCAGAAACGTCATTGACTCCTGTATACACTGCCGAAAGACCAGAGTGAGGATGTGCAAACAGGTGATAATTGAGCTTCCCCTGGAACGAACTGAACCAGCCGCACCCTTTGAGTTTACGGCACTGGACCTCTTCGGCCCCTACATCATCAGAGACACTGTAAAACGAAGAACGAAGATGAAAGTCTGGGGTGTGGTGTTCAGCTGTATGGCTTTGAGAGCGGTGCATGCAGACATCTTGGAAGATCTGTCGATGGAAGGATTCCTGAAGGCGTACCAGCGCTTCACAGCTCTCAGGGGTCACCCAAGAAAACTCTGGTCGGATCAAGGAACCTACTTCGTGGGCGCCAGGCCTGTGTTACAAGAGCTGTATGAGTTCCTCAGTAACATCGACATGGATCAGGTCCAGAAGAAGGTGGTAGCTGCAGGGACCAACTGGACATGGGTGTTTCACCCAGCCGACTCATGCGATGAGGGGCCGGTTCAGACTGGGTCGAGTTGTGGAGGCGTGTCCTGACAAGAAGGGTGTGGTACGAGACGTGAAGGTGAGGACATGCCAAAGCCTTCCAGTTTTCGGCAGACAGACCAAGAGAAGTCAAGGTGTAGAGAACTGCCCCTCCGCTATCATCCACAGGGACATTAGGAGGCTGGTGGTTCTGCTACCAGTGGAGGAGCAAGAAAAGACTTCCCCACCATGGTGTGTTTCGGGTGGTAAAGGAGAGTAAAGGACCCCCACCATGGTGTGTTTCGGAAATGGATCCCCACCAAGTGGCGTGTTTCGGTTGGTAAAGGACGGTAAAAGGTTCCCCGCCACATGGTGTGTTTCAGTGAAGGATGTCACAATGTTATCAAGGACAATGTATGTCGTTTATGGACATTAAAGCTACCTTGAACCTATAGTTATTCATATTGTGACGTAGCACATTCATATCCAAAAATGTAACGTTATGTGCCTGGTTATGGGGTGAATTTCATGTCTAAAAGTGTAACTATTTGAACTGGTTATAGTGGCCTACTTGGATTTAAAAATCAGTAGACCAAGTGGGAGATGTAGAACTTTCCAGCTGTGACATTATTGCTTTATATAAGTGAGAGATGTTATGATTGTGCTCTTGATTGTTATGATTATCTCAGATCTCCAGTTTGTGTATATGGAGCATGCGCAGTTCACCAAAGCGCAGGGGTACTAGGGGTTTAAACTTTTGGTTTCGTTTTCATTCACCTAATTGTCAGGACCGGTATGCTTGTCAGTGAGTACTGGCATTAATAGTGTTACAAAACAAGAAAATGTCACATGAATAATTATGTAATTTCGGTAGTTAATTCCGGATTTTGTGTTTGTGTTTTATTTGCAGGTTTACAACCTAACTAACTTACTAATGGTAGAGTGTGAATGTTATTGTGTGTGTGTGCGCAATAAACATTAAAAAGAGACCAGAGTTGTATCCGCTGTATCTGTCTTGGTGACCCTACCAGAGGGGAGTTTAGTAAAGTATAGCAACAGTTTAGTACAAATCTGGACACTGGGTGTATCTACTCAGAGTTGATTGAACTAATTCAAATCAGCTGTTCTGGAACCGGATACTCAGAGTTTCCCATCTCAGGGTAAGTCAACTCAGAGCTCAGGATTAGACTCAGAGTTTGTTGAACCTCCTACCTGGAATACCCCATTATGTCACAGCCTGCATTCTGCTCCCCTGGGCCCTATTTCAGGAAGCAGGCTCAACAAACTCAGAGCCTAATCCCAATCTCCGGGTTGACTAAACCTGAGATGGGAAACTCTGGGTTTTCGGTTCCAGAACAGCTGATCAGAATTAGCTCAATTGATTCTGAGTATGTTCAGCCTGAGGAACGCACGTTCACGGCGAGCACCGAAAGACATCATCAGTAGAGTGCAAATAATGTGATATTCAGTGGCCGAAAGCAGAAAGCCACTTGTTTCATCCCAACTGAGTCAGAGATTTTAACGACCGACAAAACAAAAAACTAACACGTCAGCTGCAGCTAAACAGTGTGAGGTGGGGTGGGGAAAGCTTGCAGAGTGTGTTAATAGGTAATGTGAAGTGATGTTGTAATGTGATGTGTTAATGTGTCTAATATACAGAAAATACAGAAACATTACACAGTGTTCATATATTTTAATATAATTTGCTGTATCCTCTAATTCAGCTGTAATCTGATGGAACCCAAACGCACTGGGCAGCAACTCAAAATCAAACACAAAGATATTAAACAGATACAGATAGATTGCTTATACTTTCTTCATTCTGTCAATAATATTAGACTGAGACAGATTGTTGAGATAAATGAAAGACTGTGAGGTGAAATTGTCAGAGACACTCCTCCAGTAAGACATCCAAAGTGGGTCTAATTACCTTCTCCTTACGCAACAGCCTCTGAATAAACTGTGCCCCAACGTCCACGGCTTCTTTCACTAAAGGACAGGTCTTGTTTCTCCTACCTGTGACACGCAGGTTTGCTTCACAGAGTATGTTGCCATAGTAACTGACTCAGGGTTTTGCTGAGCTGGCTCTCTGAAATGGAAAACTCAGAGTTTCCCTCGTCTCAGGCTCAACATACTCAGAGTTTTCACTAATCCTGCTTTCTGAAATAGGGCCCAGCTCTCCCTGTGTTTTTCCACTCTACCTGCCAGTCATGCCCCCCTCATCAAGACAACTCCACTCACCTGTGCACACAGCTGCTTCTCATCAGCACCCCCTGCATATAAGCAGCTACCGCCTTTCCCTCAGTGCCAGATTGTTCTTTGACTCCATGCAAAGTTTTCCACCATCCACTCTTGGCTTGATTCCCTGTTATTGACCCTGCCTGCCTCTGACCTGTCTATGTGGTCTCTTTCCCAGTAAACTCACCAGCCTTCTGTCCCCGAGTTCTGCCTCAGCATCTCTGGTTTCCTTCTGCCTGTGGCTGTGTGGTGTTTTGCTGCCACGGCGTTTCAGTATGAGTGTTCCCACCTGCTTGTCAGTTGCCTGCTGTGAGATGCCATGCTGCCTTGTGTGTGTGTCTGCTGCTCATCCCTCGTTGGCTCTGTTACTTTGCTGGACTGCTCCTCTGGTTCCTCTGCCTGCTAGCCAACTGAACTGTTCGGGTCCGAGGACTGTCTTTGCTCTCATTCCCCCTTCCGAGTTTTGCCCAGTCCAACCCAGAGACTGTGTGTGGGCTCTGAGCCTGAAGAATGAACAATTACAAGATTATCTTCGTCAGCTCAAGTTCCTGATTACTCTTTGCATAAATAAAGGTCATTACAACTATCACTGCTGCATTTGGGTTTAATCACAGACATTACAGATTAACCAATAATGATGGGTCACATGTATTATATTTTGACAGACAAGCTGTGGGTTTTTTAAAATCAGTTTGTGAGCCATGATTGGCCCCCAGGCCGAACTTTGGACATGGCTGGCCAAGTTTGACAGTTTGACAGCAGATCATGAGCAGTGATTTACATGATTGACAGCTACAGCTATGGTAGACTCCTCCGCTCTGACTGGTTGTTTTCTAGCAGCCTAGCAAATGCCATTCGAAGCACTGTCTCTTGTAATACTTTGTGGATGTAATGACAGTTTCAGCAGATATGACAGTTATTTTCATAAAAAATCAGACAGTTACTGTAGCTTTAAGGAGGAGTGAAACATCTGGCTGGCATTGTTCCTAAGAAGGGAAGAAAAAAAAGTCAAGATAGCTCCTAACTGTCATCCTCTATGTTCCCTGGTATTCCATTGCATACTGTGGCCTCATGGGAAGAAGAACGTGACTGCAGCATCTCAATAAAACTGCTATATAAATTAATTCAGACAGCTATTGTATAAATGTCACATCCAAAGGATTCCCTTGGAATATTATAGAAATGTAGTAACAAATACTATGAATGAATGTGTCAACCCTTGATTTGAATGTCTCAATTGCATCCTGATGATTCATTCTGTGTCTTTTCTTTTTCTTCCTCAACACTGGGTGGCACTATTAGTTTGAGAACTGCAGAGAGAGTGAGAGGAGCAGGCAGAGAACGAGAGCAGCAGAAATTGATGCAACACGGCACAAGCAACCACTGCAACAATGCAGATTAAAGTGGTGGAATGAAAAGAGGAAACAACACTAGAAGAAAGTGACAGCGCAAAAGCAGAGGGAACAAGAAAATAAGATGCTTTGTCAGGAGCTATATTTGTATGCTGCTCAGATTCCCTGCAAATTAGAGGAGACAAAAGTGTTAGGGTGAAAGAGAAGGGTTGGGGGCGAGGGGGTGTGGTGGGGGGGTGGACAAGACAGGATAGACCGAAATTCAGGGCTCCTTTTTTTCAATTTTAAAGTGCTCAGAGTTGAGAGACTGTCTTCAGTGAACACACACAGAGGATTCTGTGTTGGCAGACTGATTGTTGACAGTGAGAACACACACTTCTACAGGATACCCCTGATTTCACTTGAAGTACTGCTGTCTCCTTCTACTGTCGCTGTGTAATCCCAGCAGTCCATTGAAAGCGCCGTCAACTGAAACCTGAAGGGAGAAAAGAAGCTACTCTTGCTCTCCAGCTGAACTTCACACAAATCTCACTTCACTCAGTGCTCCTCTGAGACAGGAGAGAAGAGAAAAGGCTTTGTTTAATGAAATGTACGGGGGCTCTGTCATCTCTGGTTTTGATTATTTCCAATGCATCCTGCTTTGTTCTATCTAACATCAAGTCATGTTACGGGTTCACATGTCAGATAACCTTTACTATGTGTCACTGGGGGATAATGTTCCCTCATCCAGTGTATTTCCTCATGAGGTAGTTATACTGTAAAGCAGAAATAAAATGTCCCAATTTAATAATTCACTGGATCTCTATTAAAATAAAATTCACTTTTTTTCCTTCTTTTCTTTTTTTAACATTTGCTGTTGAAAGCATGCCACTGTATGGTAACTCCTCCAAGAACCGTCACCTTATCGTGATGGAGGAGTTTGAGTGCCCTCATGACCCTAGGAGCTATGCTTTCGGGGGCATTTTGCCCCTGGTAGGGTTTCCCATGGCAGATTGGTTCTGGGTGAAGGGTCAGACGAAGAACGGTTCAAAAGACCCTTCATGATGGACAACAGCAAGAAAACGTGTACCCGGCCCAGATGGTTACCGGGGCCCCGCCCTGGAGCCAGGCCTGGGGTCGGGGCCCGTGGGCGAGCGCCTGGTGGCCGGGCCTTCGCCCATGGGGTCCGGCTGGGCCCAGCCCAAACTGGCTACATGGGCTCATCCCCCTGCAGGCCCACCACCTGCAGAGGGATCCAGAAGGGATCAGTGCATTGTGGATCGGTCAGCAGACCAAGGCGGGGGCCTTGGCAGTCCGATCCTCGGCTACAGAAGTTGGCTCTTGAGTGCTACCGGCTAGATATAGTCGGCCACACCTCGACACATAGTTCCGGCTCTGGAACCCAAGTCCTTAAGAGGGGTTGGACTCTCTCCTTTGCTGGAGTTGCTCCTGGTGAGAGGCTTTCTGATAGCCACCAGATTCTCTGCCTGTACGTTGGGGTTTACCCCAGTAGACGAAAGGGTTGCTTCCCTGCGCCTTCGGGTCGGAGAACGGGTCCTGACTGTTGTCTGCGCTTATACGCCGAACAGCAGTTCAGAGTACTCGCCCTTTTTGGAGTTCCTGGGACGGGTGCTGGACAGTGCCCCGACCGGGGACTCCATTGTTCTGCTGGGGGACTTCAACACTCACATGGGCAATGACAGCGGGACCTGGAGGGGCTTGACTGGGAGGAATGGCCTGCCTGATCTGAACCCGAGTGGTGTTCAGTTATTGGATTTCTGTGCAGGTTGCAGTTTGGCCATATCTAACACCATATTTGAGCATCCTGTCCATCAGTGCACGTGGCACCAGGACAGCCTAGGTTGCAGGTCAATGATTGACTTTGTAGTTGTATCATTTGACCTGCGGCCATATGTTCTGGACACTCGGGTGAAGAGCGGAGCAGAGCTGTCAACTGATCACCACCTGGTGGTGAGTTGGATCAGATGGCAGGGGAGGACACCGTGCAGACCTGGCAGGCCCAAACGAGCAGTGAGAGTCTGCTGGGAACGCCTGGCGGAAGAACCAGGTTACATATTGCAGTATGATTTTCGTGTATTTTAAAACTGTAAATCATATCTGATTTTATAGTTATAAGTTTTAATAAGTAGGCCTACATGGTAAGACATCAGGAGTTGGACTGTAAGACATTTTACTGTAAGACATAGCGAGTTACACTGTAAGTCATAAGTGAAACTAAACCATATAGGCTCCCCCAAAATGTCATGGTAGATGTCAGAGAGTCACCCGGGAAGTCCCAGTAAGTGCAAGGTAAGACGCATGAAGTTCCATTATAAGACACTGGGAGTGACAGCATAAGACAGTAGCAGTTCCACCGTAAGACCCCGGCAGGTCTACTGTAAGACAAGCGAAACTACACAACAGGTTCCTCTAAAATGCCATGTAGATGTCAGAGAGTTACCATGAAAGTCCCAATAAGTATATGGTAAGACACGGGAAGTTATGCCGTAAGACACGGGGAGTTACGCCGTAAGACACGGGAAGTTATGCCGTAAGACACGGGAAGTTATGCCATAAGACACGGGGAGTTACGTCGTAAGACACGGGGAGTTACGCCGTCAGACATGGGAAGTTACGCCGTAAGACACGGGGAGTTACGTCGTAAAACACGGGCTGTATTATAAAGTGCTACCGAACTTTTCCTTCTAAATAGGGTTGTTATGATGAAAAGGGTTCTTGGAATGGAACCCCTATACCCCTTTCATCCAAATTAGTGCATTTGTGTTTTTTAAATGTGGGAAAACCTGTTAAAAATATGTGACAGATTGCTCTCCTACTGCCAGTAGACCAGAGCTGGCTAAGCAGAGAAGTATTCTTCCTGGTTTGTTTTCTGGTATGTCAGGTTTGGTGTCACGGACAGACAGGTTAGTGAACAGTAGAAAGCAGCATGGAGGCCAGCAAAATTCAGTCTTTCACTCAGACTTGGTAGGTAGGTAGGTAGGTTTATTTTATTTGATATGGACATCACAAATACATTGAGACTGTCCCAGTGGACAGACCAGATGCCTTTGCTTAGGTGTGTGTAGCACATGTACTAATTTTCAACACCAGTCCATAGGCGGCTTTTCTGAAAATCTGGTGCAGACTAAATTTGGAGTGATGTTTGAGCACTGCTTGGACAAGGATGGATGGTATTTTGTGGTGGCCCATTATTGCATTGCATGAGCAAAGGGGCTAAAATCCCTGCATCCACCCAGGTGTTGTATTTCCATCACTGCCGATTGCAGCTGATCAGAGCTGGAGCTGATAAATACCCATAACTACTGCAGTCACTTGACCTTGGAGTGAATGCTCATTCTAACCTTTCCCATTAAATTCAAAAGCCACGTATTAGTGGGTGATAGTGGTATTTTGTCCACTGGGAAAGGAGCTTTAGTCTTACAAAGAACCCTTGAAGACCCTTTTCCTTAAAGCAGATATTTCTGGGTAGATCTCTACCCTTCAGGGGGAACCTTATTTCTAAGAGTGTATGGTTAGATAAAAGGTCTAGCACTAAAAATTATGTGTAATCTAATGTGCCCACAAGAAACAGGTCTGTGTGTGTCCAACTGTGTGTATATGTTAGCACAATATCTGGAAACTAGACCTTAAATTTGTATTCATGAACAGGACAGGCTTTGTCAGTTATGTGTAGCTAATCATAATTGTGATTATGGTTAGTAGCCATGGTTAGAATGAATCCCTTTTGACTGTCAGTTGGAAACAGGACATGAACAGTGGTATCTCATGTTAGTCAGATAATTAACTGACTCATCCACCACATTCTCCACCTCATGTGCATGTCACACTATAACAACGTCACCTAACTTTCTTCTATGCTCCCATCAAAATTACCACAGCCTCTAGAGGGCTTTCTCACAAGAACATAAATGTCTTTTTACTGAAACTACCGATGCCATCATTCTTCTTAGGTCTCTCGTTAAATGAGCTCTGATTAGATTTAAGGGGGCTATTTGGTACTTCATAAGTTCCTTCAGCACTTTTATTATTGAAGCTCATCACCTGTGCTTTTTCTGCAATGTGTTAAAATGTCTGCTGTGAAAAAGATCTTTTTTGCAGGGTTAAATGTAAACCAAGAATTAAACTTAAAAACTAATGTTTTGGGTGAAAACTAGTTTAAAACGTTGCATGTTGCTGCTGACTGCCTCATGCTTTAAATATTTGTAGTGTAATGTTTTTAGTGTTATTGAACATAACTTTTCCTCAGAATTTCTGAACAACCTTTGTTGTTTATTAAATAGTGATGATGTGAAGGTGATGAAGGAGACTCCGCTGACACCGTCTTGCTTGTATACAGAAAGGGTTTATTACAAGAAGTACAGCATCAAATCAAGCACCTAGGATTGCCTGAGAGAGGGTTCGAAGCCAATATGAACTGCTCTGAATAACAGTTCCAACTACCCTGCTTATATAGGTTGGTTGTTTTTGTGAAATGTGAGACAAAGATAAACAGACGACAGAGAGACACCCTAGTCGGACTTCACCAATCCTTGACCTGGGCCATAAATACCCTCTTGACCCTGGCCATATATACCTTCTTGACCCTGGGCCCCTAACTAGTCATCTGACCCAGGGCGTTACAGTAGAACCTCAGACACCACACCTTAACAGAGACATGGGTCTCCCCTTGTGGAGTTTCAGCACAACCCTTGCTACGATTCAGATCTGAGCTTTGCAGCTTTGCATGTTATAGCGGCAATGTTGTTATGACAAACATAAAACTCTGAGAGGATTAGCTCAAAGTAACCAAAAGCAGCCTGGCTTAGAACACAACTGGGCTTAAACGTGTTGTGTATGCTGCAATGAAACGTACCATGTTGAACTTTCCAAGTCAAGTGAGCAAAATAAACGCTCAGTGAACAGGAGACTCAAACCACCATGGATAATGTACAAATGAGCACTCATGTAAAATAATTAAGAACATCTTAGCAGTGTAATACCACTTCTGTTGCAGAGCCAAGTGCTTGAAACTAAAGATCAAATACTGTATTTCATGCCACTGAATTGTCAGCATTTTTGTGCTCATCTATATCTGTGGAGAGCAGTCACATCTATATTATCTTACCTTTTCGTCTGAGGTTTCATTATTATTATTAATACTCGCAATCTGGCCCCCCTATCTGCCCTAAGGCCACAGTGGCCTTGATGCCCCGCTCACACTGCCCCAGGTGATTTTGCGGTTTTCTCCTCTGCCTCTTTCCTGTCAACACGGCTTTGACACCTGTGTCTTTTGAGAAAAAAAAGCATCTTTTGATTCTGGATTCTTTTTGGGCAACATCAGATAAGACGATGTGTACATCACCATGGGTTTGATTCGAGCCTGGCATGAACCGCTCAGATGGGCTATAACGACAGTTTGACATCAATCTATCACCGGCCAACCAGGAGACTTCATCGAACGCCCGGGCAGGGATTGGTACCGAGACCCAGTATTAAACAACCCAAGGCAAATTTAATCAAGACCGTAGCAATAGTAAGCTCCGCCATTATCAGCGTTACTTTTTAAAGTTTCGGATTCATCATCATTCTGCAACCCTGCTCTCTGCATGTCAGGGCTGACCCCCTCCTCACAGCGCACACACACACACACACACACACACACACACACACACAAACTCAACAGAGAAAAGTCAGACAACAGCAAAGAGGCCACGGTACAGATGAAGGGAGTATAACTTCAAGTTTACTCTAGTTGACAACAACTAGCCTATACGGTTGTTACTGTCAGTAGGGGGCCTAAGTGCCACTCTGTTCGCAGTCTCTCATTCACCGCTATTATGGTTTACGATCGCGGTTGACACAAGCACATCGCGTTCGCGGTGCTAACAGCAAAGTGTTAAAGCAACCCTTACCTCTCTGGAAATTTTGCACTTTTCTTTGTTTAGGTTAAAATGCTATTAATATGCTGATGGCACACTAAAATGTAAGTGAATTCCACCAGAGATGAAAACTCATCATTATACCATTCTCATATGGTTCTAAGAAAACTCCGACCAATCATTGCATTCGGACCGAATGCAATGATTGGTTGGTTCTCCTGTCTGTCTTCCCCACGTCAAGGCCTCCGACTAACGTAACTGCTCACCCACACCCTCCACCCCTGAGTCTGAGACAACAAACAGGTTAGTAACAGGGACGCTTGTGGATATAAATTAGTGACAGGAACCCTTGTGGATATAAACTTTTCTCTGTAACAAAAGCAAACAAATGCAGATGACCGCTTCCACCTCCAGCCGCTCCAACAGGGAAATCAGTTAGCAAAAGAAAGAAACGATGCAACAAGAAGTAAATTCATCAGTGCAATACAGTCGCGAGTTTCGAAGAGACATTAGAAACTGCTGCAGAGATCTAACACTACAACCAAGAGAGCTCAGGATGTGTAGCAAGCTTGGCCTGTTACATCGAGCTAGCCCTGAGATGACCGTGGTTTCCCTGGAGCTGTCCCAACAGGGAGACGCTGGCAGCGCTGTGACAGGACGCGGGAGCGGGGAAAGCACAGAGGGTTAGCTAGACTAAGAGCCAACCCCATCAAACCAGCTGTTCCCAGTGTCCTTCTGGTGAATGTTCGCTCACTGAACATGAAAATGGATTACATCCGACTATGGAGATCCACTCACCAAGGAGTGAGGGACTGCTGCGTCCTTGTGTTCACTGAGACATGGATGAATGGTAACATATCAGACTCCAGTGTTGAGCTAACGGGGCTAACACTACACAGAGCAGACAGAACGGCAGCATCATCTGGTAAGCTCCGTGGTGTATACACAAACAATTCATGGTGCTGTGATGTGAAGAGGATCTCCCAGTTCTGCTCTCAGGATTTTTTTGACTGTGAAATGTCGACCCTTTTCATCTTACTACTGCACTATATGTTCTTTCTTATAGTTGCACAAATATGTTTTGTTTCTGTTTGCTTGGGGTATGCAGAATGTCATTTCGTTTTTGTGCTGGTTCAGTTCAGTTCATAACATTATGACAACACAACATCCAGTTACTAATGGCTAACGTTAGCCTACTGTAGCGTAGCTTCTGAAACATAAACGTTATCTTCCTTGTGCGTTTCCACTTACTAGTAACGTTAACACTACTATCTAACGTTAGCACTGTAACCTTATTCTAAAACTCATCAGTCATCACTGACTCCGGTTGAGTTTTAAAACTCAGGATTTGCGTTTGACTGTCTTTGTTGTAACATTACACTCGCTCTCCTCTTCCGTGTATCTAACCTTACCTTGCCAACGGCTACGTCTATAATGAGGACGTAATGGAGGGAGGTGGAGTTGCAGGAGGAGGAGGATGGGACTTTGGAGGGAGGCGGGAGTTGTGGATGTTCAACTTTTTCTAAGTGCTGTGTGAAATGCAAGAAAGGTAAGAGTTGCTTTAAAGACAAACTAAAATGAAAGCTGTCTGTATGTAGGCTAACACTTTATCTGAAGATGTACTTGAGACTGCCGACCTGCAGATAGTGAGTGTCCTCAGTAGAGGAGGGACAGAGAGCAGGATGAATGACTGATACTGATGTTTGTCTTCATGCTGAGATAACGTTACTTTTTTCACTCAGTATTGTGATGTCAGGAGGAATATTTATATTCCAGTGAGATATTATTGGGCTTTAAATAGTGACTTTGTTGTTGTAATCATGACTGTTGCTGCCATGGACTGTATAAAACTATATCCTGTGTCAGGGCCGTCGCAACCAGACAGGCAAACTAGGCAATTGCCTAGGGCCCCGAGCTGGAATTGGTCCATATCAATGACAATATGATGGAACCCCTATAGACACTGCAACAACGACAACACGTTGGAATCCCCCCCAATGGGGCCCCCTATTAGCTGCTGCTTGCTTGTGGCTAAGTAGGGAGACCAGATGTCTGCACAGCATTTCTGTCTCTTTTCATGCAAATTGAGACCATGTCCCGCATGATTGGGTGCCACCCGCGCTAGCATTGTTGGAGTACCGTAGTACTACAGTACCTCACGGTACCACTACTGTGGGATAAGTTCAAAGTCCAATCGCAAGAGGGTGAGTGTCCATGCGCCGTCCAATAATGGCGCGCGCTGACCACCTGGCACTCAATATGCTGCTGCAGTGGTTTGTATCCAGTGACATTTCAGGTATTAGCTGAGCTATTGAGTATCTTTAAGCAGTGAAAGTTATTATTTATTTCTTTTTACTTGTAGGTTAGATTTCTTTATATATGCTACAGTGATTTGTTTTCCACAGAGCTCTACGTTGCGAGCATTTTACTCGCATTTGCGACTAAAAATAGTTTTGCGCAAGCAAAACAAATCATTCAGGAGCACGCTGTGCGAGTACAGATTTCAACCAGCAGCAGAAACGAAAGGCGAATCCTGCCAGTTGTGAGTTGAATGGGGGTCACAGACGCTATATTCCTGTCAAATACGGCGCAAGATAAGGGCTTACCGGCAACGGAGAAGTCTGGCTCCAGGTCCAATAATTTCCTCTTTGTTGATTTCAAGACTGCCCAGAAATACCTGAACAGCCGAGCCGTGGCAGCACACAGGTATGTGATGTATCAGAGGAGAAACGAGCCTTTCACATTTCTCTCTTTGTGGCAGGTAACGGCCCACAAACCTCACCGCACTTTAGGGACTGTTCTTTACTTGTGAAGGGACTGTTCTTTACTTGTCAGGGGAGGAGGGTGGCTGGTTGATTTTTATTTCATTTATTTATTTTATTTTGATCCCCCCTATGTTAATCACTTATTGATGCTGTTTTGTAAGTATAAGTCAATAAGTAATTTATTCCATTGAAATACCATTGATGTATTATAGAAAAGTGATTTATCTTTTTATAAATGACAAAAGGCACATCTGCCTAATTTTTGCTGTGGTATCGTGATACTACTCAGAACCGTGATACTTTCACTGGTATCGTACTGTGGGTCCCAATTTTGATACCGTGACAAGTCTCTGATGACTAAACTTCGTGCTGGGGGCGGGTGTCCCACATTGTCCCTCGCAGACCTACTCCTGACACTTGCGCATCACACCCGTCAGCAGCAACAACAAACAAAAATTAAGCAGGCCTCAAATTGTTTTCGTGCCTCAATGATGTAGCGAGGCATCAACCAATCATATGGTTTGTTTTTAGCTGTGGCACTGTGTTATTTAGCTTGGCTAGCTAATGCTATGCTAGCTTTCTGTGCATTGTGAGTCTGATAATTATGAGATATGGATAAATATATGTGGGTCTATAATATGAAACACAATAAACAATGTTGAGGTTAGCACAACAAATGGATTGTTGTGTGAGTCAGTCACTTTAATGAGCGCAAGTTCAGACACCAGAGCCTGGGGACCCACCTGCTGGTTCCCAGTGTTCCAGTCAGCTACAACAGCCCCAGAGAGTTATTTAAAAGAACGAGATTGTGTGCCAGTGTTGTTGTGCAATTGTATAACATATCCAACAAAAAAGCACAATGGGATACATTGTATGCTGTCATACACTGAAACACACTGAACATGATAACGCACAGTACGGCATGACCCAGATGTGCAGATCAGTGGCACCCTCTATGATGTAGTCAGTAATAACAAGACAACACACAATAACCTTTAGGGGAAATTCTTTTTGTTGGGACACAGGCAGAAGTGGATGAATGACAGATAAAAACAATAAACAGGCTTTTTTTTGGTGGTAACGTGTGACATTGTAAATGTAATAATATTACCCGAAATTCTGTTGGTACCATGTTATATTACTTTGTTACTGCTAAAACGTGATCTATTACTGAAATGGATTATTTTTGGGGGTACTGTTACACAGTTACTTTTGTAACACACTACCCCCAACACTGTCTGGACATTATAGCAAATGGATGTGAAGGATTAATTAACAATTATTACTGAGACTCACATGGTCTGATGCACTGAAAGTGCAAAGGTTAACAGTGAGTGTAGCACTTTATCCTCACAACAGTCAAGTATTGCTCACACAATCACTGTCATTTACCACTTATGATTTATTACAGCTATAATTACTTACAATTACTTCCGACTTATCCTAACATTTATTTCAAATGAAAGTCTGCTTGCTCTTTTCTGTAACACAGCAACAACAATAACACAATTATTACTGCCTATCCGATCATTCTTGTTTGCTTTTGTTGTAAAACTACTATAAGCATAAAATGGAAGATTTTTTTTATGGAACTAATAAAATCAGCAGCATCGTCCTGTTCTTTCCAGCTTTACATCTTTGTGCTTTTGAAGGCTCAGTGAGTACCACACACACCCACACACACACACACACACACACACACACACACACACACACACACACACACACACACACACATCTCAGTCAAATACAAAGTATAAAAAGATAACAAGCCATTTTAATTATGAATTAGTACATTTAAAGTTTATGTTTATCTGTCATATCCTGGAGATGTGTGTCCCAAAACAACTTAAGTGGTGCAGACATAAAATGAGAAATGCATTTGAGGATAGGAGGTGAGACTCTTTGAATGTGAAATATATAAAATGAATTTCATAAATAGGAGCTGGGGAAGTTTTGTACACACATTAACAAATTTTGTGTCAATTGGTGCCAAATGAGGCCCTGTAAAGAATTTGGCTCTTCAGTGAGAGAGCTAAATAGCATGATGGTGGCTGTAACAGATGAAGGATTGGTTGGGGCTGAATACTAATGGTGGACAAAAGCTGGCCTGACTGGACAATAGTGGATAATGGCTTTTGGTTGAGGGCTCAGGCTGGCTGATATCTGGCTTGATAGATGGTTATCTATGAGAAATCAACTTTAATTATTAGGCAACTTGTGAGCAAGTTGTAATAAATTAAGTTTTGTGGGTGAACATGCCTTTGTATCTGCATCATGGCTTACCATCCAGAGGCTTTGGGTGTACAGAGATACATGCATTCCAACACCACTTAAAATGTATATGTTCATTAATGAGGTCAGTTTTTCCATAACACGTTCCAGATGGCTCATATATCTCAAACTATTGGAGGTAACTAGGATCTGACCTTAAAGCTGAGGGCATGAGCTCAGCAGTGTCCAGCCAGAAATTAACTATCTGGAACACATCACAAATATACATGCATGGCTAGCCCCATTCAGGTCTGTCTCATCCACTGAGATTGCGACAGTCCCAGATGGCTCCGTAGACAAGCTTAGGGAAGAGGCTGTGCTCTGCTCTTCAATGGAGGTGATGTATATTTGCCAAACCAACCACTCAGTCTTCATCCTCGATGTCTTCTGTCTTTTAAAATAGAAAAATATAACTTAAAACACCTCTTGATAAAGCATCAAATTTGCTTTGTGTTGCTGATACAAGTACATTTTCTATTTTTTTCTTTGCCTTATTTTTGTGCACAATAAACACCGACTGATACAGCTATGATAATAATTAGTATTAATAATAAACTTTACTTATACAGCACCTATCAAAATGCAGTTACAAAGTGCTTTACAATAAAACTGAACACATTCAAAAATGAAACAAACTACAATGTCATATAATGTCACCGAAGTAAAAGATAAATTAAAAGCTCAGTTAAAGTCAGGATATGCTTTCCAATAGAAGTAGCTATGTTTTTAGGAGAAACTTAAATGAAGACAGTGATTCAGACAGCCTTTTATTCTTGGGCAGGTCATTCCAGAACTTCAGGGCCCTGATTGTAAAATCAATCAATTCAATTCAATCAATTATATTTATAAAGCCCAATATCACAAATCACAATTTGCCTCACAGGGCTTTACAGCATACGACATCCCTCTGTCCTTAGGACCCTCACAGCGGACAAGGAAAAACTCCCTAAAAAAAAAACCCTTTAACGGGGGAAAAAAATGGTAGAAACCTCAGGAAGAGCAACTGAGGAGGGATCCCTCTTCCAGGATGGACAGACATGCAATAGATGTCGTACAGAACAGACCAACATAATAAATTAACAGTAATCCGTATGACACAATGAGAGAGAGAGAGAGAGAGAGAGAGAGAGAGAGAGAAGGTGCCCGGTGTATTATAGGGGGTCCTCCGGCAGACTAGGCCTAAGTCAGCCTAACTAGGGGCTGGTACAGGGCAAGCCTGAGCCAGCCCTAACTATAAGCTTTATCAAAGAGGAAAGTCTTAAGTCTAGTCTTAAATGTGGAGACGGTGTCTGCCTCCCGGACCGTAACAGGAAGATGATTCCACAGGAGAGGAGCCTGATAGCGAAAGGCTCTGGCTCCTGATCTACTTTTGGAGACTTTAGGGACCACGAGTAACCCTGCGTTCTCAGAGTGCAGTGTTGTGGTGGGATAATATGGCACTATGAGCTCTCTAAGATATGACGGAGCTTGACCATTTAGAGCTTTATAAGTTAACAGTAGGATTTTAAATTCAATTCTGGATTTTACAGGGAGCCAGTGCAGAGAAGCTAAAACAGGAGAAATATGATCTTGTTTCTTAGTTCCTGTTAGTACACGTGCTGCTGCATTCTGAATTAGCTGGAGAGTTTTTAAGGACTTACTATAGCTACCTGATAATAGAGAGTTACAGTAATCCAGCCTTGAGGTAACAAAAGCGTGGACCAATTTTTCTGCATCTTTTCGGGTCAGGATAGGCCTAATTTTCGCAATATTACGCAGATGAAAAAATGCAGTCCGTTTTAATGAGAATTTGTCTTTTAATGAGAATTAAAAGACAAATCTTGATCAAATATTACGCCGAGGTTTCTTACGGTAGTGCTAGAGGCCAGAGCAATGCCATCTAGACAAACTATGTCATCAGATAAAGAGTCTCTGAGTTGTTTGGAGCCAAGAACAATAACTTCAGTTTTGTCTGAATTTAACATCAAGAAATTGGCGCTCATCCAGGTTTTTATGTCTTTAAGGCAATTATGAAGTTTAGTTAATTGATTACTTTCTTCTGGCTTCATAGATAAATACAACTGAGTATCATCCCCATAACAATGGAAATTTACAGAGTGATTTCTAATGATGTTACCTAAAGGAAGCATATATAGAGTAAATAGGATTGGTCCGAGCACAGAACCTTGTGGAACTCCAAAACAAACTTTGGTACGTAAGGATGATTCATTATGAACGTGTACAAACTGAAAACGATCAGATAAATAAGATTTAAACCAGCTTAGTGCAGAACCTTTTAGGCCAATTAAGTGATCCAGTCTCTGCAGTAGAATTTGATGGTCAATTGTGTCAAATAATAAAACAAGTACAGAGACGAGTCCTTTGTCTGAAGCAATCAGAAGGGCATTTGTAATTTTAACTAGTGCTGTCTCAGTGCTATGATGTACTCTAAATCCTGACTGAAATTCCTCAAATAAATTATTATCATGGAGAAAATCACACAGCTGGTCTGCGACTACTTTCTCAAGGATCTTTGAAAGAAAGGGAAGATTAGACATTGGTCTATAGTTGGCTAACACCTCTGGATCCAGGGTGGGCTTTTTTAGTAGAGGTTTAATTACAGCTACCTTAAAAGACTGTGGTACATAGCCTGTTAATAAGTATTGATCATATCTAATATATGAGTGTTAACAAAAGGTAAGACCTCCTTAAGTAGCCTAGTTGGGATGGGGTCTAAGAGACACATTGATGATTTAGATGAAGAAATCATTGCGGTCAATTCTTGAAGAGAAACTGGGGAGAAGCAATCTAAATATATATTAGGTCTTACAGCTGTGTTTGAGGTTAGATAGGTACTATCTGAGGACAGGAGGTCATGAATTTTGCCTCTAATAGTTAGAATTTTGTCATTAAAAAAGCTCATAAAATCATTACTGCTAAGGGCTAAAGGAATACAAGGCTCAATAGAGCTTTGACTCTCAGTCAGCCTGGCTACAGTGCTGAAAAGAAACCTGGGGTTGTTCTTATTGTCTTCTATCAATGCTGAGTAATAGTTTGCTCTGGCATTGCGGAGGCCCCTCTTATAAGTTTTGAGACTGTCTGTCCAGATTAAACGAAATTCTTCCAGTTTGGTTAATCGCCAATTCCTTTCAAATTTTCGCGATATTTGTTTTAACTTACGGGTTTGAGAGTTATACCAAGGAGCGAACTTTCTTTGCTTTCTTAACTTCTTTTTAAGAGGAGCTACAGAGTCGAGTGTTGTTCGCAGTGAGCCTACGGCGCTATTGACAAGATGATCAATTCGGGAGAGATTAAAGTCGGTACGGGAAACCTCTGTTACTGAAGGACATGGTATTGAATTTAACGACGGAGTAATCATTTCCTTAAATTTTGCGACAGCACTATCTGATAAACATCTAGTATAGTAACTGTTGCTGAGTGGCATGTACTCGAGTAAAAAGAAATCAGAAGTAATCAAATAATGATCTGATAACGAGGGATTCTGTGGAAAGACTGTTAGGTTATCAATTTCAATTCCATATGTCAGAACTAGATCGAGGGTATGGTTAAAACAGTGAGTGGGTTCATGTTCACTCTGACTGGTGTTGCTAACTTCACGTTCCTCAGAATAGAGCTGCCAATAACCAGAGTTTTGTCCTCAGCGGGTGTGTCGCTGAGTGGGGAAAAGCAGTTGGAAACATGAACAGGCTGGTGGTGAGCCGTGGGCTTTGGCTTGGAGCTACGCCTCTCGCGAATGGTTACCCAACCTCCTGGCTGCACGGGTGTTACCGGAGGACCGCTAGCAGAGGCTATGCTATGTGGCTCTGCACCGGCTACAGGGGGCTGACTAACTACCGCAGCTACTGAATGATTTTCCATGGTGCGGAACCACACTTCTAATTCACTAAGCCTCACCTCCAACGCAGCAAATAAGCTACGCTTGTTACAATTACCACTGTCACTAAAGGAGGCAGAGGCATAGCTAAACATTTGGCACACTGAGCAAGAAAGAGCAGAGGGAGAAGCCATTGCTAACTGTAAAGCTAATGTAGCTACCAAGGCTAGTAATGTGCATACAACAGCTAAGAGATTAGCAGGGAAGTCGTAAAAAGAAGGAGAGCTATAAGTGCTTAAACAGAACAAGTGTGGGTTAAGACTTGAAGTAGATGTTAAAGCAACTGAAGTGAGAAAGCAGAAAGCAGGCTCATAGAATTCACTAGAGCAGTACAGAGACGCTGTCACAGAAACACCGGAAATGACACAACTTGCTTACCGCAATTCGTCAGCACGTCAGCTCTGTCCCCTTTAGTCCTTAGCTTGAACTCTGGAACAGACAAAAGACCTCTGCCCGAGGATCTCAAGCTATGCAAAGGTTCATAAGGAATTAAAGGGTGTTGGGATTCACAGGACCACAGATGATTTGTCATTTGGTAAAATCTAAACTGGACATTTAAAGGCTTCCTTCTTGATGCTCTTTGTTCTCCACACAAAGACAGTTTTTTGACAGCCATCTCCAGGAGGTCTCACCTCACACGTCAGTGAGACATAAGTCTCACAACTTGATTGGACAGGACTTTAACAGAGACATGTGACTCTGTGATGTCACAGGCATCTGTAGAAGGTCTGCTCCCTTCAGACAGTCTCCCTCTTACTCGGGAACTGCGGAGCAGCCCACACCTTTTTCCTGCTGGGCCTGGAATAGCCCAGATGCTCAGGCCCTTGCTCCTTGCCCTGAACCATAAAAGGTGGGGCAATTGCTCACAGACTCTCTTTTTCCTGGACCACGACTTGCCCACACTCAAGGCTGAGGCAAACCTGAACCAGAGAAGTTAGACTTGCAAGCACAAGGTCTGCAACTAGCTTTTTAGCAACAAAGAGAACCAAGTGAGTTAGCACCCAGCGTCTAACTCTGTAAAGACCTCGAGCGACCAGCTTCCTCAGAGTTCCACCTTTGGAACAAAGGACAAACCATGATTGCATCTGGAACCACAGCTCTTTCCAGCCTTCTTCCACCGGCTAACAAAGCAGCACACCACCAAAGCGATTCTTCTTCTTCCCATCCATTCAAGGATCGGTAATGTAACAACTGGGCATAGCTTATCACAGCTTTACAGGCTAAGCAAGACTGTTTAACTTGTTGTATGTGATTTAATGCTGTTTACTGAGTTATTGTTGTGATAGATTGCAGTCAGGTCATTGATTAGTTGGCTTCGCCAAAGTTAAGTGTTTAGTTTGCTAATACTATTCACAAACAGATTCTTGCACACAACTAAACAATCTCTGCACTAATCCAGACTGTTTGCAACACATATCACATTCACATAGACTCATTAACAAATAGGCTTTCAACAGAGCTACACCCAAACAGGCATCTCAAAGTTCCTGCGTCTTTTCCTTTGTCTTTGTCCTGACCACACGGTCAGACAAACACCTCCCCCGATCTGAAGCCAGCTTTGATTCGGCCATCTTGTAGTTCTCTGTTGTCAGCCATTTTGTATTGTAGGCCAAACGGCTCTATGATCACCACACCTGCCTTTGTCTTTCTCTCTCTCTCTCTCTCTCTCTCTCTCTCACTCACTCACTCACTCACTCACTCACTCACTCACTCACACACACACACACACACACACACACACACACACACACACACCAAGCTTGTATATAGTTAGTTAGAATTTGTGTGTTTTTGGTTTTGCTTTGCTAAATATAATTCTTTGGAATCATGCCTGCTGTCTGTTTAATGTTGACAAGAGTGAATGAATAATCAACCTCTGCTGAATCAAGAACTCTGAAATCCTTGAGGCTTTACTGTTAATTTTGGTTATTGTCATTAATTTAATTATTAATCAAAACTCCAAATTAATAGTTTAGCGTATTTTATGAGACTGATATCTTTAACTGGCTATCATTTTCCCTTTACGGGAACGGTGCCCCACAAGGTGATTTAATGTTAATTAAGTCACATTATTTAACATAATTATTAATTATTATTAATAATTATTAATTATTTCCGATAGCTAATTGACCCCAACATAATTGGTGCCTCTGCGTGAAGCCCTAATTTATGTTCACAACATAATTGGTGCCTCCATGTGATGCCCTAAAATATATGTTCACAACATATTTGGTGTCCCTTGGTGAGGCCTAATATGTTGATCACTACAAGGGGCTGAAATGTAATCTGGAGCCAGGCCACGAAGAGCCTTAAAAGTGATCAACAAGATCATTCAATCCTAAAATGAACTGGGAGCTAATGTAATGAGGCTAAAAGCAGTGTAATGTGATCATGTTGCTTTGCTCTATTTAAAAGTCTGGCAGCTGTGTTCTGCATAATCTGTAGTCATTTTAAAGTTTTCTGATTAAGGGCAGATTTATGCTTATGTATACAGAGCATACACCATAGCCTACGCACGTGGCCTACACTGTTGTGAGAATTTATAGTTGTGCAGTGGTGTTTCTGTGTCACTCTGCAGTTACACCTCCAAAACACTAGTCGGTGGGGGGGTTCCTTTGATGTGCTGTAAAGTTTAATTGTTTCAAAACGCACATTAAACATGGCTTAATAGTGACAATTTCAAACACAAATTGGCTTTATTTTAACTATCAGGATTCACAGACAAAGACGCATTTTCCCCACAAATACAACATTCTAATGTTGGCAACACTTTATATTAAGGTACTGTAATTAGTGATGGTGTGATGAAGCCCCGTGAATGTGTCGAATCTTTCAGGCTGATTGCTTCGCCAAAAGGCCGATCACACGAAGCCCCGTTTAACAGCTCATTTAGGAGTACTGACATCTGCTGGTCATTTGATGTACAACAGTCCAACTGTGATATTACATGTGGGCTACATGCCACTGGATCTGGCATACACATAATGATGCTTAATGATGATGAATCCTCTTATGAGGTATTGTAAAGCCAGATGAAATGAATCTATCCTGAAAATGGTATATCAATAAAGTGCACATACACACACATATATATATATGTATATAAATATATATATCTGTGTGTGTGTGTGTGTGTGTGTGTGTGTGTGTGTGTGTGCGCATGTCCACAAAAGGTTAGAGTGCTTGTGTGACTGGGTCACTCAATCCTCTGGACTTAACGATCTTCAGAATCACCTTGGGTCACTCAATCCTCTGGACTTAACGATCTTCAGAATCACCTCGGATCACGCAAAACACTTTCTGTATTTCCCGACTCAAATCACACAACGAGGCAGTCACGTGACTCCAGAGACACGGGGCCTCGTTTGTCTTTGGTCACGTGATATCCTGAAAAAGCGATACGGTCTTCAACACGGGTTTCATTTGGACAAGCCCCCTTTGCTCGACACAGGCCTCGGGACTGCAGTATCAGCTGTAACATCACTAACTGTAATAAGCGTTCATTAATGCTTAATAAGCACAAATTAACAGTTAATGAGCACTTACAGTACAGGCCAAAAGTTTGGACACACCTTCTCATTCAATGCGTTTTCTTTATTTTCATGACTATTTACATTGTAGATTCTCACTGAAGGCATCAAAACTATGAATGAACACGTGGAGTTATGTACTTAACAAAAAAAGGTGAAATAACTGAAAACATGTTTTATATTCTAGTTTCTTCAAAATAGCCACCCTTTGCTCTGATTACTGCTTTGCACACTCTTGGCATTCTCTCCATGAGCTTCAAGAGGTAGTCACCTGAAATGGTTTCCACTTCACAGGTGTGCCTTATCAGGGTTAATTAGTGGAATTTCTTGCTTTATCAATGGGGTTGGGACCATCAGTTGTGTTGTGCAGAAGTCAGGTTAATACACAGCCGACAGCCCTATTGGACAACTGTTAAAATTCATATTATGGCAAGAACCAATCAGCTAACTAAAGAAAAACGAGTGGCCATCATTACTTTAAGAAATGAAGGTCAGTCAGTCCGGAAAACTGCAAAAACTTTAAATGTGTCCCCAGGTGGAGTCGCAAAAACCATCAAGCGCTACAACGAAACTGAGGACCGACCCAGGAAAGGAAGACCAAGAGTCACCTCTGCTTCTGAGGATAAGTTCATCCGAGTCACCAGCCTCAGAATTCGCAAGTTAACAGCAGCTCAGATCAGAGACCAGATGAATGCCACACAGAGTTCTAGCAGCAGACCCATCTCTAGAACAACTGTTAAGAGGAGACTGCGCGAATCAGGCCTTCATGGTCAAATAGCTGCTAGGAAACCACTGCTAAGGAGAGGCAACAAGCAGAAGAGATTTGTTTGGGCCAAGAAACACAAGGAATGGACATTAGACTAGTGGAAATCTGTGCTTTGGTCTGATGAGTCCAAATTTGAGATCTTTGGTTCCAACCACCGTGTCTTTGTGAGACGCAGAAAAGGTGAACGGATGGATTCCACATGCCTGGTTCCTACTGTGAAGCATGGAGGAGGAGGTGTGATGGTGTGGGGGTGTTTTGCTGGTGACACTGTTGGGGATTTATTCAAAATTGAAGGCACACTGAACCAGCATGGCTACCACAGCATCCTGCAGCGACATGCCATCCCATCCGGTTTATGCTTAGTTGGACGATCATTTATTTTTCAACAGGACACGACCCCAAACACACCTCCAGGCTGTGTATGGCTATTTGACCAAGAAGGAGAGTGATGAAGTGCGGCAGATGACCTGGCCTCCACAGTCACCGGACCTGAACCCAATGGAGATGGTTTGGGGTGAGCTGGACCGCAGAGTGAAGGCAAAGGGGCCAACAAGTGCTAAACACCTCTGGGAACTCCTTCAAGACTGTTGGAAAACCATTTCAGGTGACTACCTCTTGAAGCTCATGGAGAGAATGCCAAGAGTGTGCAAAGCAGTAATCAGAGCAAAGGGTGGCTATTTTGAAGAAACTAGAATATAAAACATGTTTTCAGTTATTTCACCTTTTTTTGTTAAGTACATAACTCCACATGTGTTCATTCATAGTTTTGATGCCTTCAGTGAGAATCTACAATGTAAATAGTCATGAAAATAAAGAAAACGCATTGAATGAGAAGGTGTGTCCAAACTTTTGGCCTGTACTGTATAAGATGGTATAAGATGCTTGTTAACATTAATAAGATTATACAAGTGTTTATTACAGTATAACTTGACAGTTATTATTGCTTATAGGAGGATTATAAGCACTTTATATAAACTTTGTTAACAGTTTATAAACCTATACTAAATATTAATAAGATGTCTATTTACATTAATTATCATTTATAAGGGTTATTTATAGAATAATGACCACATTTATTACTGGTTTATAAGTCACTATACAGCCCTTTCAGATGAAATTAATAAGGTGTTTATTAACATTAATGAGACTATACAGCCCTTTCAGATGAAATTAATAAGGTGTTCACCATGTGCTCGCACTGCACAGACTCCCTATAAAGACAGACCACACCCACTCTGATAATGTCCATTGTTTTGTGCCAAGAAACTCAGTTTTAATGACTGGCTGTTTTGCACATGTCAAATTAGTAAAATACTTATTTGTCCCTTTAAATTTTTTTTTTTTTAAATGCTTAATTATGCACTTATCAATAGTAAATAATGATCCTTTGCAGCTACCAGATCTAAAGTGGGAACAGTATCGTATAAATGTTAATAAATTATTAATATGCACTTCTTAACAGCTCATAATGCATCTTTGCAGCTACTGGATCCAAAGTGGGAACAGTGTCATATAAAGGTTAATAAATTATTAATATGCACTTCTTAACAGCTCATAATGCATCTTTGCAGCCACTGGATCTAAAGTGGGAAGAGTGTCTTGTTGACATACATAAACCCTTCATTATGCACTCACTCAAGTTAATAATTCTATTAATTATGCACCTATTGCAACATCCAGATATCAATCATTACTTCAACGTTAAAGAATTCTGATGTGTTCTTTTCACTCTACTATGTTATTATTTTCTTTAGCAAAGGATCATGGGAATTTCATTTCCTCAAAATGGCAAACTAAGACAAATCATCAGTTTTCTGAAAGTGAGTGACAAAAGTCTCAAAATCGGCCAGGCCAAAGGTGGCCAGGTACTCAGGCCAGTTGCTTAGGTCATACATGGTGGCAGCCGCCTTCAAGACCCTCATCAAGGTTACCAAACCGTGTGGTAAAGTTGTCACAAAAGCCATTGATTAGTTTATCTTTCACTTTGTGGAAGTCATCATCATCCACTTGTTTCCTGTTGAGTTTTACACCAGAGAAGGTGTTTCCGGGAAAAGGTCCCACTTCTTCCAGGAACTGCTTCAGATGCTGACCTGGGAATGTCTGAAATACAGAAGAAAAAACGTTCACTGCCACGATTGCTTAACATACACCGTAGCATATTAATTACTTTGTAAGGAGTTTATTTTGTTTACCTGCATGGCTACAAGAGCCAGGGTCATCTTCTGCAGTCCATCTGACACCATCTGCAATGTCAGCCCATCCCTCTGAAAGAGAAGGCTCAGAATTAAACCCATAAACATATTTAATATAACTTCCCTTGTTTTTAATCCACAGCCTAGTACTGAATTACACTCTCAATTGTTTCACAAGAGTGACAATAAAACACTCACACACTGAGAGTGATACAAACTTCAATTACCAAAATGAATGAAATGCTCCTTTAACCTTACTGACTGAGAGTTAGCATGAACATGAAGCTGCCTTTATCCATTAGCATGCTCAACATAACACACAGCTCATTGATGCTCCTAACACATTCACTCTGCTCATCCTGCTTCACACAATTTACTGTCACTCTTATATCTCGACCATATGCATCTTCACACACATTTCACTCATTTTAACTCACACAGAATGTCATTAGCAACGCACTTAACTATAGGAGCTATTTCTAGCGGCACCCTCCACGAGCCACGACACACACACACACACACACACACTATTAATCACGGTCAAAGTCAATGTCTCTGAGTATCACAGTTACACACTAAGGTTCTGCTAAAACATACTACTGTTATCTGGGTGTTCATTACACTCAGCTTACCTGTAGGAAATTTAGAAACATGACTGGCTGCTAGTTCAAGCATGACCTTCATCTCTGTAGCTAAAGTTGCTAGCCTAATTATTACTGACTGAATGAACTGAGTACACCTCTTCTGATTAACTGTACCGTCATTATCATCAACATCATAATTTAGAACACACAGTCGCATTTTATAACTTTGTAAGGCCATCATGTACATGATTAGCTGAGTTGCTAGTGCTAGGTATCGCAAAGAACTAGAACTAACTAAAAATCGACAAGCTAACATTAGCCTATAGCCTACTTTAACAAACTAACTTACCACAGGGGCAGAAACAGATGAAACATCGTCTTCAGAGTCCTGAAGCCAAGTGTCGCATCCTATTCCAACTGGAGTGGCACTGGGGGAGCTTGTATCAGTTTTTTTCAATCATCTCAGCATTGCTAGGTTCTGTGCTCTGATGAGGAGTGGCGAGCATAGGTGGCAAGTTGCACCGAGCATGACCGTCATGCAGTGAGTTGAGTGAATATCCCAGGGTGCATTTTTCAGAGTTTGGAGATAGCCTTTACTAGTGTTACGGCCTTGTGGCCCTGTTTCCTGTGTACTGGTTGTGCTCTCTGTTGCAGGACTAATTTGTGCCTGATTGCCAACCAGGTGCACCTGGCTGGTGCACCTGCAGGATAAATGGACCCACCTACCCGGGCGCCACTCTCTCTTTGAATTTTCCACCACAGCAGACCTTTGTTCCTCTTTTTTGCTTTTGTTAGCTTTTGTTGTCGCACATACAACACACACCATATATTGTTCACAGCACTCACACCCTTACACACACTACTGATAATGATACTCACACCCCATTCCTTCTTCGGTCTTTATTTAATAAATACTTTTGTTAAATTTTGATCAGTGCGTGGGCATCTCCCTTTTTTTTGTTGCAGCTTGAGAGCCGGTTGTAACAAAATGGGGGCTCGTCTAAATTGAAGGAAGGGCCAGGCATTTGGGTTTTTTGAAATTTGTTTGTTAGTGTTATTTTGGCTAAATTTAGTCTGGTCGAGCGCAGTGTTTGCACGGGAGCTGTGTGTTAGCCCGGTTATTTGGCTGCACATGGGGAACTCCTTTGGTAAGATAAAGCTTTCATGTGTATATGGGATGGCGAGTGCGAGGGGTTTTCCTCGGTTTGCGGTCACGTATGTTGCCTTATATGGTGAGATTGTTGTGCTCTGGGAGATGCAGAGTTTGGCACACATGTGTTTTGCTGTGGTGTTTGTGGTAACCCGTAGTGGTTGGTAAGGTGTTCTCTTTAATCCGTGGGTTGCTGGAAGCATAGGAAGGTGAGTGTTAATCTGTTTGTGTGTGCATTACCTGTCGGAATTTTCCCTGGTAGGTTAAGCGGCGTCTCCCCTTTGGGTTTCGTCGGTGGGGGTTGTTAGCGTTGGGGTACAGTGGTTGAGAGCTTCCTTTTCCCTTTTCCCTAAATTTGCTCGGGAGCACTGTCCGTGGCTTCGGGGTTGTTGCCAGTTTTCTGGTCGCTTCTCTTGGGCCAGCGGGCTTTAGTGCATAAGTACCCGCCGCTACGCCTCATGAAGACTAGGTGGGAGTTAGGTAGCAAGCTTTTTGGTTAGGTAGTTAGTTAGCGGGGAAACTCCATGTGGAGACTGATTAGTCCTCCAGGGGCGCACAGGCGGGTTTAACATATTGCATTTCTTTTTGTTTTCCAGCTGTTACCCAAGTATTAAAAATGGACGAAGTTGTAAATGCGTTTCTAAAGGAGCCGTCTGAGCAGTGGTTAGACGGGTGTACAAAGGACCAGCTAGTCAAGATAGCCGACTACTATGAGCTGGATGTTGGTGATAAACGCGTTAAGGAGACAGTGAAGGCGAATTTGAAGGTTCACTTGTTTAAAATGAAAGTGTTGGGTTCAGAGGAGGCTGCTGCTGCTGCTGCTGCTTCTGTGGTTGATGGGGGCCCGTCTCCGCCTATACGGGGTCCTGGTGCTAGTTTGTCCTTCGAGCAGCAGAAGGAATTAATGAAGTTGGAAACAGAGAGGATGTTGTCTTTGGAGAAGATAAAGCAGGAAACTGAGTTTGCCAGGATTGAATTGCAGAGACAGAAACTGTGGTTGATTGATGAGGGAAAGATGATAGCTGATTCATTGTCTGGTGATCCCTCTGTGTCAGTTGAGGCTTCGAGGAGTTCAGCTAATGTTTTGAGAGAATTGAGGCTTGTTCCTAAATTTAATGAAAGAGATCCAGACATCTTTTTTGTGATGTTTGAGCGCTTGGCTGATGCTTGCGGGTGGTCTGACTCCATGCGGTCAACACACACTGATGTTGCAGTGTGTGTTGACTGGCAGAGCTCAGGAGGCTTATTCTTCTTTGAGTAACAGGGAAAGTACAAGTTATGTTTCAGTGAAAGCTACTGTTCTCAAGGCGTATGAGCTGGTGCCCGAGGCATACCGCCAGTGGTTTAGGAGTTGGAAGAAAGGTGACAAGTCTCATTTAGAGTTTGCTTGTGATTTGTCCGCTCATTTTGATCGCTGGTGTAGTGCAGTGGAGGTTGATTCTTGTGAGGCTCTCCGTGATTTAATTATTCTAATTATTATTCTTAAAAACTCTGTGCCGGAGCGTTTATCAGTGAGCGGAAGGTGAAGACGGCTGCTGAGGCCGCTTCTTTCGCTGACGATTATGTTCTTGTGCATGGTGGGGATGGTTTTGTTGCTCGCGGTGGCAGCGGGCATAGGGACAACTCCTGGGCTGGAGATGGTGGGTCTGCTAGTTCAGGGAGACAAGAGGAACTGCTGCAGAAGAATGACCGTGGTTTTGGTGGGGCTGACAAAATTTGTGATTATTGTCATAAACGAGGGCACTGGAGGCGTGATTGTTTTGCTTTGAGGCCCAGGTCTAAGCAGACTGGACCTAGTGCTAGCCCCAAGCCAGTCTGTTGCACCTGTTACTGAACAGTGGTCAGGTTGTGAGGCACAGCTACATGTGTCATGTGCAGAGCTGAAGTCTTTTGAGCCTTTCATGAGTGAAGGTTCTGTGTCTTTGGTAGGTAGCGTTGAGAAGGTGCGAATAAAAATATTGCGCGACACTGCTGCTTTTGATTCGTTCATTTTAGCATCAGCCTTACCATTTTCAGATGACACGTACATTGGGTCTTTCATTCCTGTACTTGGTATGGGGCTAAGGGTTCTTAATGTACCACTGCATAAAATGATGTTGTCCTGTGATCTGTTTCAGGGGGAAGTGACAGTTGGTGTGCGTCTCTGGGCTCTGCCCTTGGATGGGGTCACGATGATTTTGGGTAATGATATTTGCGGGAGTTGGGTGTGGGCTGATGGTCCACCTCCTGCTATTGTGGCACCAGAGCCCCTGGTTAGCAGTAACCCTGACAAAAGTGAGGCAGAGTTCCTTGATGTGTTTGCCGCGTGCGCTGTGACGCGTGCGCAGTCAAAGTCCACTGTGAAAGTTGATACTCCTGAGCACAATGATGTGATATGTCCTGATGTTCCCTGGTCTGTTTCCCACAGTGAGTTGGTGAAGGAGCAGCAGGCTGATGAGTCCCTGGGGGCTTTGCTGGAGATGGCTCTTCCTGTTGGTGAGATGAAAAACCACGCTCAGTGTTATTTTGTTGAGAATGATGTATTGATGAGAAAGTGGGTACCTCAGCAGGAAGACTTTGTTGGTGATCCTCTTTACCAAGTTGTTGTGCCTTCTAAGTTTCGCAGTTTGACGTTGCAGGTTTCCCACGATGAGTCCGGCCATTTGGGGGTCAGGAAGACGTACGACCGTATTTTTAGGTATTTCTTTTGGCCACGTTTGAAAAGAGATGTGTCAGCATACATAAAGTCATGCCCTATGTGCCAGCTTACCAGCAAGCCGAACCAGAGCTTGAAGCCTGTGCTATTGATTCCAATACCAGCTATAGCCCAGCCTTTTGAGCATTTGGTAATAGATTGTGTGGGGCCCTTGCTTCCTTCTAAATCAGGTGCTAGTTACTTGTTAACTGTGATGTGCCAAAGTACAAGGTATCCTGCTGTGTACCCTCTGTGCATGATCACAGCTAGGTCTGTGGTGCGTGCTTTAACACAGTTTATGTCCATCTTTGGTGTTCCCAGAGTCATACAGTCAGACCAAGGGTCAAACTTTTCATCCCATTTGTTTTCCCAGATTTTGAAGCAGTTGTGCGTTCAGCATAATCGGGCATCTGCGTATCATGCTCAGAGCCAAGGTGTCCTGGAACGTTTTCACCAGACACTTAAATCTATGTTGCGTGCATACTGTGTTCAGCTGAAGGATGACTGGGAGGAAGGCTTGCCATGGCTGTTACTGGCTGCTAGGGAGGTTGTCCAGGAGAGTACAGGGTTCAGCCCCAATGACCTGGTGTTTGGGCATAAGGCGCGGGGCCCATTGGCACTTTTGCAGGATAATTGGAAGGAGGTAGAACCACCTAGAAACCTTCTGGAGTATGTTAATGGCTTTAGGTACAGGCTGTATAAAGCCCAGGAGGCGGCTAAGGGCAAGTTGTCTTCTGCACAGGGCAAGATGACAAAACTTTATGATCGGCAGGTTGAAAATCGTGTCTTTCTCTCTGGAGACCAGGTGCTTGCTCTATTGCCTATTGTGACATCTTCCTTTCAGGCAAAGTTTTCTGGTCCATATACTGTGGTGAAGAAGGTTTCAGATCAGGACGTTTCCAAACGCAACCAACTAGCTGGTTTGATTAAAGGTTTTCCATGTTTGTTTGGTGATACACCTACTCGCACACATTTAATTGAGCATGACATAGACATTGGAGATTCCTAACCTATCAAGTAGAGGTGTCCACCCAGAGAAATGTAGGTTCCTTGATGATGAGGTTAAATACATGTTGGAGAATGATATTGCAGAGCCATCAGGTTCTAGTTGGGCTTCACCTTGCTTGCTTGTGCCAAAGTCAGACAACACACCCAGATTTTGTCTTTTCTTTTCTGACTTTCGTAAAGTTAATAATGTCACAAAACCAGACTCTTTTGCTCTTCCTAGGATGGAAGACTGCATTGACCAGGTGGAGTCAGCTAAATTTGTCAGCAAGTTCGATCTGCTGAAAGGCTACTGGCAGGTTCCATTGTCGGAGAGGGCGCAAGAGATTGCTACATTTGTTACACCCACAAGGTTGTTTTCTTATCAGGTGATGCCTTTTGTTTTGAGGAATGCACCAGCGACCTTCCAAAGCCTGATGAACAAGGTTGTTGGAGACCTGGAAGGTTGCTCGGTGTACCTTGATGATGTGGTTATCTATTCTGATGAGTGGGATGTTCATCTTGACCGCATTGAAAGGCTGTTTGTCCGTTTGGCTCATGCTCATTTGATGGTTAACCTGGCCAAGTGCAAGTTTGCGAAAGCTACTGTTTCTTACTTGGGTCGTGTTGTGGGGCAAGGCAAGGTGTGTCCTGTGCGTGCAAAGGTCCAAGCGATTGATGGTTATGCTCCTCCGGCAACTAAAAAGGAACTGATGCGTTTTTTGGGACTAGTTGGGTTCTACCGCTGTTTCTGTAGGAACGTTTCCACTGTGGTTGCTCCCCTTAGAAATTTGTTGAAGGGCAAGGTCAAGTATGTTTGGTCCGCAGAGTGTCTGAGTGTCAGACTGCATTTGAGAATGTGAAAGCACTCATTTGTAATGCTCCTGTTTTGGCTGCTCCTCAGTGGGATAGGGAGTTTAAGATTGAGGTTGATGCCAGT
This sequence comes from Epinephelus fuscoguttatus, assembly GCF_011397635.1. NCBI lineage: Eukaryota > Metazoa > Chordata > Actinopteri > Perciformes > Serranidae > Epinephelus > Epinephelus fuscoguttatus. The sequence continues at coordinate 43,874,981 of NC_064760.1, forward strand.
TATGTTGGTGCTGGAGCAGTGTTGTTGCAGTGTGATGATTTGGGAGTGGACAAGCCAGTCTGCTATTTTTCACGGAAGTTCAATATCATCAGCTGAACTACTCTGTAATAGAAAAAAAAACCGCTGGCTTTGATTCTGGCTTTGCAGCACTTTAGTGTGTATGTTGGCTCTGGACCTGTGGTGGTCTTCACAGACCACAATCCTCTGACTTTTCTGAACTCTTTGCAGTGTCCAAATCAGCGGCTGATTCGTTGGGCACTGATGTTGCAGTCCTATAGTTTGAACATTTGCCATATCAGGGGACAGGACAATGTAGTGGCGGACGCGTTGTCTCAGGCTCCTTGCCATTAATTTTGTGTTATGTATATTAATTTAACCTCCGCTGTGTCCCTTCTTACTCTTCCTCTCCCTCTTAACTCTTAAATTTGGCTTCAGGATATCAGTTGCTGAGGATGGAGTGGAGAGGCGGTGGGCTGATGTGGCCACGTAAGCGGTGAGGTGTTTTCTTCTTTTTTTCTCCTTTAGCATTATATTATGTGATTACAGTATTGGTATGTTTTATATTTAATTGTTTTAAGGGGTGGCTGACTGGGCGCCAGGGTTCCCTTTGGGACCCTGACTTTATGGGGGGGAGTGTTACGGCCTTGTGGCCTTGTGGCCCTGTTTCCTGTGTACTAGTTGTGCTCTCTGTTGCAGGACTAATTGGTGCCTGATTGCCAACCAGGTGCACCTGGCTGGTGCACCTGCAGGATAAATGGACCCACCTACCCGGGCGCCAGCCTCTCTCTTTGACTTTCCACCACAGCAGACCTTTGTTCCCCTTTTTGCTTTTGTTAGCTTATGTTGTCGCACATACAACACACACCATACATTGTTCACAGCACTCACACCCTTACACACACTACTGATACTGATACTCACATCCCATTCCTTCTTCAGTCTTTATTTAATAAATACTTTTGTTAAATTTTGATCAATGCGTGCACATCTCCTTTTTTTTTGTTGTGGCTTGAGAGCCGGTCGTAACAACTAGTTCTTAACTTTCTGTTTAAACGATTAAAAGTAACATTAAAATTATGTCTAGATGTGATGACTTTGCAAATAACACGAATTTCAAAACAGAATTGACATGCTTCGTTCTCAATGGGTGACACTTCAAATAGCTGATTAGATGGGATATGGGCTGTATAGATAGAGAAATTACTGCAGGCAACAGCGGAGAGAGGGAGAGGGTGGACCCAAAAAGGGGTTACGTGTCTGTGTGCATGCGCGTGCGTGTGGAGCCAGATCAGGTGCAGCAAAAGCCACTGTATTTTTGCTGTTCATAAGTTTTTATTGAAATTATTCAAACGAAAAAAAGCGACGTTCAGATACCCATAAGCAATGATGTTGTAAATCCCATCTCAATATTTGACTTTTTTTTTTTTTTTTTTGCTGTCCTGGAATTGTCCCAGACACATCATCTTTGTGTCCCAGTAGCAATTTTTGTAATAATAATAATAATAATAATAATAATAATAATAATAATAATAAACTTTATTTATATAGCACCTTTCATACAGGGAGGTGTAGCTCAAAGTGCTTTACAACAAAATAAAAACAGACAAATACAATTAAAAAACAAAACAAAAAAAAAACAAGTGCAAATCCTGCACAATGAACCCAAGAACAATATTATATGTAAAAGATAAAAGTAAAACAGCGGAATGCATGGCAGCAGATAAAAAATGTGAAGGATGGGGATAAAAACCAGGGAATAATGACATTTATTCAACACTGCTTTCAAGTAACTAAGTTTTCAATTGTCGTTTGAAAATGTTCACAGAGCTTGTATGTCTTATATCCTTGGGTAGTGAGTTCCATAATTTTGGTGCATAGTTAAAAAAGGCTGAGCTGCCAATTTTCTTATTAGAGTAGTTTGTATTTAAAAAGCTGGCAGCAGAAGATCTAAGAGGCCATGAAGGATTATAAAACGACAAAGAATTAGTAATGTAGGCTGGTCCCAACCCATTAAGAGCCTTAAAAACAAGTAAAAGCACTAAAACCGAAAAGATACTGGAAGCCAGTGAAGGTTAGCTGGGGTGATATGCTATCTCTTTCTTGTTCTAGTTAACAGCCTGGCAGCAGAGTTCTGAATTAATTGTCATTTGTCAATGGATTGCTTTGGAAGACCAGTGAAGAGAGCATTACAGTCATCAAGTCTGCTTGAAATGAATGCGTGTACCAGTTTTTCGGTATCTTGTTGGGATAGGAATGGTCGCACCTTTGAAATATTTTGTAAGTGAAAAAAAGCTGTATTGGTCACCTTCTTTATGTGAGATTTAAAATTTAGGTCTGAGTCAAGGATAACACCCAGGCTCATGACTTCAGATTTAACCTGCACAGCCAAACTGCCAAGTTTGGAAAGAATTATCTCCTGTTTTGCTTGGGGACCAACTAATAAGATTTCGGTTTTGTCACCATTTAATTTAAGAAAATTGGTTTGCATCCACTTGTCTACTGCAGCCAATCCAGATGTTTGACGACAGATGGATTGGTCATCACTTGGGTCTGGTGAAATATATAGTTGGGTGTCATCTGCATAGCTGTGGAAATTGAGGTTATGTTCTCTGATGACGTCACCTAATGGAAGCATGTACAGTGAAAAAAGCAGAGGACCAAGGCAGCTACCCTGAGCAACACCAAACGGTAATTCATGTATACCTGATACATGATATATAGTAACAAAAATCTTTCTTCCCGTTATATATGAGCGGAACCAATTTAAACCACACCCAGAGAGGCCAGCCCAGTTCTCAAGTCAGTCAATAAGAATATTGTGGTCTATGGTGTCAAAGGCAGCACTTATGTCTAGTAAGACTAGAATGGAGACCTTGTTAGCATCAGTGCTAGTTCTGAGATCACTGACAACTTTGGTGAGGGCTGTCTCAGTGCTGTGATTTGCCTTGAACCCTGAAACTTTTAGAAAATATTATTTTTGTTCGGGAAATAGATAATTTGGTTAAAGACAACTCTTTCTAGTATCTTACTTGAAAATGGGAGATTTGGTACAGGCCTGTAGTTACTTAAAACATTAGCATCTAGGTTTGTTTTTTTTCAGCAGAGGTTTTATAGCTGCAATTTTGAAAGATTCTGGGAAACAACCGGTTTCAAGGGACATGTTAATAATCTTACCGACAGAGTGAAACATACAGTTAAAACAATTCTTAAAAAGTATGGAGGGGACTGGGTCAAGACAGCACGTTGAAGTCTTACTCTCACTCAGGAGCTTATAAGGTTCCTGATCAGAGATAGTAGTGAATTTCGATAGGCTTTCGAGATTTTTGCTGGGCCAATTAATGCTGTTGTAAGCATTTATGACAATAGTCGCTCTTATGGAGGTAATTTTGTCAGAAAAGAAGGTTGCGAATTCCTCACATCTAGTGGAGGTCTAGTGGACATTTGGTCCAGAATGTCATTGGCAGGGATAGGGTTTAGTAACCGGTTTATAGTTGAGAACAATGTTCTTGGATCATTGTTACTCTCAGTAATCAACTTGGAGAAATGAGCTCTTCTTGCAAAGCGTATGGCACATTCATTCATTCATTCATCTTCTAACCGCTTCATCCTCTTGAGGGTCGCGGGGGGGCTGGAGCCTATCCCAGCTGACATCGGGCGAGCGGCAGGGTACACCCTGGACAGGTCGCCAGACTATCGCAGGGCTGACACATAGAGACACACAACCATTCACGCTCACATTCACACCTATGGACAATTTAGAGTTACCAATTAACCTAGTCCCCAATCTGCATGTCTTTGGACTGTGGGAGGAAGCCGGAGAGCCCGGAGAGAACCCACGCTGACACGGGGAGAACATGCAAACTCCACACAGAAGGGCTCCCACGCCCGGGATCGAACCGGCAACCCTCTTGCTGTGAGGCGAGAGTGCTAACCACCACACCACCGTGCCGCCCACGCGTATGGCACAGTTAAAAGATAATATTTGTTCCTTGTAAATATTACGATGGACCTCTAGACCCCGGGACGTCAGGACACTGTTAGTTTCGAGCCCTGAGAGCATATCAATTATGATAGCTTTATAAACTGTTATCAAATTTCTATTATGTGCTTATAATGCTCCAATATGCAATAATAACTCTGTTAATTATGCTATAATTAACACTTACATAGTCTTATTAATGGTAATAGACATCTCATTATCTCATTTTAAAGTGCTCATTAACTGTTAATTGGTGCTTATTTACGCTTATTACAGTACCTTAATATAAAGTGTTACCCTAATGTTATCAACACAAGGCTATAACATTTTACATTGTATAAATTTTGCCTAGCTGTCCTCTACTCATATATAGCCCGGTACAACAGCAACATTTAACAAAGGTAATGTTACAAAATCATTATAACTCACAAGGTTCACCGACAAAACAACTGTCTTATACTAAACACATTTTCCAAACAAATACAACATGCTAATGTTATTAGCACACTCTGGCATTTTACATTGTATAAATTTTACATTGTATAAACACAGGTGGAGATTCCCTCTACTCATATGAAGCCAGAATAAATCACACAAAATGCTTTTTTTGGGGTGGCTTTATTGTTTTTACAATTTATTGTTTCTAATCTATGAGATAAAAGTAAATAAAAGTTTCATTTCTACTGAGGAAAATGATTTTCACCTTACAAAAACAGACAGGAGGTCTACATCACCGCAATGTGTAACCAAGCGGGTGTGGGGGTGTACGTGCGAGCATGTGTGTGTGTGTGTGTGTGTGTGTGTGTGTCTCTAATCATATGGCTGCACTTCTTACATGTGTGGCTATGTGACAGGGCAGGGGCTTCTATATAATTGTGTTAATGTTTTTCTGGATTTTAATGTGTGATATTTTGTTTTTTAATGTAAAGCACTTTGAGTTTACTTGTAATGAATTATGCTATATAAATAAAATTGACACTGACATTATTTACATTTCTGGGGAGCTGCTCATCAGATAACAGCATAGGTTACGGTGTAGGCTCTGCGTCTAGGTACAGTGTCAATTCGACGCATAAGTATAAATCCCGCTTAAGACAAAAAAGTAAGTAAGAGGCAAGAAGGCTGAAGACTAATGTTTGATCTGCATACAAACACAGACAGAGCCTTCTGTCCATACTCTACATTCATGTCATCCATATTTGTACATGTTCTATGAAAGCTCACGGATACGGACAAAATAAAGCAGTACAGATGGAAATCGTGGGGGTAGAGTAGTTCCAGTGAGATAAGACTGTAGAATACAGCGAAGACATTATAAAAATGGCATAAAGGAACAAAATGGTAATATAGTGGAAAGAATTCTCCGTTGACATAATGCAGTGTATTTAATGATTTCACAGACCACCACTGCCCACAACGTTGCCTCTCTTAAAAGGTACATTATTACAACCTCCTCCACTGTTGCCATGTTTGTTGTTGTCAGAAACTTTTGACTCTGCCCCTCACCTAGTGGATGTATCTATGCCAATATGGCGAGGATAAAGTGAAAAGAAATTAAGCTAAATAATTTGACAAAAAAATAAAAAATACAAGAAAAAGAACCGATAACGCCACCCTGGGAATTTCACCCAGAGAATTAATCTCTACAGGTATGTAGTGAGCGAGTTAGATCGTCACTTTTTAAACATGACAGGCTTTGTCATAGTGTGCAGTGTTGTGCAGTCTGTAATAATATGTTTGTAGACTCATGGAAAAAGAACAAGAAACATTGATAAATATGTTTGGGTATTTTCAAGGCAAGCCAAGGGTAACCAGTTGTCTCAGGTCAGCCCAAATCAAAATGTTACCTGGATGCTGACGTAATTTACTAATACCTGAGGAAAGCCATGCGCTCTGTGAGTCTCAGTGGCTCTCACAGGTAGACGTGTGGTTTGTGTTATATTGTCTTTTGTTGACGTGAAATCGAGTCCAGCTTGACGCAAATTTGTGTATATCATATTTTCTTTCCTTTCTTTTTTTAATGTCGCTGGTACGTAGTGCTCACTTGCAGAAGCATATTCGCTGTGGTAGATGTGGGCTGAAACTTTAAAATCGCCAGTAATATGTTGTGTATGTTTGTGAATTTGTGATGAATCTGCTGACGGAGGCGAAGCACATCTGCAGCTGTTCCGTAAGGAAACCAATTAAATTGGAAACCAGTAGGGACATAACACCGGCAGCCATCGGCGTTTACCTGGTTGTTTCCGCTGCCGGCCATCACCACCGTGTGCGAAGCAGTGTAGCCCGAGGCAAATGCACAGTGATTGAATTACTCCACCAACCTTATTTGCTGTCTCGCCTCTGCTGTCCGAGTGGAGTGGAGGGGCTACTGGAGGCCCGTATGGCAAGCCGTTTTAACATTTAATAGCTAGACTGGATATTCATTACTGATATCTGCAACATAATTTTGCCTAGTCAAAACTCCTATTCAAATTATCTGTAATTAGATTTTGACTAGTCAAAACTCTAATTACAGATATCTGTAATTCAGTTTTGACTAGTAAGATTCAAATAATAAGATTCGAATAATGTTCCCCTCTGGCTAATATTGTGTTGTTTCCCGCAGCATCACCTCCACGATTGGGGATATGTTTATGCATAGCAAAGCTAACTGCTTGGGGTTGGGGTTAGGGGTGAGGAAGGGTGCACATTACGTCCCCTCCCCGTGAGACGACACCGGCACTGGGCCCGGGGGGGGGGGGCAAGCCCGGCCACTCACAAGCCGCCTCTTCCTGCAGCTCCGGATTGTCCAGGGTCTGGAGCCGGTCAACCTGATTCAAGTGCTGCTGGGAGCCCACCGGAGGCAGAGCCTCCGCTGGGTCGCAGCCAAGCGGTTCAGCCAGTTTACGATCTGTATTTTCTAAACATCAGACTAGAAAGCTGTTTCTCAGACTCCACTAAACAATAAAATAATTTTAAGTAACACTGCTTTCCTGAGCTCTATAAATCTGTCATCTGATGTTTTCATTCGGCTGAATAAAAGTTTTAGTTTAGATAGGCTAATCAGGATATTTTTCTGTCATGCCACCTTAATTATTCCAGTGAGCTTTCAGTTTTAGCTCAGACTCAAAGAGGCAGATTTAGCTAGAGCAGAAAGATTTTGTTGTGCTGCCACTGGGGGGTGGGATGAGACAACTGACAGATGATTTATGATTGGTTTGGAATTTATTGCATAATAAATCTCAGAGATAACCACAGCCAAATCAAACCCAATTTCAAGAATGTACAAAAACTTAAAAGACAGATATTTCAAGTTTGGATGGAAACTGATTTCTAATTGTTTTTACATGTTTAATATTATGTACATAAGACCCTAAATTACATAGTTAGAAGGCTATTGTGGATTTGGGTTTCCAGAAGCTCAAAACTGAATTACGGATATCTATAACGTCATTCTGACTAGTCAAAACTACAGTTACAGATATCTGTAATTCACTTTTGACTAGTAAGATTCAAACTATTTTTGCCATTCATGTGTATGGGGTTTGTCATTATAGATATCTCCAATGTGGTTGCGGATATGCCTTTTTATAGAAAAGGTCAGAGAAAGGGTTGACAAAGGAGGTACTGTTGGTGCAGCGTTCTTAGACCTGCGTAAAGCCTTTGACACTGTGAATCACAAAGTCCTTCTAGCTAAACTATCCACCTTTTAATTTCTCCCCATTAGCAATCAGCTGGATTGAAACATATTTAACAGGAAGACATCAACATGTTATCATTAGCAACCAACTATCTCCAGCTCTTGACTTGTGTACTGGAGTACCACAAGGGTCAATACTTGGACTGCTCCTGTTCTCACTATATATCAATGATCTACCATAATTATGTCCAGATGTGGAGACACAGTTATATGCAGATGATACAGTGATCTTTGTGCATGCCAAGACAAAGCAAATGGCTGCTGATAAACTAAACTCCGCCCTGCAGCGTATCACCAACTGGCTCAACTGTTCCTCCCTCCAACTAAATGTTAAAAAAACGGTGGGAATGTTTTTTACAAAAAGACAATGTAACATTATGCCAGAAATTAAAACCTCAGGCCAAAACATCACCATTGTGCCAGAAATCAAATACCTGGGAATCATTATTGGTTGCAATTTGACTTTTAAAGCACATATTAAAAAAGTGTCCAAAAGAGTGAAGTTTAGCTTAACTAATTTCAGATACATACGGAACACAATGACTCTACATGCTGCCATGCTATATGTGAATGCTATGATCATGCCACATTTAACATATTGTCTCACAAGCTGGAGACAAACAAACAGTTTGACATTGAAACCACTGGCCACTCTCTATAAGCAAACTGTTAAAGTACTGGATAAGAGACCAAACAGCTCCCATCATTGTCCGATTCTGAAAAAACATAAACTTCCGAGTTGGGAAGATGTAATAAAATACAGAAACATCTGCCTTGTCCACAAAATTTTGCACAATACAGCTCCTCCCCCTCTTAACTCACTCATAACTCTTAACGTAACAGTAACAGTCAGACTACCAGAAGCATTACACGTGGCGACCTGTTAGTCCCCTTCAGGAAAAGTACATTTGGTCAACTATCCTTCTCAGTTAGAGCCACTCAGAATTGGAACTCTCTACCCACCCAAATCAAAGACATACATACATACTCCACCTTCACTGCACACTTAAAAACCTGGTTCGCTGACAACTACACCTGCACACACTGGACTGGATTGGATATGACATATGTGTTGCATGTAACATGATCATAGTGATAGATGTTGCCCATCTGTTTTTGTGATTATATGTGCTGCTTCTGTGTTGTGATCATTGTGATGTGCTGCATGGGATTATATGTGCTGCTTCTGAGTTGTGAACATCGTGATGTGCTGCATGTGATTATATGTGCTGCTTCTGTGTTGTGAACATGTGATGTGCTGCATGTGATTATATGTGCTGCTTCTGTGTTGTGAACATTGTGATGTGCTGCATGTGATTATATGTGCTGCTTCTGTGTTGTGAACATGTGATGTGCTGCATGTGATTATATGTGCTGCTTCTGTGTTGTGAACATTGTGATGTGCTGCATGTGACTGTATGTGCTGTTGATGTTGCTGGGAATGCTCTGGGACATGTATGGTTGGGCATGCTGCCTGCGTATGTACATGTGATTTTATGTACCACCGGTATGTTGTGTTTTAGTGAGTGCATTGATGCTGCTTTTTCAGCCCTGCATGTTCTGCACTGCTTCTGTATTGTATTTTAGCATTGATGTTATAACTGTATTGTATTTGTATTTTAGGTTGCCTATCATAATCTGGCCGGGGACTACAGCTGGAAATTAGCCACCTCGGCTAAAGCTGCCCTATTTACTGTTTTGTTTTGTTTTGTTTTGGTTTTTTTTGCTACAGTTAATTAATGGGGATTGTCCATGAAACTATAAATAAATAAACTAAACTAAACTAAATATGTTTTAGTAAGAGGGGAACCACACCACCAAATAAAAGAAAAAGATCAGATAAGTGAGGACGGGACAAAACGCGAGTGAATATCGGCGTTGCTTATTCCAGGTGGAAAGAACTCCTAAAGGAGAAGGATTTCACAAGGGATGTGGAGGTTGCCTGCTTTCTGCTAGACAGGTAATTCAATATGATATTTTAAAATCATTTTGGCTTCATGTTTGCAACTACTTTTCCCTCTCGTCTAAGTTTGAGTGACGCCTACGTTTACGTGCTAATGTTATCGTAGCCTTGACTAACATTATCCCAGAGCTACAGCTAAATGGTTCACCTAGCCTACAGCCTAATCTGTCAATTCCTCTCGTGAAGGCTGCCACCCTCTCCTCCTCCTCTTCCCTCTGGGTAGCCAAGACATACCTCTTCACCTGGCCGTTCCTGCACCGCCTCTACCCCCTCGCCCTCTTCATCTCCCTGGTCTTCCTCCTCTCCGTCTCCCTCTTCCTCATCTCCCTGTGTCCTGTGGAAGAACACTCTGGAAACGCATATATTATAATCGTACCAACCTATATTTGCCGCACTGTGCTGTGACTATCACATAAAACGTGTTATTTTAGCATTACTGTGCTAATGCTTGTGTTACCAAAACAATTAGAAATAAAACACTCCTAACATATATCTCACAGATAACCTATATCTCACTGGTAAGCTATAACATATCGCAACATGGTTTAGATTCCTAAATAAATATTCACCTCGTCGCTAGATACTCCTGAAAAACTTGAAAAACTCTACTGTCTGCGCAAGGCTTTTTGTCCTACGAGGCCACTGTCATTTACCTGATGGGAGGGGTGAGTGAGTGAGCGTGAGTGAGCACTGCAATCTAGAATTTGACCGCTGATGTCACTGTTACTCACCATTTTTACACACTGAGGCTTTAAACCTAACCACATGCTTTTCTTGCGTAAACCTAACCATGTGCTTTTGCTGCCTGTACCTAACCACATGCTTTGCTGACATCTCTTCATTGGTTGCGGCATCCATGTCAACAGTAGATGCAGGGAGATACCTAGCGGTTAATATGGAGACTTGAAAGGCCACTAACAAAACAGCAATATGAGACGACTTGGTATGAGAACATGTTATACGGAACAGATCACCCTCTACATATTTCATTCGATACAACTGTATCCACAGGCCACACAGAGCCACACATTGTTACACAATCCTATGTGACTGCTATCTAAAGCTTTCTTTTCTTCTTTTTGAATTGAATATGTCCAGTGGGTGTGTAGGCCTCTGTTACTTTAACTGTTAACCATTTTGAGATGAGGTGCTAGTCTTGTTGACACTTGATGCTACAGGCATATCTTGGTCTGTAGCTATAGTATGTTGATAGAGATTCATTTCAGCCTGGATAATGAACATGTAACTGTTCACATTTCACTTTTTGTGACATGAAATCTCTCTTTAATATTTGCTTGTCAGCTGGATAGAAACAATACTATGATCTGTCACCAGAACATCAAAACAGAGACAGACAGGCGGAGAGATCATCTACTTCTTCCACTTGTCTCAGACATCAAAATGAGTCTGCTAAATGATATAAATAAAGCTCAGTGGCTGTTGTGAACCAAAGGGTTATAAAAATACCTCTTGTAAACTTCTCCCTGACACACAGTGACACCTTTGTTGAGGACTCATTTCAGCTTTTAGTGTTGAAATAGCTGAGCTGTGCTGTGATAACATAGACATTTAATCTGCGCTGTAGAAGGGCTCTATTGTTGGTTGATGTGTTGTTCTTTGTTACTCACTCAGAGAGACATCAACATTGACATGAGCCTTTTTCTGGTGTATGAGAATGAGATAGAATCAGTTTCTATGACAGAGAGACGGAACAAGGGAAAAGCAGAGAGAGATAAAAAAGCAAGGAGTGAGCCCAAGAGATGACAGCTGGCTGTTGTCCACAGAATAGCCTAATCCGTCCCAAAGGAAACTGGAGTGTGTGTGTGTGTGTGCATATGTGTATATTTTTGTGTTGAATCGTGAGCTTTGCATCAATCCTCTGTTACATTAGGGATCCTGTTCAGCAATATGACGATGAACAGGATCGGGTTTGCCAGAGCAGAGCAGGTTTGCCTCCTTTCAAGAAACACAGGCCTTCCCCCCAGGACTTTCCACTGGAGACGCGTGTTTTGAACTGAGTGAATTTTTAAGATATATCTTCAACATGTGTCTTTTCCTAAACTTAACCACAGTAACTTTACATGCCTTACCGCCATAATTTAAATTATGTAACTGTACCTTCAGAATGTAACGTCATTTATGGGGCGCAAATTTGTAGGATATCATATGAACTTTTGTGCCTGCATGTTCATAGGATAAGATACGAACCGTGCTATGAGAGTATGTTGATCATATCAGTGTTTGTGTGTACTGTTAAGGCATACATATCGGAATCATAACAAATGGCATGTCAAAACTCAAGACAGACAGTAATTTGACAGTGCAGTGGCTTTGGAACAAGAAAAGCAATTCATCACTGTATCGGTGAAGGTGAACTGTACCGTTGCTCAACATACAATACGTTCTCACTAGGGCTGTAGTCTCCTGGTCGACTGGCCGATTATTTGGTCGATATGCTCTTGTCCGACCAAATTCAAATTGGTCGAATAATCGCTGTGTTACTTTCATAAGGAGAAAAGTGCTACATCAATAGCTTTCCAGGATTAATCCATTATTTCCTGCGGCGGGGGGACAGGCTAAGTTGTGAAAGCTGTGAAAATGGGTGTGTTTTCAAAACACCCTCTTTGTTTACACAACGTTGAACTCGCCCACCCTAACGCTCAGCGTCGCGGTGACACAGACTTCCTGTCAGTTTCTGTATACTGACACCATTTCCCTCAGTGGAAACGAAGCTTGTATTTACTTGTATTTCACAGATAAGAAACAATAAACTGAAGACAGTAAAGACTAAAATAGCATTTTAAGTCTTGTGTTTGATTTATTCTTCAGGGATTTATACTTCGGGATTTATCCTGGTTTCTTATGAACAGAGGAAATCTCTAGCTAGGTTAATTTATACAATGTAAAATGCCATAGGCTGGCGCTAATAACATTAGCATGTTGTATTTGCTTGGAAAACGTGTTTAGTATAAGACAGTTGTTTTGTCGGTGAATCTTGCGAGTTGTAATGGAGCCAAATTATGTACCGTTACCTTAGCCAATAGCCAATTTGCGTACTTGTGTTTGAAATGGTCTCTATTAAGCCATATTTAATGTGTGTTTTGAATCAACTAAACTTTACAGCCTCCACTGCAGACTAATGTTTTGGAGGTGTAACTGCAGAGTGACACAGACACACCACCGCAGAAGTAAAAATAATGTGCAGATTTTTTTTCTTCCCATGACTAATTGATTAGTTGAAGATTATGTACGACTTCAGTCGACCTAGATTTTCTTTGGTTGACTACAGCCCTAATTCTCAACCCGACCTTGTCATGCAAGGTGATATTCGATATGAAATGCAAGGTACCGTGGGTGCGTTGATTGTTGACGTTCTGGGACGACATGTCAAATTCAGCCTTGTCTGTTTTAAAATACACGTCTGTTTTCACAGGAATTTTGCATAGTCTCTTTTTAAAATATATGCACTACATTGCTACAACACCATGAATTGACATTTTGCCAACACACACACGGTTGGGTTTAGGCAGCAAAACCATGTAGTTGAGTTGTTGGATCCATCCACCACCCCTCCCACCCTACCGTACTCTGTCTTTCAGCGGTCCTAGCAAGCTCAATTTTTGAGCTACCGCAAAGATATTGGTATCCTTGTAAACTAGACAAGTTAGGGTTTCCAATGGTACCAAGGTTATTAAGCTCAACTGTTGGGAAGGGGGTCTAAATAGGCAATGATTCAAAGTTATGCTCAATTTTTGCTAGGAAAAAACAGCTATGGTCATTTTCCAAAAGGTCCCTTGGCCTCTCACCTAAATATATTTGAGAGAAGATTGGTTCTCTAGGTACCCACAAGACTCCCTTTTACAGAGATACCCACTTTGTGCTATTCGGATGCTGTTTGGGGCAAGAACCAAGCAGTTTTTTGCATGCAGTACATATTTGTCATTTTCGCCTATATTGTAAAAAATGGTGTATTTGACCATTTCTGCATAATGTGCTCCCTAAAAAAATATTGGAACTCTATTGATGGAATGTAACTGCAAGCTGAGACTCTTCTGGATCTAATGGACTCAATGGGATATTCATGTGTTAGGACGTTAGTCCCAATAGTACCCATTTCATTGTAGTGAGACAAACCAGACTCTGTATGAAAAACAATAATTTATTGTTACAGTATTCATTTAGCTGAGCAGAACACAAAAACAACTAATACTTATTACATCTGGCTTGTTCTGTTACCTCACTTCTTTTAGAAAACAATTTCCTCTAGCCTATTGAAGCTTTTCGCTATTAACACCTTTCCACAATCACATTAGGCCCATACTGGATTTGGCTGTTGGGGTATGAATCCTGTTATACTTGCATGTGCTTGTTTGCCACTTGTGGTCATATGTTAAATCAAATGTGTTATTGTTTTACATGAATAGACAATAGATAGGCTAAATTATTATTTGACAAACTTGTAATATAACATCATAATCAGGATAAAGAGAGGTGGAGTGGCTTGTTGGAGTGCTGACTGCTGTAGAATGAAAAGGCGGAGAACTGGAGCATGTGGATGTGTGTATGAGGAGAGAGAGAGAGACATCTAATATTCTTCATTATTGTTCGGGTCATCTTCGATCATCTCATATTCTTCCTCCTCCTCATTTTTGTGATCTTCATTGTGAGCTTCCTTAAAGGGAAATTTAGGTTTATTTCAACCTGTCTCCTATCGTCCTAAATTTGTTTCAAGTGACTAGTGACATAAAAATAATAGTTAGCATGTTAGCCGTTAGCCTAGATACAGCCGAGGCGCATAGTAGCATCAGACCTGTTAAAACGTAAGTGAACAGGCAACCTTCAAGTGCAAAGTTAGTCCACTAAACAAGCTTTTTTCCACAAAGACCGCCTCATATCGTTAGGATAAATGTCAGAGAACATATAGAAACCTGTGACATGTAAATGTGTTGTCTTACCTTACCGGTGTGGTGCCATGTTAGCTCTGCTTTCCAAAGCACGGTCGAAATATATCTCGCAAGCTCTAGATAAAGCCCAGCTGGATACTACTCCAGATGGAGATGTCTCATCCTCGGTCACATCCAGACCTTGAAAATAAGGCTGCAACCGGTCCCATTCCTTGCAACAGAGGCATTCCTCACAGGTACACCACCAATCTCCAGAGCTACGCAGCCTTGCAGCAGCTATTCCTCCTCTCTCGTCCTCTACCTGTTGCGCCTCTCTCTCTCTCTCTCTCTCTCTCTCTCTCTCTGGTGGTCCAGATGGGTTCCAGCACTCCCTCCTCATTCTTCTCCCATCCCTGGTGAAAACTGAAGTCTAATTTATACATGTTTGAGTTTATAAAATAATGAAGCAAAACCATTTGACAACTGAATCAGACTTACCTGATCTGAATCATATGGCTTGGGCTGTTCAAAAGTTGGCATAGTTGCACGCTTGTATCCTGCCAGTCTGTGGATGCAGCAATCAAGATGTGTTGAGAGGCAGCACTGTGGTGTTGGGAGATGTCCAAGGTACACTTTTGATTTAGATGAGAGGGACTGATCCTCCCCAACCATCTTCTGGATCATCTTCACACGCATTGCATCAACCTTCTTGTCTTGACCATGACCATGTATGAAGCATGTGAAACTTTCCAGGACCTCCTTGCAGCTTTCTGACAGGTGCCACTCCACACCAAGTTCCCTGAAATGGACAGATGTGGTTTAATTTCAAGTGTCATTTGGGTCAAGGAAGTGAATTAAGAAAAGAGAGCATTATCACCCAAAGGCAGCCTGGTATTTGGGGTTCTTCTGCAGGTTCTTTAGAGGGCTCACTTTGCCCTTGCCTTTGAAGGAGCTGGTGCAATCTTCACCACTGAACACATAATATCCTAGCAAGGTATTGCAGTACTCAGAGCCTAGATCACTTGCCAACTGACTCACATTAACCAGTTGTCTGCCCCGTCCAGTACCAATGTCAGTATACACTGTCAACTTGATGTTCCGTGCATGGTACAGCAAGATGAATAGAACATCACTGTCTGGGGTGCGGACCACCGCTTGTTTGAAGCCGAGTTCGGCAGCATGATGACAGTAGAGCACAATTCTTGTGTCTGTCCCTTCTTGGTTCAATCTTAGGCTATGCACCTCCTGGGAAATGACCTAGGACATAATATTGCACATGAAGTCATAGCCTTTACCATTTTCTATATTAAACTAAGTGTAAACTAAGAAAGAACATCTGAACTTTTTATGTATTTACATTGTTGATCTACCTTGCCATTTGCTTCTGAGAGGGAGTGAGCCCAGCCTTCTACACACACAATTGCTGTCCCACAGTGTGCCAGCCGCTCTGCTGACAGTGGAGAGGCCCAGACTTTGTAGAGCAGTTGACACAACTGCTTCTTGTTGTCCTCATTTGCCAGAAACAGCTTGAAATCTGGTGCCCGCCCTGTCTGGGACCCCTCGATAATAGGTCTCTCTCCAAAGCCACGCCGTAGTCTCTCTTGTGCTTTGATGGACTCATGGTCATAACTGTCAGTGGAGAATATGAAGTTTTGTTTTGCCACCATTTTGTCCAGCACCTGCAGGCAGATCTCTCCATAGGTGTGTGGTAGATTGGTCAAGGTATGGAAGAGAGCATTTCCATCTTGGATAAACATGGAACTAACGGGGTAGTCTGGCACATGTGTGTCACTGAGTAGGTAATGTACCATAGCTGCTTTATTTGTCTTGGAGAAGAAGCCATCTGGTGTGGAGAGAGAGGGTAGTACATCACCTCTTCAAGGTCAGTTGGTTTCTCCATTAGTTGAGATTTGATGAAAAGGGTGAAGGCAAGTTGGCTCTGTTCTTGATATTGGATAATCTGCAATGGAAAGCCCAAATGTTGTGAAGTTATTTTTTCTCAAGCTTTGTAATCAGAAGTCACACAACCTCAACCATATATAAGATAGACATTACAAGACTTAAATTTGATCAAATAATCTGTTTCCTACAAATTGTGACTTTACCTTGTCCTGTGAGGAAGTGAGTTTCACTTTTTTGTTCGTGTCTGCCATCCTGCGAAGCTTCAGCCTTGGCAGCTTGTCAAAGAAGCTGACTGGATCTTTGCTCTGCAGACGTTCCTTGATGAATCTATTCTTCATCTCCTTCCCCAGGGCATCAGCTCGCAAGACGTCAACCTCAACCTCCGGAGTGACAGGTGCACCAGATGCGATGTTGTAAAGTCTGGACTTATCAGGGACACACCAGGGGTTCATAAAGCAGCTGGTAAATGTCTGCATCACTCGCTGCACTGCATCTTCACTCTTGGCGATTTCGGCTTTCTCAAGCTCTCTGTGTATTCCACTCCTGAAACTGTCTGGACTGTTGCTCATACCACACGTCTCAAGAAGTTGCTCAAAGAATTGCCGTCATGTAGAAGCAGTGCGGCAGAAGCGTGTGTATGTGTCGAACATCTTAAAGATTCCCCACAGACCACCTGAATGGAAGGGATATGATGGACATGAGTAGAGAGATGTTGAACAGTTACTGATTGTGTGTAACGGCAATAGTTATTTTATCAACTGAATAAAACTACAGTAAACCTGATGACTTGGCAAACTTCATAAAAGTCTCCTCCATGGTCTTATCAACTGCAGCAAGGCTCCTAGGGATCAACGAGCGTGCCACTAAAATCGCACCCTTGCTCAGCAGATCCAATCCACCAGGAAGAGCGAGGTCAAGGTTAGTCAAAAACGCATCAAACCAAGCCAGATACCTGAAATTAGAACACAGAAACAATACAATTACCGCAATTCAATGTGAAAAATATTTTCCCAGTAAAAGATAATTCTCGCAAGTAAATGTTTTTGTTGTGCAAGATATTTTACATTACTTGGCATAGTTCTGGCCATCATACCCAAAAAAGAGGTCAGCCATCTCACTGTTGCACTTGTGGAACAATGGCGCATTGTTTGTTTTCACGGCCAACAACAGCATGAAGAGCACATGGCAGTTGTCTATGAACGACATCCACAACACTCCTGTCTTGCCGAGGTGACCCTTCCTGACTCTGTCCTGGTAGCTGATGTAGGCTTGGATAACAGCCTTGGTTGGTTCATCATTGAGAGCAGCATCAAGATGCTCACGGTTCATCAGCTTGATCAGGTTGAACAATGCCAATGTATCGATCTCAATGCCCTCCTCCTCAATGAACACTTCTACCAGCAAGCGCTCAGCTGCCTCTGTTACGGTTTGAAGACACCAAATAGCCAGAGCCCAGTTCTATCCATTCAGCACACATTTGAGTGATGCACTTGTCACTAGTTTGGCTTCAGTCAGGATTTCTGCATACCCTGTGCCATGCATTTTGCACCCAGTGATTCTTCCTGCCTAATTAAAGCCGGTATGAAGAGGTCCAATTAGTACGATATGCCGCTTATACCTATTCATGAACTTCCAAATAATAGGGCAAGATATCTCCATACTGCTCATCCGTAGTGATCCAAGTGTCCTGAAGCCCCGACATAAAAAGTTTTGAACGTTTTAATCTGGGGCGCCGTCAGCCATTAGGTGTGCAGTTGTGCTGCTACCCACTCCCCCCTCGGATCTCTGCAAGTGTTGTGAGGACTCTAAAACTTCACCAGAGCCTCCCTCAGCATATGGGTGAGTAGATAATGGCTGAATATTAACTTTTGGGTGTACTATCCCTTTAAGGACATTAGCTTAACTGCACTGTCTCCTTCACCCAATCTGCACCTTGGTTTGCACCCAAACTCCGCCAGCTCAAAGCAAAAAGTTGTCAACTGGAACGCCTCTACAGAAAAACTGGTCTCACTGTTCACAAGGACATGTTCATGAATCACATTCTCCTCTATAAGCACTCTCTCCCTATTGCAAAATCCACCTACTATGCAGATTTAATCAGACTGGCCCATGGAAACACACAAGCATTATTCACCTTGGTTAACAGAACACTACACTCACCAGACTGTCTCCCTCCCCTCTTCTACTCAACTGATTTCTGCAATTCCATTGTGGCATTTTTCAACACTAAGATTGACCGTATTCATCAGCAACTATCCCCTCACATCTCAGCCACCTCACCCTTCCCAGCTTTCCAGATCCCTTTATCCCACCCCCTCTCCAGCTTCCAACTTCCCTCCGCTGCTAACATATTGGATCTCATCCACAAATCCAAGCCATCTACCTGTCAGCTTGATCCTCTCCCTACCTCTCTGGTCAGAGCCTCCATCCATTCTCTGACCCCTCTAATAACTGCTATTGTCCACTCTTCTCTCACTTATGGCATTGTTCCCTCAGCTCTCAAATCTGCTATAGTAACTCCAATTCTCAAGAAACCTGGTGCTGACCCCAACAACCTTCGTCCCATCTCTAATCTCCCTTTCCTTTCCAAAATTCTGGAAAAAGTTGTTGCATCTCAGGTTCATGATCACCTTTCTTTCAATAACCTCTATGAATAGTTCCAATCTGGCTTTCGCCCATTCCACAGCACTGAAACAGCTCTTGTCAAAATCACCAATGACCTCCTCATGGCTGCTAACACTGGACTCCTCACCATCCTCATCCTTCTCGATCCAAGTGCGGCCTTTGACACAATCTCCCACACCATCCTCATTAACAGATTAGCCACCATTGGATTTTCCAACACACCCCTGGACTGGTTTAAATCATATCTCTCTGGCCGCACTCAGTTGGTTCAGCTGAAAACATTTACATCCCAACCAGTCCCCCTCTCTTCAGGTGTACCCCAAGGCTCTGTGCTCGGACCTCTCCTGTTTATCATCTACCTCCTCCCTCTTGGCAGTATTTTCTGCAAATATAACATTCAATTTCATTGCTATGCGGATGACACCCAGCTCTACCTCTCTACCGCAGGACATAAAACACTCGGACTCTGCCACCTCCTTAAAAACCTGCCTCAAAACTCACCTTTTAAGACAGGCATACTCCCTTTAATCTGGACTGGAATGACCTCACTGTTGCACTTTACTGCTGTTTTATGTCTTACGTTATGTATTGCGTTTTTTGATTGTCATGTTTTATTGATTGTTTTATTATTATTATTTTTTGTATGGTGACCTTGAGTGTCCTGAAAGGCGCCTATAAATAGAATGTATTATTATTACTATTATTATTATTATTATTATTATTATTATTATTATTATTAATAATAATAATAATAATATCAAAACAGACATGATAGTAACATGCTGGCCTGACAAAAGCACTTACTGGCATAAGTCGACAACACTATTGAAACATTAACTTTTTATTACTACATAGGGCCTACTACTGTGCATGAATTAATTCTGTAACAATACATTATTGTTTTTCATACAGAGTCTGGTTTATCTAACTACAATGAAATGGCTAGAAGACAATGCTTTTGATTTAACAGGCCATCTATGTCCCAACCCTCACCTATGAGCTTTGGGTAATGACCGAAAGAATGAGATCACAAATACAAGCGGCCGAAATGAGTTTCCTCCGTGGGTTGGCTGGGCTCAGCATTAGAGATTGGGTGTGGAGCTCAGGCATCTGCAGGGAGCTCAGAGTAGAGCCACTGCTCCTTCACGTCGAAAGGGGCCAGTTGAGATGGTTTGGCCATCGAACCAGGATTATCCTGAGCACCTCCCGTTACAGGTGTCCCACTGGTAGGAGGCCTCCATGCTGGAGGGATTATATATCTCATCTGGCCTAGAACACCTCGGGGTCCTCCAGGAGGGGCTGGAAAGCATCACTGGGGAAAGGGACGTCTGGAGTGCTTTGCTCAGCCTGCTGGATGGATGGATGGATGGATGGACGGCATCAGGAGGTGAAGGGGGCAGTGGATGGTATGTGACATAGGTGAGATGCCTGCCAAGCTGCAGATCACTGCCCGACACCAACAAACAACCAGTTGTTGTTTAGTAAGACATCACGGTATTTTCACCAGCAACTGTGGCACCAAAATCAGGTACTTTATGCGAAACATGACCATTTGTGGTTGGGAAATAAATATAAAGTTGAAACATAAAGTTTCAACATATCCATTACATAATAACATGCACATGTAAAATATCCATGGTTTGCAGAAATGTACGTACACCAACATTTATTCTGTTGATTGGGTGATTGATTGGATGTATATCTAGTACTTGTTCAAAATGTAAAGCAGTGCTTTTTGTATATAGAAAATGGCAGGATACACAAAATTTCCAACCATGGACAAAAATGATAACTGTTCTAAATCATAGTTTAAGTGCTTCCAGTGGCCCATTTTGGTCTGATGACCCATTAAGACACCTCATGGAGGATGCTGTCATTTGCCTTTTAAGAAATAGCATAATCAATCTTGTTAATTTCAAAACACCTATTATGTTGATTGAGGATTTGTGTTATCTGTCTTGATTAGCTGGATGTGTGATTAATGTAATGAGATTTTCAGAATGTGAGACAAATTAGTTTCGATCAGTGGTGTGGTGTCAGGGTCTGTCTCGTCAGGGTTGTCTGCCGACATTTGTCTTAATTGTTATTTCTGTTGGCATCTCATAAACTGCTTTCACCCTCTGATCACCCTTTCCCTCCACTACTGCTCTCCACTCTTTTCTTCTCTCTCTCACTTTTTATTTATTACAATAGTAATCACATAGAAAATGAATAAAACGATTAAGAATACAATTCACAAATTGCTTAGATCTTAGTTTTACTGCAACTTGCTCATTTACCCATCTTGTTTTGCTTTCCTCACACACTGTCAACATGCACAGACCTTATGAAAACTAGAATTACTGCTTCGCACTTGTATGCTTCCATGTACCAGTCAAGTTGCACTTACAGTTTACATCCATGTCTGTGAAAACATGGATGCTTTACACACATCTTCCCAAAGAAGATCCATACAATAATAAGCACAATTTCAATTTCAAGGTGGACACCCAGGATTAGTGTCACCAAGAAGTAGTGCCACTGAGAAATGATGAATAATAGCCAGAAAAGTGTTTTATGCAGATCAGTGTTATGTCACTGTGAAGCTGACCTTTGGATATAAAATGTCATGACTTTGTTTTGTTCAAAGACTTTTTCCCCCCATAATTAGCTTGCATGATTTCTTGAGTTTTGGCCATGAACATGTTTGGAAAAACATCATTTAAACTCTGTTTTTAGCCTCGTCGTAGCCTGTAGCTCTAACTGCCTCTCTGTAGACCGCGCTCACATGTGTGCGCTTGTGCGAGATCATGAGACATGGGCACCACCTTCATGCGTGTTCACATGCTTTCGCTGGTCTCGTGCGCAAGCGCGCACACGTGAGCTCAGTGCACAGAGAAGCAGTTCGAGCTACAGGCTACAATGAGGCTAGTGCGCATGCGCCCGCGCGTGCAGCCTGTTGCAGTCGCTCCTGCTTGTCTTCTCGGTTTTCTTACTTTTTTGCTTTATTAAGTTTGGTATTTGTGCTTGGCTTTTTGTGATTGTCATTTTGAAACTGTGCCCTCTCAAAACATGCTGACTGAGAGAGTTGTACTGGTTTTCCTTACCCTGGAATTACTTATTTCATTCGGACCCGGCACCATTGCGCAACAACTTCATGGCCGCATTGTTTACTCCAGAGATCAGCTGATCGCGCTGAGGCCGGCTGGCTTGGCGGCTGGAACATCGGAGATACCAGCTGAACTGTGGAGGAAAACACACAGAGGATGCAGGGGGAGGAGGTAAACAACGGCGGAAAAAAGCAGGGTTGAGACAACGGAGGCTTATGGAGAAGAGAAGATATAAGCCGTGTCTCCCCTCTCTCATCATGGGCAACATGAGGTCACTGGCAAATAAGGTGGATGAGCTGACAGCGGTCGCCAAAAGTCAGAAGGAGTACCGGGAATGTAGTCTTATGTGCTTCACTGAGACATGGCTTCACCAGGACATTGCCCACATTCACACAGTATGTGAGCTGCCCTACCAGAGAGGAGAGGACACTGGACTTGCTGTATGCAAACGCCAAAGATGCATACAGCTGCTCCCCCCTCCCCCCTCTGGGTAGGTCAGACCACAACCTGGTGCACCTCAACCTTTTGGTGTGACAGACTGGCAGGCACTCAGACTGTGAGCCACATGGGGAGGACATCGACGGGCT
Source organism: Epinephelus fuscoguttatus (assembly GCF_011397635.1). Lineage (NCBI taxonomy): Eukaryota > Metazoa > Chordata > Actinopteri > Perciformes > Serranidae > Epinephelus > Epinephelus fuscoguttatus. The sequence continues at coordinate 43,897,688 of NC_064760.1, forward strand.
CACAGAATGCATCACGGACTACATCAGTTTCTGTGTGGACTCCATTGTCCCAGCCAGGACTGTCCATTGTTACCCAAATAACAAACCGTGGGTAACAAAGGACATCAAAGCCATCCTAAATGCAAAGAAGAGGGCCTTCAGAGCTGGTAACAGGGAGGAGGTGAGAAGTGAAGCTGAAGCTGAAGATGAAGATCAGGGAGGCTAAGGAGAGGTACAGGAGGAAACTGGGGAGGAAACTCCAGCAGAACAACATGAGAGAGGTCTGGAGTGGAATGAGGACCATCACTGGCTTCAGGACCAACAACCACAGAGGAGTTGAAGGCAGCGTGGACAGGGCCAATGAACTGAATCTGTTTTTTAACAGATTTGACACTACTGGCTCTGCCCCAACTCTTCTGCTGTCTGTCTTGGTCAACCATCTCCCACTCTGCCCTCCTCCCCCACTCCTCCCTCTCACACCTCAACACCCTCCTGCTTGACCCCCCCTCCTCCTCCTCCTCCTCCTCCTCCTCCTCACACCTCATCCCCCCGTGGTCAGACTGACTGCTCTCTCCATCATGAGGACTACACCCCTCCCCCACGTGTCGTCACCTCCACAATTCACTGCTGACCATGTGAGAAGACAGCTGATGAGACTCCACTCAAATAAGGCTGCAGACCCTGATGGTGTCAGCCCCAGGGTGCTCAAAGCCTGTGCCCCCCAGCTATGTGGAGTACTTCAGCATGTCTTCAACATGAGCCTGAGTCTCCAGAGGGTCCCCTTGCTGTGGAAGACATCCTGCCTCGTTCCTGTGCCAAAGACATCGCGTCCCAGTGGCTCCAAGGACTACAGACCCGTGGCACTGACCTCCCACATCATGAAGACCCTGGAGAGACTCATCTTGGAGCAGCTCCGGCCCATGGTCAAGCCACTTTTGGACCCCCTCCAGTTCGCCTATCAGCCCCGACTTGGAGTTGAGGACGCCATCATCTACCTGCTCAACCGTGTCTACGCCCATTTGGATAAGCCGGCGAGTACTGTGAGGGTCATGTTTTTTGACTTCTCTAGTGCGTTCAACACCATACGTCCAGCTCTACTGGGTGACAAGCTGACAGCAATGCAGGTGGATGTCCCCCTGGTGTCCTGGATTGTAGACTACTTGACTGGCAGACCACAGTATGTGCGCTTGCAACGCTGTGTGTCAGACAGAGTGGTCAGCAATACCGGGGCTCCGCAGGGGACTGTCCTCTCTCCCTTCCTCTTCACCCTCTACACCACAGACTTCAGCTATTGCACTGAGACCTGCCATCTTCAGAAGTTTTCTGATGACTGTGCTATAGTTGGATGTATCAGCAAGGGTGATGAGGATGAGTACAGGGCTGTTGTGGATAACTTTGTCACATGGTGTGAGCAGAACCATCTGCAGCTCAACGTGGCAAAGACAAAGGAACTGGCTGTGGATCTGAGGAGGACCAAGACACCGGTGACCCCTGTTTCCATCCAAGGGGTCAGTGTGGACATTGGAGAGGACGATAAGTACCTGGGGGTACACACTGACAATAAACTGGACTGGGTTAAGAACCTAACGCTCTCTACAGGAAGGGCCAGAGCCGTCTCTATTTTCTGAGGTGACTGAGGTCCTTCAACATCTGCCGGACTATGCTCAGGATTTTCTATGAGTCTGTGGTGGCCAGTGCTATCCTCTATGCTGTTGTGTGCTGGGGCAGCAGGCTGAGGGTGGTGGACGCCAACAGACTCAACAAACTGATCTGCAAGGCTAGTGACGTTGTGGGAATGGAGTGTGACTCTCTGATGGTGGTGTCAGAGAGGAGGATGCTGTCTAAGCTACGAACTATCTTGGACAATGTCTCACACCCACTCCACCATGTGCTGGTCAGGCACAAGAGTACTTTCAGTGGGAGACTCATACCACCAAGATGTACCACTGAGCACCACAGGAAATCATTCCTGCCTGTGGCCATCAAACTGTACAACTCCTCCCTCTGAGTGGCCCTGAGACTTTTTCACACACTGCAATAATTTAATTTAACTTGTGCAATAACCCCATTTCACCCTGACTGTATATATTCTGTTTGTGTAAATAATCTTGTTCAGTTTACAATATATATATATATATATATATATATATATATATATATATACAGTACAGGCCAAAAGTTTGGACACACCTTCTCATTCAATGCGTTTTCTTTATTTTCATGACTATTTACATTGTAGATTGTGTGGAGCATTGATGTGGAGTTATGTACTTAACAAAAAAAGGTGAAATAACTGAAAACATGTTTTATATTCTAGTTTCTTCAAAATAGCCACCCTTTGCTCTGATTACTGCTTTGCACACTCTTGGCATTCTCTCCATGAGCTTCAAGAGGTAGTCACCTGAAATGGTTTCCACTTCACAGGTGTGCCTTATGAGGGTTAATTAGTGGAATTTCTTGCTTTATCAATGGGGTTGGGACGATCAGTTGTGTTGTGCAGAAGTCAGGTTAATACACAGCCGACAGCCCTATTGGACAACTGTTAAAATTCATATTATGGCAAGAACCAATCAGCTAACTAAAGAAAAACGAGTGACCATCATTACTTTAAGAAATGAAGGTCAGTCAGTCCGGAAAATTGCAAAAACTTTAAATGTGTCCCCAAGTGGAGTCGCAAAAACCATCAAGCGCTCTAACGAAACTGGCACACAAGAGGACTGACCCAGGAAAGGAAGACCAAGAGTCACCTCTGCCTCTGAGGATAAGTTCATCCGAGTCACCAGCCTCAGAAATCGCAAGTTAACAGCAGCTCAGATCAGAGACCAGATGAATGCCACACAGAGTTCTAGCAGCAGACCCAGACCCATCTCTAGAACAACTGTTAAGAGGAGACTGCGCGAATCAGGCCTTCATGGTCAAATAGCTGCTAGGAAACCACTGCTAAGGAGAGGCAACAAGCAGAAGAGATTTGTTTGGGCCAAGAAACACAAGGAATGGACATTAGACCAGTGGAAATCTGTGCTTTGGTCTGATGAGTCCAAATTTGAGATCTTTGGTTCCAACCGCCGTGTCTTTGTGAGACGCAGAAAAGGTGAACGGATGGATTCCACATGCGTGGTTCCCACTGTGAAGCATGGAGGAGGAGGTGTGATGGTGTGGGGGTGTTTTGCTGGTGACACTGTTGGGGATTTATTCAAAATTGAAGGCACACTGAACCAGCATGGCTACCACAGCATCCTGCAGCGACATGCCATCCCATCCGGTTTGCGTTTAGTTGGATGGTCATTTATTTTTCAACAGGACAATGACCCCAAACACACCTCCAGGCTGTGTAAGGGCTATTTGACCAAGAAGGAGAGTGATGGAGTGCTGCGGCAGATGACCTGGCCTCCACAGTCACCGGACCTGAACCCAATGGAGATGGTTTGGGGTGAGCTGGACCGCAGAGTGAAGGCAAAGGGGCCAACAAGTGCTAAACACCTCTGGGAACTCCTTCAAGACTGTTGGAAAACCATTTCAGGTGACTACCTCTTGAAGCTCATGGAGAGAATGCCAAGAGTGTGCAAAGCAGTAATCAGAGCAAAGGGTGGCTATTTTGAAGAAACTAGAATATAAAACATGTTTTCAGTTATTTCACCTTTTTTTGTTAAGTACATAACTCCACATGTGTTCATTCATAGTTTTGATGCCTTCAGTGAGAATCTACAATGTAAATAGTCATGAAAATAAAGAAAACGCATTGAATGAGAAGGTGTGTCCAAACTTTTGGCCTGTACTATATATATATATATATATATTTACGTTTATGTTTGTTAATAATTCCTGTTTATTTAACTATATATTTGTTATACTATATATATATTTGTTAATACTACTGTTTAAATTTCTTATATTTTCACGTATCTTTCCTCTCTTGCAAGGAGCACCTGTAACATAAATAATTTCCCCTCGGGGATCAATAAAGTATTTCTGATTCTGATTCTGATTCTGAAAACAGAGTTCAAATGACGTTTTTCCATACAACTTTTTATGTCGGGGCTTCAGGACACTTGGATCACTACGGACGAGCAGTATGGAGATATTCTGTGGCTTCAATTATGGTTTTTTTGGACGTTTTAATCTGGGGCGCCGTAAGCCTCCATTAGGTGGAGTTTTGTTGCTAGCCCCTCTCCCCTTGGATCTCCGCAAGGGATGTGAGGACTCCAAAACTTCACCTGAGCCTCCATCGGCATATGGGTGAGTAGATAATGGCTGAATTTTCATTTTCGGTGCACTTTCCTTTTAAAAGACTTTCCTTGGCTTGTGTACGATCAGGCCAAAAAAGCAATGTTTTGTAAATACTGTATGGAGGCAGGCAAAACGATGGCAGGGAAGACGTCCTATGTTACAGGGAATACCATATTTAAACAGGATAACATTTCAAAACATAGCATCACAAAGTGACTGTTACGGGGCGGCAGCAAGGACCCAAGTGCGGACAGACAGCAGTTTGAATCCAAAAGGTTTATTTTAGCTTTCTGGGTGAGGGGTTGAGTCCAGAGGGGAGGATGGGAAGGGTGAAGGGGTATAGGCCCAGAGTGTCCGAGGAGGGGGCAGGTTGAGTGGGGAGCAGGCTGGAGTGTCCGAGGTGGGGGCAGGTTGAGTGGGGAGTAAGCTGGAGCATCCGAGGTGAGGTCAGGTGGAGCAGAGCGGGGCCGGAGAGCAGAGCAGGCAGGTCGGATACTGGAAACACAGGAAAACAGTTTTACTGACAAAGTGTAATTCAGGGAATCAAACTAGAGGCTAGAGTCGAGCTGTATACTGACTGAACAGTGGCTACGATCTGGCAGCGTGGATGTGGCAGGGCTGAGTACAAGTAGGCAGAGTTGATTGCAGGATGAGGTGCAGCTGGTGGCGCTCTGCTCTGTCTCCGGCACACCTGTAACCACTCTGCTCACCACACACACACACACACACACACACACACACACACACACACACACACACACTCAAGCAGCAGATGTAACAGTGACACATCGCCTGCAGAGATGCACACCTTGCCTCACCTCAAGTCAGCCGGATCGCTCTATTATGTCAACACAATGAAACAAGAATTTTGAATCAGGATTTATCCAATGTTCAGATTTCTGTTCTGGAAATGTATGCTAATTAGTGTATATTTCAGTAGATAATGCATCACTTCATTTGCATATTTAAACATACAGTTTCAGAATTTGTTTTAATTTTTTTGTCTAATAGTAATCAACTGGGCAAGTTTCATGTTGATCTTATTTAGATCAGCACGGACTGATGTGCATTGGAAACATTCAACACTGTTAATTTTCATGTTTAAATATTAAAGAACCAATTTAATTGCTATTCAACAATATATAACTGAATTTCTGATCAATATCAAATTAATTTCACCAATAAACATGTTAACTAACTGTCCACCCTGTGCTACTAAATTTTTCTTTGTGCTACTAAAATTTTTAACTTGCTAGCACCAGTGCTACCTCCTAAAAAAGTAAGCGTACAGCCCTGCTTTTTGTAACTGTCACCTTTTCTTTCTTTTAGGTTTAGTTGGGATTCATCTGTCAGATAAGTGCCTAGTTTATTTGTATTTTCCTATTTTCTTTCCTTGTTGGAATGTATTAGTTCACTGTTGCCAGTCAGGCACTCATTAAGTTATTTGTTCCTATTTTGCCTTGTTTCAGTTTTGTAAATCCTATTTTATAGTGCCTCTAATCCAACAGGTGAGTCTTTTAAATTTCTCACTCTTTTGTTTTAAACCCAAATGAGAGACCAAGCAAATATAAATGTATACAAAAAAAAAACAATACCTCTTCACTCAGCAAATTCACTGCTCAATTGACACATCAACTTAACAAATCATGTAAACACAAACTCCAAAAACACAGTTCAACTTATGTTGTGATACCAGTAAAGCAAAAAAGATCTAAGAGCTCAGTTCAATGAGTTACTGTTTAAGTCCATCCATGGCTAGCAGTTCAACTCAGACTGTATTGTTTCCATCGGCTGTTGTAGTGCAGTGTAATAGTGTCTCCTCCTTACTCCATTTAACTCCTTGAGGTTTGATGTAGGGCAAATGAATGTGTTTGTCCTACCACTTCTCGATGAACATAATTAGTAATTTTTTATTTTTTTAGTGTAATAGTGTCTCCTCCTTACTCCATTTAACTCCTTGAGGTTTGATGTAGGGCAAATGAATGTGTTTGTCCTACTACTTCTCGATGAACATAATTAGTAATTTTTTTTTTTTTTTTTTTCAATTCAAGTTTCTCTTCCTTTCTTTCTAAATCCAGCTCATGGGTTTGGCTCGCCACTCCAAGACCAACCACACCTCTCTCCACAGAAGCAAGCCGGGCTGAAGACTGAAGATCTCGGAGAATCACACTCTCACTCAAAGACATCAAAGGGAAGGATCCGGAAGGAGGCGGCGGGATGCAGCGGCGGCCTGGCATTGTATTCACAAGCCAGAAAAATCATTACTACACAGTTCAAATGTATTCTTTCCCACTTGGAATCACTACAGCTCTGTTATTACTGAATATTCAACAGATATATATCACCCTGTATCATTCAAATGTATTCTGATACCTTAACAAAATAAAATTGTCACTGGTCCTTTAACAGCTTGTCTTATTTTCTTCTTTCACACATTCAGAATTAATAAAGCATCTCTGTGGCAAATTACACACAACAGGTTGAATTGGCTTAGCTTCAACTCACTTTAGCTTGAACTAGCATGAAGTAAATTCCATCATAGCATGGCTGATAAAACATTTTAACTCTTAACTACATACAAATTCACTTCTGTAAATACACATTACCATTTTTGCAAAGGTTTATCACCACAGTGTGCTTTCAACACAGTAAATGGCTGCTAGTCCGCTTAACAGTAGTAGGCTTCAGGCCTGTAACAACCAAGCTATGTTTTTAGCCATTGCTAATAGATTAGGTCTAGCCTGGAAATCCAGACCCAAATCTAGAAAGATTTAGGGTCTGGCTACGAGTAATGAAAATGGCCCAACTCGAGGGGCGGCACCAAGCATGTGTGGAAGAATGGCTCATTTCAGCTTCCTAATTGTGTGGCAAGATAGGTCAAACATGTAATGTACTCACCTCATAGGCACAGATGTTAGGAAGGTGTACGGGGGGTTGCCGTGTGTTTCCGTTACTGTTCAATAAACATGCATTTTATCTCGGGATGTCTGAAATTTTCTTCACCCCTTCTTCGTCCTGCAATCAATGACTGCACCGGCTTTCTACTGCACCACAGCGCCACTATAGCGGTTGGGAGGTGTATTGCACATTGGTAGTAAGAGGCTCTAGCCTTGGACCAAGACGTTCATTGCCTCTTACTACCAATGTGCAATACACCTCCCAGTAGTAAGAGGCAATGAACGTCTTGGTCCAAGGCTAGAGCCTCTTACTACCAATGTGCAATACACCTCCCAGTAGTAAGAGGCAATGAACGTCTTGGTCCAAGGCTAGAGCCTCTTACTACCAATGTGCAATACACCTCCCAGTAGTAAGAGGCAATGAACGTCTTGGTCCAAGGCTAGAGCCTCTTACTACCAATGTGCAATACACCTCCCAACTGCTATAGTGGCGCTGTGGTGCAGTAGAAAGCCGGTGCACTCATTCATTGCAGGACGAAGAAGGGGTGAAGAAAATTTCAGACATCCAAGATAAAAATGCATGTTTATTGAACAATAACGGATATACAAACACACGGCAACCCCCTGTATACCTTCCTAACATCGGTGCCTATGAGGTGAGTACATTATATGTTTGATTTGAACATTTAAGGAGACGTGAATCGGTCTAGACCGGGAACCCCCAAATGAAAAACAGGGTTCGTTTCAAGACGTTTTGGTCCAAGGCTAGGTCCAAACCATTTATAGCGTTCATTTTCTCCATATACCAGTCACTGGCTTCGTGGTTCAATGTATCGCGATAAATTCCCTTTCCTTTCTGGCATCTTAACATCTTTTCCCTCGCTTTCTCCACTTGATGCGACTCAACTACTGCATTTGTTTACTGCTGCCCATAGCCATCAACATGGTGGCGACGTTCATGGTGACGTCTCCGTGCCCATTCCCTATTGAGCAAAAATTGTGGGAGGAGATAGGTTTAAGAAGTTTTACAGTTTTTGAAAAAAAAAACAGAGTGATGAACTTCATAATTTTTAATAGGTTTAAATGTACAAACGTTTCTTCAGTATTGGGGCTACAGTTTGGTGAAAGTTGTGAAGTTGTAGCACGTATGGTTGATTTGTTATGAATTTTCAAAGTTTTGAACTTTAGACGCTTGCTGTAGCGCCACCATCAGGACTACTGGCTTGAGTTTACAGCTGAGGATATCTGGCATGAGACTGGACCTTTTTGCAAAGTTTGGTGAGTTTTCACCCATGGGAAGTATGATTTCCTCGGAAGAAGAAAGAAGAAAGAAAAAAGAAGAAGAATACCTAGGATTACAATAGTGTCCTGGCAGCTTAGCTGCCCAGACCCTAATTAACTGCACAGTAAGCTGTCAGTAAAGCATATTAACCATATATATGAGTTGTGTTTTATCTTGCTATATTTGTATTTATTTCCTGGGATGAAAGGAGAGCGTGCACAGAGCTGGAAAAAGGTAAGCTTGGATGCCGAGGAGTCGTAATGCTGGATGAACACAATTGCCAGGGAGAAGACCTTTAACATTTTAATGACTTCAAAATTGTCAACATGTTTACACCAAAACACAAGTGAGTCACATCTAGGGTGGGTGAATTCTGTCTGCCAACAGCAAGCAGAGTCATGAAGCCATAAATGAGCGTCAAGTAATGTAATGCTGGTGAGGTGAACGACAGCTGAGACGGTCTTCAGACGCCAACAGTATCCATGACAACATACTGTCACCTGGACCTTTTGTTCCGAAATAAACGCACAGATGTACCCTGTAGTTGTATAGGCTACCCCCTAAAAATATAAAGGAACAATGTAGATTGCCTGTTTGTTTGTAATTAGGTCATTTTGAAATAAAATCACACCTGATTTATTACTTGCTGCAGAAATCTTCCCCCCATCTTCCCTCCGATTTTTCAGTTTTATTGTCATACTGTACCCTGTGATAATAGAATAAGTACCCTGTAATTAAAAATACCTATTGTATAAGTTCTCTCTAAATTCCCCCCAAACGTCCATATTATTGATCAGCAGGTCACACATACCCTGTTATAATAGAATAGGTACCCAGTAGTTAAAGTATAAGTTCTCTCTAAATTCCCCCAACTTTCCATATTTTTGATCAGTAGGTCACACATACCCTGTTATAGTAGAATAGGTACCCAGTAGTTAAAAAACCCTATAATATAAATTCTCTGTAAATTCACAAATTGTTAGCCCCTTATTCCATAACTTAACATCTTGTTCCGCTGTACCTACATATATGTATTGGTACGTACTACACTGGTACACCGTTAGTACAACAGATTACACCGTAACTACCCGATAGTTACGGTGTAAACTGCGGGCTGTAATCTAAAGCGTTACCGAAAAATCTTTATGTGCAACAGCGTACATCCCAGTCACTTAACACTTTTTATTCAGGGATATCTCCCCTATGTGTGAAGTGCAAGAAAGAGGTTGGATCTTACATACACTGCATCCGGTGCTGCCATTTGATACTTAATTTTTGGGATAAAGTTTTAAAGGAACTCAATTCTATTTTTCAGAAGGAAATTCAAATGGACTCCTGTCTATTTTTGCTGAATGCTGCAGCTAAGAGGCTCCCTTTAAAATGTGTCCAGCAAAAGCTTTTCAACAAACTCTTCCTATTAGCAAGAAGGTGTATTCTGTTACAGTGGATTAAGCCCAGATCTCCTACTATCAACGAGTGGCATGGTGAAATCTTTAAAGGTTTGCTGATGGAATGCCTGAACTTAGTTTTAAAGGGGCACAAGAGAGCTTTTGATAAGCTGCGGGCTCCTTTCCTGAACTACCCTCCAAATAGCACAGCAAACCTTGTACTTGGGGGACATGGTACTGACATGTAGTGTGTATGTCTTTATGCTGCCATTTTACAGTCCTTTCTTCCAATCCCCAAAGGTCTGTGATGTGCTCTTTATCTCTGCTGTCATGTGTTTTTTTTTTTTTCTCTTTTCTTGATTTTTTTTTTTTTTTTGGTCTCCGTTGTTGTTGGTTTATGTCTTGTTATTAAAATTGAAAACTAAATAAAATATCTTGGAAAAAAATGTAAATGTAATAAATAAATAAAGTGTTAAAAACAGAAATTTTAAGTTATCAATTAGGCAAAACAACTTTGAATATTTTATGAAAACAGTTTTATTATTTTAAATAATGATGGCTGAATTTAATTTAGCTTCTTCATTGTCAGGGTGCTGGTATTGTGCCTGCTGGCTTGCTGTCACATTGTCCTGGCTTACTGGGACTCAAGAAGAGAACAGACCCATCATTCATGTTATTAGTAACACCTCTGCTTTTCCTGCTATGACTAATCAGAATGTCTGTTGTGAGAAGACCTGTTGACACCAAAAACTAGAAACACCACAGCCTTACAGACTTACAGTAACAGTGAAATATCAGAGGGGTTCCTGTCTTACTTGAGTACTCAGCAGTGTTCATTTTGACAGCTATTACATTAAGTCTTGCTCATTAGTTTTAGTCACATTTTACTCATTTAGTCCTTAATAGTTTTAGTCAACGAAAATTCAAAACGCTTTAGTCCATGAAATTTCATGATATTTTAGTCGACTTTTTGTTTTTACACATTCATTCAACACTTTAACCAGACACACACAGCTGAATATTAACTGCTGAATTACAGCTCACAACTTGTACCAATGGCTGACACTGCTCTGGTGTGAGTGTTTTTAAAACAATTCAATGTTAATTAAAACAATTAACATACAATATTACATCCATATCCATACACCCCAAGAGTCAGGCACATGCTCAGGTAGACCCCAGGTGGTGCTCAAGCACCTGTCCTTTTGTCTAGATAAGTGCTCTTTTTGCAAGACATGTTATTTTCTATTTTGGTTTTTAAATTTGGCCCATGGCATCAGTTTTCAATTAAAAGTGTGTTGTGTGCCCTACAACTTTGAGTCGAGCCCCTGCCCCTACCTCTACAACTTTCCTTAATGCAGCTTTTATTTATTCAGAGAACAGCATTTTCAAGTTTGTGTAATAGTCTGTTGATTTTTAATGGTTATTTAGGCTACTTTATAGTACACTAAAGTGTGCACAGCTTATCATTGTTTTCTTTGTTGTTTCCTGTTATAAATAAATTATAAATGCAGAGAACAAAGAGTGAATGTGTATGTGTAGCAGCTGCTAGGTGTATATAGTACATATCTTGTGATGCCTCATATGTAAGATAGACAGACATTTCACCTGCTTATTACTGTGCCAGAATGTACTGTATGTATTAAGGCCTCAAGAAACCCTCTGGTGCTGGCAGACAGAAACCTCTTGGCAGGGTGCAGTTTGGGTGCACACATTTATTTATTTATATATTGCAGCATCACTTCATGCATGCATGCATGCAAAAATAAAATTATGGAAGAGATGCCCCTTTTTTTCCGCTTGAGAACCTGCCCTGCAAAATGTCTGTGCACGGCAATGTCAAGAGTATTGCACAATGCCCTAGATCCAAGTGTTGCACAGATGCCCAACCTGAAGTAATTGTACAAAAGTCCTAAACAAAATGATGTGCACAAGTGCCCTACACATAATAATTGCACAGATGCCTTGCAAAGGTTATTTCACAGCAAATGCCCTACATCCAATTATTGCACAGATGCCCTATACCAAAATATTGCACATTCCCCTCCTCTTACACACCTTCATCCCTACACACACACACACACACACACACACACACACACACACCATCTCCTACTGTTATGTAGGGGAAATACCTTTTGGAGAATATTTGAATAATGAGGGAAGTGACTAATCAAATTAATAACTCCATGAACCAATTATTAATTAGTCAGCATGCTTATCAATAATGAATTAATCTCAGTATCTGGGTTATGAATCCTCTATACAGGGATCTCAGCTCCTGTCCAAAAGATATACACAGACAACGACTTGGCGATAAATGAAGATTTATTTAAGCTAAATATGTAACAACTGAATGAATGAATAGCAAATGATAATTATATGACACAACACAAAATCAACAGTATATAAATGGAATGAGAGGTAACACTCGTGTGAGTTATTTAATTTGGCGAAATTGGGAACGAAGGGATGCGCAAAACCATTCACCTAATGAAACCTAAATTAAAATCAGGATAATTAACTAAGCCTCCTGCTCGACCTCACTCTTCACCGCACAGCGGCTTACTCAAGTTATGGAGGTTCTTTGCCACAGAGTGATTGAATCTGCCTCACAGTAAGGAAGGTTGCGATCACCTGATTTTGCACAGTGTGTGCACTGTGTACAACGATGTTTACTCCTTCATGTATTAAGAAGAAACACGTGTAGACAAGAAAGTCAATATCACTTCTCAGTTATGTAAAATCGGAGTAGTGACAGAAGTGATGTTATGCATTATTGATATTTGTTGCACGTGCATACCTGCATACCTGCATACCTGCATACCAGTTATGTGCACCCCTACTTATTAACACATGAATACTGTATAACATATTTTTAAGTCACCTAAAATGGGAATGACATTGCACTCAGTGGGAGCAGTGATGCTGCGCTTTGGACTGAAGGATGGCTGGCAGGTCAGGAGTAAACTTGGTGGTTGAGATGCAAAGGACATCACAGAGATGGCTGTCAGTCATTTCGGTTCTCAGTCTGCTTTTGTTCAGCGTTAACAGAGAAAATGTTTGCTCACATATGTATGTTGAGCTGAACAGACTCACTCCTTTTGCGTGGCATCTCATCAGAGGGCATCTCATCAGAGGAAAGTACGGGCTGCAGTTGGCCCTCTGCCCGTAGTTTGGACACCCCTGAATTATAGGGATGCACAATATTGGATTATTTGCTGATTTTTTATGAAAAATTATGCAAGTTTCTTCCCTGAATCCTCTGACTGAAAATATCTCCTATCTTGATGCTTGCATCCCAGTTTGTTGTTATTTTTCTATTTATGTATTTATCAGTCCCTCCAGGATCTTGAGGCAAGACATCCTTGAATTTGCGGCCAGTTTTGTCAAAAACTGTAATACAAATTGTGTCATTTTAATGTGATTTTTTGCGGGAAATTGCAGCAAATGGCAAAAATTGTGGCTAATGACAAAAGGAGAAAAAAAATGTGCGTGTGTGTTTCTTTTTAATTACTACCTACCTTGCGTTAATTATTGCGATCGCAAGAGCGCAATTTTCTGAAGGGACTGATTTATGTTCAGGTTTCAGTTTTTTCAATTTCAATTTATTTGAAGAGGACAGTGCATATTAATGAACAATCGGTACAAATACATGACGTCATGTAAATATGCTGGATTTAGCTAGAAGCTATTTTCCATCCGTAGTCCTCACATTAAAAGACAGACAGATAGCATAAATAACAGTTAAATCAACAACATATAAAGTGCACAACAATATTAGCAGCAGTTATACAGTAGATACAACAAGGGGCTACAGTAGAGAACTGTATGAGAGGGCTGATCAATGATTCATTCATGGGTACAGATTTGATAAGTCAATAGCCATCATTTAAGCTGTTTTTTAAAAGTAGTGAGAGTGGGACTGTCTCTGATTGAGGTTGGGAGACCATTCCAACCTGCACTGCCCTTTACAGTAAGGGAATTTCAGCGGATTTGTTGGAGTCTCCGTCTGCATGATTTATCATTGGAAATGATAAATCAGCGGTTTGCGATAAGTGCAAATAACAAGGAAAAAAGGCCAAAAACCATAAAGTAAAACCATACACCAGTTTGATCATTAGTCTTTTCAGTGTACTGAGAGTTTCAGCTGTTCTGAGATTCTGTAAGATAGCTTCATTTAACTTTTACAACGAGTTTCACCCGTGGCTCATCTGCACTAGAGTGAAGGAACTTAGACCGCTGAAACTATATTAGATTGATTGAAAACTTATATAATTAATACGCCGAATTGAGCGAAGCCCTTCCAGATTAATAACATATCTTAAACTTTAACAAAGGCAGTGCGGAAGTATCGTAATTAATCAGGAAGTTTTCAATCAATTTAATGAATTAGATTAATGCAAATTAAGTTCACCTACGTTGAATTCTTTGATGAGATGTCCCTCATGTTCTCCAAGGTATTCCATAAGGCACCGAATGACAATCTCTCTGGTCCTCTCAACAGAAGAGTGCACTGAGTCCTGGAGAGGAAAACAACAACTGATAAGTCAATCACAAAAAAAAATACCACTCTGGATGTTTCTGTAATTTAGAAATGTAAACACATAACACTTATGGGAAAAAATCTGTTTTGTATAACCTGACAGTATTTTACATGCCTGCTTTACTACATGTATGAAGCTTTGTCAGTCCACAAGGCACAGCTTCACAATGGCCTCAAATTAAACAATGTGCAGTAGAACCACTCAAAAGTTCCTCTTCCAGCCAGCTGTCAGCCGGCTGCCTGTCAAATCCCAGCCAAATCCCAGCCAAGTTCCAGCTGGCTGCCAGCCAGCTGCCGTGCTGGCTCTACCCCCCCTCCCTCTCCTACTTTAATTCTAGACACGCCCACTCGTTCAATTGCAGGGTATCATCCTTCGCCTAAGGGGCTGTCCACACCAATGCGGGCATTTATAAAACCGTGACTTTTTGCTCACGGTTTGGCCTTTCATCCACACGTAACCGCAGTTTTGGGCCCCTGTAACCGGAGTTATTTGTAACCTGAGTCCAGGGTGAACTTTTTGAAAAAGTCCGGTGTCAGCAGTAATGTGTGGACAGGATAACCGCAGTTATTTTGTCTTGTCTCCATTGTATGACATCACAGTGTGACGTAAACAGAAAACAGCTGTGTTATTACGACTGGCACGACTCCCAGCCCACATCTTCCTGAATCTTGTTCACTTTATATTAATTTGTAATAGTGAGCAGTAACTCTACCTCGCTGTCAGTCCACACAAAAGATTCCACCTTGCCTCGATTCGCCATTGTTGATTTTTCGCGCTTGTTGTTTTTCCAGTAATGACGTTTTACTGCCTTCTGACTGGCTACAATGGCCTTACAGTTAGGAGTTATATCGCCACCTACTGCTTTGGCATGTGTATTACATTGCTTGATAGTGGAATTTGCGGTGTCATGTGGACGGGGGTATTTTTATTACACCGCTCGTATGGATGCAGATTTTTTTTTAAAAACTGGAGGCCAAAAAAGTTCGGTTTTAAAAATACCCATGCTCGTGTGGACTAGGCCTAAACCAAACAGAGTATTTCCAGTAGGTGTGAATGCATCTGACACGGACAACCTCCTGATGTGCACTACAGGTGTGAAAGGACATCTCCAGGCTACATCTGGACCTCATTCTCCTCACATTGTCGGAAGTTTATATGTGAAAACCCTTTGTGACTTTTAAACTGTGAGCTGGCAGGCTAGTTTCTAATCTCTGATCAATTTGTAAAAAATACAGTATTTTCCGCAGCTACTTTCTGGGATATGATTGTCTTCATTCATTTTGATGTCCTTATTCATGTTATTTGGAAATCTTAAGGAACAAAGCTACTTTTAATTTTGAAAAGTATTGTACCTGCAGCGGTTCCATTATGATCGCCAGTCTTCTTCCAAGTGCTCCACCTTTGGCACGAAAAAGTGTCCGTAGCTTGGGAGTGTGATGGTCTAATGCAGACATAAATTTCGGCTCCAGATGCACAGTGGTTGTTCTCTGAAATTCTGCATTGATCTGAAACACAAAGGCAACAAAAAGAGACAAAGGTATCACATCAGTTTTTAGTCTCTTTCGTATTAACGGTCTAACATTCAATACATTATGCCACTGTCTGAGTACTTGAAGTCCCCCCTCCTCAACATTTGCATATTTATACATTCTGGATTTTTTTTAATGAGGGAGTTAGTAGATGTAATTCAAAGAATTATAACGACATAATATAAACTTTGTGGATAAATAAATTATTATTCAAAGTAAGAGTATTTTTACAGGGTATCTGCAGGTTTCAGTAAGTTAAATTTAAGACTTTTTAAGACCTTTTTAATGCCACCTTGAATGGAATTTAAGACCGAAAAAACTATAAATATAAGCGATGGCTGGGGGATCCCGCTGTACTATAACCAGTGCTTAATTTGAAAAATTAGAAGTGGGGGAACACTTTTTTAAGCGGCACCAGAGCCGCTTCACTGCCCAACTCCGAATGGAATGGTTGTGACATCTAGTGTTGTCACGGTGCCAAAATTGGGACCCACGGTATGATACCAGTGAAAGTATCACGGTTCTGAGTGGTATCACGATACCACAGCAAAAATGAGGCAGTTGTGCCTTTTGTCATTTATAAAAAGATAAATCACTTTTCTATAATACATCAATGATATTTCAGTGGAATAAATTACTTATTGACTTATTCATACTTCAAAAACAGCATCAATAAGTGATTAACATAGGGGGGATCAAAATAAAATAAATAAATAAAATAAAAATCAACCAGCCACCCTCCTCCCCTGACAAGTAAAGAACAGTCCCTAAAGTGCGGTGAGGTTTGTGGACCGTTACCTGCCACAAAGAGAGAAATATGAACGGCAGTCATGACGCCAACGAAAGAGGAAATTCGGCTACTGGACCTCGGGTCGGATTTCGCTGTCGCCGCCCAGCCGTTATTTTGCGCCACAGAGCCGCCGTAGGCTATTTGACCACCGTATTCCTGTCTGTGACCCCCGTTCAACCCACAACCTGCACGATTCGCCTTTCGTTTCTGCTGCTGGTTGAAATCTGTACTGCACAGCATGCTGAATGATTTATTTTGCTCACACAAAACTATTTTTAGTCGCAAATGTGAATAAAATGCTTGCACGAAGAGCTCTGTAGAAAGCAAATCACTGCCGACAAGTAAAAAGTCATAAATAATAACTTTCACTGCTCAAAGATACTCACATATCTGGAAAACAAACCACTACAGCAGCATATTGAGTGCCAGGTGGCCAGCGTGCGCCGTTAAGCCCTTTTCACACAGAGCGCGCAAAGCGCAGACCTCCGCCGACGAACCCATTCATTGTGTATGTGCTACTGCCAGCGTGCGCCGTTATTGGACGGCGCATGGACACTCACAGAAAAGTACCGCGAGAATAAAAGAAAATAAAAGAATTTTAAACCTTTGAGTAATGAATTTAAGACCAATTTGAGACATTTTCAAGCCTTACTTTTAGATGCATGAATTTAAGACTTTTTAAGACTTTTCAAGGATCCGTGAGTACCCTGTTTTGTACATCTTAAAGTATGTCTGGAGGGGATCTTTGATCAAGTCAATTTGACAAAATTATTTGGAAGCAATCCCTTATAGGGTTGTTTTCACATTCTTATTTCTTAACAGGAATTACAAATTACAACTCACTTGACAAGGGTCAAACAGAGCAGGCCAGCGGTCCTTTATGGCTCGAACACTTGGACATTGATTGATGACTTCATGTCGTCTGAGGGCAAATGTTTTGCTCATTTTGTCCTTGACTATCTTTTCGTTATTCTTCTTCTTTGATTCGGTGACCAACTCTTCCCTTTCTTTGTCCAGGCTCTGCTCATTTTCACCAGCTGGGTAGGGTGGCAGATAATTGACCTCTGCTCTTTTTGCCTTTTTCACATTTTTTGCAGACTTCCTGTCAGCAGGGCTTTTATGTTTCAGAGCATAGCATGCAACATCTGGAATACCAAGGCCTCTCAGCTTTGTTCTGTAGTTAGCCATCTTGTACTTAATGCAATTCTGCCATCCAACGACGCCCGAAGAGCTCCCTGGATCCTTCAGACATGGGTGTGCCTTGATAAGTGCTTCAGCAACAGAAAGACGATTCTGGAATGATGGATAGGGAGTGTATGTATAAACGGACTGAGCTAGCTTTTCAAGTATGTCTGACTTGATGTTTGGGCTAGTCAGCAATGTGCTGTCTTTTCTGTAAACTTCATTTGCTCTTTCAAGAATCATTTCAGTTTCAACAGAGAATCGTGGAATGATGTAGTCGGTTGGCCATGGTTTCTTTTGTAGACTGCTGCTAGATGACATGGGTGAGCTTGCTGATGATGAATCACATGAGTCATGGGAGTCCTGTGCAGTGGAACTTGAGGAGGCAGGCAAAGGGGATTGCTCTGAGGTGACACTTTCATCGTAGCTTTCATTGTGTGGTACTGGATACAAATTGAGAACAACTGGATCGATTGTCACAATGTTAATTGTGGCTTTGTGTGTAATTTCAGCAGTGGAGTTGAGAGTAAAAAAGTCCTCAAAATCTGGATCTAAATACTGCAAGCTGAAGTCATAGGGGATGCTTAATGTCTGCTTGACAGCCAAGATCAGCTCCTCCACAGTCTCTGGTATTCCGGATGGAAGAGTCAGTTTCTCTATTCTGTGACCAAAGATCACCCGGAGCATTGCTGAATCCATGTCATGTGGCCTAGTGAGAAGAAATAATCTTTTAAAAAAATCCTGACACAACAAAGCGTATACCTCTATTATGCACCAAAATTACTCAAACCCTCTGAGAACGAGTGATGTGTAGGCAGCCATTTTTTGAAAATCAGCTGATTCACAAAATTGCCCACACCCTACAGTTTGTGATAGAGGGGAAGAATCTAAAATGTACAACAAATGTAACGTTTAAGTGTAACCACGCGCTTTCCTGCAAGACTGTAAGCTGCAAGTGGATAGACGTTTTGTAGGCTTTGATGATGAATAAGATTCACTTCCATACAGGTTTCCAACAGAAAGGATCTGAGGTGCTCCAGGTACCAAGCATTGAGTTTCTTAACAATAAAGTAAAGACTGCTGTCCAAGATCAACATCTGTATGATCTCTACAAAGTCTGGGAGCCCTCCTGTAGAACCATATGGCAAGATCATTCCAGCTGAATACCTTGTTCCATGGTATGTCACCTGTACACTTGTTAGCTGAGGGAACAGTTTCTTCACAAGCTCCTGGATGTCAACATGAAGTACTTCCAAAGGCAAAGACAACACTTTATTGATTACCAGGGCAGGCTTAGCCATATTTCTTTGCCAATTGTAAGCCATCATCAGTTGATGTTTGTTTGAAAGTGACAGCAAGACATTCTTGAAATTGCTTGAGAACCTCACAACATGCTTGAAGAACTTATGTTTGGCCTCAAAGCGCATAGTCCACAATCCAACTAGAGGCCCAAAGGCTTCAATGAGCGCAGGATAGTGCTCCAAAAAATGGTGTTTAGGTGTCAGTCTTAGCTGAGGGAAAACTTCTTGCAATCTATGACGATGCTCAGATATTTTTAGGTCAAGATAAGCAACACTTTCAAGGGAGTGGAGAGGCGCCACAGAGAGCTCTACAATGTCCTTAAGGGTCATAAGAATTTGCCATGCTGGATCATCAGAAGGTATCCTTGGGCCAATTATTAGTGGCAGTGACCTTATGAGTACCCAGTTCTCATGAGCATTTCCTCCTATAGTACCACGACTAGCAAAAGTTACTGGGATGGACTGAGGGCGATCAAGATTGTCTGTAAACTTAAAAGGAAACTGCTTGATTAAGTCATTAAGTTCAGATAATGTGAAGTATTTGTTCTTAATGAAAGTATTCAGACACTGTGCCAATTCTGAAGGGACAACTCCTTCAAAAAGGTCGTGTAGTATGTCAGGAGGGTAACCTCTAACAAAACTGAAGTGACTCAGCTTATTAGTCAGTGGGCAAGCTTTCTTGACTCCATAGAAATGAGGCAAGGTGGGGTCATTTTCTACAGTTTTGAGATGCAAGTTATGGGCTTCTTCTGTTGGAGGTGGAAATTCTCCACAGCGTACCTCCTTTTTAGAGAATTCAGAGTGAGGTCCTAAGCAAAACCTGCAAATGTAAGAACCAGTAAAGTTTACAACAAGTCCACCAAGAGAGTGTGCACCAAGATTGTCTGCTGCCACACAATATACTGTCCCTTTTATGTTCTTTCCAGCACATGCAACAAAAACTCCTTCTTGTTCCAAAACAGACAGATCTTTCAAGAGAGGCTCTAAAACAATTTCATAGCCAAATCTTTTAACATCGACGGCTTTGCAGAGAATGGCCAAGTTTATTGCAGAAAGAGTAGAGCGCGGCCCAGATGGTATATTTGCCAGGACCCAATAAATTGCAGTGATCTTGTGTTTCTTACGTGAGGTTCCTAATGGGTTGCAAACCTCAAAATCGTCAACATAGAGAATTAAAGCTATTCTTGGTTCTTCTACAGCAAAAAATGGATTTTGTTTGAAATATTTCCCGTCTTGAAATGATTCATACTGAGTGGATGATCTTGGTTGTTTTTTTAAAACCTCATGTGCAATATCCTTATTGGTCAATATATGCTCCAAGGTCTGAAGAAGGGGCACATATTGAAAGCTAAGATTCTCCTGGGGATCAAGGATGTACTCTACAGGCTGGACAAATTCAAACTGTGTCTTGAAATACTGTCTTCTCTTATACACAGAACCAAAGGGCCCATTGACTCCCACTGCCTTGCTTGTAGGGTGTGACTTGCATAGTTCCTCTACCATTCTATCATTAACAATGTCCTCCTCCACAGCACAATTATTCTTCTTCAAACTTGCATCAACAAGCTGATGAATTACTGGAGCAGAAGCGGTGTATATGAAATGAAGCTCCTCCACTATTTAGCTGAGCAAATAACACATGTGAAAGAGAGGACTACTCCTGGCCCCTTAGCTTCATCCTCTGCATGATATCTTGACAAATGTGTACGGAGGGCACTTAATGTTTTAAAGGAGCATGGACAATCATAATTGAGAAAAGGTACCTAATTTCCAATCTCAAACATCCCGTGTGTACTACTGCAGAAGGTCACACCTTGATGTCGCTCTGAATATGCAGACTTGACACTGCCACCTAAGGAAAACACACACAAAGTGATAGATATGTGATAAACCTTTCTGCTCATTTGCAGATGAAAACCATCCCTGTGTCAATGAAATGTTTAGGCTGTATAGTAGGGCTGGATGGTATATAAAGTTTTTATGGTATATCAATATATTTTCAGACAAGATATAAGATGTGACAACACAAATATAAAATGAAATTGCAGCTCTAAAACGTAACAATGTTCATAGACTGATTTTATAGGATTGTTTGTGTCTATCACTGTAAAGCAACAATAACTACATGTTCTGAGTCATAAGAAAAATGTGTTATTAACCACACAGCTAATCTAGAATGATTAAAAAAAATTACCAAGTATGTAAAATTATGTTTCAAAATCATTAAAAAAAAATGAGCAGTGTTATCTGCTCTGAGATCCTGGGGGTGTGTCTGCATGCCACATGCCACAACAACAGCCTCCAAGCCTAAATTCATGCAGAACTCCCTAATAAAAATACACAATTTAAAATAAGCCTTCAGGATGAGCCACATGATCATATTTTAAAAGTAAAGTAACAGTAGGAGCCACCATTTGGGCTTGACGCTAACTTTTTTCCCAAGGAGCACATGTGCTCCTAGGTTGAAAAAGTAAGGAGCGCACAAAGAACTTTAGGGGCACAATGTAAATTGATCAAATAATGTGTTTTCCGTAATAAGCGTGATGCAAATAGACATTTACAAGCAAAATTGTTTAATGAATTTGTATACAAAATGTACAGAAAGGTAAAATTATCAAGTTTTGAAAAAGTATTGCAATTAAATTTGGTCTTTAATGTTATTATCTTATATATATATATATACGTGTATATATATATATATATATATATATATATGTGTATATATATATATTATCTTTGCAATATGATTAACGTTATCATAATGTTATTACTATCCTGAAACATTCTCCAGGTCCTCTGAAACTCTGCAGGACTTATTTCCACCCTGCCCAGCAGCGGTACCGTGGTGACCGGTCCCTAACTGCGGGGAGAATGGAGCCCGGAGGTCCACCGCTTTTCCCGGTCCCTCTTCTCTGCCACACTTTGACTTACTTCCACCCTGCCGACAGTTAGATTCATTGTGCCGACAGTGGCTTGAAAAACCGCCCATGACCGTGTCACACGGGGAAGACGGAAGAGGGAAGGCGGCTGGAGTTTCTCCAACATTTGCGGTTAGATTATCATATTTTTTTATTGACAAAAATACAGGCTGCTTCGGCTCATTATTTTATGCGCACATGTGCCCCTAAGTATTTTTTACAGTTCACACACACCTATTTTTAGTCGCAAATGCGAGTGAAGCATCAAGCCATCCCTTACCACTCGTTTTGATGGATGGAGTTCGGTGGCCGGAAACACGAAACCATCGAACTAAACAGCGCTAATCAAATATAAAGCAGTATTATGTTACTGCGTTTGCCGCTTCATGCCTAAAACGTTCTCAGTAACATCTTTAGCGTATCGTTTAAGTTAGCTGTAACATGGGAAAGTTTGTTGTGGCCGCCATGTTAACCCCCCCCACACTAACAAGCTAACTAGTCTCGCTGCTGGCGGGAGACTAACACTAAATGAACAGATATATGCATGACAAGGAATGGAATTGCAGTTCTAAAACGTAATTATAATAATTAATATACAGATTTCACGTGTGTTTTAAGTAAGTTACCTTCTCGTTTGCAAGTTGTGTGCCCGGGAAGACGACGCTGAACAGGAAGTACTTTGGCGGTTAACACAAAGAAAGTAAAGCTAGCAGAAGTGCGGAAAGTGCAGTTCCGTTAATCGTAAAATGCTTGTTATACTTCCAGCGGTAATCCCCCAATATTTCCCTTTATGGACATGTGTCTAACCCTAACATTAAATCCAATGTATTTATTTATGCAATTTCATGAGAACATACTGAGGATATATTGACAACATGTAAGGGACATCTAACATGATACCGGAAATGCTAACCTGCATCCTTCAAAATAAAGTTCGTGCTTTGATCTGGCTTCGATCCATGAATTCTTACAAAATGTATAATGCCGTGTTCATATAATAGCGCAACAACCTCACACTACTACGTTAACATATAGCCAACCTTATGTTGCTGTTGAGTCTCTAGCTCATTTTATATTGTAACGTCACCATACATGCATTTTCCTTACTAGCCCAGTGAAAACAACAAGTTTCCTTACCTTAGTCAGCCAAAACTTTTTGCAAGATGAGCAATGTGGAAGTAGATGGGCATTCACCTCAATTCAAATGTCTTGTCTAAATGATAGCCTGCTGCATTTTAAAAACAAAAATAGCCGCACTTTGACAGGAAGTGCTTTTCAATTGAAAACTGCCTGGTTACATTAACTTGAATTCACTCAATATTCTCTCTGTTTGGAATTAAATAAACAGAATGCTTATGTTGTATTGAACTATAATGAGTGGATTTTATTACAAACATTATTATTTAAATTTTAATGAAATAATTGCCACAAAATCAAAAATATAATTATATTGAATACTTTTTACCTAATACATTAATTACAATCTACTTGACCAAAGATTTATTTATTACAGTGTTCCTGAAAAAATGTCTGGATTTTATTAATTATTAAACAAATGTTGCATTGCAATAAACATGAACATTACTTTAGTTATATTAACTTACAGTTCACAATAATAATAAAAAAAAACCAACTTGTTAATCTCTTAACAGTCTACATTCTCTAAATAATCTTATTTCTCCACTGGCAGTTTGTGTGTTGGGAGGGAGATGCACTTGAGGCTGCATCACTTGGTGCTGAGGTGGATGAGGTGGCAGCAGTTAGATTAGTAGGCCCAGGATTTGCAGAGGTGGGGGACAAATACTTCAGAAGTGCATCTAAAAAGAGGACATACATATATTTGTATAATTAAACCTCTACTAAAAAAGCCCACCCTGGATCCAGAGGTGTTAGCCAACTATAGACCAATATCTAATCTTCCCTTTATGTCAAAGATCCTTGAGAAAGTAGTCGCAGACCAGCTGTGGGATTTTCTCCATGATAATAATTTATTTGAGGAATTTCAGTCAGGATTTAGAGTGCATCATAGCACTGAGACAGCACTAGTTAAAATTACAAATGACCTTCTGATTGCTTCGGACAAAGGACTTGTCTCTGTACTTGTTTTATTAGATCTTAGTGCGGCGTTTGACACAATTGACCATCAAATTCTACTGCAGTGACTGGAACACTTAATTGGCCTAAAAGGTTCTGCACTAAGCTGGTTTAAATCTTATTTATCTGATCGTTTTCAGTTTGTTCACGTTCATAATGAATCGTCATTACGTACCAAAGTTTGTTTTGGAGTTCCGCAAGGTTCTGTGCTCGGACCAATCCTATTTACTCTATATATGCTTCCTTTAGGTAACATCATTAGAAATCACTCTATAAATTTCCATTGTTATGCGGATGATACTCAGTTGTATTTATCGATGAAGCCAGAAGAAAGTAATCAATTAACTAAACTCCATAATTGCCTTAAGGACATAAAAACTTGGATGAGCACCAATTTCCTGATGTTAAATTCAGACAAAACTGAAGTTATTGTTCTTGGCCCCAAACAACTCAGAGACTCTTTATCTGATGACATAGTTTCTCTTGATGGCATTGCTCTGGCCTCTAGCACTACCGTAAGAAACCTCGGAGTAATATTTGATCAAGATTTGTCTTTTAATTCTCATTTAAAACAAACCTCACGGACTGCATTTTTTCATCTGTGTAATATTGCAAAAATTACCACGCTTTTGTTACCTCTAGGCTGGATTACTGTAACTCTCTGTTATCAGGTAGCTCTAGTAAGTCCTTAAAAACTCTCCAGCTAATTCAGAATGCAGCAGCACGTGTACTAACATGTTACGCCCCGGTCTAGGGGTGTGGGTGCGTAACATAAGGACACACAGAAACACGAGAGTAAATGTACAAGTGACAATTTATTGCTACACACTCCAAAAAACACACTGTACAATATCGCACACAAACTGGAGCAAAAGACGTCAGGGTGAGCCCAGGCCAAAACAACAAACAAAAAGCAACCTGTCTACCGACCGGCGAAATAACTAATCCCTAACAAAAACAAAAGAAACAAAAATACAATACTAGGCCTAACTCCCTAGGCTAACGAAAAACAGGAGAAAACAGGTATAACAAAAATAGCAGCTCACCCCTATGCTCCGTGCAAACAATAATATGTGACAATGACTATTTACAATATATACAAACGACTCAGTTGGCCCTACGGCGCTGGTCTTAACAAAAGAATTAATTATTTAGCAAGCACACACGTGGATCACATAACAAAGTACTTATCAATCACAAAACCAGAGAACGATACGATGTGCTGCTGCCATGTACGAGTGTGGGTCTCTCGGCTTCCGTGTGGCCGGCATTATGAAGGCCGAGCCCCTTGCTCCACCAATCCGGCAGCGGTGACGTCACGCTCGTTATCCAGTCGGCGACCGTTGACACAGAAGTCCGAGCCCCTTGCTCAGCCAATCCCGCCGGAGCAACATCACGATCGTCCAGCGAATCACCTGCACACCTGTAAACACAACACACACGATCTCTGGACAGAAAGAGAGGTCTGACTCTCCACTAAACATGGTGATCAAATCCATAGACTACATAGACATAAACACATACACTTAATACATACACAGGCGGCTGGGGGACGTAACACCCCCCTCCCTAAATGAACAACATCCCCTAAGATGTTTGTTCACAGAACATAATTACACACGCAAAAGGGCATCAGCTAACACATTATCTGTACCCTTCTTGTCGTGGATCTCAAGGTTGAAATCTTGCACTAACAAGGACCACCTCATTAACCGCTGATTGGCGTTTTGCATGCGGTTCAGGAAAACGAGAGGATTGTGGTCCGTGTACACTACAACAGGCAACGGACTGGAACCAATGTACACTTCAAAGTGTTGCAGAGCAAACAGCAAGGAAAGAGCCTCCTTCTTGACCGTGCTGTAATTGAGCTGGGCAGCACTGAACTTCTTCGAGAAGTAGCAGATGGGGTGGTTGATACCCTGCTTGTCCTCCTGCAGCAACACGGCACCGGCCCCACTGGCACTGGCATCAACCTCTAACTTAAACGGCCGTGTGAAGTTTGGGGCTGCAAGGACAGGTGTGCTGCAGAGAAGTGTCTTACAGGACTCGAAAGCGTGTTGGCAAGCAGTTGACCAAGCGAATGGCTTTTTCTCGCTCGTCAGGCTGGTGAGAGGAGCAACAACCTCAGCAAAGTTTCGGCAGAAACTACGGTAATAGCCTGCCATCCCCAAGAAACGGCGGAGCTCACGCCTCGTCTGGGGTACAGGATAAGTTACGATGGCTTGGACTTTCACATCAACGGGACGCACGTGTCCCTGGCCCACCTGTTTACCAAGGTTGGTAACAGTGGCTTTACCAAACTCACACTTCGCCAGGTTCAAAGTTAAATTTGCATCTTTCAACCTCTTGAAAATCTCTTCCAGGATTTTAACATGCTCAGACCAGGTGTCTGAGTATGCCACAACATCATCAAGATACACTTCACAGTTTTTTACATTAGCCAAAACGATGTGCATCAGACGCTGGAATGTGGCAGGTGCGTTGCGGAGACCGAAGGGCATGACTGTATACTGGAGGAAGCTATCCGGAGTGACAAAAGTGGAGATCTCTGAGGCACGAGGAGTTAACGGGACTTGCCAATAGCCCTTCAGTAAGTCAAGTTTTGTGACGTATGTGGCCGAACCCACTCGGTCCACGCAGTCCTCCATTCTGGGTAAAGGGTACGAGTCAGCCTTGGTCACATTATTTACTTTTCTGTAATCTGTGCAGAAACGTGGCATCTGATCCGACTTGGGCACAAGCAAACAGGGAGAACTCCACGCACTGGAGCTGGGAACAGCCAGACCGTTCTCCAACAAATATTCCACCTCATTTTGGAGAAGTGAAC
Source organism: Epinephelus fuscoguttatus (assembly GCF_011397635.1). Lineage (NCBI taxonomy): Eukaryota > Metazoa > Chordata > Actinopteri > Perciformes > Serranidae > Epinephelus > Epinephelus fuscoguttatus. Next base: position 43,924,649 of record NC_064760.1, read on the forward strand.
GCTTTGTCGGGTTTGCACGGTAAGCGTGCTGTTTGATGGGTGGGTGGTTTTCAACATCGACATCATGAGAAAGGACAGTTGTACGGGATGGTGTGTCTGAAAACAAAGTGGGATAATTTTCAATGAGCTGAATGATGTCTGTCTGGGCAGAAGCATCCAAATGTTCCAAATGAGCTGACAAGTTTCTTATAATTTCAGAATTTTTAAGTCGCGAGCACAGAGGGCTGCTCGCGCTTAAACCATGACTTTGTGGAGCATACTGAGAAGGAGTCACATCTGCAGCTGCGACAGTGGCTACAGCAGCAGGACTGACAGGAGGAGGCACAGCAGCATGGCGTGTGACGTACCGCTTCAACATATTCACATGGCACACTCGACTTTTTCGTCTGCGGTCAGGGGTGCGCACAACGTAATCAGTCTCACTAAGTTTTTCCTCAATCACATAAGGACCACAGAACTTTGCTTGGAGAGTGGCACCGGACATTGGCAGAAGGGCCAGCACCTCCTCACCAACCTGGAACTCTCTCCTGACGGATTTCTTGTCAAATCGTTTTTTCATTTTAGCCTGAGTTTCAGTCAGGGCGCTGTGGGCAGTGTCACGTGCTTTGTGAAACCTCTCTTTGAATTTATTGACATAATCCAACACATTGATACTGGGACTGTCAGTCTCGGACAAGAACTGCTCTCGGAGCAAACGAAGGGGACCACGCACGGTGTGTCCAAACACCAACTCTGCAGGACTGAAACCGGTGGACTCCTGCACACTCTCTCTCGCCGCTAACAGGAGAAAAGGCAAGCCCTCGTCCCAATCTTTTTCACTCTCCAAACAGTATTTCCTCATCATGGATTTAAGCGTCTGGTGAAAACGCTCAAGCGCCCCCTGGGACTGGGGATGGTAAGCGCTAGACTTGCGGTGCTTAATTGACAGTGAAGCCAGCACCTGCGCAAACAGTTTACACATAAAATTTGACCCCTGATCGGTCTGCACATACTTCGGCAACCCAAAAGTGGAAAAGAAGTTAGTGAGTGCCTTGATAACAGCTTTAGCTTTTAGGGTGCGTAATGGAATGGCTTCCGGGTAGCGAGTAGCGGCACACATCAACGTCAACAGGTACTGATGACCGGACTTTGTCTTAGGGAGCGGACCGACACAGTCCAAGATCAGGTGCTCAAACGGCTCCCCAAGTACAGGAATGGGCTGAAGCGGGGCGGGAGGAACGATCTGATTAGGCTTTCCACTGACTTGGCACACATGACAAGAACGACAAAAACGAGTGACATCAGACTTCAGCCAATAACGCATGATGCGGTGGTAGGTTTTTTTTATTCCTAAGTGGCCAGAGAGATTATCATGAGCCAGACTAAGAACATGTGACCGAAAACTCTGGGGAACAACTAACTGCTGGACCACATTCCATTCCAGATTGCCAACAGCTGGGGGAAACCAGTTGCGCATCAAGACCCCATCTACAACAACGTACACACACGGGGTTTCCGAGCTTGGAGCAGTGGCAAGCGCCAGGCACGTGACCAGAGTCGGGTCACTCTGCTGTGCGGCAATGAACGCACTTCGATCCACTTCGAACGCCAACTCCGCCTCGGCGGGCAGCAGATTCATAGACACATTTTTCACAGGTTTGGCTGAAAGAGGAGACTCTGTTTTATCCTCAGGGGAGAACATGAATGAGTCAGCCAGGTTCATCACGTCTCCGAATTTTCGTGACTGCGCACGCGTCACAACACAGGCAGGGAACACAGGATTAACAGCAGCGGACACAGGTGAAACAGAGTCAGGCACAGGGTTTTCAACCACCTCAGGTGTTGGAAAAATCTTCTTTCCAGCCAAATCATTACCGAGGATTAGATCCACTCCCTGAATTGGCAGGCGGAACGTAGTTTCGAGTTTCACAGGACCGGTAACCAGAGGTGAGCGCAGAAACACAGAGTGCAGCGGCGCTCTCACAGTACTCATCTCCACCCCCCACAGAAGAGCATCGAAACCACAGAATGAACTACAGGAAAAAGGTAAGACACTCCGCAACAAAAGGGACTGATTTGCTCCTGAGTCACGTAGAATTGTGACCGGTATCTGGTCTTTATCTTCCCCTGTCAGTGAGACTGAACCTTCGGTGATAAACGGCTTATACAACTCATCTATTTCATTTTCCTTAGGTTTGTCTGAGCTCACAGCGGGCAAAACAGGAGCAGTCTGGACGGAGGTTGGAGCAGGAATCGACTGGACAAAACCCACACTTTTCGGCTTTCTGGAGCCCTGATTAGCCTCTTTGCGCTGGAGAGCAGGACAGCTAGCGATAAGATGTCCAGACTCGTGGCAGTAAAAACATTCACGGCTATCAGGCGAAGCTGTATTAGGACGCTGTGGGGATTTTGTTGGGAGTTTTGGATTTTTATGGATATTTACCCCTGGACTCGGATTATGCTCACGGCGCGAAGAAGGAAAGGCAACTCGGTGAGTCAGCACAAACTCATCTGCACACACCGCAGCTTTTGACAGCGACTCAACTTTTTGCTCATTTAAATACACAACAATGTTCTCAGGAAGACACGTCTTGAACTCCTCCAACAGAACTAGTTCACGGAGTTGAGCAAAATCTGTCACTTTACTGGCAGTGCACCACTTATCAAACAGAACAGTTTTCTCTCTGGCAAACTCCACGTAAGTCTGGTTGGCAGACTTCTCACAGGCACGGAACTTTTGGCGATATGCCTCGGGGACCAACTCATATGCACGTAGCACAGTGGCTTTCACCACGTCATAATCAAGACTTTGCTTAATGGTTAAGCTTGCACAAACCTCCTGAGCTTTACCCACCAGCTTACATTGTAGCAAAAGGCTCCAGACATCTCCGGGCCACCTCAAAGTTGCTGCGATGCGCTCAAAAGCATTTAAGTAGGAGTCAACTTCACTCTCCCTAAACGGCGGCACTAAGGAAATGTGCCGGCTTACGTCAAACTGTTCAGCAGCAGTGGCAACATAACAGGAACTAAGAAACGAGATCATATTTCTCCTGTTTTAGCTTCTCTGCACTGGCTCCCTGTAAAATCCAGAATTGAATTTAAAATCCTACTGTTAACTTATAAAGCTCTAAATGGTCAAGCTCCGTCATATCTTAGAGAGCTCATAGTGCCTTATTATCCCACCACAACACTGCACTCTGAGAACGCAGGGTTACTCGTGGTCCCTAAAGTCTCCAAAAGTAGATCAGGAGCCAGAGCCTTTAGCTATCAGGCTCCTCTCCTGTGGAATCATCTTCCTGTTACGGTCCGGGAGGCAGACACCATCTTCACATTTAAGACTAGACTTAAGACTTTCCTCTTTGATAAAGCTTATAGTTAGGGCTGGCTCAGGCTTGCCCTGTACCAGCCCCTAGTTAGGCTGACTTAGGCCTAGTCTGCCGGAGGACCCCCCTATAATACACCAGGCGCCTTCTCTTCTTCTTCTTCTCTCTCTCTCTCTCTCTCTCTCTCTCTCTCTCTCTCTCTCTCTCTCTCTCGTATTCTATTACTGCATCTTGCTAACTCGGCCATTCTGGATGTCACTAACTCGGCTTCTTCTCCGGAGCCTTTGTGCTCCACTGTCTCTCAGATTAACTCATATCGCAGCGGTGCCTGGACAGCGTGACGTGTGTGGTTGTGCTGCTGCCGTGGTCCTGCCAGATGCCTCCTGCTGCTGCCATCATTAGTCATTAGTCATACTTCTACTGTTATTATACACGACTATTGTCACACATGTATACTGCCAGATATTAATACATACTTTCAACATATTGTACCACAGTAGCCAGAACTATAATATTATTACTTTCAATAATGTTGTTGTAAGCTACTGTCATTACCTGCATCTCTCTCTCTCTCTCTCTCTCTCTCTCTCTCTCTCTCTCTCTCTGTCTCATTGTGTCATGTGGATTACTGTTAATTTGTTATGCTGATCTGTTCTGTACGACATCTATTGCATGTCTGTCTGTCCTGGAAGAGGGATCCCTCCTCAGTTGCTCTTCCTGAGATTTCTACGGGGTTTTTTTCCCCGTTAAAGGGTTTTTTTTGGGGAGTTTTTCCTTATCTGCTGCGAGGGTCATAAGGACAGAGGGATGTCATATGCTGTAAAGCCCTGTGAGGCAAATTGTGATTTGTGATATTGGGCTGTATAAATAAAATTGATTGATTGATTGATTGATTTGACAAATTGGGCTTTTACAATATATTAATCAAATAGCTGTTGATTGTGAAACCATCATGGCATAACCATAATAGTTCCTAACATTACAGCCTGCCTCGATCTAATGACATTTTAAACACAGCAAACAGCCAAAATATAAAAAATGCAACTGTAACATCACAAATTGGACAAATCTGAAAATTGGAAAACATAAATATACAGTATATAAATATATGCCTGGTTGGTAAACAGTGAGTGGTTTGTGCAGCAGCACACTAAACATTAAAAGAAAAGATAGGCCAATATATTCAATTATGTTGCTTATTCATTCCCCCAAACACTTTGGGCTCTAGTTTCGCAGACCAGGCGCAGCGGGGGAGCAGCACACCTGCGCTTCGCCAACTGGGTGTGGCCAGGGGCCTGTATCACGAAGCAGGATTAATGTCTTAGCGAGGTAACTTCAGGGTTAACCCTGGGTTTTCGGTCTCACGAAGCCGGTTCAGTTCTTATCGGGGTAGATCACCATGGTAACTTACTCTGTTCGGCTATCCTGCTCCGGAGCAGGATAAGTTCAGGGTTGAATCTGATCCTATAAAAAGCACCACCCACTGGCCAATCAGCTGTTCGGAAAAAAATGACTCCGCTGACAGAAATGCAGCCCAGTCATGACGGGAAGTTTAACTGATTTGATTGATTTTGATTTGAAAGTTTATTTTGAACATTAAAAAAGAAAAGAAAGCAACAACAACAGACAATGAAAAGATTGACACTTAATAGCACCATTAATTAGTGCCAACATTTTCTTTTGTTGGAGGAAATGATCCCTGTTAAAGATAATGGGCCTAACTGACAGCTTTGCTGCTGGAAATGTGGAAAGTAGCCTATCATGTCTACACTTCATGGTGTCTGAGGGATTTTCCTTTTTGTTTTTTAAAGAGGGAGACTAGGTATATTTTTGCGCAGCTGTTAATTTCTAACACAGCTCAATATCAGGATGATTTTATTCAGACTATCAATTTGGTATTGATATGATTTAAGTGTGGCGTCAGCTTTAAGCTTTATTGTAGCATATATAACGTTATGACAAAGAAGACCAATTTATCAGACGCAACGATGTTAGACAATAATTGTAATACACGCAATTCATCTGCGCAGCATTGATTTCATGGGATTCAAGGGTGTGATTAGTGTCAGATGTACAGGTACAGGTACTGTAGCTACTTGAACCAGTGATGAGTCATTTAACCTACACATAATTTTATTTGCTACCTTGTGTTGTCTTGATTTTTCCCTGTCTCCTCCTCTATTTCTTCTTTCCTGACCCGTTTCTTTTCTTCTCTATTATGTGATTTCATTGATGTTTTGACAGGGGAATTTCTTTGATAAGCTTTTAATGGCTTCTAACCTCTCCGGCACTTGCCATGCATGTTTCCTCCTCCTGCAGCTGCCACGGCGTTGGCCTTTTCTATAATGTTGCTTTTCTCCTCCTCATATTTTAGTAGAATTAATCTCTGATCCTCACGAGAAATACTTTTTTTCCTCACATACAGCGCTCTGTGAGGACGCTCTGTGAGGACGCTCTGTGAGGACGCTCAGTGACGCTGCGCTTCTCTCATGATTGTGATTGGCCCGCTGCGTGCGCGTTCACGGCTCTTGATAAAGCAACTCTGGGTTGAGTTACCGAGTTGATATCCAGCATCGTGATACCGATTATCCTGATTGCCATTGTTAGGGTTAGTCAACCCAGTGTGGTGGACTAGTGCAGGAGAGGGAGTGAATGCAGCTTGGGCCTGACTCCTCCTATGTTTCCACCTCCTAATCAGGGCCTGGCAAATATAAGTCACCTGTAGCTTTCCCTCTCCCCTCTTTCTTGCCTCATGCTCTGTTCCTGCTGTGGCTGTTTGCTTGCTTGCTCCAGGTACCAAGCTGATTTCCCTCCTGCCCTGCTGCATTCCTATATCAGATACCTTGAGGTGGTCCTCCTGCCCCTTTTTGTATCGCTGCTGCTTTGCCCTACTTGGTTTTGTTTGCTTTGTCCCTTTGGCTTTACGTGCCTTTTTGCCTGTTTTGCCCTTAACCATTAATTTGTTTTTGCTAATTATTACTTTAGTTATTGTACAATTGATTTGTGATTTAGCTGTTGTTTTTTTTTAGTTTGGCATATTTTGTAATGTTATCTCTTGAGTTTCCATAGTTGAGTTTTGAGTTAATTCAGATTTGTTCAGCCAACTGGGATGCATTTTTGTTTGTGTTTAATTATCTTTCTGTGAGTTTCTTTTTCTTTATTACAGGAGCAGAGAGTCATATTGGTGAGAGGCTAGGCACCCGTGGTGAGGTCCCTTCACGTTTGTGTGTGAGTAGTTGCACTGGGACACCATAGACTGCACCATTTTTTTGTTTAAGGATTGCTGTGTTTGTTTGCTGTGCCCACTTGTGGTGGTTAGTGGTAGCACCCCGAGGCACTCCTCTGTGTAGTCTGCCTCTCCCAAGTGGCCTCAGCTCCAATTCTTTTCCTTAGTTTTGTTTATGTTGGGCTGAGTTTTTAATTATTGTATCAGTCATTTTTAGAATTTCTATCAGGCCTTTTTTTTAGTATAAATTGTAATAAACTATTTTTATATACCTAAATTTTTGGTTGTTTATTAATCTTATTCTTCTCCCTTTTCAGCAGCCTCAGCCCCTCCCATTTGCTTTGATTATTTTTATCAATAAAACCATTTCTGCCTTAACTGATTACACGTCTCAGCCTCTTTCAGTAACGAACCTGTGTGCCTTAGCAATTATTCTACACACTATTCAAGGTACTTTAAGTATTTCCTGGGGTGAAACTCCCCAGGTGGCATTGTTGGCTCATCCTCTATCCTCCCGCGTGTTAAAATTCCAATTTATACCTACCTCTCCCTCGCCACACCAGGATAGGTCTGGGTAACCCAGGAAAGGTTGATCTCGCTTCGTGATACAGGCCCCAGGCAGATTTTGTAAGTTTGGCACACCGTGCGCCCTGGCCCAGCTACTCCTCTATCCCACCTCCGTCCCTCCTACCGGTGCAAGTCGGAAAGAGGGAGGAGAGAAGGCATGGAGTGGGTTTTACACACATCACACCAATCAAATGAGCCCCTCTCCTCGCTGTTAAATGTGCCATGCGAAGGTGTAATGAGAGTTTACTCAATTCGCCATGGCAGAAGAGAGCAGCAGCGTCAGACGGCGCTCTCTCTCTTTCTCTCGCGCAGTCTCACTCTGTTTCTTTTCTTTTGACTTTTCTAAGATGACAGATGCTGAATATATATTCCCTATCTGATGCTGTGGCTGTTTGTGGTTGGCTGAGAGGGATGTGAACTCATTAGTTTGCAGCTGTGTTAATCAAATCAGGTTCGGTTTCCATTACGCGTGCCAAACGGTGCCAAACGGTGCCAAACGGTGCCACTCCCCTTTGATCTGACATCAGATGTGACGGGACAGTCAATATAGAGATACATTTATGTGCTGATTGCAGATAGTTGCATTGAATAGTGGTTTTGTGGCTAATTATTGCATTATTAATGTGCCTGATATTCTGGAAACCTGCCTGTGAGGTTTTGGTGATGTGTGCGCACTGTCCGCCGGGCAGCCAAACTTCGGCTTACACCTGCTGCGCTCCCCCTGCGCTGACAGTAGACCTGGTTTCAGATGGCGAGCTTTTAGTGCACCTTCGGCGAAGCCTTTTGGCACGAAACTGTCACTGCACCAAGCTGGATCTGTCATAATCTCCCCCTGCTGCGCCGCCACACCCATCTCAGCGCACCTCGTTCTGCCAAACTACCAAACTGAGCGCGCCTTGGGTTGCGCCGCTCAAAACTAGCTCTGCGCGGGGTTCACCACCCTGCGCCACCTGCGCTGCGCCGGGAAACTAGAGCCCTTTGAATCTTTCTTTCTAACTTTCTCTAAGATGGGAGCAACATTAACTGACATTAACTCTAGCTGAATGCTAAAAGTATTCCTAAAACAAGTGGCTAATGAAGTCGCAGTAACATTGACGTTATGTAGTAACTGTTAGTAGCCTAACCATAGGAACTGCCCATTGGTTCGACAGCCCATTGGTTCGACATCCCATTGTTCCGACCATATTAAACTCATTGTTCTGAAGTCCGTTCCGAAATCATCTTGATGCCCTGTGGTTAAGGTCTGGTTAGGTTTAGGCACAAAAAACACTTGGTAAGGGTCAGCAAAAGATCATGGTGTGGGTTAAAATGAAAAAGAAAGTGACAAACACATAAGCCGTGAGCCTGCTCTGCCTCAAGCCGGTCGCGGCACACCATACGCCCGCCACGAGCCGTTCAGCACTGCGGACAGTCGGACTAATGGGATGTCGAACCAATGGGCTGTCGAACCAATGACATGGACCCCTAACCACTAATCATTAGTGGCTAATGAGCTGACGTTAGCTTGCAAGTGCTTAAGTAACTTACGTTGTGTTTCTACCATTTTAAATGAAGTGTTCATCACATCACATCACCTCGGTCTCGTTCACATTTCTCCTCCTCTTCTTTTCTTTTCTTTTTTTTGTACTGCGCCCCAGAGGGCTTTTGCCTCTTCATGACGACTGTCAGTTTGTCACTCAGGAGCATCACATTACAGAAGATGGCAGGTAGCGGGGGGGAGGGGGGAGGGGGGTGCGGTTAGGGACTGTGGCGAAATTGATGGTGCCTGCCAGAGAGGCAGAAGGATGCCAAGCAGGCAGAAATTTAAATTAGAAATATTATTTCATTATTATTTAAAGAAGTATGGCTATATGTACTGTTGTTGTTTTGTAGTGTATTCTTGTCTAATTTCTCGAATAGAATGGGGAAGAAAAAAAAAAAACACCTCACTCCCTGGCAACCTCTGGCATGCTGGCGCCTATCAGTGTTGCCAGGTGTACGATAATTATCATATTTGTACGATAATTTGGCCCTCTGTATGATGTACGATCAATAATCCCAAAAAAGGCCAAATGTACGATAATTTGACGATTTCATGAATGTGTGGTTGTAATCAGTATGCCGGAGTTTTTTGTGGGCCCTGAAGGCATCTATTCCCATGTGACATGTTTCCAGCCAATCGCACTTTGCTTAGCATGAGATACGGGTGACGTTTGTCTGTCTGAGCATGATTGGCTGAATGGTCAGCTGTACCCGCCCCATGACCCGTCAGGAAGTCGAGCGAGAATGAGATTCAGAACAGAAGAAGAGGTAAAACAGAAGCAAGGAAAATGGAAAAAAAGTAAACCAAAAAAGTAAACACTAGAGTGACTATATTTGCCTGTAGCGCATCAGTAGGATTGTTATTTTGGTTATGACAGATGTACGATAATTTTGAGTCTCTCGTACGATAATCCTACATTTCCCACCTGGCAACGCTGGCGCCTATAGCATTTGCCTAACCTGCCCTATGGGCGGCACGGCCCTGACACTGGCCCAGGTAACAGTGCTGCAACATTCTCTGAACATTCTCAAATATTACTGAAACACATTTATTATATGAATTCTGCCCTCCACTCCTTTTGCAGAAAATGGTCTGTGACCCTGTCATACCAGCTGCACACACACAACACAACTACAGCTTTGTGATTCAACAAACAAACGAAGTAACGACACTAAACAGGGTACAAACTCAATAACAACAACGTTTATGTCTTTATTTACAGTGTGTGTTGTGTGTGTACTGTACAAACGGTGAAAATGAGCTATATTGCTTACAGGAATAAGGAACTCCGGATGACACTGTCAAAAGACTCCACTTGCCGATGCCAGTGTGTATTTCCAAAGCGCTGTCAATCACAAAGGGGTTCCGACTTTTAGACAATTCCTCCAATCAGCATGCATACACCGAGCATCCTCTCCTGCCTACCGCTCCATTAGGTCCCAGGGAAGCTGAGCCTCCCTGGAAGTGACGATTTTGTCGCATTTATCCAATGAGTGTCTCGCTTTGCTGCATGAAAAAAACCTGCTGAGCGTTGTCTCATAGGAATGCTTGGAGGCTCCGCATCCACCGTGCTGACACAAGAATGTATGACAGGGAGGTCGCATTTGAAAACTGGTGATAAACAGCTGATGTTTGAACATCATAGTCATGATGTTAAAAGCATCCTAGTGCACGTTTAATGCAGTGTAAATTCAATAGTGCATATCTGACCATTTCTTCTATGAAATTTTAGGGGAAGTTCAGCCTCCCTTGTTGTCTCAGAGCAATCGCCCCTGCTACATAGACTTTTACAGACTGTAATGGTAACACATCTGTGGGGCCAACTGTTTTATTGATTAGACCGAGGTGAAGTTAGTTTGACGAACAGTACATTTTATTCGAAACAAGAACGAATCGTCTGTTTCCCTGTCCGTTTTATTTTTTTTGTCATTTATAGTCTTCATACATACTTGTATATCTTTCAGATATGTTGTTTTGTTACCTGTTGACTTTTTCAATATAGTAAGAAAAAATTGGTTTTGTCATATCAGCAGAAACTAGCCTGTTGGGTGATTCCAAAATTTCATTTTAAAGCCAGTATCTGCCAATATGGAACATAAATGTGAGATTCGTGTCTATTGTGATACCAAGGTACTTGTACTGGGTTACCAATTCAAGTTCCTCTTCTCCAAATGCTTTAACTAAGGTACAAGACTGGGTTAAACATTTATAATCAGTGATATTTGCACATATCCAAATACCTGTTGATATCCAAGTCTTTCATGATGTTTAAAAGTAGGTGTGTCTTTTCTTCCAAACAGAAATGTAGGCTTTTCTTTTGGTTGTGCATCTCTACCCCAGCCTTCAATCTGTTAGAGGATTGGTTTGTGTACAGCGCACAGAGCTGGGGCCATGTGTTGCAGATTGCATAAAAACCCCAATTAAGATGCATATTCTGAATGTTCTGTATACATGATAAGGAATGCTCCAAAAACTTGAATAACATCAGCATGTCTTAATCAGAAATTGCTACATTTGTGAAAAAAAAAGGCCTGATTCAAACAGTATCCGCACAAAACATGCTATTTATATGACCCATATCAGATTTGGAATATTGTCTTATCTGGAATAATAGTGGAATATAAAGGTGCATATAAACATAGTCAGTAGTACAAATTTATGTTCCAATACACTGCACCAAGGCTCTGTAGTAGGAGCTATCAAACCACTGAACTGAAAATACAAGCTGCATGTCTCAGGGGGTGAAAGATGTGTTATTAAAGAACACAACATCCTTACCCTTTTCACATGCAGGTGCCACATGGTTCGATGATTGTTAAAGATGATCACACGTAAAGAAAACACTTAAACATACTGTGATGTATGGCACACACACAAACTCACAAAGCATTTGCAGGCCCACCTGTGCACACAAGTGATGTGTTTCCTGCAGCCATTTCATATGCTCTGGATCACACACACACCAACATACACACACACTACTTGCTGGTAGGTGTGTTGTCAGTCCGTCATGTTGGATTTACCAGGAACACACTCAGTCACGCTGTTCTAAGAAGACGTGCAGGGAATAATTTCTAAATATTGATTCCTTCCATGTAATCTAAAATGTATTACTGGGATGATCTTCAATACAAATATTGATTCCTTCCTAGAAGCATGCTTCTAAAATAACTGCAGGGACAGCTTTCTGTCCAATTAGAGGGCAGCCATGGCAAAGTGGAGTTAGGATCTTGGCAGTGTAACAAAATATGCAGTAGATTTGACTTTGAGTTTTCACTGACAACAATTCAATGATGACAATGGAAACGTAAAAAAAAAAAAAAAAAAAGTACTAGTACAATATTGATTTGAATACTTTCAGCAGGATGCAGTTTGCACTTACTCTATATCTATATTCCCACTTCGTATCTTATTTGAATATATTAGGCATAATAATAGCATTTACAATGCAGAGTGGCAGGAAAGATGGAAGAGCCAGAGCTGAATCCATAACATTAGAACTTTTTGATTTGTCCATTACCCACCATGATATGATTTTTAAATGGCATCTCTGTTGTATTGGTTTCAATAGAGGTGTCATAAAATGTGAGTTTGAGATGGGTTTTAATAATTCAGCCATTAATAAACATTATCTGTTAAAGTACACTAATGAAAATATAGTCAGAATAATTTCAAATCAAAAGGGTGAAAAAGCCAAGGCATCAAATAGCAATGCTTTGTCATGCCCCTCCACGTCTGATACCAACCTCAGACTGTATATAAGAATGGATGTAGCCACCATGACATCACCGATGTAGACTCCAGATTTAAAGCCTTGAGTTTGGCATTTGTCTGTTGTTGTCTTGGTTATTTGGAACCAGAAGTGACCACATTTGGATAAAAAGCTGGAGATACCTCTAATGCTAGCTGCTACTTTAGTTAACCTGGTGCGTTCACAACAATGCTTAAAGGGATAGTGCACCCAAAAATGAAAATTCAGCCATTATCTACTCACCCTCATGCCGAGGAAGGCTTTGGTTAAGTTTTAGAGACTTTCCTCATCCGTTGGCATTGCTTTGCATTTGAAACAACCACACCACCAGGTTTCCAGTGCTCGACTCCGGTATTCTGCGGCTGGCTGAGGATTAGGCTCATGAGCTGCAGCGGCTGCTTCGTCCAGTAGCCTGAGTTCCGTCCGTATACTCGGGCTCAAACAAATACGGCTCAACAAAGAAATGCTGTTCCTCCTCAATTTCAAAGTCTTCAGACATGTTGGGCTGTTCTTTGCTAAAAGATCGTAGTGCAAATCATCTTTTAGCTACTGTGGTTACTCTTGTCCATCCCTGCGGTGCACGTGTCATGTGATGTAAACACGGGTGAGCAAAGCTCATGCTTTTGCTGGTCTTGTGCAGGCGCACACATGTGAACGCGGAGCACAGAGAAGCAGTCAGAGCTACAGGCTACAGTGAGGCTAAAAACAGAGTTCATATGACGTTTTTCGAAACAACTTTTTATGTCGGGGCTTCAGGACACCTGGATCACTATGGATGGGCGTGTTGGAGATATTCTGTGGTTTAAATTTTGTGTTCTTGGACGTTGGTCTGGGGCGCCGTCTGCCATTAGGTGTGCTAGCTGCTCCTCCCGACGGTCCCGGTGTTTCCTCCGCAGGCTCCACTTCACTCAGCTTCACTCAGCTGCCCAATAAACCCGCCGCTTCTTCCCACTTTAACCTGAATAACAAACAAGGGCTTGGTGCTCCGGTTGGATCCAAACGGAGAGCCGGGGCTAGCTCAGAGACTAGCAGAGGCTAACTGGCTGTGCGTCCCTCCGGTCATGCTGTGGCTAACGCTCCCAGCAAGCTCCAGTTTGTTATTCAGGTTTAAGTGGGAGAGGCAGCGGATCTGTCAGGCAGCTGAGTGAAGTGGAGCCTGAGGAGGAAGCGCCTGTTAACCCCGGTTTCACTACAGGCAGATTCACTCGCTACAGGGGCGAGGGAATAAAACCTAAACAGCCAATCAGAGTGATCTCTTTCACTAACTAGCTCTGCCGCCGACTGACATGCTCAATCGGCCGAAAAGCCACTGACGCCGAAGGGCTGACTTTGGTCAACAGCCGACCGTCGGCTTGGTGTGTCAGGGCCTTAAGTCTCATGCCTACATCATCATGTGAGGTATATGTTCGTAAATTACAAATTAAAAATGAATGTTACTGTTTTTGGTGAAAATAATGAAGAGGCAATCAAACTGCATAACACACCAACAACCTTCATCAATCATATGACAGATCAGCCTGTATGAAGCCTGAGAGGGCAATAAAAAGCATTTGCTGCTGCTGCTTGTAAAGGTTATGAGTTTTCAATTGTTACCATGCCCTCAATTATGATTTATGCTTCTAGATGAGCAAAAAATCATTTTTATCAACTCCCAACATTCACTCATCTGGATTACAACATGTGGGTAGTGAAAACAAATTGTTTGGAGAGATTTATTGACTGAATTGAACCAACACTGTAAATAGGATTTTTGAAAGTAAGGGGATTGTGCCCTTGGCCACAGAAATTGATCACAATGTATCAGGTTACACAATGAGTTACCATGTTAATACCAATCTTTGTAAAGATCCTGCAGTTTGCTGTACGGCACCAGTTATTTTGCTGCAGATATTAACCACCTTATTGAGTTACTGAGGGGTTTTTTTGTGTTTTCAGCAAAAACCTTACTTCATAACCGTCATAAAGCTAGAATTCATTGCAGGGCAGTTGTCTTGTAAAGATGAACATAAGAAGCTGGTGACCTGGTGTGTGAACAGAGGCTGGATTTATCCAGTATGGGGTCACTCAGGCAAGAAATCCTAATGTGTATTGCACTTTAGATCAGAACAAAATATGCCATCTTACCAAATGATCAGACTGGACTCATTACATCTTGCCATGCATTGGCTCTGTTTGGGATGCAGATGATGTCACAGATGGTTCCATAAAAAAGCCCAGGGAAGCTGCTGTCTGCTGGTCTCTGTCCACTTTCTTCCATGCCTTTATGTTGGTGTAGCAGCATAGATGTGCCATCTGTTATTTAGCGCCACTGGTGGCTGTCATGAGGTGGGCCGGTATGAACGTAGCCATCCTCCACCGTCACTTCCAGGCCCAAGGTTGTTTGGCCCGACAGGTAGTGATGGTGTGATGAAGCCCCGTGAATGTGTTGAATCTTTCAGGCCGATTGCTTCGCCAAAAGGCCGATCACACGAAGCCCCATTTAACAGCTCATTTAGGAGTACTGACATCTGCTGGTCATTTGATGTACAGCAGTCCTACTGTGATATTACATGTGGGCTACATGCCACTGGATCTGGCATACACATAATGATGCTTAATGATGATGATTACGTCAGAATCCCCTTATGAGGTATTGTAAAGCCAGATGAAATGAATCTATCCTGAACGTGGTATATCAATAAAGTGCATACACACACACACCACAAAAGGTTAGAGTGCTTCTGTGACTGGGTCACTCAATCCTCTGCACTTAACGATCCTCAGAATCACCTCGGATCACGCAAAACACTTTCTGTATTTCTCGACTCGAATCACACAACGAGGCAATCACGTGATTCCAGAGAAACGGGGCCTCATTTGTCTTTGGTCACGTGATATCCTGAAAAAACGATACGGTCGTTGATACGGGTTTCATTTGGACATGCCCCCTTTGCCCGACATAGGCCTCGGGACTGCAGTATCAGCTGTAACATCACTACCGACAGGTATGGCTGCCAGCTGCCTCCCCATGTTGGTTACTGGGTTCTCTCCTTGTGCTCACAACATTTGTGTTGATTTGTAGGGCGACTGCTGGCGTGCTGCTCCGGGTTCCCCTTATGTGTCGCAGCGTATTTTTGCTTGGTAGGTACAAAGAGCATGGATACCAAGAGGCGAAGCTCAATGGAACGCCCCATAGCAACAGACTCGCCCATAGTTTCGTCCTACCGCTGCCATTTTCTGTCAGCAGACCGCTTGCATACAAAAACACACAGACAAACTGAAGTATATCGCTATTAATTATGCTTACAGTGCTACTCACCTTGTGATAGCTTGGTCACAGCTGCTTTTTCACGTTTTTGTAAAGCAAAATATAGACTTAAAAAAATAACAAAATGACGAAAAACGAAGAAAATTTTAATGCTAAAGCAGTAATCAGTTCTGATATATATATATATATATATATATACATATATAAGTGTTATCTTCCCTCCAAAACTGGCATATTAAATTGATATTAAAACACTTTAAAACTTGCACGTCAGGAGTTCTTACCTGTCGGGATCCTTCGGGAAACGGTGGAAGGCCAGGTGTGGGGTGTTCCACTGATAGTTGTTGCTGTTAATTGCACTACACTGTTTTCTTTTACTTTTTTCTCCTCTCTCCTTGACATCTTGCATGTTGTCTGGGCGCAACAGTCCAAGCTCAACAGTCCAAAATGGCGGCAGCGTTACCGCAGCGCCCCTAGTGGCTGTTGGCAAAAATTCAACGGAGCTTTGCCTCGTGGTATCCATGCTCTTTGGTAGGTATCCTCTCTCTCGGCGTTGTGGTTGATGCTGTCTGATGGTCACTCTGCATTCACACCAAAAGCTTCATTTGCGCCAGCGGTCGCTCAGGTCGCTGGAATTGCGCTGCCTGGCAGCTCTGGCAGGGCTTGCAGAAGGCTGCCAAGGGGCGGGGCATTCAAGCTCAGCTGCAGAAGATCTCTTTCTTTCTTTCTTTCTTTCTTTCTTTCACTTTCCCGCCTTGAGAATATTCACGGTCTGCAATTGGCTGCTGCTCGCTGCTACTTCGGCGGTGGCGCTGCTCATTTGCATAAAGTTGAGCTTCTCTCAACTTCACAGTGTCGCTGGCATCGCGCTGCTCACTGCTGCTGACGCTCCAGGCGCCCTTCGTAGCAAGCGTACATTGAAAATGAATGGCTGCCGGCCGCTTATGATGCTCATGATGCTTTTGGTGTGAATGCAACAATGAAACACTTCCAAAAGCAGCGTGATATAAGGCATCTAACCACGTGCTTTTGTTGTGTAAACTTAACCATGTGCTTTTATTACCTTAACCTAAACACATGGTTTTGTTGCATAAACCTAACCCTGTGCTCTTGTTGCTTTAACCTAACCATGTGCTTTTGTTGCATAAACTTAACCATGTGCTTTTATTACCTTAAACGTGCAATATGTAATTTTCTGCCGCTAGGGGTCTCAAACCAAAACAATAACAGAAGACGGAGTTGGATGATGTCACAAAGTAGCGTGGGATCATGGGAGTTGTAGTCATATAACAGATACAGATCTGACGTTCCTCACTCCGTGAAACCGAAACCGACCATGGCAGATTTTTGGCAGAGCGAGCTTCAGCAGCAGAGAAATGCTCATGGACGAGGTATATTAGTGAAGTTATATTCACTTTATGTTTCACTTTATGCAAATGGGGTCCGTCGGCCAGTGTAGCAGCCCGAGCCGATCTGGTACCTTATCTTATGTTTAGCTATTCCTCTGCCTCATTTATAAATGCAATTCATTTAACGGCATCAGCTCAGTATTATAGAAACCTATCGTTAGATGTTGTGGTTAGCCAGCCTCCGCTCCACACCGCTGGTGCCCCGGTGGGCAGCAGTGCTTGCAATACATTGGTGGAAATGATTAATATTTCAAGAACATCAGCCAGATGTTTGCTTACCGGTCTAGTAGAAAACACGAGAGGTCGGCGTCAAATTGTAGTCCTAGATTTTCACAAAGCTCTCTCCATCTCGGAAAGGCCACACCAATATTTATCCTGGATTTAGCTCTCTTCTTATTCCATATTCTTCTGGGATCGCTTGGTTGACCCGTACGTTTCCGTTTTACCGGCTTGTTACCGGGACAGCTTCGGTGTCAGAAGGTGCAGCAACCGTCAATGCATAATTATGATCCATGACGACTTAGCTTAGCCTAGCAACAGTAACGTTCATTCTCTGACGTCTCATCCGGTCTGCTGCTTCTTCTTCTCCATCATTTAATGGCTATGGTAACTGGAGTTACGCCGCCATTGACATGCGACCTAATGACACAGTCCGTAACTGTTATTAATATTTCATATTTATCTGGGTTTGAAAAATTGTTGGAAACATTTCTGATAATCAAAGTACAAAACTAAACAAAATATATAATATTGGTTTAGTCATTTTTAGACATTTTTATGTGGAAAAACTACATATTATGCATTTGACCTAAACACATGTTTTTGTTGCTTAAAGTTACAATGTGTTATTTAACTGGTTGTTTATTAGCAAATATCAACTATTGCTTTCATAAATATATATTTACTAGTGTAATGCAATTCACATACAAATGGAAGCTTTCCCATAGGCTTAGAATGATTTCTCTATATATACACAGGCAGGGCACGGTATGCTGGAGGCTGCCCTCTTGCGTCGCCATATTTGAATACAGTGGCCGAAAGGGATATACGCCCTTCGCCTTACGCGTTTACCTCAAACTTGCCGTCACTGGAGACAGAGAAGGTGAAGATCAATCCAGGGTGCTTCTGCGTGAACCTGCCTTGTACTTTTATGATTCTGTCGCACTTTAAATGGAGGACCACACATGGCAACTAACATGGCGGCGACTGGCAGGTCGGGTGTAACAGGAGCTCTCCCTGCGCTTTTAACTTTTGGATTTATTTTAAACTTTTTAGACACGGGTCTTTTCGTAAAGATTCTAACTGTGCATTCACACCAAAAGCATCATGAGCATCATAAGCGGCCGGCAGCCATTCATTTTCAATGTATGCTTGCTACGAAGGACGTCTGGAGCGTCGGCAGCAGCGAGCAGCACGATGCCAGCGACCGGAGTGCCACTGTGAAGTTGAGAGAAGCTCAACTTTATGCCGAAGTAGCAGCGAGCAGCAGCCAATTGCAGACCGTGAATATTCTCAAGGCGGGACAGTGAAAGAAAGAAAGAAAGAAAGAGATCTTCTGCAGCGCAGCTTGAATGCCCCGCCCCTTGGCAGCCTTCTGCAAGCCCTGCCAGAGCTGCCAGGCAGCGCGATGCCAGCGACCTCAGCGACCACTGGTGCAAATGAAGCTTTTGGTGTGAATGCACAATCATACTGCCACAACAGTTGCTCTTTGTCAACCACCGGCATGCAGACCTGCCAACCTTGAAGAAAGGTTATGAGTACCACCTTACCAGACACTTGTGCGTGGTCATGAACATATGTGGACACGGCGGCACTTTTTTGTTTTTTTTTTTGTTTTTTTACCATAAAAGTCAATATGCACATGTGGCAAACAGAAGAAACAAGTGTACGTTTACATATTCATATCTATAGGTCTAAGCCCCACATACGTCCATAGACGCCCAATATTTGTTTTATGGCGCAGATCAAGGTCAATTTCATCAATCTGATGGTAGTATTCATCATCTGCTTAAAAAATACAGTAATATGTCCTGTTGTGACAAAAAGAAAGATTTCAAGTGGGATTCGGGGGGTTCTCCCCCGAGAAAATTTTGAAACATCACATGGCGAAATCCTATTTTCATGCAATTTCATACAGAAATAGATAATAGATCATAGACAAGTGCATTACATTAGCATTCCTCATCATGTTCTTGTGTAGTACGACACCTATTAGAACTACTCTTTTCTTATTGCCTTGTTTTTTTCTTATAGAAATTCAGCAGACTCATCAAACAAAAAGTCTTTTTATCATAAGTGTGTTATAGTTATTCAGGCAGGGCACATGGTTTCATTACACAGTTGAATGTAAATTTGTCTGCAATTTGCTTACCTTGGTACAATTCTCACCAGCAATGTATCGACGACAGGCGACTTCGACACTATTTACTTCAGTGTTTGCCCTACCATTTTATTAGGGGGGGCACCCCACCCCGCCTCCCCCCCCTTGAAGGTCAAGTTAATTTTATTTAATTTTATTTTCTATATAGCGCCAGATCACAAAGAAGTCACTTAAGGTAATCTTTCCCATAGAACAGGTCTATACCTTGTCCTTTTATTAAACAAACTAAATAGCCTTACGTTATTTGTCTTATTTACAGACCGCGTGTCATTTCTGTCTCTACATGGTCGCGCGTTTACAATCCTTCCCTGCTCTCTGTATCGCGCACGGCGGAGTTTGGCCCTGTTGGGTGCGCACACACAGGTGCCCGCACACACACACACACACACACACACACACACACACGAGTGAACACACTAGAGGGCGTAAAAAAATAAATATGCAGCAATCTGATTGGCCGAAATCTTTTCGTTCCGCCTACGCACCTATATTCACCGGGTATCAACTTGAGTAACATCTTGCATAGACAAATACACTGAAACCGGCGAAATGCGCGATCGAGTGATATGCGTACTTTTAGAGCATCAAATCGTACCAGCGTACTTTGATGTCAAAATGCGTGCCTGGTACGCAAAATGCGTAAAGGTTGGCAGGTCTGGGCATGTCATAGCCCGGTACGGCTGCATTACAAACTGACATCGCCCACCGGTGTATCATACTGCCATGAAAGGTGGTCTTTGGCATTGATGTCTGATGCCAAAATCACTGACAAAGTGGCTGTAGTTGAAGACTTTGAAATTACATTGGGCTGTTCCATCAGACACACATGAGACAGACAAATACAGAACATGAAGAGACTGCCTCTAAGAGTCTACAGCCATGCTAGCACAGGGGCATCACTAGACTTAAGACTGTACTGGGGCACAGCTGGGGCACAGAGAATGTAAAAAAAAAAAATTAGCACTTATTTATAATAAAAAAGCTTAAATACAGATTTAAACTATACAATCAGATAGGGCTGGGCGATAAATCGATTTTATTGATTAATTCAAATTTGTAGTTTAGGCAGATTTGTTTTAATGAAAATCAAGGTTTTATTTAAAATCCGCCACTGCCGATCCACGCTGGGCTCACGTACAGTGCCCTCCAAAAGTATTGGAACAGTGAGGCCAATTCCTTTATTTTTGTTGTAGACTAAAATAAAAATATAAATAAAATAAAATATTTGGGTTTGACATCAAAAGATGAATATGGGACAAGAGATCAACATTTCAGCTTTTATTTCCAGGTATTTACATCTGGATCTGATACACAACTTAGAAGATAGCACCTTTTGTTTGAACCCACCCATTTTTCATGAGAGCAAAAGTATTGGAACATGTCACTGACAGGTGTGTTTTGTGGCCCAGGTGTCTCCCAATTACATTGATTATTCAAACAATAAATAGCACTGAATGTCTGAGCTCAGTTTCAGATTGGGTACAATAGATTTTGCCTGTGCAGACTGCATTTAGAGGTGGAACCAACATGAAAACCAGAGAGCTGTCTATGGGTGAAAAAGAAGCAATTGTGAATCTGAGAGAAGATGGACAATCAATCAGAGCCATTGCACAAACATCGGCCATAGCCAGTACAACCATTTGGAATGTCCTGAAGAAGAAAGAAACCACTGGTGTACTAAGCAACAGATGTCGAACAGGTAGACCAAGGAAAACATCAGCAGTTGATGACAGAAACATTGTGAGAGCTGTAAAGAAAGACCCTAAAACAACTGTTAGTGACATCAGCAACAACCTCCAGAGGGCAGGAGTGAAGGTATCACAATCTACTGTTCGCAGAAGACTTCATGAACAAAAGTACAGAGGCTACACCAGAAGATGCAAACCACTCATTAGCAAGAAGAATAGGAAGGCCAGGCTGGAATTTGCCAAAAGGTACAGAGATGAGCCTCAAAAATTCTGGGAAAAAGTTTTATGGACTGATGAGACAAAGATTAACTTTTTCCAAAGTGAGGGAAAGGCTAAAGTTTGGAGAAAGAAAGGATCTGCTCATGATCCCAAACATACAAGCTCATCTGTGAAACACAGTGGAGGTAATGTCATGGCTTGGGCTTGCATGGCTTCTTCTGGGACGGGCTCTTTCATCTTCATTGATGATGTAACACATGATGGCAGCAGCAAAATGAACTCAGAAGTCTACAGAAACATTTTGTCTGCTAATTTAAAGAAAGATGCAACCAAACTGATTGGGAGATCCTTCATCATGCAGCAAGATAACGACCCAAAACACACTGCTAAAACAACAAAGGAGTTCATCAGGGGCAAGAAGTGGAAGGTTTTAGACTGGCCAAGTCAGTCTCCAGACTTAAACCCAATAGAGCATGCATTTTACCTGCTGAAGAGGAGACTGAAGGGAGTAACCCCCCAAAACAAACAACAACTGAAAGAGGCTGCGGTGAAAGCCTGGAAAAGCATCACAAAAAAAGAATGCAAAAGTTTGGTGATGTCAATGGGTCACAGGCTTGATGCAGTTATTGAAAGCAAAGGATTTGCAACTAAATATTAAGTCTCATTCACTTTAATCTATTTTAAGTTTATATGTTCCAATACTTGTGCTCACCTGAAAAAATTTTGTGTTCCATTACAAATAATGCTATCTTCTAAGTTGTGTATCAGATCCAGATGTAAATACCTGGAAATAAAAGCTGAAATGTTGATCTCTTGTCTCATATTCATCTTTTGATGTCAAACCCAAATGTTTTCAGTCTACAACAAAAGTAAACGAATTGGACTCACTGTTCCAATACTTTTGGAGGGCACTGTAGTTCAGAGTGGGCTCATCCCTCCCCCCGCGCACAAACAACATGGCAGCGAGCGGGGAAGCGGGGAAGAACTCGTTCTAAAGAAAGGGAATGAGTTCTTCAGCGCTTTTGTGTGCACACCTCATCAATGCCCGACTTTTACGTAGAGGGAAATAACTCAAAAACAGCATGCAGTACTGCGTAGGCTTCTTCACTGTGGCTGCTCAATGTAAACAACGTAGCACATGCCTTACTTTCTTCCTGGGGCGCATCCGTCTGACGTCACACAGCACACCTGGCGCACTAACGTCTCACACCTCCTACATCAACTACACACATACACAGCTCCACACACACACAGACACACAGACACACACACACACACACACACACACAAGCCACACACATCAAGCTCAGCCTGTAACATAAGGCTATTTAGTTTGTTTAATAAAAGGACAAGGCATAAACCTGTTCTATAGGAAAGGTAACCTTAAAAGACTTCTGTTGTGATCCAATATGATGGCAGGGGAAACACTGTCATATGATAAGAAAGGGGTCCAGTGGAAAGCGATCACAGATGCAGTCGCCATGTATATTGCAAGAGATATGGTGCCCATATATAGGCTACCGTGGAAAAGCTGGGGTTTATTCACATGCTGAAAGTTTTGGACCCCAGGTATGTGCTACCAGGCCGCAAATATATATATTTTTTTAACTGGGAGGGGAAAAAATCGATTTAAATTGTGAATCGGATTTTTTGTGAAAAAATCTGAGATTTTTTTTTAGGCCATATCGCCCAGCACTACAATCAGATCAGATTATGTTGTTGACTGGATCTCTGATTAACCACCTGAATGAACTGATGCATTTGGCCTACTTGTGCACTTGCAAAATCAAATTTGGGGCGACAAAACCAGATATTTTTAGCCATTTTTCAGGTGACAAAACAATAGAAGAACCGTGATGGTGGGACATTCTGTCGCTTCACAGCTGTCCAAAACATGTGGTTTGTGCCAGGCGGACATGATTGCCAGTATTTTTCCATTATTGCAAGAAATTCCATTGACTCATTCACAAGTCAAAAATGTGTTTTATCTGAAAGAAACATGCAATATTTACATCTAAGATAACAGAAAAATAGTCAACCAAGTGCAATGATGTCCTCCAAGATAATATTTGTTTTTCAGTTTCAGTTTTATATTGGGGGGACATTTTGGGCATTGGGGGGGACACATGTCCCCTTCAATGTATAAGGTGACTATGGCCCTGTCATGCATGCATAATTAGGCTACAGTTGTCTGGGTGCGCAAAGGTGAAGTGGCTGGTCTTGTCATGCAAAGTTTGATGAAGTGTCTACTGGACAATATGGAAAGCTGGACTACAAATGTGGATAGACAGGGAGAAACACATGCAAGCCTAAGACGTGGTAAGATACGATATTACTCACTATATGAAGTGACTGATAACAAGATCTGTATAATGGATTGTAAAGAAATTCATCAGGTTTTTATTTTGTAGACAATTAATCTGTATGTATAGCGTGATGGGATGACAGCACAATGATGTGTGTGTGTGGTATCACTGGAAAGCTCTGCTCCTGTGCTTTCATGTGATATGCGCGGCATTTCTGTGCGAGCCTGCATTCGCGAGTAATCCATCCAAGAGTAATGTGTGTGCAAAGCTGTATGAAAGCTCTGTTATACATCATTTTAGTGTAAATTTAGCTTTTTTTCCGCTGTAAAAACACTGGACTACCGACAAGTGCGTGGTCTTGTCGGAAAGCTACAATTCTGCTGTTTCATGTGATATGCGTGGATTCTCGCTATGACGCACAGAGAAAATCCATAGAAAAGAACAGGTGTACATTTGGACGCACAATGCGTCGTTCAGGCCCGTAGCCATGTGCGCACTGTGTAGGAGGAGTGAATGGAGTAGCACATGAATGAGTTACCATATAGTTACCATTGGAGTTAAAACTCCAAGGTGAATTTTTTACTGGTGAAATTTTTACTGGGGCACTGCTCATCAATACTGGGGCACGCTCCCCAGTAAAATCTGTCTGGCAACACCGATGCACTATGATCTCTGTGAAGTTTACTGAGACATAGCTGTGCTTTGAGCTAAGCGCTAATGATCGATATAATCAGTATTATCCTTTGAACTTTGCAATAGAAATTGGTATTGGTATTGGCTACATTGGTATTTTTGCTTATTGTGCTATCATTTCTTGGAGTATGTTTAAAAGCTTCATATCCTTAAAATCAGTACAACCTAAGCTAAAAGGTGAGGTACATCAATAAACCATAATGATTGATTCAAGTATTGAAATTGTGTCATTTCACAATTGTCCCCCTGTCCCTTACCACTGAAACTGGTCTATTGCAATCCATTTTGTAAGGGAGTTAGTCAGTCAGTCACAGGCAGACTTACTGAGTTTGCATCAGGTTTAGTGTGGCTTGACAAGACAAGCTAATGCTCGCATAAGAGGCTGTGCTAGCTCAGACCTCCGGGTTTGCTGCTAAAGGCTTTACATTGAGGTGATATTTCAGGCTTGATGTACTCCGATGGTACAAAATTGCTTACTGCAGAAATTGCAGAGAACAGTGCTCCTATCAGCAGTTCCATCTGGGCATTTTTTAAATGTAAACGTTTCATTCAAGGGGTTTAGCAGCATCATCTCGTTTGCCTCCATCAGAGCATGTGAGCAGAGCGGAGTGGGAGCAGGGAGCGGGGGGATTTTGTGTTGAGCGTAGGAGCGGCTATTTTTTTTAAAAGGTGGAGCGGAGCCTTATCTCTCACTCCAATTTCTCTCCGGTCACTCATGCCCCACCCAGAATGTATCTTTGCACCTGCGCACACCCACACTATTTTCTTTCAAAACTATGGAGTTTACTGTGTACTTCAGAAAAGAGAAAAGAGAGAAGCAGCGGAGAACAGTACCTAACTGTGGGGAGAGGGCTTCCCCAGAGAATCTACCAAGCTCATGTTTTATTGGTGCCGTAGCATTGTTCCGACCTCTCATTGTTCCGACCTCTCATTAGTCCGACGTCCCGTTGTTCCGATATGTGATTATTACTGTATTTGTGTATCATAGAGGATCAGGGCAACAAAAGTAGGCTACTGGTTGAGATACAAGTGTCATAGAGAGGAGAGAATGAAACACCATAACCTCCTTTTATTAACTCTGGGGTCGGGGTTGTGTGGGAGCTCTCCGCGATGCTGAACAACTCCCAGCGGGCATATTTCTGCCTTGATGGTGCGCCGCGACTGGCTCTGGGTCAGCTGGGAAAGGCTTGAGGTGAAGCAGGCTCACGGCTTATGTGTTTGCCACTTTCTTTTTCATTTTAACCCACACCATGATCTTTTCCTGACCCTAACCAATGACAATGTGTGCTAAACTTTCTGTGTCAAAGATATGTTATGTGTGTATGAGCTACAGCTACTACTGTAGGTGTTTGTGTCTGTGCTAACACTACATACTGAACTTCTGCACCACATTGTCTATTTGTATGTGCATTAAGAGAATAACATTATGGGTAATGTGTCCACAACACAATGTTTAGGTAGCTGAGGGATTAACAGATTCATATTGATAAAACAAATAAAGGACGATATTTATTGTGTGATGGAACAGCCACTTGAAACACTACATTGGAGACTCCAACCAAGGTTTGCTTCCAACATACATACATGGTGAAACAACTGATATTAACTATGATTACTATATTACAGTGTTTCCCACAGGATTTTTGGAGACTATGGCGGGGGGTCTGAACCTTCTAGGGGGGTCCTGGGGCGTGCTTTGTTTTTGTATTTTGTATATATTTGATTTAAAGGCATCAATCTGGTGAATTCTGAGAGCCAAGTTATGATGGCAGAATATGCCAACCGTGTTTACAAAGTTTAAATATATGAGACGGACGGAAAGCAAACGGAGGCTGCGCATTGATGCTTTTGCCCCTGTCTGCAGGGACGCATGATGGGGTCAAACAGATCATGTGCATAATTAACCACAAAACAAGCAAATCCTTCATCTTAATGACATATAATACTCATTATGCTTCAGCTGAATCCGCTAAGCAAATAACTTTGTTGAATTGAAATTAGTTCATCATGTTAAATGTCCAAAATTGTATGAAATTGCTCCAATGCGTTAAACCAATCTTTGCGCATAATCACACAGCCTGATATGCCCTGGCAAACACAGTGGGACTGCTGTACAGACCATTGGTCTTTCTTCCCCTAACCCTGGGTATTTTCTGAAAGCACAGAGCAAAGAAATGTCTTTTTTTTCTCGGTCGGGCTGGATTTTTTGGGCCCGATCTAAGCTCTATTAGCCACTCTCGTGGATAGGGAGTCGGTTGCGGGGAACCCACATCCACTTGTTTCCCCTGAGCCGCCTCAAGAACTGCCTGCTCTCGCCCTGCAGCTACGCAGAGTCCCTCGATCAAAACGCCACTCCACCTCTAAGCGCAGCAGGTCCAGGGCCTCTGTAAGTAGTCAGGCAGGCTGCATATCACATCAAAAGCATA
Source organism: Epinephelus fuscoguttatus (assembly GCF_011397635.1). NCBI lineage: Eukaryota > Metazoa > Chordata > Actinopteri > Perciformes > Serranidae > Epinephelus > Epinephelus fuscoguttatus. The sequence goes on from NC_064760.1 coordinate 43,951,385, forward strand.
GATCTATGCATTAATGATATGAAAGAGATAAATGTAAGTCAGACAAATTGAGTTTAAATTCAGATTCTTTATTTTTTAAAGCGTAATGCAGTGGGTGAGGAGGCTGATGGGGTGCAGGTGGGTGGATGGGAGAGGGTGCGGCCGCAACCCCCGCACCCCTAGTTCCGACGTCTATGTGCGTAGCCTACTAACATACACTGATGGATAAACCACTGATGGATATATGAGAGGTGAATGAGCACATTGATTTTCTAGCCTTGGTACTCTCTTCCAGGGCATGTAGGATACAACTGAGATTTATTTTAATTTTGGTAACAGCGTAGTGTGTACGTATGGCATATCACCAATCATAGTGGGCCGCCATGGCCAAAAATGCCAGGGCAAGTTTTTTTGTCCCAGTCCAGCCCTGATTTTTACTGATAAAAACACTAGTGGTATGTTATGGTGAAGGGTTACACTTAAAATATGGCTATGGATTAGTGGTTCAACATTTCAGTAATCAAAAGAAAAATGACTTACGTACTGATCTGCCTCTGGAGGGCTATTTTATGATTTTAAATCATGTGCAGACAAAATATTCTTTTAAAACTCTCTCTCACACTCACAAACACAGTTACAGATACGCAAAACAATACAAAATATACTTGTACTTGTACTCGTACTCGTCGTCCTCCGCTTATCCGGGTCCGGGTCGCTGGGGCAGCAGCCTCAGCAAAGAAGCCCAGACAGTCCTCTCCCCAGCCACTTCCGTCAGCTCTTCCGCGGGAACCCCGAGGCGTTCCCAGGCCAGCCGGGTGATGTAATCCCTCCAGCGTGTTTTGGGGCGGCCCCAAGGTCTCCTCCCAGTTGGATATGCCCGAAACACCTCCCCAGGGAGGCGTCCGGAAGGCATCCTTACCAGATGCCCGAACCACCTCAACTGGCTCCTCTCGATGTGGAGGAGCAGTGGCTCTACTCCGAGTCCCTCCCGGATGTCTGAGCTCCTCACCCTATCCCTAAGGCTGAGCCCAGCCACCCTGCGGAGGAAACTCATTTCGGCCGCTTGTACTTGCGATCTCATTCTTTCGGTCACTACCCAGAGCTCGTGACCATAGGTGAGGGTTGGAACGTAGATCGACCGGTAAATTGAGAGCTTCGCTTTCTTTCTAGTTCCCTCTTCACCACAACGGACTGGTTAAGCGCCTGCATCACTGCTGACGCCGCTCCAATCCGCCTCTCAATCTCCAGCTCCATCCTACCCTTACTCGTGAACAAGATCCCGAGATACTTAAACTCCTCCACCTGAAGAAGGACCTCCCCCCTGACCTGGAGTGGGCAATCCACCCTTTTCCGGCTGAGGACCATGGCCTCAGACTTGGAGGAGCTGATTCTCATCCCAGCCGCTTCACACTCGGCTGCGAACCGCCCCAGCGAGAGCTGGAGGTCACTGTCCAATGAGGACCACGTCATCCGCAAAAAGCAGGGACGAGATCCTCCTGTCACCGAACCTGACACCCTCCACCACTCGGCTGCGCCTAGAAATTCTGTCCATAAAAGTTATGAACAGAACCGGTGACAAAGGGCAGCCCTGGTCGAGTCCAACCCTCACCGGGAACAGGTCCGACTTACTGCCAGCCACGCGAACCAGACTCATGCTCCTTCGGTACAGGGACTGGATGGCTCTTAGCAAGGGGCCACCAACCCCATACTCCCGGAGCACCCCCCACAGGATGCCCCTGGGGACACAGTCGTAAGCCTTCTCCAAATCCACAAAACACATGTGGACTGGTTGGGCAAACTCCCATGCCCCCTCCAGCACCCTGGCGAGGGTAAAGAGCTGGTCCACGGTTCCGCGTCCGGGACGAAAACCACATTGTTCCTCCTCAATCCGAGGTTCAACTATCGACTGGACCCTCTTCTCCAGCACCCTGGAGTAGCCCTTACCGGGTAGGCTGAGGAGTGTGATCCCCCTGTAGTTGGAACACACCCTCTGGTCCCCTTTCTTGAAAATGGGGACCACCACCCCGGTCTGCCATTCCAGAGGCACTGCCCCCGATGTCCACGCAATGTTGCAGAGGCGTGTCAGCCAGGAAAGCCCTACAACATCCAGAGCCTTGAGATATCCAGGACGAATCTCATCCACCCCCGGGGCTCCGCCGCCTCGGAGTTGTTTCACTACCTCAGCAACTTCTGCCCCAGAAACTGGACGACCAGCCCCCGAGACCCCCGTCTCTGTTTCCTCACTGGAATATGTGTTGGTGGGATTGAGGAGCTCCTCAAAGTATTCCTTCCACCGCCCGACAATGTCCCCAGTTGACGTCAGCAGCTCCCGGCCCCCACTGTAAACAGTGTGAGCAAGTTGCTGTCTCCCCCCCCCTGAGGCGCCGGACGGTTTGCCAGAACCTCTTTGGAGCCGATCGATAGTCTTTCTCCATGGCCTCACCGAACTCCTCCCACGCCCGAGTTTTTGCCTCAACGACTGCCGCCGCTGCACTCCGCTTGGCCCGCCGGTACCTGTCAGCTGCTTCCGGAGACCCACAGACCAACCATGCCCTGTAGGCCTCCTTCTTCAGCCTGACGGCTCCGCCACGACTGGCCCCAGCGGCCTTGTGGCCACAGCTCACAACCGCCGCCTCGACAATGGCAGAGCGGAACAAAGCCCATTCAGACTCAATGTACCCCTCTGCCCTCGGGACGCGGTCGAAGCTCTCCCGGAGGTGGGAGTTGAAGATCATCTGGACAGGTTCTTCCGCCAGGCGTTCCCAGCAGACCCTCACTGTTCGTTTGGGCCTGCCAGGTCTGCGCGGTGTCTTCCCCCACCATCTGATCCAACTCACCACCAGGTGGTGATCAGTTGACAGCTCTGCTCCTCTCTTCATCCGAGTGTCCAGAACATATGGCCGCAGGTCAAATGATACGACTACAAAGTCGATCATTGACCTGTGACCTAGGCTGCCACGTGCACCGATGGACATCCTTATGTTTGAACATGGTGTTAGTTATGGCCAAACTGCGACCCGCACAGAAGTCCAATAACTGAACACCACTCAGGTTCAGATCGGGCAGGCCGTTCCTCCCAATCACGCCCCTCCAGGTCCTGCTGTCATTGCCCACGTGAGCATTGAAGTCCCCCAGCAGAACAATGGAGTCCCCGGTCGGGGCACTGTCCAGCACCCGCCCCAGGGACTCCAAAAAGGGTGGGTACTCTGAACTGTTGTTCGGTGCATAAGCACAGACAACAGTCAGGACCCGTTCCCCGACCCGAAGGCGCACGGAAGCAACCCTTTCATCTACCGGGGTAAACCCCAACGTACAGGCAGAGAGTCTGGGGGCTATCAGAAAGCCCACCCCGGTCCTCCGCCTCTCACCCGGAGCAACTCCAGTGAAGGAGAGAGTCCAACCCCTCTCAAGGACTAGGGTTCCAGACCCGGAACTATGTGTCGAGGTGAGGCCGACTATATCTAGCTGGTAGCGCTCAACCTCTTCCACAAGCTCCAGCTCCTTCCCCGCCAGAGAGGTGACATTCCATGTCCCAAGAGCCAACTTCTGTAACCGAGGATCAGACCGCCAAGACCCCCGCCTTGGTCTGCTGCCCAATCCACATTGCACCGAACCCTTCTGGATCCCTCTGCGGGTGGTGGGCCTGCAGGGGGATGAGCCCATGTAGCCGGTTTGGGCTGGGCCCGGCCGGACCCCATGGGCAAAGGCCCAACCCCAGGCCTGGCTCCAGGGCGGGGCCCCGGTAACCCTTCGGGCCGGGTACACGTGTCCTTGTTTGTATCCATCATGAAGGGTCTTTTGAACCGTTCTTCGTCTGACCCTTCACCCAGAACCAATCTGCCATGGGAAACCCTACCAGGGGCAAAATGCCCCCGACAGCATAGCTCCTAGGGTCATTAGGGCACTGAAACTCCTCCACCACAATAAGGTGACGGTTCTCGGAGGAGACAATACAAAAAATGCAATACGAAAAGAAAACAAAAGGTAAGACTCAAATTAATTACACACAAAAAGACACAAATTACTGGTAGTTGAATGCCTCTGGGACAGGCCCATTTATGGCAACCCACTGGATCCATCGCATGCGCGAGCTGGCCGAGGCGAGGGTGCTGGAGCTAATCACGGCCATTCAAGCCGATGCAAGCTGCTCCACCAGAAGCAGTGCGTCCTAGCCACAGCCTAGAAGCGGCTCGGCGCTCCACTCCACTAAAAATACGTTCCGGGTCTATTTTTGACGGACGCCGCACTCCAGCCGTTATGCTACAGAGTGTTGTTCATTTACCAGAGGCATTTTATATCTGGCCGATTTTTGGAGACTATGGCGGGCCGCCACATTCTCGTCAATGTATGGGAAACATTGTATATTGTTCTCTGCCTTGTATTAATTATCTCACATCATTGCCATATTTTGGCTTGGTCTTTAATACAGCTGCTTTATAACAATTAACTTTTGAAGCTGCTATAATAATTCTCCCCCAATGGCCTGCCTTGGACAGAGGCGATGTTTATCATTGCACTGTTGGTGCACCATTGCTAATTAATCATAAAGCATAGTGCATGTAGGTAAAGCAGTTAATTAATCGATTAGTCCATCTCCAGGAAATAAATATGTGTAGCAACTATTTTCATGATCAATTAAAGGTTTCAGTCCAGCTGTCTGTTTTTTATGCAAATAGCCCAAGTAATGCTTCAGTACACATACAAAGTGCTGGCATGTAGCTGTCTCTTGCCACAACCCTGAAAAGGTCTGTGGGTGGACCTGAGCATAGGGAAAAATCATGCTATTTCCTGTGTGATACCTGAATTAACTGTTGGGCTGTTTGTTCCACTGTCTTGCCATGTTTTATTTGTATTCAAGCAAAACTAATGGTGATGGAGAAAGAATAATCCCTTTTCTCCCATGCCATCTCTCACAGATTCAAAGATGCTTCCCTGCTGGGGGGGACATCAGAAAGATGTCGGACTCTTAGTTTGGATAGATGTTAAATTTTGGTTTGAATGAAAAACAAGATGAAGATATTTAAATGTTGTAGGTCTGTGTTTAAAAACAATATCGCAGTATTTCTACACTGTACTGCGATATATATTGGGATATTTTGAAACGCCCTCTAAATTACTGTAGACTAGTGAAATACACAATTATTAAATGAACTACACTTACAATAAATTTAAATAAAGTAGCTAATGTCAATAAAGTTAAATGAAGTGCTGTGATAATAAGGTTAAATAAAATACTGTTATAATAAATTAAATAAAATGCTGTTAAGATTAAGTTAAATAAAATGTTAAATAAAAATTAGGGTTAGGGTTAGGAAGACGCTGGATTTTGGTTATTGAAACACAAACAACTTCAAACAAAATATGAACTGCATCTGTCGTCAGTAGTCTGCATCAATTGATACTGACGTCAGATGTTGTCCAAACGCTGAATTCTGTCACAACCTAAATTAAACCAATTATCCATGTCACAATGTGGCCAGCTGAGTTACTTGGACTCACAAGCAGAGTATAGCCCTAATCTTTACTACATTGTCTCTCCTAGTCCTGGAAGGCTATTAGAGATTCAGTTAACTTTAACTTTTTAAGCAGGTCGCCTTTAAATACTTCCAAGCCATAATTAAATGTCATGTCTACAGTTTGGTTTCGTTACACATCTAAATGTACTGTTTAACAGCACTAGTTAAACTTTATGTCTGTGTCTCTCCCCCTCCTCATCCCCTCTATTTTCCCAGTTCAGCACACTGCTGTGTATCTCATTTTACTGCCAAGTCATGACTGAGTTTCCTGGCACCTTGTGGCATTTTGCTTCCTGGTTCCGATTTAAAGCTCAGTCTGCATCCTTGACCCAGTGTGAAGTAGCTCACCACCCCACAACCACCTGCTCTCACATGGCACAAAGCCTCAGAACTGCATTATACACTTCATTAAAATTAACTATTGGCTGCGGAGAGAAGTTGTAAGTTTGTGTTTGATAGAAAACACATTTATGATTAATAGCAATAGCATATGATGAATCCAACTTGATCATCAGTAACCTTTTAGCAGCCCTACAGCTTGTTTTCCAAATGCTTTCATGGTGTTAATGTGTTGTTCAGGGGTCAAAATGTGGGCTGCAGATCATGAGGTTGGTGTTATGCCTCTATGATAGCTCAGTGGATAAGACTAAGACTAAGGATAAGACTCAGGGGATAACACAAGATTCATATACTGTACAAGAGTGGCATATAAAATAACTGCTCCTGAAATGTAGCTATTGAGCACTCGTAACCTACGTTCAGTATCAGAATGCAACCATGTCCTTAATTATGGCATAGCAACCAACTATATTTCTGTCCTGTATTTAGTTAGCAACAATAAAACGCACAGTGCAATTTCACTATGAAGCCAAAAATAAACGTACACTGACTCACCAATCTGTAGATATAGGCTACTTTTAGAAAATTTCCATTGGTCAAGCTTTACTGGTGAAACCTCAGTTATGGTGTTGTAAAACATACTGGATGTTGTCCTTATTGGCAGTATAGCGGTACAGTCACTGACTGCTAGCACAGCCATATATACTACAATTTCCTTTTGCTTTAAAAAAAATCCAATTTTGCAAAATCGTTAAGTTCCGAGATGTCCGCAGCTGCCACCATGATAACATTGACGTTGACTTTTGTTAGCTACAGTGAGCTCTGATGTTGTGACATCCAAATACAACTGCACACATTTCCAGTGAAAAATGTCAATTACACGTATCAAACCTAATAAAAGGCATTTCTGGCATAATTACATAGAGGCACAGAAGAGTTTGGCATTAATGTTGTAGAATACAGGATCATAGTGTGCACAACATGCTTTTATAGGCTTGCATTCATGATTATTTTTGTACTTGATGATGCACAAATGCTACATTTCTTCTCATAATGTTCAAACTATTGAATTATTACACAAATGAAAGAAATCACACACTGTAAAATCCAATAGCTGCCCTGACATACATAAATTAGTTAACTTTACTAGGTTATCAACAAAATGCAGTTATTACTGGTATTTATAAAGTAACAGTTACTTGCATGGTAAAAAAAAAAAAAAAAAGCAAACTACTTAGTGTTTAGAGTGAAGATTATTTTGAGTTAACCTCACTTGCAACGATGAGTAGCAAGAGAGGCTGGGGTGACGAGGTGGGATGAGAACCGTTAAATTCAAAAAGGATGGAAGGAGGAACTGCGCATGCGCAATAGAGTCTCCCACCAGCAGTCAGACAGGGCAGCATGTTGACCTGCTGAAGAGACCCTTCAGCGACCCTTCAGAGACCCTGGATTTCGACTCGACTTTTTGAAGAATAATAAGGTAAGTTATCAAGCAAGTTTGTCTGTTAATGTGTTTTAATGCCTGCTATGACTACGTTAGCATTAGCTAGCTAACGCTAGCTGACAAACAGGAATGGCCAATATGCAACTAGCAGAGCCTGTTCAGGCCATGGTTCAGGCATGTTTTGGCGGTTTCCCCACCATCATCCCGTGATCTGCTTAAAACCTATTTTAACTGTTCCCTAGCTTTGAAAGTCCCACATCTGAAATGTTGTAGCATGAGTTTTCCGTTTCCCCCAAGTTGACAACGAAGGCATTTTGGTCGGATTTTAGAAATTTGTAAAGTGGAAATTACAATATTCATTGAACGCAGCATGAATGTGTTTGATGTAGAGACGAGGTTAAATGAGGTTCGTAATGCACTGTCACTGTCTCCCTTGGAGAAATGGTGAAGAGTCACAAGAGGCTACAGCAACAGTAAGTTAACTTGCTTGTAAAAGCTAATAGTAAAGCTAACTGTGAAGCTGCGTCATTTACGTGTTGGGTGTAACGTTAAACGGTAGCCAGCGGTACACATTTTTGCCTTCAATACAGCGTGGGTGAAGGAAAAATAAGTTACGTGAGTGAAAGCAACAGTTGGGGTGTGTACATTAAACATTAGGGCTGCCGCAATCCACCACACGGCCATAGTTAAATTTACATGGACTAGAGGAGTCATTTGCTCTGTATTAATTTGACTGCAGTTGTGAGTCTACTGAAAATCTGATGTTGCGCACCGGTCTATGGCCTCACAGAGTGCGCCGATGAACAAGTCCTCTCCTTGTCCCTCTCGAGCTATGATAAACTGTAAGTCACGTTAAACGACCTGTGACCAACAATGAGTGAGAAGTCGGCTCATTCTTTATTTTGTGTTGTAGGGATTTGCAGAGTTCAACAGGACAGTCACCAAAAACCTACAGATGGACTTTTTTGATGCCCTGGACGGCCACACACCACGCTTTGTCACGATCTTCAAGTCCAAGAGAGGATGTGTGGGAGAGACCCTGACTGAGTTGGTGGAACAAATTGATTCAGGGGTAAGTCTATGAAACACTTCTTCTGTCTTTATTTCTCATGGTAAGTTGACTTCAAATAGTGATTGTTGTTTTGCTGCTTTTTTTGCAACAACAGTGGTTAGAGGGGAGAAGATGGGACATGGCTGGAGAGGCACCAGTAGTATTTTTTTTTGGGGTGGGGGGGTGCTACCTTTCTCATGGTTATAATACTATTACCGTATTTCCTCAATTTAAAACCAAGCACCTATTAGCAGCCGGCCTCTTTTAGTAGCCGGGTCTAAAACAATTTTTAATAAATAAGAGCCGGCCCCTTTTATAAGCCGGTGGCTTTAATTTTGCAGTTTTACAGCATTCATTATGATTGCTGCTGATCCAGACGAGACAGCATGAGATGAGATGAGATGAGATGCTGCAGCTGCAGCGGAAAAGTTTCAGAGCGACACAATCGCACAGCGCATTTAAACGTAATCTGACACAGTGTGAGTGTTTATTAGTATATTTACAACATAACCGCTGTGGAAAAAGTCCGAAAATAGCACTTAATCCTCTTTTTCTTCAAGTAGTTTTGACCCAGCGACACACACACACACTCATGACGTGGTCACCGACAGTCAGGAAATACCAGCACTTTAACTTAACAGTTCACTAACACTCTTGAAATATCAGTGCTTCAACTTAACAGTACAGTATCTGTTCTGAACTATCTTTCTTACTTGTAACAGCCATAACAGTAAAGGCCCGAACATACTCGGGCGTACTATAAGCGGAACGGATGTCCGCAGTCATTCGGGCTTCCATAGTCGAGCGCACTTCCATGTTGTAGTTTACTGTAAAAATGTCCGTGAAACACACTACATTACCCACAGTTCTTGCGTGTCGATGTGAAAAATACATGCCGAGCAGTCGCTGGTGCACGGAGCGGAGTCCACACGGTCGTAAAAAATCTGAGCTTTGCGCGCACGGGGCTTGTGGACGTCCGCTTTTGGTCCGGGCAGACCTCCGCAGGGTGTATTCTAATGGTGTGAAGCTAGTTTTTGGCCTGGAAGAACAGTCTTCCTGAGACTGTGATGTATGCAAGAGCTGTGTCTTAATGATGATCACAGGTGTCCAACTTGCCTCCACTGATGAACTGAGATGGATTGTCCCAAGAAATATACAGTATACAGTATAAGATACAATATAAGTACAACCTACAACCCCTATAGAGCTTATGTTGCTATTCGCTGTTAAAACTTTGGATTTTTTCTTAAAAATCAATTCTCCAATCAGTAACTGTTTGCTGCACTGTCAAACAATGTGGTGACACTTGTTTCATATAGACTTTAACAAACATTTTTGTACTGTAACTTTTGAATGCTACATTATCTTGAGCTTAATTTGTTCATCATCCACTTCTAGAAAGAACGTAATGGCAATGCGCACCATTGTACTCCGAGGCCTCCCTGTTCTACTTGGTGATGACCCCAGTAAATTCTACAACACCTGCTTTGTAAGTTCTCAAAGTTACATCTTAAAGGAGCACATACAGTTTTGGGGGAATTAGCTTTGTATTTATCAGTATCTCACTGAGAGTGAGATAAAAAAAAAAAATGTAATGCCGAATATATATCCATGAGTTCAGTACAAACATTATGGGCTGCTTGCTAACTAAAAGTTCGGTGTATGCCAACAGGGTTACCAGCCTAGCACCTGTGAAGTGAGAGGAATACACCTTTCATCTCCAAAACTGAGTTATTTAAATACAAGAGCGTGTACATATATTTTTAGTGGTTTCTGCTTTATTTTGAGTGATCCAGTGGAGAGAGACAGGAAATCCAGGGGGAGAGAGAGAGAGGATGACATGCAGCAAATGTTCCAGGTCAGATTCAAACCTAGGGTCGCTGCGGTAAGGACACAGCCTTAATATGTGATACACGCTCTACCAGATGAGCCAACAGGGCGCTCCTGACCTTGCATATTTGACTTAAAAAAAAAAATAAATAAATAAAAATCTAAGTTTTAAATGCAGATGCATTTGGTTTGTCTGGTAGTTCACCTGGTAGAGATGTATCACATATCAAGGCTGAGTCCAAACCACAGCAGCTGGGGCGCTTTGGTGCATGTCACCTCCTTTTCTGTCTCTCTACTGCCACTATCAAATAAAGCAGAAATTAGGGTTGTCAAAAGTATCAATACTCTGAAAAGTATCGATACTCAAACGCTGTATCTGGATACAATACTAATTTACAAAAGTATCGATACTAACAGTGCACGCCACCTCAGCGTCTGACGGGTGCGAAGCGACGGGTCCGACGGACACGCGCTGTGCAGGCAGCGTCTGGCAGGCACAGAGCCCTCGCTGCAACCCGGCTTGTTGTCGTCGCTGTGCATGCATGCACACATTTCTGTTGCTGTAATATGGCCAGCACGGCTGCAGGAGGATCGGAGCAGCCAGTTTTGGTCAAAAATGATAAAGGAAAAAGCGCTCTTTGGAAATATTTAGTGAAATGAACACAGACTGCAAACGGCAGGTACAGCTCCTCCCCTCAGTAGCAGCTGAGCAGCTGGTGTCGCCAGCATCAAACTAAAATATAACTTCTAACGTTAATGTTGGAGCTAAGCAGAAAACTTTATCAGTCATGCCCGTCTGTAACATTAATAGACAATGTTAGTTTAACAGGACAAAACAATTATGTGTGTCTGAAAAGTTATGTTAACTGTAAAGTCACAGATTGAAGCTGAAAAAAGCGTTTGGTTTCTCCCGTAACCCCTGGTTCTCTGATCGCATAGTGAGGTAGAAACAGGAGCATCCTGAGCCTAAACTACCAACTCTATTTGATCAGCAACAAAAATATGGTGCCAATTCACCAGAAGCACAGAAAATAAACAGGGCTGTAGATAAATACATTTGTATGGACAGATCTTGTTTCTCGTTGTTATTTATTTTGGGGGGATTTTTTGTTGTTGTCATTGATGTTACTGTTCTGATCTTTATTTAAAAAAATGACATGCCTCTTAATTTTTTGCTACTGTATTGAAAATGGTATCGAGTATTGAATATTTTCCTAGGTATCGATATCGAGTTTGAAATTTTAGTATCGTGACAACCCTAGCAGAAATGCATGAAAGGGGGAGAGAGAGAGAGGGACTGACATGCAGCAAAGGGCCACAGCCTTGTACATGAGGCGCCTGCTCCATCCACTAAGCCACCGACACCCCCTTAAATTTTTTTTTTAGATTGATATAGATTTGGTGTAAGGCAGGGGTCAACAACGTTTTGGATGTCCTGTGCCACTTTGATTTAAAAAACAAACAAACATTTTTTAAAGGTTGCACAGACCCAAGTGCCATGACGGATCATGATAACTACTTTTGTTGAATATATTGTCCCAAAAATAATTGCATTTAACAATATAATTGTCATTTTAAGACCATTTTATGCCACTGATATAATAATACAATACTTTTTACGTTCCACGGAACTCGGCGCAAGCGCCTCGTTCCTGACCACATCACTGTCGTGACAATAATGATGGTAAAGCACACCCTTTCATGTAATAATGCTTAATTGGATGTGAGACTTCTTTCATGTTCTTTATTAGACACCTGTAAACTGATCATAAAATGTTTTAGGCCTACTTATGTTGATAAAACTATTATCAACAACTTGTGGATTTTCACTTGTGGTCAAGTGAAAACTTAATGCGTAAGGCTGGAAGGCAGCGTCGGCAGGACAGATGACACGGTGACAATTTCGAATTGACAATGCACAACATTTCTGTTGTAATGTTTTTGTTCGGTTTCAGACCTGCCAACCTATACGCATTTTGCATACCAGGCACGCATTCTGACATCAAAGTACGCTGGTACGATTTGATGCTCTAAAAGTACGCATATCACTCGATCGCGCATTTCGCCGGTTTCAGTGTATTTGTCTATGCAAGATGTCACTGAAGTTGATACTCTGTGAATATAGGCGCGTAGGCGGAACGAATAGATTTCGGCAAATCAGATTGCTGCATATTGTCCCCCCGCCCTCCCATCCACGGCTGACTAAGAAAGATGCGCTTGATTCAGTTCCATCCAGTTACAGACAGTGCACTGTCGCCCTCCCCGTCAAGATAGATAAACCCTCTTCGCCCACACCTCTGGGTAGTCCTCAGTGATGACTCTATCAACGCTGACAGGTAAAATGACATAAGAAATGCAAAAATTGAGAGCTTTGAGAGCTTCTGTCTGTAAGCAGTTAGCATCTGTCTGTAAACAGTTAACTTTAGCTTGTGTCTATTAGAGCTAGCTTCTATCTTAGCAGTTAGCTTCTGTCTGTAAACAGTTAACTACAGTCTCATAGCAGTTAGCTTCTGTCTGTTAGCAGTTAGCTCTTATTAGCTCCTCACTGTCAGCTCAGACCGGAGTTACCGTGTGTTCAGTCCGATAGACGGTATCACCTTCTCACGCTCGTTTAAGAAATCGCACTCCACTGCCGAGTCCTTTTTTATTTATTTTTTTACGCCCTCTAGTGTGTTCACTGTGTGTGTGTGTGTGTGTGTGTGTGTGTGTGTGCGGGCACGTGTGTGTGTGTGCGTGCCCAACGGGGCCAAACTCCGCTGTGCGCGATACAGAGAGCAGGGGAGGATTGTAAACGCGCGACCATGTAGAGACAGAAATGACACGCGGTCTGTAAATAACATAAATAACACAAGGCTGTTTAGTTTGTTTAATAAAAGGACAAGGTATAGACCTGTTCTATGGGAAAGGTTACCTTAAGTGACTTCTTTGTGATCTGGCACTATATAGAAAATAAAATTAAATAAAATTAACTTGACCTTCAAGGGGGGGCGGGGTGGGGTGCCCCCCCTAATAAAATGGTAGGGCAAACACTGAAGTAAATAGTGTCGAAGTCGCCTGTCGTTGATACATTGCTGGTGAGAATTGTACCAAGGTAAACAAATTGCAGACAAATTTACATTCAACTGTGTTATGAAACCATGTGCCCTGCCTGAATAACTATAACACACTTATGATAAAAAGACTTTTTGTTTGATGAGTCTGCTGAATTTCTATAAGAAAAAAACAAGGCAATAAGAAGAGAGTAGTTCTAATAGGTGTCGTACTACACAAGAACATGATGAGGAATGCTAATGTAATGCACTTGTCTATGATCTATTATCTGTATGAAATTGCATGAAAATAGGATTTCGCCATGTGATGTTTCAAAATTTTCTCAGGGGAGAACCCCCCAGAATCCCACTTGAAATCTTTCTTTTTATCACAACAGGACATATTACTGTATTTTTTAAGCAGATGATCAATACTACCATCAGATTGATGAAATTGACCTTGATCTGCGCCATAAAACAAATATTGGGCGTCTATGGACATATGTGGGGCTTAGGCCTATAGATATGAATATGTAAACGTACGCTCGTTTCTTCTGTTTGCCACATGAGCATAATGACTTTTATGATAAAAAAAAAAAAAAAAAGTGCCGCCGTGTCCACATATGTTCATGACCACGCACGAGTGTCTGGTAAGGTGGTACTCATAACTCATAACCTTTCTTCAAGGTTGGCAGGTCTGCAGTTTCATTACAGGGTTGTGACAATGATGAGACCTGGGCACAAGTATCTGTGGGGGTGCTGACTGTTGTCCCTGAAGATGTGCAAGTCTCTCCGAATCAGCTCCACCTTGACCCAGTGTCTAGTGCCATCATTGTTGAAGGAGGTATTGTAATGGATGATCTCCAGAACCTACCTGAGGCACTTTGCCTCTTGTTTGGGCTGTTATACTAAATGTTTTTATTTGATGCAAAAAAGATCAGTATATTGTTGCTGGATAGTTGTACTTGTTGGTATGGTCCCAAAAATGTAGTAGTGGTTGAGCTTATTTTTTATACTGTCATTTAAATTGTGGTGTATAGAAGCCAGTCTTTGCCATGACAATAGCTGCACACAGCGTCTTAAAATTGTTTTAAACCAGCACAATACGATTTTAGAGTGGCATAATTTGTTAACGGACCTGAAACTAAAGTGTGCTCTGTGACTTTTTGAAATGTAATGAATGTAAATGTAGTGCCATCTTGTGTGGACGAGCCCCATTTTAAAACCTTTGTTCCTTTTTCCACCTTGTGCAGACCTTTGTGTCTTTTTCTAAACCACCTACTGTACCACACTTAAGCTTGTCTTACCGCTATCTCACTGTTTAAAATAAGCACCTCAAAATCAGATGGATCATTTTTGTTCCGAAATTATTCTGATGCTGGAAATTCAACAATTCAATGTATTGTTGACGTGTTGATATAAAAAGAAGAAAAATTTAAAAAATGGATATAATTGAAATTTTAACTGTGTTATTACCTTGATTTATTATGTTGAACTGTATTAACTGGATTCGGTTTGCATGGTTTTAGCAAGTAAGTCAGATTGCTGATCAAGTAAATATAACTTAGAAATGCTAAGTTACAGGGAATGTCACATAAGTTAGTCCAACTTAGATAAGTGTGTTGTATGGACTACACACACAGTAAATTTCACATGCAATAATTTAGTAGATTAAAATAGTAGTTCTGAGTAGTCTTTACTAAGTTGAGAGTACATCTAAAGTAAGTTATCAAGTACACTCTATTTGATTGTTTTAGTTGCTTTAACTCATGTTTAAGTGTACTCTACTAAAGAAGCACTAGTTACACAACTTACAATACCTATTTGTCTTTACTTGTTTTTTTAAGTGCAATCGGTTTGCATGCTTTTTTTAAGTAATGATAACTAATCGGATTTTACAGTGCAAGAATAAACAGTAATATTACAAATAAAGATTTATGTCATGAAATAATGAAAATTTGACTCAAAATATCGAATGAGGTCTGGAATGAGATTCTGAGTGTGTCCTCTATTTGTGCAAAGCATGGTTTTTTTTTTTTGTCTAGGGTAGAGGCACAACCTTAATGTACTATGGAACATCCACTGTCCATGTGTTATTGTTTTGGATCCAGAGAAGGCTGGTAACCACTATAAGAATAGATGTTTTTGTTCCTTGATGGCATATTATAAGGTGATTGTATTTGTCTTTGATACAACCCCATGAAAAAAGGAAAAACAATGTAATCTACAAGCATGTCACTGCTTAGCACACACACGCACCCACACCCACACACACACACACACACACACACACACACACACTTCCTCTTTCTCTCTTTTTCCTCTCTTGCTTTTGTGTCAAAGCTTGGATGATATGTAACACTAGCATTAGGACTTGCCACCTGTAAGTCAAAACCAGTGTAGTCAAGGAGCTAAATAAGTTGCTTAGTGGCCTATTCTCTTTTATTTTTGCTTCAGTCACCAATCTTAACTTACTGTAATATGCAAGACATAATGTGCAGCCAGAAGCAGCTGACCAAAGATAAAGACTGATTGCATAGTTTTGTCTGTAGCATACAAAACCGACATTTATGTGTGCAACCCACTACCAGGAGGTTTTCAAAACAGCTAGAGGTAGTTCGCAGTTAACTCAGAAAAGAACAGTAGCTGAAAATGTCCTCAAACTGGGGAGACAATGAGGTCCAGGAGCTCCTTACCCTCCAAGCAAAGGACGAGATCTGCCGGCATATAACAGAGATGGTAAATGAATGTTATTGCCACGTTAATGCCATTGTTATTGTTTGTAAAGTGCTGCCAACACATAAGATATATGTCACACTAGAGGCTGACGCTGTTGTGTTACACATCATGCCCATCATGCCTTTTTTTTCTGCGATGACAGCATGCTGTCTAAAATCACACAAGTGGTGTAAAGAAGGAGCTTTGTAGCGGCTCTATAGTGTGATTTCTCTGTGAAGAGGGTTGTTGATGCCCTGGGACCAAGAAGAATTTTGTTTTCCATACACCACTATTACAACACAATCAACACTAAAACCCTGAGTAAAAATCCTGAGTGTCACACACCAGCATGTTTGTTGCATTAATTCCATTTGACTGTCAGATTCAATTCAATGAATGTCATGGACAGCCAGGGCATAGGGACAGAGATGTGCATCCTCTATAAGCAGCTGAGGAGAGAGCAGAATAAGCCTTCATTATCATACCTGCAACAATACCAGTGTGCAGAAACATGGAATTTAACAATGACTTCATTTATATATTTAACTTTATACCTTGGAACAAGAGCAAGGTTCTCTGCACAGAGGGGCCATTCTGATGAAGTCATTTTAAAATTCACGATTGTAAAGTCGAACAAGAGAAGATACAGTGAAACTACTTTGTCAGACAAACTTGTCCTGAAGAACAAAGAAGAAAACAGGCTGCCAGTCACGTTCAAATGTTTCAGTACAGAGGATAACAAGTGGCACTCTACATGCATCAGTTACTCAGTCCCTCCAGGATCTCCTGGCAAAAAAACCTTGAATTTGTGGCCAAAAACCCTTGAGTGTGTGGCCAATTTTGTCAAAAATTTCGATTAAAAATTGTGGCATTTTATGTGATTTTTTGCGGGAAATTGCAGCGAATGACAAAAGCAGAAAAAAAAATGTGATTTGTTTTTTTAAATTACTACCTCCAAAAAATAAGTCATGTAATCACTTGCTATAATAATCATACTGAATATTACAAAAATAGCTGCAAATGCTTTTTTTTTTAAAAAATAGTTTTCTTCTTTAGTTTTATTTAATTAGTTTCAAAACATGGACTCCAATAATATTGCAAAAGATCCTGAGTGAATATTGTAGCTCTCAAACCAGACAATGTGACTAAAACAACATGTAAGCTACATCTTCTGTTCAACACATTGTATGCATTTAAACAGTGCAAATTCTTATGTCAACACAGAGCGTTTCTTCATACTGCAATGCCATTAGAGCATTTGATGACGCGTCTGTTGACGTTTCACATGAGTTTGCATGCAGGATGACTTCCAGTCGGCCGGAAAATGCGATAAAAAGCGGAAAAATCGCTGGTTTTGTAAAAAATTGCAATCCCCCTGCATTAATTATTGCGATCGCAAGAACACGATTTTCTGGAGGGACTGGTTAATGTGGTAGTGAGCACTGCCGTCATCACTGTGTGTTGGCAGTGGTGCTGACAAAACACATTAATATTGGCCATATTACCTATTTTGGTTGTAAAGTTGGATAAATTGAAAACGGTGAGGTTATATGGGGGTACTTATCCATGGACAATATCAGACAAAGTTATTATTTTAGGTGATTTTAACATTCATGTTGATGTTGATCATGACTCCCTGGCTACCGCGTTTATCTCATTATTAGACTCCACTGACTTCAGTCAGGGTATACATGAACCCACTCACTGTTTTAACCATACCCTCGATTTAGTTCTGATGTACTGTATGGAGTTGAAATTGATAACCTAACAGTCTTTCCACAGAATCCCTCGCTATTAGATCATTATTTAATTACGTTTGATTTCTTTTTACTTGAATACACGCCACTCAGCAACAGTTACTATACTAGATGTTTATCAGATAGTGCTGTCGCAAAATTTAAGGAAATGATTCCATCGTCGTCAAATTTAATAACAGAGGTTTCCCGTACCGACTTTAAACTCTCCCGAATTGATCATCTTGTCGATAGTGCCGTAGGCTCGCTGTGAACAACATTCGACTCTGTAGCACCTCTTAAAAAGAAGTTAACAAAGCAAAGAAAGTATTACTCTCAAACCCGTAAGTTAAAACAAATATCGTGATAATTTGAAAGTAACTGGCAATTAACCAAACCAAAAAAGAATCTCGTTTGGGCAGACAGTCTCAAAACGTATAAGAGGGGCCCCCGCAATGCCAGAGCACACTATTACTCAGCATTAATAGAAGAAAATAAGAACAACCGCAGATTTCTTTTCAGCGCTGTAGCCAGGCTGACTGAGAGTCACAGCTTTTTTGAGCCTTGTATTCCTTCCGCCCTTAATTTAATTAAAATTCATGACCTCTTGTCCTCAGATAGTACCTATCTGCCCTCAAACATAGCTGTAAAGGTGCGAACATACCAAACCGACATCAAAGAACTAGCAGCGACAAAAGCCAACTGTTGCGTCGTCTACGTCACCTCACGTCGCCCTGTGTCAGTTGCATTTAAACACACTACATCCGACGAACAAGTGGCACGTACGTTCTGCGCCTGTGTGAGAGAGAGCGGAGTGACAGAGTGGTACATCCTGACATCCGAGGTGTTACCTATCTGTGCAGCCGAGCACCGCAGCACCTCCACGGACTATTACATTCAGACGGTCCCAGCGTTTTCTTCACAGGGTCCACTTCACTCAGCTGCCCGATAAACCCTCTGCTTCTTTCTACCTTAACCTGAATAACAAACAAGGGCTTGGCGCTCTGGTTGGATCCAAAGGTAGAGCCGGGGCTAGCTCAGAGACTAGCAGAGGCTAACTGGCTGTGCTTCCCTCCGGTCATGCTGTGGCTAACACTCCGCTAGCCGCTCCCAGCTAGCTCCAGTTTGTTATTCAGGTTAAAGTGTGAGAGGCAGCAGATCTGTCGGGCAGCTGAGTGAAGTGGAGCCTGAGGAGGAAGCACCGGTTAGCCCTGGTTTCACTACAGGCAGATTCACTCGCTACAGGGGCAAGGGAATAAAACCTAAACGGCCAATCAGAGTGATCTCTTTCACCAACTAGCTCCGCCACTGATTCAACATGCTTAACTGGCTGAAAAGCCACTGACGCTGAAGCCGAAGCCGAAGCCGAAGGGCCGACGGTGCAGGACACACCGCAAAAACTAGGCCGACAGATGCTCACTGATGGCCCGACTTTGGTCGACGGCCGACCATCGGCTTAGTGTGTCAGGGCCTTAAGACCTAATATATATATTTAGATAGCTTCTTGCAGATTTCTCTTGAACAATTGACCGCAGTGATTTCTTCATCTAAATCACTGTGTCTCTTAGACCCCATCCCAACTAGGCTACTTAAGGAAGTCCTACCTTTAGTTAACACTCACTTATTAGACATGATCAATATATCTTTATTAACAGGCTATGTACCACAGTCCTTCAAGATAGCTGTAATTAAACCTCTCCTAAAAAAGCCCACCCTGGATCCAGAGGTGTTAGCCAATTATAGACCAATATCTAATCTTCCCTTTCTTTCAAAGATCCTTTAGAAAGTAGTCGCAGACCAGCTGTGTGATTTTCTCCATGATAATAATTTATCTTAATAATTGATCTTAGTGCGGCATTTGACACAATTGACCATCAAATTCTGCTACAGAGACTGGAACATTTAATTGGCCTAAACGGTTCTGTGCTAAGCTGGTTTAAATCTTATTTATCTGATCGTTTTCAGTTTGTTCATGTTTATGATGAATCATCCTTACGTACTAAAGTTTGTTTTGGAGTTCCACAAGGTTCTGTGCTCGGATCAATCCTATTCACTCTATATATGCTTCCTTTAGGTAACATCATTAGAAATCACTCTGTAAATTTCCATTGTTATGCTGATGATACACAATTGTATTTATTGATGAAGCCAGAAGAAGCTGATCAATTAACTGAACTTAAAAATTGCCTTAAAGACATAAAAACCTGGATGAGCACCAATTTCCTGATGTTAAATTCAGACAAAACTGAACTTATTGTTCTTGGGCCCAAACACCTCAGAGACTCTATCTGATGACATAGTTTCTCTAGATGGCATTGCTCTGGCCTCTAGCACTACCGTAAGAGACCTTGGAATAATATTTTACCAAGATTTGTCTTTTAATTCCCATTTAAAACAAACCTCACGGACTGCATTTTTTCATCTGCGTAATATTGCGAAAATTAGGCCTATCCTGACCCGAAAAGATGCAGAAAAATTGGTCCATGCTTTTGTTACCTCTAGGCTGGATTACCGTAACTCCCTATCATCAGGTAGCTCTAATAAGACTATAAAAAACTCTCCCGCTAATTCAGAACACAGCGGCATGTGTACTGACAGGAACTGTAGGAGCCATTGTTGACTTAAGATTACAATTTAGTTGGTAGATTTATAGTGTGTTTTTATACTTTATTGATGTGGACTGTTGCTATTATTGCTTGTTCTATTTATGTAAGCCCCTGAATGGCATTAGTCTTTTATGTTAAACATCCAGTTACCTATTATTCTTGTAATACCTGAACTATGCACTGTGCATGCTCATCACGGCACAAAAGGCAATATAGAGGTATGAGTGTGTTAGCAGCTGTGCGAGGTACGGTGTAAAAAAGGTTTTTTGACCGTCATGTCACCATTAAGTTATTGTCACGTTACTGTTATGTAACAGGATTTGGAAATGCATAATATGGAACACCCAAGGTGAACTTTATCATGTATTTATGACTGAGAGAAGCACAAAGAGACATTCCCTTGTTGCATGGTGATCCACTGGAATTTCGATCCTTTTTAAAGGCATTTGATCATGCTATCGAGTCCAGAACTGACAGTGATGCAGACAAACTGTATATTTTAGAGCAATATACAAGGGGTGAGGCAAAAGATTTAGTCAAGAGTTGCCAGCACATGCCAGCATATCGTGGATATCGTGAGGCGCTGAAACTCCTTAATGAGCATTATGGACATGAAGTTAAAAATCGCTTCTGCTTTAATGGAAAAGGCATTTAAGTGGGCTAAAATCAAATCAGAAGATGGCAAAGCTCTCAGTGCCTTCTCATTGTTTCTCCTGAGCTGTCGCAACACCATGGAGGATGTCGAATTCATGGATGAGCTGGACAATCCCACCAACATGAGGTTTGTAGTGTCAAAGTTGCCATACAAACTCATGGAGAAGTCAATCAATCAATCAATCAATTTTATTTATAAAGCCCAATATCACAAATCACAATTTGCCTCACAGGGCTTTACAGCATACGACATCCCTCTGTCCTTTGGACCCTCAAACATGGAGGGCTTATGCATACGAGATACAAGAGTAATGAGGGAGCAGAGCTAAATTCACTGACCTTGTCAAATTTGTGGACAAGCAAGCTAAAGTCGCTACTGATCCACTGTTCGGCAACCTGTTGGAGGCCACAGCAGCTGAAAAGAAGGACAAAGGAAAGTTTGACAGCAAGCGATGCACCACAACAGAGGGGAAAAAAGGGAAGTAGCTTTGTCACTGATGCTACTCCAGTCAAAACTCAAGAATTCACCTTTCAAAAGGCAAAAGCTGACCTGGCACATCCCAACAGTGCTTTCAGTAAACCATGCTTGTTCTGTGAAAGAAGTCACACATTGGAGGAGTGGCAAAAAATGAGAGAAAGTCCACACAAGGAGAAAATTGACTTCCTCAGGAAAGCAGGACTATGCTTTGGGTGCTTGATTAGAGGGCATGTAAGCAAAGAATGTAAGAAAAGGATGACATGCAGTGTTTGTGCTCTGAAACATCCTAGCATGTTACATTATGCCAAACAAGAGAGCTCCACCAATGAAAGGACTGCTGAGGAAAAGGTACAGGATGGTGCTGCCACACACCCAACAGCTTCAAGCATGTCAGTAGCTGCCAACATAGAAACAAGTGCATATACTGGGGCCGGGGATGACTGCATTCTCTCTATTGTACCAGTGCAGGTGAAGTCAAAGAAAGGCAACAAAGTAGTGGAAGACAGTTACACTTGCAGGACAGTTAAACCTACAGGGCAGACGTACTGAACTGGAGCTGAAAACCATGAGCCCCAAACATCATGTGGAAAGCTATTTGCTCACCGATTTGGAAGTCAGTGGGATTGATTGCAACGACTTCATTGATTTGCCCAAAGTATATACTCAGAAAAGTATCCTGGTGTCCACAGAACACATTCCATCTCAGGAGGACATAGAGAAATGGCCCTACCTCAGTGAAGTCAGAATACCCAGTATTACTGCAGATGTAGGACTTCTTATCGGGAGCAACGTACACAAAGCATTAGAGTCATGGCAAGTGATCAACAGCAGAGGCAATGGGCCATATGCTGTCAGAACTGCTCTCGGGTGGACAGTCAACGGTCCACTTAGAGATCACACAAATACTGACTCAGAGAACTGTGATCAGACACAAGTTACAGTGAACCGCATTTCAGTGGAGAATGTAGAGCAACTCTGGCTACGGCTGTACAATCAGGATTTCTCTGAACACCTGTGTGATGACAAAGTGGAAATGTCACAGGAGGATCAACAGTTTATGAACTGTGTGAGAAACTCTACATACCATGCGGATGGTCATTACGTCATTGGACTCCCAAAGAGTCCAATGATGTAATGTCACAATGCCCAACAATCACAGTGTTGTGGTACAAAGAGCTCTTGCACTGAAAAGGAAATTTAAAAGAAACCCTGTCTTCCATCAAGAGTACAGTGACTTTATGAAGGATATGATTGAGAAGGGCTATGCTGTCAGAGTCCCAGAAAACCAGCTGAACTGCCAGGATGGTAAAATATGGTACGTCCCACAAAACGGCGTCTATCATCCTCAAAAGAGGAAGCTGCGAGTGGTCTTTGACTGCGGTACTAGCTTCCAAGGCACTTCACTGAACAATGAACTTCTGCAGGGCCCACATCTTGCAAACACCCTGGTCGGAGGGTTAACACGCTTCAGGAAATAGGAAGTTGCTATAATGGCAGACATCGAAGCAATGTATTACCAGGTAACGGTCCCTGAAGACGATACCAACCTCATGCGCTTCCTTTGGTGGCCTGAGGGAAACATCGAGCAGAACATGGAGGAATATAAAATGACTGTGCACTTATTAGGTGCTACATCCTCCCCGACTTGTGCAAATTACGCCCTAAGAAGGACGGCACAGGACAACAGTGTCGAGTCATCACCAGAGGCTGTGGATACGATTCTCAATAACTTCTACATCGATTATTGCTTAAAGTCAGTCAAAAATGCAACTCAAGCCATCGCCTTGTACAGAGACCTCAAAGCATTATGTGCCTCAGGGGGGTTCAACTTAACTAAATGGATAAGTAATAGCAGAGAGTTTTTGGCATTTTTGCCAGAAAGCGACAAAGCCAAGGAAGTACAAGCTGTGGACTTGAGTAAAGATGTGCTTCCAATGGAAAGAGCGCTCGAGTCCTGTGGTGCATAGAATCCAACTCATTCGAGTTCCGGATTGTGGTACAAGATAAACCAGTCACCAGAAGAGGAATTCTATCGACAGTAAGTTCCATCTATGATCCTCTTGGATTTCTGTCTCCATTCACACTCCCCACAAAAACACTGTTGCGGCAGTTGATCAAAGAAAAATTCACCTGGGACGAGCCTGTTCCTGACAAGCTTGCCCAGAAGTGGTTTGCATGGCTAAACGACCTGAGACAGCTGTCTACTTTCACTGTAAGCAGATGTTTAAAACCTGTAGGATTCTGAGATGTTGCAACAGCCCAACTCCATCATTTTGTAGACGCAAGTGAGAGTGGATACGGGACCGTGTCATATCTCAGACTGACAAACTATGAAGGACAAGTCCACTGTGTATTTATGCTGGGAAAGTCGAGGGTTGCACCCTTAAAGCAAATGACAATCCCACGAATGGAGTCGACAGCAGCGGTAGTAGCTGTGAACATTGACAAATTGCTGAAAAAAGAGGTTCAAATGGAACTACAGGAATCAACATACTGGACAGACAGTACAACCATCTTGAAGTACGTTGGAAACAACTCTTGGAGATTCAAGACGTTTGTAGCCAACAGGATTTGTACTATTTGGGACCTGACCAAGCCGACACAATGGAGGTATGTCAACACAGCAATAAATCCAGCAGACTGTGCATCCAGAGGACAAACAGCAGCCAAGCTAATGAGCAACCACAGCTGGATTCAAGGTCCATCATTTCTTCAAGAGTCAGAGTGTCTGTGGCCAGAAACACTACAACAGCAGGAGATTAAAGAGGATGATAAGGAGGTGAGAAGGTCAGTTACCACTAAGCTGATTGACACAGCCGAAAGTACAGACTCTGTGAACAAGCTCATTCATTACTACTCTAGCTGGTACAAACTAAAAAAGGCTGTGGCATGGATACTCAAGCTCAAGGAAATGCTCATGCAAATCAGAAAAAGGAGAAAGGAACTTCTAGCAAAAGACAGCCATTCTCAAACAGATCAAGAGAGACAACAGGCCATAGAGCAAAGACAAGCCTATAAAACAACAGCGGGTAAAGGGACTCTAACTGCTGAAGATCTAAAAAGGGCAGAGCACGAAATAATCCGTTTCTGTCAAAACCAAAAGTTTCAAGACAACATCTCAAGTTTGAAAAGGGGAAACCATAACCTAAAGAACAGCAGCCCTCTGTATAAATTGGATCCAATGCTTCAAGACGGAGTGTTACGAGCCGGAGTCCCGTCTTAGCAAGTCTTGTATGCCAGCAGAGGTCATGCACCCGGTTATTATACCTAAAGACTCTCACATCACCACTCTGATACTGAGAGATATCCATGAGAAAATTGGACACTGTGGAAGGAACTTTATGTTGTCCAGGCTGCGGCAAAGGTTTTGGATCCCCACTGCAAATTCCACTATAAGGAAATTTATGTCAAGATGTGTCATCTGCAGAAAGGTCAGAACCAGAGGAAAACAACAAAAAATGGCTGAACTGCCCAAAGACAGACTTCAGCCAGACAAGCCACCATTCACACATGTTGACACAGACTATTTTGGGCCGTTTTTGGTTAAAAGAGGACATTCAACTGTGAAGAGGTATGGCGTACTATTCACGTGTCTGACAACAAGAGCCGTGCATATAGAGATTGCTCACACATTGGACACTGACTCATGTTTGAATGCAATCAGGCAATTTATGTGCAGAAGAGGTCAGGTATCTACCATTGGTTCAGATAATAGCACTAATTTTGTTGCTGCAGAACGAGAACTTCGTGATGCCATACAACAGTGGAATCAAAACAAAATACAGGACACACTTCGTCAAAAGGAAGTAGAGTGGATTTTTAATCCTCCAACAGGCTCACATTTTGGGGGTGTTTGGGAAAGGCAAATTCGGTCAGTGAGAAAACTTCTGAAGTCTGTACTCAAAGAACAGACTATTGATGACGAATCCCTGCAGACACTAATGTGTGAAGTCGAAGCAATAATGAACGACAGGCCACTCACAACATCTCCTGATGACCTGAACAACCTCGAAGCTTTGACCCCTAATCACCTGGACTGTTCGAGAAAGAAGATCTGTATTCACACTGCCGGTCACTGGAAGTACCAAAATAAAAGCTTGAGATGGTCAGACTGTGTTTATAGAATCAAATAACGAATTAAAACCAACTTATCGGGGGAAATGGACACTTGAACATACATTAGCGTGATAATAACTACCTAAAATAACAAGAAACGTGTTTGGAGAAATTTTATTTGATGTGTACTTTGCCGGTGACCGGCAGTGTGAATTTGCATATTAGCTAAATATTTAGTTTCACCCAGAACATTTAGATTTAACATTTAACATTTAGATTTAGATTTAGCATTTAGATTTAGATTTAATATTTAGATTTATATTTAGCATTTAGATTTAACATTTAGATTTAGATTTAGATTTAATACTTAGATTTAACATTTAGATTTAGATTTAGATTTAGCATTTAGATTTAACATTTAGATTTAGATTTAGATTTAATATTTAGATTTAACATTTAACATTTAGGTGCTACATTTAATATTTAGATTTAACTATTTAATATATTTCTAAGTTAACAAATACTGCTGTAAATGTGGTAAAAGGTGACGTTAAAAAATTCACAGCACTTTTTTAAACATTGTTTGAAGCTAAATGTGGCAAAATGTTGATATTATTTTCAGCGTGAGCCACTTTACAAACGGCACCCCATACAAGAGCGTCAAAAGTGGACTCACGTGAAACAAAACCTCACTTCTGGAGATGTGGTAATGATTGTAGATGACTCTACACCAAGAAACTCTTGGGTCTTAGGTAAAGTCATTCAGAAACAAAATCAAGCACTCTGGAAAGACCTGTTGAAAAACTCTGTCTTATTTGTGAAACGGACTCATGAAAACTCCTATGAGACTAAAAAAAAAAATAAATAAATAAATAAAAAAAAAGGGGAACATTGTACATTACATGTGTGTTTATTGTTGGCTCTAAATGTTATTGTTTGAGTAAATGGTAGCCTTACTGTCTCCCAATTTGGGCCCGGGAAATGTAGGAGCCATTGTTGACTTAAGATTACAATTTAGTTGGTAGATTTATAGTGTGTTTTTATACTTTATTGATGTGGATTGTTGTTATTATTGCTTGTTCTGTTTATGTAAGCCCCTGAATGGCATTAGTCTTTTATGTTAAACATCCAGTTACCTATTATTCTTGTAATACCTGAACTATACACTGCGCATGCTCTTCACGGCACAGAAGGCAATATAGAGGTATGAGTGTGTTAGCAGCTGTGCGAGGTACGGTGTAAAAAAGGTTTTTTGACCGTCATGTCACCATTAAGTTATTGTCACGTTACAGTTATGTAACAGGCTTTGGAAATGCATGATGTGGAACACCCAAGGTGAACTTTATCATGTTTTTATTACTGAGAGAAGCTCAATTTGTGGATAAAAATGTAACCTGGATGTACAGCAACGTGGAAAATAAATGGTCAAGACTGGCGACCTTTGATTTCGTGAGTAAGGAGTAGAAATACATGGTGTATACGAGTCAAGACCAATTACTCTGCCTTTTGCTAACAACTTTGAGTGGCTGTGGAATTAAGTTTAAGTTTGCCACTACAGGAACTAAGAGGCGAGAACACCTATCTGCTGTTTTAGCTTCTCTGCACTGGCTCCCTCTAAAATCCAGAATTGAATTTTAAATCCTACTCCTAACTCAGGCTCCGTCATATCTTAGAGAGCTCATAGTTCCATATTATCCCATCAGAATACTGCACACTGAGAATGCAGGGTTACTCGTGGTCCATAAAGTCTCCAAAAGTAGATCAGGAGCCAGAGCCAGGCTCCTCTCCGGCTTCTTCTCCGGAGCCTTTGTGCTCCACTGTCTCGCAAGTTAACTTGTATCGCAGTGGTGCCTGGATAGTGTGACGTGTGTGGTTGTGCTGCTGCTGTGGTCCTGCCTGATGCCTCCTGCTGCTGCTGTTATCATTAGTCATACTTCTACTGTTATTATACACATATAATTATTGCCACAAACGTATACTATCATATATTTATATATACTTTCAACATACTGTACCACAACAGCTGTAATTATAATTATAATATTATTACTTTAATTAATGTTGCTGTAAGCTACCGTCATTACTGTTAGTCTGTCCTGCATCTCTCTCTGTCTCTCTTTCTGTCTCATTGTGTCATATGGATTACTGTTAATTTATCATGTTGATCTGTTCTGTACGACATCTATTGCACGTCTGTCTGTCCGGGAAGAGGGATCCCTCCTTCGTTGCTCTTCCTGAAGTTTCTACCATTTTTTCCCCTGTTAAAGGGAGTTTTTCCTTATCCACTGCGAGGGTCCTAAGGACAGAGGGATGTCGTATGCTGTAAAGCCCTGTGAGCCAAATTGTGATTTGTGATATTGGGCTGATTGATTTAAAATTGAAGACATTAATATCTTCTCCACTGGAACGGGCTGTCTGAAGATGAAGCAGTGAAAATACTCTCAATATAGTATACACTTAGACTGATACACTCTTTTGGGTTGGACCTTTTTTTAGGTGGCTAAAATACATTTTGTTGCTAACCCCTCCATAGCAGTAAATTGCTTAGCATTCATGTCAGACTCCTGCCTGCTTCACCAACCTGGGGGGGTGCTGACTGATATATACTGTATGTTATACACTGACTATTGATAAGTACCCCATAAAACTTCACTTCAAAAATGGTCAACTATCCCTTTAAGACTGTGTAACATTTGCTGTTTGAAATCCAACCATTTCTGCATTTCTGATTTTAACTGTGCAGTTGCTGTGATGCTGTCATCACTATAATCAACGTGCAGATTATTCAACAGCACTTTCTCTACGCTGTTTGCAACAATCAATTCACTCGTCTTGATTGCCCATCAGCATCCTCAACAAGCTCCCCTTCCAATCAGTCACATTGTGACATGCTTCATTTGATACAGGCGCTGATTTGTCTCAGCATGTGGCAAAAAGCTGTTAACGCTATGTTGTTTTTGCACTCAGATCACACACTAATCAAGTTGTGTGTCCTCCATCACAATGCCTTCGTCTATCCATTTCAAAGTGAAAATATAAACCACGTCATTTTCTGGGTAACAGATTGTCCTCTACAATGCTGAAAGACCTCACAAGTGTAGCCAGACAAGCGTGTTTGTGCATGAGCGAGAGAGTGATTGAAGCAGCTGAAGTCATCCTGCAGCGATGGGATTTCTATTCAATAAGTGTTATTGCTGTCTCTCCCCCACTCTGCTGTTTATTATGCCGTGGAAAATGATGCTTTCCCTTCAGGAGGGTTAGGAAATGGTGTATAAATTGCACTTTCCTTTGGGATGGGTTCGAGCGGTGTGTGTACAAGACAGCTGTCAGCTTGCTCTTACAGACCTCTCTCTCTTTCTGGCTCTCTTATTTTCTTCTTTTTTCTCTTCAGCCTCACCCACCGTCTTTCTGTATTTATGCATGTATGTGTGTGCGTGTGTATGAATGCATCTCTGGGGTTGGGATGTGCTTGTCAATTCTTACAGCAGCATCTGGCTTCTCTACAGTAACTCCCACCCAACACACACACACACACACACACACACACAACACAATGATGCGCAGACACAGTTAAATCATCAGAGCGAGACAAAACACTCTGCTCTATGGGCGATAGTTTTGTTTTTGAGGCATGTATGTAATTGTGTTTGTGTCCCAGTCTAAGGAGAATCTGAAGGACCTGGGACTCGTGTTCACACTGATACCATGCTTCACTGGCTGGTGTATGTGTGTGTATCCAATCAATCCTTCAGTTCGGCATCAGTATTCATCTCTTTGTGGTTGTAGTCGTGCTTTCTTGCTCATGTGATGCACTTATGGGTGTGTCTTGCTTGAGTCTCTACAAAAATATGTCTTCCTGTGTGTGTTTAGACCAGCAGAGCATTGTTGCTGAACAATGTTGCTTTGTTGTGTCCGGTACAAAAGACTTTCAGTGGTGTCACATTTCTCAAATGGCAGCATCAGTAGCTACAACTCTTGCAGCTTCTTTCTGACTGCAATTCTGATTAAAAAAAAAAAGCAAATAATGGGGGAGAAAACAATGACAATGACTTTCAACCAATGAAGTGCCACTGCCACATGGTAGACACATATATAGCACATCATTTTAGCACGCTTCATGTTGTGTTATAATTTACTCTTTTCAACAAACAGCACTGAAACCACTTCTGCAAGCTGATGATCTGCTACTGTGTGCTGCAAATGTACTCCACTCCATTACAAGGCGTATAGCCTGCAGACAAGACTTTGTTTAAATAAATTATTGTTTGAATTGCAAGCAGTTCCTTTTGAAACATTGATTTCTCTTGCTCAGACACAAAAGAATTAATTGGATTGCTTCAGAAAGATTGCTTTGTGTACCTCGAGGTGAGATATACACTGTTTCTAACAGAGAAAATGTGAGCATTGCACCACATGTCACACTGCTTAGGAAACACTTGTTTACCCTGTTTGATGTGTTCTTCACAAGCACGGAATGAGGTGCTCCGTAAAAAGGGCATGGTTTTAAAATGCTTATGACCAGGCCCATATGGTATCTACGCCAACAGAACTCTCTCAGAAAATTTAAGGAATATTGATGTTGCTTGTAAAACTCAGAATGTTGTCATTGTCTTCTCCACCTCCTTGTGCATGTGTGTGACAATCGCGTGTTGTATTCAGTTAGCATTAAAATCAAAGTTAGTGGTGTAGTGAGAAGCGATGTCAAAAATAAGATTTACTATTAATAGATTGTAGATTGGGAATTTTTGTTCTCTCTGCCCTCTTTATTTATTCTTTGTTTTTTGTAAAATAGTAGCGTAATTATGTGCTCATTCTACAACTGCAAATTAACTATTTGATAAATCAACTATTAAAATTGTTAAATATCTTATTTTGTTAGGTATTTTTTTGTTATATACAGATATGCAATAATGATTGCTGGGTAATATATATGTTGATGTTATCCAATGTCAAGTCTCTGATCATGTGATGAGATGATATGCTCATGATAGTGTGCACTAGTGCCTGTCATAACAGCGTGTGCTGGGGCCCATTGTGATTCATGATTGAAAAAAAATTCTAATTCAAAGTTTCTTCTAAAATCTACTTAGTAGTTCTTTTAGCCTGCTCTTTTTCATAAATGAATATCACATTACAAGAAAAACAAAATCCGCAGAATTCCACAGATTTTCATTTTTGGCCGCTGAAATCAGTTAAAAAAAAATCAGCAGATTCTGTTTGGGCCTGCCAATGACACAGAAATCTATGGTTTTTATGCTTCTCTTGAATATATGGGTTGACCTATTGTGCTCTTAGTAATTAGGCTACCAGGTGACAAACCAGCTCATTACTGTGACTGTCTAGTGACAGCATGTTCCCAGCTGGCTAGCATGTTTGCAGTTATGTTGTCAGTTACAGTTCACCATGTAGTTTTGCAAGTAGCCCCCTACCTCATAACCCTTCACGCTCCTCTTATTTAAGGGATATGAGAGACAGGTGTGCAGGCAGGTAACAGATCAGGTAATGACTGATGGTGAAGCATGGCAGGGTCTGAATGATAACAAAGCAGGGACAGTTGCATAGACTGCACAAATAATGGATGTAGTTACCATAACATCACCCATTGGTTTGTGGACTGCCTTTCTTGAAGCTACAAGTTCGGCATTTCGGCGCTCACCATCTTTTTTTTTTTTTTTTTTTTTTGTTTTGTTTTTTTGAGCCAGAAGTGACCATATTTGGGCGAAAGGCTGTTTTGGAGCCAGCCTCAAGTGGCCATCAGATGAACTGCAATTTTTGTACTTCTGCATTGGCTTAATTCAGTAGCTTTACTCAGTGGTTGGACCCCACTCCACCCAATATTAGACGTCATCCATCACTATGTACCTGAATGGTGTGAAATATGCTGAGTTGTTTGAAATTTTAAAGATTAATAAAACAAAAGAAAAAGAAACTAAGAAACTGCATCAAATAAATAATAAATCAAATAAAGAATATGTTGTGCTGGGCTCTACATCTCAATAATTGCTGGTAAAGCACAGGAATTAGACTGCAGTGGGCAAAATCTAGTTTTGTATGTAAAATATGTAGAAGAGAATATAGAACAATGACAAAATGTCACAGTGAATTTCATGAACATATTTTCTGGCCCTATCATCCCATATTTTACTGTAGCTACTAAAGCCGATTCCAAAAAGTTGGGATACTGTGTAAAACGTAAATGAAAACAGAGTGCAATGATCTGCAAGTCTTTTGGACATACAGTACGGGCCAAAAGTTTGGACACACCTTCTCATTCAATGCGTTTTCTTTATTTTCATGACTATTTACATTGTAGATTCTCACTGAAGGCATTAAAACTATGAATGAACACATGTGGAGTTATGTACTTAACAAAAAAAGGTGAAATAACTGAAAATATGTTTTATATTCTAGTTTCTTCAAAATAGCCACCCTTTGCTCTGATTACTGCTTTGCACACTCTTGGCATTCTCTCGATGAGCTTCAAGAGGTAGTCACCTGAAATGGTTTCCACTTCACAGGTGTGCCTTATCAGGGTTAATTAGTGGAATTTCTTGCTTTATCAATGGGGCTGGGACCATCAGTTGTGTTGTGCAGAAGTCAGGTTAATACACAGCCGACAGCCCTATTGGACAACTGTTAAAATTCATATTATGGCAAGAACCAATCAGCTAACTAAAGAAAAACCAGTGGCCATCATTACTTTAAGAAATGAAGGTCAGTCAGTCCGGAAAATTGCAAAAACTTTAAATGTGTCCCCAAGTGGAGTCGCAAAAACCATCAAGCGCTACAACCAAACTGGCACACATGAGGACCGACCCAGGAAAGGAAGACCAAGAGTCACCTCTGCTTCTGAGGATAAGTTCATCCGAGTCACCAGCCTCAGAAATCGCAAGTTAACAGCAGCTCAGATCAGAGACCAGATGAATGCCACACAGAGTTCTAGCAGCAGACCCATCTCTAGAACAACTGTTAAGAGGAGACTGCGCGAATCAGGCCTTCATGGTCAAATAGCTGCTAGGAAACCACTGCTAAGGAGAGGCAACAAGCAGAAGAGATTTGTTTGGGCCAAGAAACACAAGGAATGGACATTAGACCAGTAGAAATCTGTGCTTTGGTCTGATGAGTCCAAATTTGAGATCTTTGGTTCCAACCGCCGTGTCTTTGTGAGACGCAGAAAAGGTGAACGGATGGATTCCACATGCCTGGTTCCCACTGTGAAGCATGGAGGAGGAGGTGTGATGGTGTGGGGCTGTTTTGCTGGTGACACTGTTGGGGATTTATTCAAAATTGAAGGCACACTGAACCAGCATGGCTACCACAGTATCCTGCAGCGACATGCTATCCCATCCGGTTTGCGTTTAGTTGGACGATCATTTATTTTTCAACAGGACAATGACCCCAAACACACCTCCAGGCTGTGTAAGGGCTATTTGACCAAGAAGGAGAGTGATGGAGTGCTGCGGCAGATGACCTGGCCTCCACAGTCACCGGACCTGAACCCAATGGAGATGGTTTGGGGTGAGCTGGACCGCAGAGTGAAGGCAAAGGGGCCAACAAGTGCTAAACGCCTCTGGGAACTCCTTCAAGACTGTTGGAAAACCATTTCAGGTGACTACCTCTTGAAGCTCATGGAGAGAATGCCAAGAGTGTGCAAAGCAGTAATCAGAGCAAAGGGTGGCTATTTTGAAGAAACTAGAATATAAAACATGTTTTCAGTTATTTCACCTTTTTTTGTTAAGTACATAACTCCACATGTGTTCATTCATAGTTTTGATGCCTTCAGTGAGAATCTACAATGTAAATAGTCATGAAAATAAAGAAAACACATTGAATGAGAAGGTGTGTCCAAACTTTTGGCCTGTACTGTATATGTAATTGAATACAATACAAAGACAAGATATTTTTGTAAAAGATACTCTGAATTTAATGCCTGCAACATGTTTCAAGGGCAGGGGCACCAAAAGACTGGGAAAGTTGTCAAATGGTAAAATTTTTTTAAAAACAACACCTGGAACACTCCACAGGTAAACAGATTTTTTGGTAACAAGTGAAAAGATCATTATTGGTTATTAAAGGGGCATCCTCAAAATTCTCAGTTGCTCACAAGCAAGGATACAGTAGCATGAGGTTCACCGTTTTTGTGAAAAACTATGTGGGCAAAGAGTCCAACAGAACTTTTATCAATGCACAATTGCAAGAAATTTTCACCATCAACAATCCATAATATCAAAAAATTCAGAGAATCTGAAAATCTCTGTATGTAAGGAGCAAGGCTGAAAACCAATATTAAATTCCTGTGACCTTGATCTACAGGGAGACACTGCATTAAACATTGACATGACTGTATAAAATATATTACTACCAGGGGCGATTGCTCTGAGATAACAAGGGAGACTGAACTTCCCCTAAAATTTCATAGAAGAAATGGTCAAATATGCACTATTGAATTTACATTAAAATGAAAAATTTACATTGTATTAAATGTGCGCTAGGATGTGTTTAACATCATAACTATGATGTTCAAACGTCAGCTGTTAATCACCAGTTTTCAAACGCGACCTCCCTGTCATACATTCTCTTGAAAGTCTCTTGAAAGACCAGCAGCCGCCACTGATTACTACATGGGCTCAGGAACACTTTGGAAAACCACTTTCAATAAACACAGTTCATTGCTGCATCCAAAAATGTAAGTTAAGACTCTGCTCCTGTCCAGACTTTTTTATAATGTGTTGCAGGAATGAAATTCAGAATGAGGTGTATATTTACAAAAAACAAAGTTTACCACTTTAAACATTAAATATCCTGTCTTTAATTGAATATATGTTGAAAAGGATTTACAGATCATTGCATTCTGTTTTTATGCCTCTGCCCCAGTGATAGCCGTGGTCAGAGGCATTATGTTTTTGGGTTGTCCGTCCATCCCATTCTTGTGAACACAATGGCCTCTAGCTTCCCGGCGCGGCGCAGGGTGGCGAACCCCCAGCAAAGCTAGTTTTTAGCAGCGCAACCCGAGACACACACAGTTTAGTAGTTTGGCAGACTGAGGTGCGCGGAGATGGATGTGGCGGCGCAGCAGGGAGAGGTGTTGACAGATCCAGCTTGGCGCAGTGACAGTTTCGTGCCAAAAGGCTTCTCAATAAATAAATGCAATAAATACCCACAAAAACCACTATTCAATGCAACTATCTGCAATCAGCACATAAACGTATCTCTGTATCGACTGTCCCGTCACATCTGATGTCAGATCAAAGGGAACTGGCACCGTTTGGCACGTTTGGCATGCGTAATGAAAACCCAACCTGATTTGATTAACACAGCTGCAAACTAATGAGTTCACATCCCTCTCAGACAACCACAAACAGCCACAGCATCAGATAGGGAGTATATATTCAGCATCTGTCATCTTAGAAAATTCAAAAGAAAAGAAACAGAGTGAGACTGCGAGAGAAGAAGAGAAAGGGCGCACGCACAAGAGAAACGCAACATTGATTTGTAGTGACCTCCTCCCAGGCTACCTTTGCATCATCAGCACCTGGAGGTCTGCTCGCAGTTCTGTATATTCGGACACTGCGAACTTGGACCTCCCAGACCAAAACATCAGTTTCCTCCTGGGAGAAGTTTGGCCGTCTGACGCTGCTGCTCTCCTCTGCCATGGCGAATTGAGTAAACTGTCATTACGCCTTCACGCTGCGCATTTAAGGGCGAGGAGAGGGGCTCATTTGATTGGTGTGATGTGTGTAAAACCCACTCCACGCCTTCTCTCCTCCCTCTTTCTGACTTGTGCAGGTAGGAGGGACGGAGGTGGGAAAGAGGAGTAGCAGGGCCAGCGCGCACGGTGTGCCAAACTTGAATAACCCGCCTGGCCACACCCAGTTGGCGAAGCCCAGGTGCGCTGTGCCTTCGCCTCGCCCGGTCTGTGAAACTAGAAGCCAATATCTCAAGAATGCCTCAAGGGAATTTCTTCAAATTTGGCACAAATGTCCAAGCGGACTCATTGATGAAATTATTAGTTTTAAGTTATCATAGATCAAAATTCAAGGTCACTGTGACCTTGTCTGTCTCATTCTCATGAATGTGATATCTTAAGAACGTCTTGAGGGAATTCCTTTAAATTTGGCACAAATATTCACTTGGACTGAAGGAGACTGATTAGATTTTGCTGGTCATAGGTCAAAGGTCAAGTCTATGTGACCTCATTTGTCTCATTCTTGTGAATGTGATATCTCATGATCACCTTGAGAGAATTTCTTAAAATTTGGCACAAATGTTCACTTAGACTCAACAATGAACTGATTGAATTTTGGTGGTCAAAGGTCAAGGCCAGTGTGACCTCACAAAATATGTATACTAACTCACAAAAATTCATATACTAACTATGACAAAAATTCACACAAATGTCTAATACGATATAATAATTAAGTGATGACATTTTATATCCAAAACGGTCAGCATAAAAAAAAACTTTTCTAGCCATATCTCAGGAACAAAAGGGGAGGCATTTGGTCACTGAATTGTTCAGTTACTTACTTAAATGTTGACACTCATCTTGAATGCTCACCTTGAAACTGCTGATTGCATCGATCTTGTCGGGGCGAGATGTGTGTGAAGCATCCATGTTTTCACAGACAAACTTAAGTGGCACACTGAGACACACAACCACAGGGCAGTAATTCTAGTTATTTATGTTTAACACAGTGTCCCAACTTTTTTAGAATTGGGTTGTAGAAGGATATCCTACTTGCTTGATAACCAGACTCTTCGATGTTCTTTGAACTTGAGCTTTTGGGGTTAGCCCCCTACAGAATAACACTTTCTTTAACATTATGTTAAAGATGAAACTCATTAACAATACTATTCACAGATATAATATACTGTGCATTTATCATTAATTAACATGTTTATTTTTAGTCCGTTATTAGCCAACTTCCAACTAAAAAAAAACTTCTGAGAAAATAGAACTGCATACAATCAAATATGTCGAAAATGGCCATTTGACATTTCTATCATGATGCTTCAACTGCTGGTATACTGAATCCAACTCTGCAAAGTTGCACTGCCCCTGGCTGCCTCCTTCAACTCTTTCTTTCTTGCTGTCTCTCTTACATGTAGTCTGTCTTCTGTATGTTAGTCAGGTAGCTAGCTAGCTAGTTAAGATTTGTACAGCAAAGTAAAAGTCGATACTGTGGGACGTGATGCAAACATGACAAGCTGCACATTGTGCAGAGGAATATGTTACGGGGCATCCCACTGGTTATACCATTTGTCATTATTCATATCCACAATTTAAAAAGACCAACCCGTACTCATTTTCAAGTCATCAAATACTGGCACTTTGTCATCCCTTAGTGTCTCTATGTAACACACTGCTCAAACTAGTGTGGCAGCAATATGTTGGTTTCAAGCAACGGCACCGGAAGCGGGGGGGCCAGGGGGCCATTGGCCCCCCCACTTTTACCCTCCTGCCACATTATTTTTAAGCCGAATCAAAGGTCCCTATATTACATTACTTACGGTAAAAAAGACTTTCACTCTTCACTTCCACTCATACGGTAGGTAAATACAGAGAGGGGCCATAGAGAGAAAGCAGGCACTCAATTGTGCGCACCTGTTACTGCCTCACCAGCCCGGTAAAGCCTCGAGCATCCTCGGCAGGCTCCGGGTAGACTCTCAGCCATCTGGCTCTATCCAACAGCACCTAGCACCAGTCCCCACTAACCCTGGCACCGTATTGTAAGAACTCCCCAGTTAAAAAAAAATAGTAATAAATCAAAAAGCGAGCCAAATTGTAGGCCTATCTGGTTCGCAATCAAATATTTCTAGCGCTGGTGTGTTTTATTTTTTTCTGAATGTCCCTCTGCGGCTCCGTAGTACACAAACATAAAACAAAAAATAAAGAATCTGAATTTAAACTCAATTTGTCTGACTTACATTTATCTCTTTAATATCATGAATGCATAGATCTATGCTTTTGATGTGATATGCAGCCTGCCTGACAAAATAGGCTACAGAGGCCCTGGACCTGCTGCGCACAGAGGTGGAGTGGCGTTTTGATCAGGAGGGATTCCACGTAGCTGCAGGGCCAGAGCAGGCACTTCTACAGGCGGCTCAGGGGAAACGAGAGCGGCTAAGAGAGCTTAGATCGGGCCCAAAAAATCCAGGCCGACCCGGCCCGAGCCCGTGCACGTTATGTCTGGGACGGGATTTTAATTATGACAGGATTTTAATTATGATTTAAACCCGTCATTTTTCAAGTTGGCTGTTAAAATTAAGAGTATTAAACCACAATTCTTGTTATTTGAATGACAGAAATAGGATCTTTATGAATGGCGCAACACGGAAGCATGATTATGGAATAAAACAGGTGTTTATTTTAGGATCCAGGTGGTGAAGGGCTGTGCACGCACAATGTTCCAACAGGGGACAGCCCTCCATTCCTAATCACCGCCGTTCCAAACCAGCCCCACTCCGAAATTGATTTTCAATCAAGTTTGAGAATTGTATTGCGGAGTTTTGCACAGCAGCAACCAGATCTTTGCCCTCAAACCACAAAAAAATGTGATGGCACAACAGTCTCCTTCAGTACATTATTTTATGCTTTCTTTTAATTTTCACATTGGCTAGTCATTCTGTTTAATTTGTCTTCTGATTAAATCGGAACCGTTGAAACAAGTTGTAGAAAGCCTCTGCAAGTAATTGGTTGCTGGCAGACACTCTGTGCTGCAATAAAATGGTTAATCAGCAGTGCCATACACTGTAGAGCCGACGCACTGCTGGTTCTGCCGGCCTGAATAGAACATAATGTCTATAGCCTTACTGTTGTGTGTACAGCCTTTATAGACTGAGCTGAGTACTGATGCGCGGGTCGACCCGTAACCCGCGGGACTCGCAAATGGACCTGCGGGTCGGGCAGCAGTGATCGTCTGTTAAATCGGTCTGTAAATGATAGTTTGACATTATTATTATTATTATTATTATTATTATTATTATTATTATCATTAGGCTATTACTGTCACGGCATCCGAAAGTAATGATGCGCTGAGCAGGTGACAGTCCGCGGTCGTTTTCAAAAGTGTCTCGCACTCCAGAAACTTGTTGAAACTTTAAACAATAATTAATTGTACAAAACGGGGGAAACAAACATTGACAAAAACGGTTCCATAATTCATATTAAATTCAAAAGATAATGAAAAAACAGCTGTATAAAAATATGTTAAAAAAAAAGAAAAAAAAGAATATCGAATACCAAATTTTCATAACGAATACCTACCCATATAAACGAATATTCGAATATCCAAATATTTGGGTACAGCCCTATCCATAAAGGGTTCAGAGTGTTCAGGTTTCATGCAAACACTGTTAAGAAATAAACTGTTTGCTTTTTTCCTCCCAAGATAAAGTTCGTGATTAAATATATTAACTGACTCTTTGTCTTTCTTGACCATCTTTTTAATGAGAGAGGACGAGCTGTAACTTGCTGCAAGACACTGCTGCTTTCACTAAAACACACTGTTGCCGGCTGTTGCGCAAGATCACACTCTACTCAGGCTGTACTTCAATCCCTGATCACCACACACCTTTAACTAGTCCCTATTATTAACTGGACATTACACAGGTAGCCACGCCCACACGGTGACAAGCCCCAGACGCACAACACTTTTTGGCCCCCCCACTTCTGAAATTAATCTGGCGCGTCTGGTTTCAATGTATACAATAGAATGCAAATGGATGGAGAATCTTACCTTTTACAAGTTATTTTCTCAGGGGAAACTTTTTACACTTTACACTTTTTTACACTTTTTATTGTGAAACAATACAAGATACATGTAAGGACACATAAAATAAGGTTACATACTCACATAAAGAGACATACGACATGACGAAACAACAATGAGTGACTGTGGGTGTGTGGCTGCGTGGGTGCGTGCGTGTATTTTAACTAATGAACAGTGGATATAAATGGTAGCAACGACATACATAACAATAATAGTAATGATAGTAATAATAATAATAAAAAGTAATAATAATCGACAACAACATTATCATCATAAGCACTGAAGGGGGCAGACTAAAATAGAAAATAAACAAATAAATAAAATAAGTGAATAGAAAAAAAAAATTAAAAAAATAAACAAAATGAATACATAAAATAATAATAATAATAATAATTATTATTATTATTATAATTATAATAATTATAATAATAAAAGTATATATACATACACATGCACACACACACACACACACACACACACACACATAATCATCATCATCATCATCATCGCCATCATCATCATCGTCATAATGATAGTAATAAATAAATAAAGGGGGGATTAATAAAAATAAAGGGAGGAAGAGAAGCGAAGGATCTGCCTTGGATCCCCACACAGCCGCAGAGCAGGCCGACCCCCGCACATGTCTGCTATGGGACACAGGGGGGAGCAGGCTGCACCATGCGGCACCGGCCTGTAAACACCTACCAATCTCCCCTCCTTGACCCCCAGAAGCTGACCAGGAGGACTGAGGTTCTGTTGTGTTAATGAGAGGGGAGGATGCATATTCCAGGGAGATGTAGTCAGTGAGTAAGTTTTTCCAGTGAGCCAGATGTATGGTGTTCTGTGATTTCCAGTTCATGAGGATAGTTTTCTTGGTGATAGTTAGGGCCACAAGGAGAAGACTATGCTGTGTTCCATCTAGGTTGAATGTTGATAAGTCTCTTAGAAGGCAGAGTGAGGGAGATAATGGGATGCGGCAGCCCATGAAGCGGGATAGTGACTCAGTGACTTCTTTCCAAAAGTGTTTGATGGGTGTGCAGTGCCAGGTGGCGTGAATGTAAGTGTCAGGACAGTTTTGTGTGCAGTGTGAGCATATTTCTGATGTGAATCCCATTTTATACAATTTTTGCCCAGTGTAGTGAGTTCTATGGAGTATCTTATACTGTATGAGTTGTAGGTTAACATTTTTAGTCATGAAATAAATATTTTTACAGATCTGGGTCCAGAAGTCAGCATCAGGAGTAATGGAGAGGTCTTGTTCCCATTTTATTGAAGGTAGAGATATGGTTTTGTCAGTTTGTGATATTATCTTATATACAGTATTTTGGAGAGAAGTTTTTTTGGGGAGGGGATATTTATTAATTCTGAGATTACGGGGGGAAGGCATAGACTGGTGGTTCTAAAATTGATTTTTGATTTAACAGATGATTTGAGTTGTAAATATTCCAAAAATTGGTTACTCCTGATGACGTACTCCTGGACCAAATGGGGAAATGATACCAGGGTGTTAGTATGAAAAATGTGTTTTAGATGTGTGATGCCCTTTTCTGCCCATGTGTGAAAGTTGAGTGTTTTTTTGTTGCTCGAGAAGTCAGGATTATTCCAAATGGGGGTGAAATTGGATGGGGAGAGAGAGATTTTGTGAAATTTCCACCAGGCTGTCAGAGCCGACGCTATTGTTATTGCACTGAAACATGAATGGCGTTTGATTGATTGACTGAGAAATGGAGTATCTGAAATCTGGATGTCTTTACAAAGTGTTTGTTCTATGTCTAGCCAGGTGAACTCTGAGTGATTGGAGTGTGTCCAATTGTATAACCAACCAGCAATAATAAATAAACTCTTTCTCCAGCCCTGATGAAGACCAACAGTGGTCGAAACATATTGGCTTTTTAATGAGTTGGCCATTATATTAAAGGCTTTTTAAACTAATCTTTCCTTCTTCATTCTCATTTTTGTTTGGAGTGCCTGGATTCTTTTCCTGTTTGCACCCGATACATTTTTTTTGATCTACACTCTACAACACAGAGCAACCAGTTATCTGTTTTTCTAATAAACTCTATGTTTTCATTCATTTAAGGGTCATTCTGACTGATAATAATGTAAATACTGTAATACAGTGATACCATGAAACCGCAGTACTGAGATGGTTATCATACTGTGAAAACTCATACTGTTGTAACCCTTGCTGAAACATATTGTAACATGTGGGTGATGTTGTGAAACTGCCTGGGTTAGTTTTTGGCAACAAAACTACTTAGTTAGGTTTAGAAAAAAGACAATGTTTCAGGTTAAAATAAGTATGTTTTTCATGTAACATAAATTCATCATGTGAGTAATGTAAGTCAGCGATGTAGGTATGTAACTTACTTTTGGTTTTAAACAGGACATGAACTATGGGCTTTTTAACAGTTGGTCAGCAACAATGATACAGCACTTTGCATCATGTTCATGCACACACATTTTTTTTTTTTTTCAATTTTACTTTAACAATTATGCGCTACTCTTTACCACAGCAGCAAAAATAAAAAAATAAAAAATTCAGAATTTCTTCTGACTTTTGTGATAAAGAAAGGGTCCTTTCTACATATCCCTTACAAGTGTATGTTACAACTCTCCAAAATTAGCTACAGCCAACATAGTGAAAATACCCAAAGATTCAGTGAGAGCTGGGGTGGAAGATGACTCACAGGTGGATGACACAGTAACAGACACTGGAACAGACACGACTATGCATTGGATCTGTGACTCAGTGAAGGGTGGAGCACGGACCTATCCACCAGGGCTAGAATTAGCAGCGCTCAGGGCAAGGCGAGCGCATCTGTAGAGGACAAAAGTAGCACAATCGAGAACAAGATGCTTCAGGTTTGTACTTGCAGCTGGCAGAAAGTAACATCAATAAAATGCCTCAGAACTCATCAGGGAAAGAAGTGTGTGGCAAAGAAAGGGGAGAGTAGCCGCATTGACCAGTACTTCTTAAGAAGTTAGTCGAGTCAGTCGGATGAAGTCCAGCGACAGGTAGAAAACCACAGTTCGCAGGATATCACTGCCACTGAGGAGGAGGAGGAGGAGGAGGAGGAGGTAGTAAGAGGGGATGCAGGTGACACTGAGGTTAGCAGGCCAGTCAGAGATAGAACCATGGAGCAGAAGGTTAGAGTTAAATGGCCTTGGGCTAATGACAGTAAAGAATGGGAGATAGTTAATAGAGATTTGTCAATAATCTTAAGTAGGCTTCGAGGAATTGCAATAGAAAAGTTAGAAAAGATGGGAGATATGGTGCAGAGAGGTTTGGGGTGCATGAGAGAAAGAGGGGTGAGAGGGTACAGTCAGGTAAGTCTAGGCGGCAAAGAGAAATAGAGAAGTTAGTCAAGGAAAGGAGACAGTTAAGAAAGTGGAAAAAGGCTACAGAAGAAGAAAGGGAGGGAATTAATGTGTTGCAAGAGGAGTTGAGAAGCAGGCTAGTAGCTCTTAGAAGGGCAGAGCATCTCCGGAAAAAGAGGGGGAAGGAGGAATATGCAAGTACAGCTTTTTTCAGGGACCCTTTTAAGTTTGTTAAAGGATTGTTTAGCCAGGAAAAGGTAGGGCAGCTTAAAGCAGAAAGGCTAGAGGTTGAAGAACATTTGAGAAATACATATTCAGATTTAGAGAAGAACAGGATAGTAGGTTTTCCACCGGATATCCCTCCATTAGGAGGGATAGAGCATGAGATGGATGTTAGACCACCTAGGTGGAAGGAAGTTCAGGAGGTGGTCAGGCGTGCAAAGGCTTCTTCAGCCCCAGGGCCTCATGGAGTCCCATAACGGGTTTATAAAAGTGCACCTGATATCCTTAAATTTTTGTGGAAACAGCTAAGAATATTTCGGGAGAAACAAATTATCCCAAAGCAAGGTGTAGAGCAGGGGGTGTCCTCATTCCTAAGGAGAAGGAGTCCATGGACCTTAGCCTATTCCGGATGATTTCTCTCTTGAATGTAGAGGGGAAGATTTTCTTTAGTGTAGTAGCGCAGAGATTAGCTAGCTACTTGGAACGGAATAACTTAAGAGATACTATGGTGCAGAAGGCAGGAATACCAGATTTTGCAGGGTGTTTAGAGCATACGAGCATGATCTGGCGCCAGATTCAGGTAGTGAAGATTAAAAAAGGGACCTATTTTTAGTTCTTGCAAATGTGTTTGGTTCAGTACCACATAGCCTCATTTGGAGTGTATTTGACTACTTCAAGGTGCAGGTAGCTGTTAACTTAGTGAAAGCATATTTTCAGGATATTAGGTTATGTCTAAGTTCGGCAG
This sequence comes from Epinephelus fuscoguttatus, assembly GCF_011397635.1. Classification (NCBI taxonomy): domain Eukaryota; kingdom Metazoa; phylum Chordata; class Actinopteri; order Perciformes; family Serranidae; genus Epinephelus; species Epinephelus fuscoguttatus. The sequence continues at coordinate 43,994,878 of NC_064760.1, forward strand.
GTTTCACAACAGGTTTGCAGAGGTTAGAAACAGGCATCATGGCAGGGTGTACAATTTCTCCATTACCATTTATTATGGCGATGGAAGTAATCATCATCATCAGGGCCTCCAAGTGGGTAGTAGGTGGGGATAGATGGCAGAACGGGGTGCATCTTCCACCATTTAGTGCTTACATGGATGACATGACACTGGTGACCACAACAATGCCATGTACAAAGAGGCTACTAGAGAAGGTAAATAAGAACCTCAGGTGGGCCAGCAAGCTTAGTAAGTCTAGAAGCATCTCGATACGTAGAGGGAAGTTAAGTGATAGGAAGTTTGTCATAGATGATAAGGAAATCCCAACAATTAGGGAAAAGTCAGTAAAGAGCTTAGGTAGGTGGTACAGTGTGGATTTGAATGATGAAGAACTTGTGGTGAAATTTAGAAAAGATGTGGCTGAAGGACTGGATAGAATAGATATATCAGAACTTCCAGGAAAGTTGAAGTTATGGTGTTTGCAGTTTGGGCTGTATCCTAGGTTGAAACTAGGAAGCTATCCTTGAAGCTAAACGGCAATAAAACCGAAGCCCTGCTCATCGGCTCCAAATCCACCCTCACCAAGTCACAACACACCCCAGCTCCACCCATTATCATCGACGGATTCCCTGTACCCTTCTCCTCCCAAGTCAAGAGCCTCAGCGTCATTCTGGGCAGCACCCTGTCATTTGCACCTCATATTCAAAACATCACCCGGACTGCTTTCTTCCACCTCCGCAACATCTCCAGACTCTGCCCATCACTGTCCCAATCTAGCACCGAAATCCTGGTTCATTCATTTGTCACATCCCGCATTGACTACTACAACGCCCTCCTCACCGGCCTCACCACCAAACTCATCAACAGACTCATTCAAATCATTCAGAACTAGACCGCCCGGATCACCACCTGCACCAAATCATCTGACCACATCACCCCTGTTCTCATCCAACTTCACTGGCTCCCTGTACAATACCACATCCACTACAAAATACTCTCCTCACCTACAAAGCTCTCCACAATCCTCTTGTTGGGTGGCAGTGCTGTTTGGGCTGAGAAAGCCTGTGAGTTTATCTTCTCTATCTCCTTTAACTTTAGCTTATATCAGAGTTATGATATGTAGCATGTGAAATAGGGCATGGTGAATGTACTAGGAAAGGTAGTATCAGTATGGTCACTACCTGGACCTCGCATAAACAAAGCCTGGGTTTGTTGAAGGTGGCAGTGCTGTTTGGGCTGAGAATGTGTAATGAAAGGTAAAGGAGGTTGTTGGGTTGGTGCAGGGAGCAGTGAGAGCTGGCATTAGGGGAGTGTCTCTGGGACGCCAGAGATCACTGTCTAGCCTCCTGGAGGTGTCGTGGGACCGACTAGACGAAACACTGGTGAAAGGAGGTTCCCACCTGATGACCCCAAAGACGTGTTAGGTATCACTGCTCATTGGTCTGTATAGTTAAGCCTTGCCATAATAGCTTATCATAGGGCTGAGGAGGTCATTCACTGAGCCCTGATCCTTTATTTAGAGCACAAACTTGCAAATGCACCACACACATAAACAAAAGAAACTAATCTGTTCAATATGATGCACCATGTTTTCCCTTGTCATCAGAGCTTGGAGTCCAAAAAACAGATAAGACCTCTCTGTTGTGTCACATTAGTATTTCAGGTGGTCAGGTCATCAGACTGTTTGTCCATGTGTGTGTGTGTGTGTGTGTATGTGAGTGTGTGTGTGTGTGTGTGTGTGTGTGTGTGTGTTGTTTACCAGCCAAACTTGTTTCCTATACTCTCCAATGACAACATGTGGGACCTTTTATCAGGATCACAGCCATCTGGCTAGTGGCTCATCACAACAAGAAATGTTTCTCTCTAACGGTTTTAAAGTTCTTATTGGAATTGACAGTGATGGTCAACTTAAATTGTAATGACTGAGAGCATGCTGTTGAAAGCAACCAAGGAACTACGATGCTCTAATTCAATATAGAAACGGGATGGGTTTGGCAAATGTTCAGAAGCAGGATGACAGGAATGAGTGTGACAAAGGAAAAAACAAGTAATTAACCCCTGTTAGGGACTGCAATATGTGACACAAACTGGAAACCAAACAACAGCTGACAAGGTTCTATTTGATTTATCATTACATTATTGGGTGTTATAACATTTATACTTAACCTGGTCAAAATATTATTACATTTTCAGGTGTTACCACATTTTCATGAAAATATTACATTATTTGGTGCTACAAGACCTATTCATAAGGTCTTTAAAACCTCCAAGCATACATAAGAAGCTTTTAAATGGGTCCGTGTCCATAAATGCTAAATGCAAGATGAGCATAGTCAAACAGTACTCATCACACAAAAAATAAATGGGCCTGTTCATGATGCGTTCAAAACCATTCCAAGCAGTGTTTATAGAGGCTCATGTCTATATTTGTTAAGGGTGAATACAGTAAAACATTATCCAGACTAACAATAAGTGGGCCTGTTTTAATCATCATAAAACAGGCTTGTAGTATTTACATTTTCACTAATACCCCTTGCCCACTGTAAAAGAACTGATTCTTTCTGGTTCCAGCAGCTAATTTTAAACTGAGCATTTCCACTGACAAATAAATTGGTTTGGAGCTGATTCCCAGCATGGACCAAAAAAACTGCAGGTTTTCCTTGACCTGAAATGCAAATTGTGGTGAATGCATTGAAAAGAGAGGATGGAGTCCTGCATTAGAGGGTGACACAGGAGTGGATTTTCAGTCCTGTCCCTCCCACTCCCACAAAAAAATCCATTCCCATCCCAATCCCACAAGAATGACTCCTGTCCCATCCCGCTCCTGTGTTGTGTTTCAGTTACAGTAAATAAAAATAAAAATACAGTACATGGATCACACAATGCCTACCTTAGTTGAATATAAACCCAAATATGACATCTAATGTAGTGTTTTGATGTTTATTGCCTAATTATTTTTACATTCACTCCACCTTGAAGCTGTTCAGAATGAAACACATTTGATTTCTGATGTGGCCAGATAACACGTCATAAGAACCAGTTCTGAGAGAGAAAACTGTAGATAAAATATTGCAGTAAAGGCAAGGCAAGGCAAGGCAATTTTATTTATATAGCACCATTCATATACAAGGCAATTCAATGTGCTTTACAAGAGAAATACATTAAAATAAAACATTAAAGGAACAACAGATCATTAAAAACAAAAGCTAAAAGCAAGACAATAAATAGATAAAAACAGTGCAGAAAATGCATTTAAAAAGCAAACATAAAGCAAAAGCAACAGCAGACAAAGATAAAAACAATAGCTACAGATTATCCTAACAATAAGTTACATGTCTAGTTCACTGGTAAGCTGCAGTAAATAGTATGTTTTAAGCCCTGATTTAAATGAGTTGACAGTTTCAGCCAACCTCAGATATTCTGGAAGTTTGTTCCACAGGCGGGGAGCATAGAAACTAAAGGCTGCTTCACCTTGTTCGGTTTTGATCCTGGGAACACTGAGTAAACCTGTTCCAGATGATCTGAGGGGTCTGGATGCTTTTTAACGTACAAGTATATCAGAGATGTATTTAGGCCCAAGACCATTTAGTGCTTTATAGACAAGTAACAAGATTTTAAAGTCTATCCTTTGACACACAGAAAGCCAGTGCAGTGACTTAAGCACTGGTGTAATGTGCTGCACTCTCTTGGTGTTGGTGAGGACACTGGCAGCAGCATTCTGGACGAGCTGCAGTTGTCTGATTTTTTACTCAGGCCTGTGAAGAAACCGTTACAATAGTCCAGCCTGCTGAAAATGAAAGCATGAACAAGTTTTTCTGTATCTTGTTTAGACAGAAATTCTTTTATTCTTACTATGTTTTTAAGGTGGCAGTAGGCTGATTTAGTAATTGTCTTAATGTGACTATTGAAATTTAGGTCTGTGTCCAGAACTACACCAAGATTTCTGGCTTGATTCGTAGGTTTTAGTGTCATGGCGTCAAGGTGAGCACTGACTATTGATCTTTGTTCTTTGGGGCCTAAAAAAAACTATCTCAGTTTTGTTTGTGTTTAGTTGTAGAAAATTCTGGCACATCCATGTATTGATTTCGTCAATGCACTTATTTAGCAGATATAGGGGACTAGTCATCTGGTGACACTGTTATGATACTCCATAATCTGAGCAAGAGGGAGCATATAGATGTTGAACAGAAGAGGCCCAAGAATGGACCCTTGAGGAACTCCACATGTAATTTTTGTTCACACAGATTCATAATTGCCAAGTGACACAAAGAAATCCCTGTCTTGTAAATAAGATTTAAACCAATTTAGCACAGTGCCAGAAAGTCCCACAGACTTTTCTAGTCTGTCAAGCAGTATCTTATGGTCAACTGTGTCGAATGCAGCACTGAGGTCCAGTAATACCAGAACTGAAATCTTTGATGCATCACTGCTCAAATGAATGTCATTTAAAACTTTTACAAGTGCAGTCTCAGTGCTGTAATGTGCTCAAAATCCAGACTGAAAGGCATCAAAGGAATTGTTTTGCTCCAAGGTGTTGAGTTGCTGAAAAACAACCTTTTCAATGATCTTTCCTAAAAATGGTAGGTTTGATATGGGCCTGTAGTTATTTATTACTGAGGCATCCAGATTAGGCTTTTTTAAGAGAGGTTTAATGACAGCAGTCTTCAGGGCCGTTGGAAAAAGGACTGACTGAAGAGAACAGTTGACTATCTGTAGTATATCTGATGCTATGCAGTTAAAAACATCTTTAAAAAAGCTTGTAGGCAGAGTGTCAAGGCAGCAGGCAGTGGACCTAAGGTTTCTAACTATGTCTGTTAAAGTAGCATGATTTAATGGGTGGAAAAGTGCCAAATTAACTGGAGTAGTCTGATGAGGCACAGGTGAAATAGCCACTGTGTTGGAGTTACAGACTGTCTGTCTTATCTTTAAAATCTTGTCTGTGAAAAAAGAAGCAAAGTCATTGCATGCCTTGGTGGATAGCAGTTCAGGAGGGACTGAAGCTGATGGGTTTGTCAGTCTGTCAACAACAGTAAATAAAGTCCGTGCATTGTTGTTACTGCTGTTGATAATCTCAGAGAAAAAAAGTAGTAAGTAAATAAAAGTAGTGTTTGGTTCCTCTGACTGATATTATATATGACATCATTAGATTATTAATTCTGAAGCATCAGTGTTAGAGCAGCATGTTACTGTTGTAGCTGCTAGAGGTGGAGCTAGTTTCAACTACTTTATAATAACTTGACTATTGTTATTATGATTAGGCCTAAGGCCTAGGATAAAAAATTTTGCTGGGCGATTAATTGCGAGAGAAATTATTGTGATAAGCAATAATAATGCGTAATATTGTGCTTTTAAGACAATTTTTATTATTGTTGTAATTTTGCTGTTTTTAGACCATTTTTTAAACTTATATAATGATATTAAAGGCATATTGATGGGGCGTTGGTGGGTTAGTGGTAGAGCAGGCGCCCCATGTACAAGGCTGTTGCCGCAGCGGCCCGGGTTTGACTCCAGCCTGTGGCCCTTTGCTGCATGTCACTCCCTCTCTCTCTCCCCCTTTCACACTTGTCTGTCCTATCATATAAAATAAATATCCGAAATAACATGTAAAAATATCGAAATAAATAAATAAATACAAAAAAAACAGACTCTGAGTCTCTCACTCTCAGGTGTGCATTTAAGTTGGTCGTATTCGCTCTTTTTGTTGAGATGGTTTTAGAACAAACCCGGCACACTGGCTCATCCAAATTACTGGGCTTTGGTTTAAATCCAAAACACTCCCACACAGGGGCCGTGGCATTTGGTTTAGGAACAAGTTCCCTGTTTTTCTCATACGCTCCACTGTCTGTTTTTTTCTCCACCTCGTCTCCCCCTCACGAAGATTGCACTATGTGTGTGTGTGGCCCATAGCCCCGCCTCCCCCACAGAGACAAAGACACTCATGACAAGAGCTTTCCCTCCGTTCATTACACTAATGAACCAACTCACCTGGCTGCCAGACAATGCACGGCAGTGAACGCTCTTGTCGTCCAGTCTCTTTGGTGGAGAGAGACGAGGAAAACAAACACGCATGAATATAGCAATTAATCATGGCTGGAAAAGTTACCATCTCCCTTTAAATTTACCGTGCAATTAACCGACTTATCGCATATGCGACAGGCCTAATAATGATTCCCAGTCCCGCCCGCTCCTGTTGACTTTTTTTCCCATCCCGTCCCTATTACGTGACAAATAGTGAAACTGATTCCCATCCCATGGGAATCCCATGGGAATCACGTTGACCTGTGGGACTCCCAAAAAAATGTCAGCCTCTATCCTGCATGTAATCGTTTTCTACATCTTCTCATAAATATAAGTTAATCCATGTTTGTTTGTTTTTTTGTTTGTTTGTTTTTGCTTGTCTGTAAAAAAAATATATGTAATAACAGGACAAGAGCTCATAAAGGATCAATGCGATTGGCCACCTTGCCCCTACTGTTTAAATACATTGTCCACTATATAACATCCTCCGATGATGAGGCATTCTTGATTAAAATGGTTTGGATCAAAAATGGTGGAAACGCAGGCTAGTTCGCTGGATAGCTACAAGATTCCAAGAATTCTGAACAGAACTGGCTGAAGAACCAGCTTTAATTTGGTGGAAATGGAGTACAAGATAGCATTACATGCATAGACTGTATGAATAATGGATGTAGCTAACATGATGCCACCCACTGGTTTGTGGACAACTGCATTTCGGTTGTCGCCATCTTGGTTTTTTGGAGCCAGAAATGACCATATTTCGGTAAGTAGCTGGAGCTGTGGAGGAGCAAGGGGTGGATCTGGCTGACAAAAGCTGAGGACACTATTGGCAGACAGCCTTACACTCAAAGTGGCCCACCCTTAATTAACTTTAAGAGTTAATAAAATGTGAACAGGTGGGTAAAAATTCACCCCCTGTACAATTATCATGAATGCTGAAATTAGTTATAGAGACCAGTACCTTTTTTGTGCCCGCCTGTAAACATATTTATTTCTGCTGTAAAGTTGGGCATTTTAACTGACCGATCTCTGGAGCCAGCATCAAATGGCCATTCAAAAAAACTGCATTTTTTGGCACTTCAGCGTTGGTTTCATTTTTTCAGTCCCGGAAATTGCCGCTTGATTACATGCCTCAGTCAGGTGATTTATTGCTGTTGCTACTATTTATATCAAACTTCTCTCATTTTGACCATTTGAGTTAGTGAGAGAAATTACAATGCCTCGATTTTCTATTTTGACATATTTCAGCTCATAAGTAGTGAGGGCAGTCCTAAGACACTCATGACACTCATGCAGCTTCTCATTGGTACAGTAGGTGCAGCCCAGTGAATGAATGTCCTGGCACAACATAATGGTGACCCAGCCGCACTGATCCAGACTGACTAAAGGTTAGTCGCCGTAGCCCGCCTACTACTTCTGAGAAGTAGAGGGCCCCAGCCAACTCAGGTGGTATGCAACCTAACTGGGAGGAGCTGTTGCCTAACCCTGCGGGGGTTGAAAGGCAAGCAATGGACACCCTGCACATCACATTTCTTGGGTCATCAAGGCGCATGGAAACATGTAGATGTATCACGCCTAGAGGGGAATCAGATGCAACACAGCTGACATACGCCCAACCCTTTTAACCAGTCCTATGTCATTCCAGTGAGCACAGGCCGCAAAAAAGAGCCAATCACATCCAAGAGATACAAATGTATGAACAGTCAGGGCATAGACCACAACACTGCCGTACATATGTCCCTAACACTCACTCCACCAAACAAAGCTGCCAACGCTGCCACAACATGTGTGGAGTGCGTGCGGTGTGCACAGTGGGAGAGTCCCTGCCTGCCTGCCTGTAGGCTAGGGAGATGCACTCACAAAGCCATCTTGCAAAACGTTCCTTGGATAGAGCCTAGGGATAGGATAGGGCCACACCATCACCAAATCACACAAACAGCTGTTCAGTGCATCCGATGGGGGCTACACAACATGCCACTGCACGTGCGCAAAATAGATGTAATTTTGCCTGCTTGTCCCCCTCATGGGAGGGAAGAAAAAAAGCATCTAAATGTATTACTCGACCTGAATGAACTCCTTATGTTCTTAGGAACAAAGGAGGGATTTAGTCTGGGAGAAGCCACAATGCGGTCACCATGAAGCAGCAAACAACTAGGGTGCCCCCATAGGGGGGTTATTTCACACACTCTCTTAGCTTAGGTCAATGCAAGCAGCAAAGCTGTCTTGGATGACAACGCCTTTAAAGAGAAGTGTTCAAGGGGATCTTTCACCAGGACCCCCAGCCCTGATTGATTGTTAACAGATGGAATATTTTGCAGGCAACACATAGATAGTTTTCTTGGGAACCAGGATATATGTGGAGTAAAACCCCTTCTGTCTGTTGTGAGTAGGTACGACAGACACAGCCTGTTTCTGTAACAGGTTCTGGATCTCTGCTGAGAGGTAATCTTTCTCCTCCTAAGAGGACAGATTCATTTCTGTGATGCCAATGAATGGAGAAGGGACACGTCAGAACTGTAAAGAACCCAGTCTCAGTGTCTTGTCCATCCATTCTGTAAACACACAGTTGCAAATATATTTATTGTGTTAGTCCAACTAAAACTGGACTTTTAAAATACATGTTAAAGTGTTAGTATGACTGAAATTGTACTAAACTGAATTTTCTCAAAGTCAGACTAACACAACCAGATAATGCGATTAGGGGTCAAATTACTCATGCATTTATACAGAAACTGGCCAAGGTGCTCTGCACCTGCTCCACAGTTTCCACCCTGGGCTTTCACCTAGAAGTTGAATAGCACTGAATGTATCACAGAAGAAGAAGCCGGTAACAACATGGCAAAATCTACATTCAGAGCAGTTCATGCTGTTGTCAGCTAAAATGGTTAATGCATTAATAAAAATACATGGATGGGAGGAAAACACAGAATGGCGATTGTTTGGTCTATAGGTCACCCGGAAAAGGTCCAATACTAACAAGCTGAAAGGGGGCATATCGCCACCTATTGTCGCAGAGTCAGACATACTTTGGTCAATAAATCGATCCCCTTTCTGTGCTTGTATACTGAGACAAGGACAGTGGTCCGATTAAATGGCCTAGTCAAGCTATAACCATAGCATCATTTAATTATTTATGTAAACGTACTGAGTGTGTCTAGCAAATGTGTCAGCAAGCTGCAGATGGACAAGGCCCTAGTGTAGGCTGGAGGTTGAGCTAACAAAATGCACTAATTTGATGACAGTGTCCATGGTGTTTTTTAGATCACCACTGACCTTTGCACACAACACAGACTGATGAATGATAGTGTAAGAACTGCATAGTCCTGCAAACTATGGCAGCTAGCCTCACCACCAGCCCCTGTACTCTACCAATCATAACTGGAGTGATATCAGTACCATCAACAGACAAACTTTTTGGAAATCCTAACCATGCTATTAAAGGGCCAGTGTGTAATATTTGGCATGGTTTATTGAATCTGAATCTGAATATTCTACCCATTAATATGTTTAGCGATTAAGTATATAATCGTGATTCGTAGCCTTATAATTATGCTTATATATATATATATATATATATATATATACAGTACAGGCCAAAAGTTTGGACACACCTTCTCATTCAATGCGTTTTCTTTATTTTCATGACTATTTACATTGTAGATTCTCACTGAAGGCATCAAAACTATGAATGAACACGTGGAGTTATGTCCAAAAAAAAAAAAAAAAAAAGGTGAAATAACTGAAAACATGTTTTATATTCTAGTTTCTTCCAAAATAGCCACCCTTTGCTCTGATTACTGCTTTGCACACTCTTGGCATTCTCTTGATGAGCTTCAAGAGGTAGTCACCTGAAATGGTTTTCCAACAGTCTTGAAGGAGTTCCCAGAGGTGTTTAGCACTTGTTGGCCCCTTTGCCTTCACTCTGCGGTCCAGCTCACCCCAAACCATCTCCATTGGGTTCAGGTCCGGTGACTGTGGAGGCCAGGTCATCTGCCGCAGCACTCCATCACTCTCCTTCTTGGTCAAATAGCCCTTACACAGCCTGGAGGTGTGTTTGGGGTCATTGTCCTGTTGAAAAATAAAAGATCGTCCAACTATACGCAAACCGGATGGGATGGCATGTCGCTGCAGGATGCTGTGGTAGCCATGCTGGTTCAGTGTGCCTTCAATTTTGAATAAATCCCCAACAGTGTCACCAGCAAAACAGCCCCACACCATCACACCTCCTCCTCCATGCTTCACAGTGGGAACCAGGCATGTGGAATCCATCCGTTCACCTTTTCTGCATCTCACAAAGACACGGCGGTTGGAACCAAAGATCTCAAATTTGGACTCATCAGACCAAAGCACAGATTTCTACTGGTCTAATGTCCATTCCTTGTGTTTCTTGGCCCAAACAAATCTCTTCTGCTTGTTGCCTCTCCTTAGCAGTGGTTTCCTAGCAGCTATTTGACCATGAAGGCCTGATTCGCGCAGTCTCCTCTTAACAGTTGTTCTAGAGATGGGTCTGCTGCTAGAACTCTGTGTGGCATTCATCTGGTCTCTGATCTGAGCTGCTGTTAACTTGCGATTTCTGAGGCTGGTGACTCGGATGAACTTATCCTCAGAAGCAGAGGTGACTCTTGGTCTTCCTTTCCTGGGTCGGTCCTCATGTGTGCCAGTTTCGTTGTAGCGCTTGATGGTTTTTGCGACTCCACTTGGGGACACATTTAAAGTTTTTGCAGTTTTCCGGACTGACTGACCTTCATTTCTTAAAGTAATGATGGCCACTCATTTTTCTTTAGTTAGCTGATTGGTTCTTGCCATAATATGAATTTTAACAGTTGTCCAATAGGGCTGTCAGCTGTGTATTAACCTGACTTCTGCACAACACAACTGATGGTCCGAACCCCATTGATAAAGCAAGAAATTCCACTAATTAACCCTGATAAGGCACACCTGTGAAGTGGAAACCATTTCAGATGACTACCTCTTGAAGCTCATCGAGAGAATGCCAAGAGTGTGCAAAGCAGTAATCAGAGCAAAGGGTGGCTATTTTGAAGAAACTAGAATATAAAACATGTTTTCAGTTATTTCACCTTTTTTTGTTAAGTACATAACTCCACATGTGTTCATTCATAGTTTTGATGCCTTCAGTGAGAATCTACAATGTAAATAGTCATGAAAATAAAGAAAACGCATTGAATGAGAAGGTGTGTCCAAACTTTTGGCCTGTCCTGTATATATATATATATATATATATATATATATATATATATATAGATATATATATATATATATATATATATATATATATATATATATATATATATATGTATATATACAAATTCTTTGTCAACAACCACTTTATCAATGACAGCAAGCATGCAATTTTTAATGGATTCCATCTCAGTAAAAGGCCTCCTCTGTCTAGATAGTGCCCAGGTTACACACAGAGATGCTATCATGACTCTCTTGTCTATGCAAATTCGACCAACGGCTACTTGACTCTGCTGAAAAGATGCTAGCAGTCCCTGTACTTTCCTTCTGCGTTTCTCTGTGCCCTCCAGTGAACTGGCAGAATGAGTAGTGCCTCTTCAAGTTGCATTCTGTCATCACGGCAATGCATTCATTGCACATTTTTGTTGTGGCTGGCTAGGTGAATAAATACTTGTCATTCTATTCATTCTGGAACTTGTGATTTTTACCATCAACTTTACATCTCTTCAGCTTCAAGAGAGACTTGTGAGGTTTGTTGTTAGAATTGCTAATGTGAATTTCTCTGTGGCCTGCCAGCTCGACAAATACAGCCAATAGGTGTGTAAAGTAATGTAATGCAACCTAAACACGTATGTAGCTTAGAGATATGCACCTTTTAGTTTTAGTTATTTTCATCATATCACACACATGTCAGCCTGATATGTAGGCAGCCTTACAGGGCAAAGAAAAATTAAAAAGGGCTATGTCAGGCCCAGGGGCTGTGAGATCACTAGTCTTGCACTATAGATGATCTGGTGTGGAATGAAGGAAGATATGCTGGTGAAAAGATTACTGAGCAAATGAGGAAATGGAGAACAGGTGGGCAGGCGATGGATAACTGCTGGAACTGAAATGGCAGGAGAGTTAGTGCTAGGCAAGGTAAAAAGCAGACATGGATTTAAGAACTGTTTAGGGTTGTGACAAGTCTACATTACCTTAAATTTAAACATCTGGTGTGACTTGTCTTGATGTGGTTATTTGTGGTAATTTTGGGGAGTTATTGTCCCATTAACAAGCTATTGAAAGTTCAAGAAGAGTAATAGAGCTTTTCACTGGCACTTTGGTCGCAGTGGGTTAAACCATGGTGCATCATTTTGTGTTGTACCTAGTCTTGCCCAAGATGGATTGTCTCTGGAGTAGGCCAAAAGTACACCCAACCACCTCTAAGCAGGTAAAGGTAATGTATGCCAAACCGTGGCCACCCCCTGACGACTTCCCATCTCACCCTCAAAAACAGCGTGTGTTGAGAGACTTAATTCATGTCTCTCAGGAGATATCTTTGTGTGTTTAGCTCTCAGTGCATTTGTAGCTTCTAAGTGAATCTCTGTGCTGTGGAGTTTAGTTTCTCTCTTGTATCTTGATATCTGCTTTATTTTACTGTTTAATGTTTGGCTTCAGCCGTATAGGAGTCATGTTAAGTTCCTGCTGATGAAAACCCAACATTTACTTTTTTGCTGCTTCATGATAAAGGCTTTTAGAAAACAATAGAGGACTTTTCTTGTGCAAAATGTATAGAAAATGATATGCGTTTATCACCAAATAGCGGAGCTTTGTTTGCATCTTTTCTTCAATAAAAACAAGTCTACTAATACAGCAGGAAGGAGGAGTCCAAGCAGACACAGCCACAGTGAGATGTTAGATGAAGAGCTGCAGACAACAACTGTGATGGAAAAACACTTGCAGCAAAACAACAGGGCACTTGTAACTGTAGATCAGCTCACTGCTTTTAAACATTATCGACTCAAGACAAGCTGACATCATTTAAAGACACACCTTCATATGTGTAGCCCTTTGTAAGAGAGATGCAAATCCCTGCTTTTCTGGGCTGATGTGCCAAGTCAAACCAAGCCAGCACATGTGTATGGAAAAGGCCCAAAAGGCAGTGTTTGCAGTGACTGAGGAATCTCTCAGGTTTCACTTCACTTAAAAGGCCTAGTGTGTAGGATCAACCTGTTCTTATCCCAGCTCGTCAAATATCACCGCTTGGTCAGCGCTGTTCACATCTACATGTCACACACTACTTTAAGTCATCGTCTGTTATTAATGTTCTGGGACTCTGTGCCAATTTACCCTTGTCACATGCATTGTGTCTTTACAAAATACACTTATGTTTTTACAGAAAATTTAGTTTCTGCTCGTCAGATGCATACAGTCTTTTTCAAAATAAACTTAAAACATTAGTAAAACAACTTGTATTTACATTTATTTCCTTATGCAAACAAAGCACGTGGTTAGGTTTAGAAAAACACATCATGGTTTGGCTCTACACCCCTACAGGAAGCAAACAGTGGGTCATGGATTTGTTAGACCCATCCACCTCCCCTCCCTCCTTGCCCTATAGGGACTTTCCAGCTCCTTATATTATGATGTTACCAGCAGCATTTTAAACTGATGCCGTCCAGCAGTATATCGTACTGCCACGACAGATTAGGTTCCGCTGCATTGTGAACTAATCCCACCTAGTGGCATATCATACCACTGCAAATGGTGGCTTTTGGCATCGGTGTCTGATGCCAAAATCTCTGACAAAGAGATGGTATTTGACAAGCCTGGAATTAGAATGGGCTGGTAGAATTTTGTGCTTGTGTGGACCACGATGGGCGTGGCCTAAAGTACATCAGTGTCAGCAATGGCAAAACATGAAGGTCTAAACTTAACATTAAAGTTAATTATTTTTATACATGAAGTCAATTTTGTGTCCTTTAGAAACAGAAACACAATAACTCTGTTGTATGACAGTGTGTAAATCATGACACACATTGTCTTGGCTGTGTGACACATGAACCATTACACACAGGTGACAAGTATGTTTCTGTCATTTAAAAATCTTTTCCGCAGCTAAAATTCTCAAGAAGCTTTAGGAGCTTACAAGCATATTTTACACAACATACTTTTATCCCAAATTCCTCCCACAGTGGCAGCTACACTCTCCATCATTGGGTTTAAAACATGACAAATAACATCAACAGTATGTTTATAGCCTAATCAGTGTAATAGACAAGTGACATAATACTGTGACAGATTTTACAAAAATGACCAGGGCATTTAAAAAAAAAAAATAATGGCAGGAATTATAACCTATATAAGTGATCAGAATCATATTTGAATAGATTTAAAGATAGAGATTTAAAAAAAAACAAACAAAAAAAACAAACAATCTATTGATCTATTATTTCATGTTGACTAATTGATAATTGAATGAAAGGATTCTTTTATTTGAATGAGTCTTCTTTATTCTGGTGACAGCTGCAGCTTGTTGCGTGTATCTATGTTATTAGTTATTCATGATACTTTGGCAGCACTCCCAAATACACAATACAATCAGTTCAGCCTTTTTCAATATATCTGTGCCACCAAGTCAGGTCTCCACAAATAAGAGTATGCATGCACATCCAAACCAATGAGGGCAGGTGCTGAGACAAAAGTAAGCAGATATAACTGCTCTTCATCAGACTAAAGTAGTCTCTTAATCCTGGCTGGGATATTAGTTTGTTACTAAGGCCCATCTAAAGTTACTTCTTTTATGCCAGTCATGGATTTCTGCCCTCACATTCAAATATCACACAGCGTCAAGTCTCCCTCAGCTCAGAATCTAACCTTTGCATGTCCTTCTTTCATAACATGTTTATCACACATTATGTGTAACCTCAGTTTAGACTGTAAAAATTGCCATAAGGTTTTTACACACAAAGGATCAATGATGTATTATCTGTATCACTCATGAAATGGTTGGTCACACGGATGGAACATAATTACCATAATGATTGAGATAATTTATTTGGGAGTGGTGGAAGTCTAAAATTCAACATCTACTGTATTTTACCCTCCACATCTTTTCCAGTGCAAACCATCATCTGTCTATCTCTGTATCCATCCATCCATCCAGCCATCCATCCATCTCTCTCTCTCTCTGTATATATACATGATGTACATATATGGTCTCATTTGAAAGGAAACACTCTGGAGTTTTTTCCCCAACAGTCAGAAGCACTTACAGTCATACTGTCATTGACTTACAGAAGATTTTTGTTGTTGTTGTTGTTGTTGTTTTGCCTGAATATTTTATTTGACGTATTAGCTTGAAAACACAATGGGACAATAGCATGACCTCACATTGTCCATATTCAAACAGAAAACAGTACATTAACACTTTACACATGTTTTTCTAAGGTTTTGTCTGGATGCTTTTCAAAGGAACAGGGTAAAACAATGAACTGAATGTATGAATATCGGTGGAAAACTAATCAACAATGACAGATGGCCCGTTTCCACTGCAGAAACTTTGGGGTAATTTTACGGGGCCTGGGCCTTTGGTGCGTGTCTCCACTGCAGGAACCACCTCCAAAGGACAGAGTTCCAGAACTTTTACAGGGGCTAAACAAGTCCCTGCCTCGGAGTAGGTACTCAGAGCGGTCCAAAAAAACTCCTGGGTGGGGCTTGGGGTTTACTTGGTGCTGATTGGATATACTCAAGGTGGGATGTGATGTCAACAGAAAGCGACAAAATAGCTGCATTTTTAAAACTTAGCAGACGAGGAGTCGCATTTCTAAAAGGTCTGCTTTCTTCTTCTTAGTTCTGCTTCTTCTTCTTTGTTGTTGTTCTTCTTTGTTTGTTTCTTTGCTGCGTCGCCCCGGTCAAAATGGTCGTGCAACGATTACGTAACATCCAGAGCCCGGTAACTTTACAGGAACCTTCCTCCTACTCTGCCCTCTCAGTGGAGGCATGGCAGTTGAGAGGGCTGAGCGAGAGGACGTTCCTGTAAAGTTCCTGCCCCCCAAATAGTACTAGGAACTTCTTTAGTGGAAACGGGCCTAGAAATGTCTATTTAAGAGCTTGCTGTATATAAAAACACTCAGAGGCGGTCCTGGCTAGTTTTATGCCCTGGACGAACCATCCCTCGGCTTGTTTCTCCTCTGACAGGCCACATACCTGTGTTCCGCCACAGCTCGGTTGTCCAGGTACTACTGGGCAGTCATGACACCAACGAAAGAGGAAATTACTGGACCTGGAGTCGGACTTCTCTGTCGCCGGTAAGCCGTTATATTGCGCTGCAGAGCACTATGAGCCTCCGCCGTATTCCTGTCTGTGACCCCCGTTCAACCCATAACCGCCAGGATTCTCCTTTCCTTTCTGCTGCTGGTTGAAACGTGATCACTTCACTAACTTGACATGGAAATGAGCGGTAGTCTAGAAAACTGGCAAGTTTTGTTTTTTTTTTTGGAGGGCGCTCGTGCGCCCTCACATAGATTGTGCCCTGGGCAGTCGCCCACATTGCCCATAGCAAAAACCGTCCCTGGAAACACTTCTAGAAAACCTAAATTGATAAGGAAGACAATTTTTCCCCCTAAGACAACAGAGGAGCCATTTGTTTATCATTTACAACAGTCTTTGAGGTCTGTAAGGTGTTCAAATCTGCAGTGGAGTTTCACAATTTCATTGACTACAAGACCCATAAGTCTAGGGAATGTTTGGCCAATTGCTGGTGCTTCACTACAGTGGCGGCTGCTGGTCTTTCAAACAGGGGAAGCTCACTTTAAGTTTACATCATAAAATTTGTCATGTTGTAGCGAGGCAGTAATTTATAACCACACTTATGCAATAGAACCACAGCAAAACACACCTCAAAGATTGTCAGATGGGTTTAAACACCTGAACTGTACTGTACAAATGGTGGAAATGAGCTATATCGCTTAGGAAATAAGAAACTCCGGACAGCACTCTGTTAGAAGACTCCACTCGCAAATAGCCGCATGGGACTGAGCTCGAAATATGAAGCGCTGTCAATCACAAAGGGGTTCAGCCTTTTAGACAATTCCTCCAATCATCATGCGTACACTGAACGTCCTCTCCCGCCTACCGCTCCATTAGGTCCCAGGGGAAGTTCAGCCTCCCTTGTTGTATCAGAGCAATTGCCCCTGCTTCACTAGCATATCAACAGTCTTGGAAGGTCCTATTGGCTCAACTGAGGTGTCATTGGAAAGGCCAGGTGCTTGCCTCCATTTTGAGTTCCCATTTAACCGGTTTGCGTTCATGCACAACAGAGAAATTATTGATCATATGTGGAAATATATGAATATTTGAAACTATGCAACAGCACTTTGTGGATATCTATGGATGTATTTTTCTCGTATGTTTCTTTTATGAACAACAACCTGCCTTAGGGACAACAGATGGAAATTAGCCTCAGCTATAATCTGGCATATTTAGGTTTTGTATAATGTTCATTAATATGCTCTGTCCCTAATATAAAAATAAATAAATAAATAAATAAAAATGTAATAATGTGTTTGGACTGAATATTTCCCAGGATTTCTATCATCTGGAGTATTGGCAGTGTGTGAAGGGAAATGAAAGCTGTGTGAATTTCAATTCAATTACATTCAGTTTTATTTATAAAGCCAAATATCACAAATCACAATTTGCCTTAGAGGGCTTTACAGGATATGACATCGCTCTGTCCTTAGACTCTCACAGCAGATTAAAAAAAACATTTAACAGGGAAAAAATGGTAGAAACCTCAGAAAGAGCGACTGAGAGACCCCTCTCCCAGGACGGACAGATGTGCAAAAGATGTCGTGTGAACAGAACAGTTCAACATAATAAATTTACCGTGATCCATATGACAAAATTATATGTAAAGAGAGACAGAGACAGAGTGAGAAATGAGACAGAGGAATATGCAAGTCTAGTCTTAAATGTGGAGACGGTATCTGCCTCCCGGACTGAAACAGGAAGATGATTCCACAGAAGAAGAGCCTGATAGCTGAAGGCTCTGGCTCCTGATCTACTTTTGGAGAATTTAGGAACCACGATATCCCTACATTCTCAGAGCACAGTGTTCTGGTGGGATAATAGGGTATTATGGGCTCTCTGAGATATGACAGAGCAAGATCATTTAGAGTTTTGTAAGTGAGGATAATGACTTAATTTGATTCTACATTTTAGGAAGCCAGTGCAGGGAAGCCAAAACAGGAGAAATATGATGTCATTTCTTAGTGCCTGTCAGTACCCATGCGGCGGCATTCTGGATCAGCTGGAGAGTTTTTAAAGACTTGTTAAAACAACCTGAAAATAAGTAATTGCAGTAATTCAGCCTGGCAGCAATCTCTCAAGACAGATTCTGCAATTTACATTGTAGAATCTGTTGGCAGCCCTGTGTGAAAGACAACTAGGGAGGGGGGGAGGTCGGGACTTTGAGTTTGAACGATGCTGCGCTTTAGCCGATCACAATGGAGGGGGCGGGGCCGAGACATGCAGGTGTCCCCAGGAAATGTGTACCTACAGAAACAGCAAGCTCTGTGTTCATAGCAACCGCTCCACCCAAAACGCTGCCTCGTCAACGTGAAAAAATTTTTTTTTCCAGCGGATGTCTTAGTTACAACATGACTGAGCTAACTGGAGTATGGTAGTTTCATGTTGTATCCAACAATGGGAGGCTTTTAACAGATGACGTTCTGATGTTAGCTTTGCTGCTGTTGCAGCCACTTATGCTTTCTAGACATCATGATTTCCCAAAACTGAATAAATACCACACATAGCAACACAAAACTGCTTTGCTAGCTCAATCATGTTGTAACTAAGATATCCACTGGAAAAAATATTTTATTCACGGACCGTTTATTGAGTCATTACCTTATTTTTATACAGTCTATGGTTATTACAGACACCACTAACGGCTAACGTTAACAGCTAACGGTTAGCCCAGCTAATCTACGATAACCATGTTATTAATTAGCCTACAAAATGTGCACACAGAAATACTAATGTTTGTTCAGTCATTGTGTTGATAGACTTCACAAATATCAGATTAGTCTACACAGTGATAATAGTGATGTGAAAAATGTGATATATAGCTAAACTCTG
Source organism: Epinephelus fuscoguttatus (assembly GCF_011397635.1). Lineage (NCBI taxonomy): Eukaryota > Metazoa > Chordata > Actinopteri > Perciformes > Serranidae > Epinephelus > Epinephelus fuscoguttatus. Next base: position 44,014,015 of record NC_064760.1, read on the forward strand.
CTGGTTTTCTACCCGAAGTATTTGTAAACAACACGTCGATTCCCTGGGGGCACCGCCAGAAGTGAAGGGCGTGAGCGATCGCCAAGGCCCCTGCACTTTCGTTAGTCGAAAAACTCCGGGCTGTGCTTCCAGAGGTAAAGGAAGAAAAAAAAAAGGTTTTTTTTTTTTTTTTTGAACCGATGGATGTCCAGATTGGCCTAGAGGTAACAAATGCGTGGACAGAAGCAGATGATCAAGATGGCGCAGAGGTAGGAGGAGGTGCATGGAGCAGCGCTGAAAACAATTTGCCAAACAAAACCCAATAACATGAAAATGACAAATCTTTAAGCCCGTGGATTAAAGAGAAGAATAGGCTGCTAGACCATTACTATTTTGTGTAAAATCAAGCATTCTGGAGCCAATTTCGGCCGATTACAGCATTGATTCCTTTGTTGGCTTGTTTCTACACCTGCTGGCCTGCAATATGAGCTCTCCCAATGCCGAGACAGACGCCAGTGCTCCGGCCTGTGGCCTGGAATGGGATACACCTGCGGAGGCGATCGCCATGGAATCAATTCATGCAAGCGAGGATTGCCGAGTCATTCGGAAAAGAAAACGGCTATCTAGCAGTGAGTTACTTCAAAGGCCTGAACTTACAGACACGGAATATAGTCTCATTGTACTGATTGAAGAAAAGATGTGCTTGTTGGATAAGCTTAACAAGCTGGATATTTTGGACACACTGCAAGCGGAGATAAAGGAGTTGAAGGACACAATCTGCGCTGTAAAAAGAGATAATGAGAAGCTGAGAGGTGGATATCAGCGCATGGAGCAAGAAATATTACTGCTCAAAAAGGAAAATGAATCACTGATTGAGACTGTAATGGATTTACAGGTCAGATCGATGAGTGATAATTTAATTATCACCGGCGTAGCTGAAACTCTGAATGAAAACGTGGAAGAGCAGGTGCGGACCTTTTTCCAAAAGCAGCTCGAGCTGAAGAAAGAAGAGGCAGAGGAGATATCCTTCGTCCGGGTACATCGGATGGGGAAAAAAAGAACTTTTGGAGAAGCAGCCGCCCCCACAACAAGCTCACCAAGGCCAATCATAATTAAGTTTAATAGGTTTGAACATCGCCAGCAGATAAAATACCTGGGTCCAAAGCTAAGAGGTAATCCTTTTGGTATCTCTGAACAATATCCAAAAGTGGTGATGGAGAGGCGCAAAGTACTTCTGCCACTGTATGACCAGGAAAAAAAAGGGGTGGTAATGTGAAGCTGGTTGCTGACAGACTCTATGTGAATAATAAACTGTTTATGGATCCAAAGATGACCCCCTGGCTTACTAAAACACAACGTCATGCGCACCGACCAGTACTATGACATGAGAACAATGAACTTAATAGGCTTTAGCTCACTGGACTTTATAGGACTTTAATGGACTAGAGGTTTATTTTTTATTTTTTCTCTTTTTTTATGTTAAAGAAGCTTTGGATACTATTAGATGCTGCCCAACTCGTCAACGTGTGGATTTTTTTTCCTTTTCTGATCATTTATCTTTGTAATTATTTTCATATTTAGGCTATATTTGTCATTAGAACCTTGTGTTATGATTTTTAGTATGTGTTTTTCTTTAGATGTTTTTTGTTTTGAGTTTTTTCTTTCTCGCTTATTTTCCGTCAGTCTTTCTCAAAATGATATTATTGTTGCCTATGCTTTGCCCTCATCTCACTCCCAAAAACCCAGAATGGAAATTGTTAATTAACATATCATTATGTCTGAGTTATTGATATCAAGTTTTAATTGTAACGGATTGGCTGAAAAAAAGAAAAGAGGTGATGTCTTCATGTGGCTTGCGGATAAAAATTATGATATATTTTGTTTACAAGAGACCCATTTTAGTCAATTAGATGAGATTAAGTGGAAAGGAGAATGGGGGGGGGTGAGATTTACTTTTCTCATGGGTGCTCCAGTTCTAGAGGTGTGATGACAATGTATAAAAAGAAAGGGAATATTATGGTCAAGGAAACGGTAGCACATCACACAGGGAGATATATTATACAGCATATTTTGGTAGATAGTATAGATTTTGTTTTGATAAATTTGTATGCACCCAACTCGGATGATCCACTTTTTTTTGAAAACATTATTAATACATTACAAGAAAAAGAGCTACACGATAAGAGGCTGATAATGGTTGGTGACTATAATGCTGTTTTAGATTTAGATTTAGATCAGAAAGGCGCACAAAGTAAGAATTACCATGCCAAATCATTTAATGCTATTTCCGATATTATGTCCTCATTGGATTTAATAGATATATGGAGGCTGCAGAATCCTAAACAAATAAGATATACATGGAGGCGAGGAAATCAGGCAAGCAGAATAGATTATTTTTTAACCTCTTTTTCTTTGGTACCATTAATTAAGAAAGTTGAAATTAAAGAGAGATTTAAGTCTGATCACCATTTTATATCTTTGACTGTCTGTACAACAACATTTCACAGAGGACCCGGATATTGGAAGCTGAATCAGCAGTTGCTGAAAGATAAGGATTTTATAGAAAAACCAAACGGATTTATAAATGATTTTTTTCAAATAAATAATGGCACTGCTGACCCTTTGGTTATATGGGATGCTTTTAAATGCGTGCTAAGGGGTCACTGTATACAGTTCAGTTCTAGAAAAGCCAAAAATCAATTGGAGAAGGAAAAAGCATTGATAGCTGAAATAGAAGCACTAACACAACAAATTGATAATAATATAAATGAGTTAGAAGTAGGCCAACTAAAGGTCAATCTGGAGAACAAGACAAAGGAGCTAGAACGATTATATACAGAGAAAGCTAATATAACTTACCTGGGTAATAGAATAGAATGGGTTGAAAAAGGAGAGAGATCAACAAAATATTTTTTAAATATGCAGCATAAAAATGCAGTCAAGAAAAATATAATGAAGCTTATAATAGGAAATAAAATAATTGAGGATCCAAAAGAGATTTTGATGGAACAACACAAATACTTCTCTAAACTTTTTTCATTCCAAAGCCACCCAATGGAGGTAATACTTCAGCACATCGGTCCTACGGAAAATAATGTCAAGTTAACTTTAGAGGAGAAGGAATCTTGTGAGGGTCTCATTATGCAACAAGAGTTACAGGAAGCCATAAGCTCCTTTGAAAAGGGAAAAAGCCCAGGAGCTGATGGCATTCCTGTAGATTTTTATCAGACTTTTTATAATTCCATTAAAATACCTCTGCTTAATACTTTCAACTGGTCATACAGCATGAAAAAGCTGTCAGAAACTCAGCAGCAAGGGTTAATTTCCTTGCTGTTAAAACAGGATCCAAATGGATAGTACAAGAATCCAACTATATTGCAGAATTGGAGGCCAATAACTTTGTAATGTAAAGATGCAAAAATATTGGCCAAATGTCTTTCAAATAGATTAAAAAGAGTATTACCAAATATCATACACCCAGATCAATGTGGATTCCTGCAAGGTAGATCTATTACCGATAATATTAGACAAGTAATTGAAGTAATTGAATATTATGACCAGAAAAAACTTTCCTGCCTTGATTTTTTCTGTTGATTTTGAGAAAGCTTTTGATAAAGTACGTTTGGATTTCATTTATAAATGTTTAGAATATTTTAATTTTGGACCCTCTTTGATTAACTGGATTAAAGTAATTTATAGTAATTCTAACTGTAAAGTCCTAAATAACAGATTTTTTTCAGAAACAATTAAGTTACACAGAGGACTGAAACAGGGTTGTCCAATTTCGGCGTATTTATTTATTCTAGCTATAGAAATTTTAGCCCAAAAAGTGAAAGCAAATAGTGAAATTGAAGGTTTGAGAATATTTACTTTAGGATCAAAAGTTTCAATGTATGTGGATGATGTAAATTTTCAAATACAACCAAATACAACAACTTTTACTGCACTAGTCCATGAGTTAAATGATTTTTCTAGTATTTCTGGTTTGAAGCCCAATTATGAAAAATGTACAGTACTGCGTATAGGGTCCTTAAGAGGCTCCAACTTTGAGTTTTGTTGTGACCTGCCAGTTAAATGGTCTGATGGTCCTATAGATGTGCTAGGTATACATGTGCCTAGAAATATGGAACATATAACAAAAGAAAACTTTGAAAGAAAGCTTCTTAAAAGTGACAGATTATTAAAAGCTAGTCTGACTGTTTATGGGAAAATAATAGTGCTAAATTCTTTAGTGATCCCTCAGTTTGTTTACATCCTTATGGTATTACCATCACCAAAGGAGGATGAAAGAATGGTTTTTGTTTTTTTATGGAGCGGCAAGCCAGACAAAATAAAGCGTGATTACTTATATAACGATTACAGCCATGGTAGGCTTAATCTATTGAGCCTCAGAGCACTTAACTTTGCATTGAAGGCATCCCTTGTGCCCAAATTTAACTCAAATCCCCAATGGTTTTCAGCAAAGCTATTAACAATCTTTCATCCTCTTTTTCATAAACAACTTTATCCTTACTTTCAGTTAACTGCCTCTCAATTTGCTCTGTTGAAGAGAAAAGCTTTTCCTTATTTATCAGGTTTCTTGGAAGAAGTTATAGTCAGTTGGCTTCAATACCAGAATTATCTCATGAAATTCGAAGTCAATTGTTATGGTACAACAGTAATATTATGATTAACAATATGTCCTTTTTTATTGAATCAATGTTTACAGTGGGTTTATTATTTGTAAAGGACCTTTCAAATAGTAAAGGTGAAATTATGTCTTACAATGAATTGACAGCTATATACGGTAATGTCTGTGACTCCTTGACATATAATCAACTTCGGGCAGCTATCCCACAGGCTTGGAAGAGGAAATTATCATTAAGCCCAAAACAACTAGTATGTTGCCCTGCTATTAAGGATAGAACATGGGTAAATAAGAGGAAGATAAATAAAAAAATATATAATTTTTCTATGTACAAAAGAAAAATTGCAGTGGCACCTGTTGCTGTATGTTCAAAATAGGAGGATCTCTTTGATTTATGTATTCCATGGAAAAAAGTTTTTACAAACATTTATACAAACACTTTTGATATCTCTATTAGAATTATACAGTTAAAAATCATTTATCGTTATTTGCCCACCAAAAAAAGACTCAAAAAATGGGGCATCCAGCAATGTGACTTATGTAGATTTTGTGAAGAGGAAGAGGAGTCAGATCTTCATTTATTTTGGTATTGTAAGGAAGTTGCACTTTTTTGGATCAGAGTAGGTCAATGGATTTCTGTTAATAGCCCAAGCTTCTACAGCTGTCCTCTAACTATTATGTTTGGTGATTTAAGGGATGAAATAGAAGGAAAAGACTTGAATAATATTATTACTATGATGGGAAAAGCCTTTATATTTAAAGCCACAAAAAAACAGTTAAAAATTGAGCGTTTCAAAATGTTTTTGAAATTTCAGTGGACTATAGAAAAAGATATTAATAGAAACAAAGAACAGTGTGTAATTTTTGAACGTGGGTGGGAAATTTTGAGCTTGAGTGAAGGCTGGTCTTAATAACAGAAATTGTGGTGATGGAAGGCCTTTGTTTATTCTTGTTTATTTTTGTTTGTTTATCTTTTTTGCTATTTGTCTATTTATTATTACTATTATTATTATTATTATTTTCCTTCTTGAAATCTAATCTCCTTAAAAACTACAACAGGAAGCCAATTTATCTTTGTTCTCTTTTTGATCATTAAGTCTTTAGGCTGCTGTTTGTCCTGTTGATGGTGGTCTCTGTTTTTTGTGTGTTTCTGTGAAGATGTATGTTTTGTTGTCTTAATGCCTTGGTTTTGTAAACTGTGTGCTATGTGTATCTTTATGTGTGTATGTGTGTATCTTTAGATTTGTTTGTGTCTTGTCCCTGTATTTTGTTGCTGTTGTTGTTTTGTGTTTAATTAATTAAAAAAAAAAACAAACCCAAATGCGTGGACTAATTTTTCTGCATCGTTTTGAGACAGGATAGGCCTAATTTTTTCAATATTACGTAGATGTATTAACGCAATCTGTGAAGTTTGTTTTATATGGGAGTTAAATTACTCCAAGGTTTCTTACATGTGTGCTAAAGTGTGATTTAGTCTGGATAATACTGATCTGTGGATTATGATAACACTTCATAGGTGAATTTATAACTTTTTATTTATTTATTTTTTTGTCTAACAGAAGTGTTTATTGAGCCTGCTGTTGGGACAAAACTGTCACTGCGCCAAGCTGGATCTGTCGACACCTCCCCCTGCTGCGCCACCACACCCATCTCAGCCCACCTCAGTCTGCCAAACTACCAAACTGAGCGCACCTCGGGTTGCGCTGCTCGAAACTAGCTCTGCGCGGGGTTCGCCACCCTGCACCACCCTGCGCCGCGCCGGGAAACTAGAGGCCTCAGGGTTCATCAGCTCAGAGTTGAATGTCAGACTCCAGGTACCCTACGGAAAGCATATTTTTGGCTATTGTATTCAATTTTTCACAACATATCCCCTTAAAGTACATATTTTCTTTCAGAGTGTTTTTCTTTTTTTTTTTTTTTTCTTTTTGGGCACTAAATAGTTTTTGGATTTAAATCCTTGTGTTGTTCTGATGGGAGAGAGTCTGTATAGTAATGCATACAGCTGAAGTGTGCTTTCCTGACAAGCTGGCACTGGGATTAATATGTCAGGGGTTGCATCAAGGAGAACTGAAGCAATAATAGCTGTTAGAAGCACAGTGTTCCTGGGTACACTCATTCTCATGATGCCCCAGATCATAGTAATGCAGCACCTCTGAAGTTTCAATTACAGGCCAGAAGCTTTGAGCATACTGTATATTATAATTATCTTTTATCTACGATACGATTATCTTCTGTAACACTTTAAAATACATACATTCTTCATGTATACATTTATTTTCAAACTAGCAATACCTATTTTAACATGAAAGGCTACATAATGACTGTTAATGAGTTAAAGTTTGGGTAGGATTGGGTAGTACTATAGCAGATATACTTAAAGTAGAATTACTGCTTTGCAGGTGTATGCCTCCATGAACCCACTGTTTTTCTTACAGTTTACATCCAAGATGGATGCATCACACATATCTTCCCACCGGCAGCACAGAAGAGCTATACAATCAGCAAAGTATCAATGTGGACACCCAATCACCGATTCAGTGTCTGTATTGTTCTTGAAATATTGTTTTCACAAGAATGAGATAGACAAGGTCACACTGACCTTAAACTTCGACACTTGGCAACCAAATTCAATTGAATTCCTCCCTGACTCAAAGTGAATATTTGTGCCAAATTTGAAGAAGAGTGGACATGACTTTTGACCTCTGACCATCCATTTTCATCTGCTTATTCCCTTAAAGGGCCAGTGTGTAATATTTGGCATGGTTTATTGTCAAATCTGAATCTGAATCTGAATATTATACCCATTAATATGTTTAAGTGTATAATCACTATAAAATAAAATTTGTTTGGTTTTCGTAGCCTTATAATTATGCTTTTATATATATATATATATATATAGCAAGGGCCTTGCTTTAGAGAGGTCGCCATCTTGCGCTGCCATGTATGTACAGCAGACCGAGCGGACAATCCAGCCAGCCAGAGAACGCGTTTCGAGTGTATAAATAAACCAACGAAGACAGCAGAAGGAAGGAAGAAGGAGGAGGAAACAGCAGAGAGTGTTAGTAGTTCGTCGATAGAGAGTAGTGAGTAGTTCTAAAGTTTGCGAATGGACCACACTTACCACGCAACAGGAGAGAATGAACCCGAACCGTCATCTGCGAAGACAAGAAGACGCAACTTCACTCCTTGTGATGCACTCTCTGCTGCGCTTTTCCTCCTGATGATATATCTCCCCAACGATGGTAGCACGGAATCCCATTCTGTGCAGCAAAATGGGAGCGGAGGATTCAGCCTCTCTTCTCGCCCGCTCAGCATCCAAGTTCCTCATCTGTATGCTCCGGCTCAAACATGTATGGCTCTGAGTCTGTGTCCGCTACAAGAAACTCTTCAAAATCGTGTGTGGGCTGGAGATTGGTGGAGCAGAGAGGGGAGGGGGTGCCTGCTAGGTATTGTAAACGAGTATGCGTGTATGGAGTGTGTGTGTTACGCTAGAAGAGTCAGAGTTTGGGATGGAGTCTTTTACCCCCTGGCCTTTTTCCCAAACGCTACTCTGGTCTCCTGCTCGTGAGTGATTCATTACAATATCGTAACATGGTTTAGATTTCTAAATAAACATTCACCTCGTGGCTAGATAGACCTACTCCTGAAAAACTCGTGTCTGCACAAGGCTTTTTGTCCCTACGAGGCCACCGTCATTTACCCGACGGGAGGGGTGAGCTAGTGAGCCCTTGAAGTGACAAGAATCGGTGCCTGGAATTGGGCCTGATGGCTCCCGACCCTGTCCTTCTTGTTTCTTCTAAAGTGTCTTCTGTTGTCAATTCAGTTTCTTAGGTTCGGCTGGCAGGTACTCAGAATAACACTGGAGATAGGCAGAATCTGGTGCAATCGAGTTTATTGTGTTCACAGGCAACAACACAGACAAACTCACGAGTCAGCCTCCGGAGGATGACTGAAAAACTGCTCTCAGCGCTCTGGCTTATATGCTGGTGGAGGTCGAGGAGATCTCCACCCATTTCTGTAGTCCTTCCCATTTCGATCCGTTTTTACTGGTGGCAGACTTTTGCCGTTATACCGGCTCAAGCTGGAATCTGCCACCAGTATTTCCGGAATAGCACTCACTCTATTTTTTAAAAATCATGTGATCTGTGGGGACTCACATGCTACAGTCCCTCGTGCTCCCATGTGATATGAATCATTACGTGCACATTAAGTAATACAATCATTTGAGTGTGTGTGTGACCTTTCCCGTGTAGTATAAACTCTTAAATGCATTAGGCAGTACAATCAAGTGAGTGTGCTATCTTCATCACATAGCATGTGGTAACTTGTATGAGTGTCACCGTAAGTTCACAACATCATGTGAGTGTAGGTTACTGCATTATATCATTACACAGTGTATGGTGGAGTATAGGAAGTTCTCTGTGAGTTCATAATATCATGTGAGTGCATGTCATATGAGTGCATGTGCTTATCATTACACAGAGCGTGACAGGTTATATATGTCAATAAGAGTTCACAACTGAGATGTCACTAAGAGTTCACACCGTTATATTGCATATTACACATGCTACAGGATTAGTTTTTGCAAAAGTCTACACACTAACATGGTTATATAACTATTTGTATCTTATCCAGTTTATATGGTCCAATATCTGATGAGGGTTTTGACTTTTACACTACACCCTGCAATCTAGAATTTGACCACTGATGTCACTGTTTTCAACGGTTTTCAACCCATTTTACACAGTGGCCCTTTAAGGCATTTCTGAGATATTGTGTTCACAAGAATGGGACAGACAAACGTATGTACGTATGTACGGACATTCAGATGGACATATGGATGGACAATCTGAAAACATAATGCCTCCAGCCATGGCCATGTCTGGTGCAGAGGCATAAAATGATCATACAGGTCTCCTATACCATTAACTTTCATTGTAGGGGTACAGACAATAATGAAAAGAGAATAAGCAAACTACACTGTTGAAACCTACATATCACCCCAAACCTTTTCGGTTTGGAGTGCGAATTTACTACTGGGTACATTTGTATTTTACTTTGGAACACATAGAGGTCCAGGTAAGAGCACTGTAAGAAACACCCCCCTCTCATTTTTCTGCTTGTCTGTCTGTCTGTCTGTCTGTCAGCTCCAAGTAGACCAGAGGCTGCTGTACAGCACAGACATTGGCTGAGGAGATCCGGCACGGACACTGCTATGAAAGGCCAGCGGTTTTGGACTGGACCGGCAGCTTTTCCTGTTGAGGTCTGTGAACATCTGTGGTGTGGTTCTAAAGAACTGGTGTATGTTCCAGCACACTCAAGAGGGGGGTTTGGGGCCTGGACCCTGGGTGTGGGAGGAGCCCATCTTCCACAATCCCCTGATCCCCTTGGGCAGCACCTATTCTGGGACCCTGCAGAGCTGTTTTGTGAGGGCTGGCTGAGATCAGCAGATGGGTTGGACTGGAAGACACCTCAGCAGCTGTCAGAGGAGTTGGGTGTGAAGTCTCTGAGACTTTTGGAGGGGCTCAGAGGGCAGGTGGTGGTTTCCCTGTCTGCATTTAGCCTTGAGCTCCTTCAGTCAGGCAAGGGGGGAGGAGCCTCCACCTTTTCCAGCGCTGAAATTAACGGTGAGCCCAGAGGGCTGGCAGGAGGGACAAGGAAAGCTGCTGACCTTTGCCTCTCCGAGCTGTTTGAGGGGGTGAAGGGGAGAGTTTTGTATGCAGCAGTAGTGAAGGCCAGAAGGGGCTTGTTTGATGCACAGTGTTGTATTTAGTGCTTGGTGGACATGTTTTTAATAAAGGAGGTCTAAAAGTCTCTCTCTCTCTCTCTCTCTCTCTCTCTCTCTCTCTCTCTCTGAGCACAAACAAAAAAAAAGTTTCTTCTGTGTGTGTAGGCAAAGTTAAGAGCAATTGGAAGACATCATTTTAAGTCAATTGCCAGTAGATACAAGCACTCCTGTACATACATAAGTCATGTCAAGATACCGGACTGGGGAAAAGAGCAGAGGATTTTAATAAAACTGGGGCATTAGCCATAAGTATTACAACATATATTGACCTTGATAGTAATATTCTGATATGATGATAGTAATATATTCTATCTACTTCAACAAACCTTATTTCAAGGTATACTTATTCACTTTTTCCAGAGCTTTCAACTGCATCTTTTGGTCTGCCTCAGCAAATAAGACTCAGTTTTATACCTCACGAAGACTAAAGTCCCTTTCCCACTAAAAATCCCACTAACACCCACCAATATCTCACTTTTGTATGTGATGTGAAACATTACAATCAGCATTCACAACCAGGTCAAATGACTCTATAGTAGTCATGGGTATTTATCGGCTACAGCTCTGATCAGCAGTAATAGAAATACAACACCCGGGGGATGTGCTAATTTTAGCCTCTTTATTGGATGCAATATAGGCTGCCACAAATTACCCTCCACCTCAAAGGAGGGTATATTTATATGCTGTTTTCACAACTGCAGGAAAAAAAAGAAAAGAAAAAAAACATTCTTGTAGTTTATATTAGCCTATTGTTTTAAACAGTGCCATGCCACATTTCATCGAAGACAGTAAACATGGTCCCCAGAAGAAAATGTTTGCATTGTTTGTTTCTGCAAACCACAGATATGTTACATTTGTACATTTCATGCGAATCATATCAACATTTCTTAAATGATGTATTATACGTGCTGACTTTGTCATCCAGGTGTGAAGAGAATGGTGGATGGTGTGACACCTCGGTGTGATACCTGCCAAGCTGCAGACCATTGAGACCAACAAACAGAAACAAAACCAGTTGTTTTGTGGCGTTTCCCATCAGCATTTGAGCTGAACATGGGTGTTTTCACCAACCCATCCCTGCTTTTGCCCATTTTGTACACAGCTCTTATGTCCTGGCGATGGGGAAGGTGTCTATTGCCTATTTTTAGCAGGTGTTTCCACATTTAAAAACCTGCTTACACTAGCTTATTTTGTTGGAAAGGGGGTATAAGTGGCCCTTCATGACCACTCTATCTGTTGATGGAGACAGTGAGATGTTAGTAAGTGGACACTGACTTTAAGGAAAAGGCTGGCCACATTTCTTGTCATTACCAAGACATCCCATGCTAGTTGTTGTAGTTATTGTTAGTGTCCTAGTATGAGTGGATGACTGGATACATTTATGGATGACTTGGAAAGATGGCTGACTGATTCACAGGCCCACTGATTGGCTGAATGCTTGAATGGATGACTGGTTAAATAAATTGGCCAGATGACTGAATGCATGCACTAACCAAATTGCAGAGCAGAGCACTGCACAGCATGAAAGTATGCCTTCCTCCTGGGACAAAGTAATACATTTTTTCATTTTGAATTTCCATTTTCTATTCAGCTTAGTATGAAGTTATTACCAGCTGGAATGTATCTAAGTTGTTGACAGGGCAGCATACTAACACTGCAGAGACGTACCAGGTTAAATGGCTTGATGGCGTAACTGGCTTCCCTCCTGACTGACAAGCTTGGCTGAGTTTTTAGACTGACCTCATTTCTGTCTGACTGAAGCAGCAGCTGGCTGCCTGATTGACTGTCTGAAAGATTGACTAGGGGGACTCATTGATTGACATTTGACTACTTAGCTTAACTGATGGATATATAAATAAACACAACAGCAGATAAGTATTACTTTTATTTAAAAAAAAAAAGGGGGAAAAAAACTTTTCTTGTAGTTTTGTTTTAAATAGTGCAATACCACATTTCAACTCAGACTGTGAACATGGTCAGCCCAGTCACTGGAAGAAAAAGTACACATTGTATGTTTCTGCAAACCACATATACATTACATGTGTATGTTTCACAGGTATCATATCAACATGTCATGAGTGGAGAGGTGGAGGGGGTGCTGGATGGTGTAATACCTATGTAAGACACCTGCCAAGCTGCAGACCTTTGCTTCAGACCAACAAGACTTGGACAGGATGTTTTTCACTAACCTGCCCTGCTTTGCACGTATTTTATGGCAAAGGACAAAACGTGACAGTCTCTTAAGCTTGTGTTAACCACAGACCTTATTTTAAGCATCTAACAAAAAAAACTTTAAAAAAAACAAAACAACAACATTGACTTCAATACAAGGGAACCAGGAGTGGAAAATGCCAACTCATTTCCAGGTTTAAGGACTCATTCGTGGGGCAATCTATAATGAGCAAATATAATGTATCCATGGTTTGCAGTAGTGTACAATGCCAACATTTTTTCTAGCAATTGAGTTGACATCGTAAACATAATATCTGCTTTGCATTAGCATGTTAGCATGCTAATTTAGGCTTTTAGCTCAAATCATGGCTGTGTCTGGTTATGGCCGGGCACACTCCCTGCGTGAGTAGCCCATGATTGCTACCTGGCTAAGCTGCGGCTTGCGTGTGTGTGGTGTTCACACAGACATTATTTCTGCTGCTGAGCTGCCTGCTGCAATAACTACTGTATTTCCACCATTAAAGGTGATACTCCACTCATTTATGCAGCCACTGTTTTTTCAACAATACTGTCAAGCATATATTTTACAATAAAAGGCGTTTTCTAAGCAAATGAAGGGAGTCTATCCACACAAACACTGTCACGTTGTTTTTACTCTGAAAAGGAAACAGGACTTGTAAGTCATATTGTTGAGTCAACATCTAAACCAATCAGCTGTTAGATCAGGGTTAGATCAGGTGAGAGCCAGGCATTTCCCATCATGCTCTGGGTCTTGCAGTCAGTGGAGAGCAGCTGCAGCACTTGGCTCTAATAAACTGCGGCCGCCGTTGCAAGATTATCGCTGTCCACCTTAGCATGACGTCAGAGCAAGTTGGGTTTAAGTTGGACACAAAACTAACCGGCATGCATTGTGCCCCGATCGCTGGTGATCGAATCTGCACAGGCCTGGTTCATCTTGAACCAGCCTAATATCCTGGCTTGGAGCCTTCCTAGAAACTGGTTCAGTCTAAAGCTCTCGTTGCTTGCTGAAGCTAACAGCAAGTGAGTCTCTGGCGTCCACCAGTCTATCCACACAAACACTGTCAGATTACTTTTACTCTGAAAAGGAAACAGGACTTGTTGAATTAAAAATGAATGTTTATATTATATTAGATTTTTGCTGAAACTGTGTGTCACATGTGGGCAAAAATAGGCAAGTGACAGGGTGCCATTTTCTCATTCACAATGAAAATAAATTGATAAACACTGGAATATTGTCGTATTTTTACTGTAAATAAGGTGCTGGAGTAAATAAAAAGCATCAAAATAGAGCTTATTTATCAAAAAAAAATTGTAGTGGTACAGTGGTAGGAGTGAGACTCTTACCTTTTATAAACGATCTAAGTCTCCACTCGCAGCTCCGCATGAGATCGCGAGTAATCCTTTAACTTTTCCCCTTGAAAAACGGCATGACATGACTTGTCACCATTCATCGCGATTTTGGACTTTGTGTGTTTAGGCTGCGCTGGTGCGAAATCCATTAGCGATAAAAGAAAAACGATACCGGATTCAGGAAGTCAAGAGCTTCCTGAATCCGGTAATACCAAACATCACATGGTTTGATGACGTAGTGTGCCTGGGAGATACCATTTAACAGAGGAGGGAGGGGGCGCGGACGTGGGCGTCCAAGCGGAGTTAGAGAGGCTAGATGTAGAGCTGAGCTGCTCCTGAGCGGGTCCATGTCATTGGTTCGACAGCCCATTGGTTCGACATCCCATTAGTCCGACTGTCCACGGTGCTGAACGGCTCGCGGCAGGCATATGGTGCGCCGCGACCGGCTTGAGGCAGAGCAGGCTCACGGCTTATGTGTTTGTCACTTTCTTTTTCATTTTAACCCACACCATGATCTTTTCCTGACCCTAACCAAGTGGTTTTTGTGCCTAAACCTAACCAGACCTTAACCACAGGGCATCATGATGATTTCGGAACAGACTTCGGAACAATGAGTTTAATATGGTCGGAACAATGGGATGTCGAACCAATGGGATGTTGAACTAATGGGCAGTTCCTCCCTCCTGAGCAGTGTTGCTTACTTGGGCAATGTGGCTGCTCTAACCTCTTAACACGGGCAGACATCAAAGACAGACATGGGCTGCTCATGCAGGCAGTGTAGCCTATTAGAATGTAGTTTCTCGATAAATTAAAATGGACCTTGTTGGGGATGGCTCTTATTCTTACTGGACTTGATGTAATTTGGACATATCCTTAAAATACCTAAAATAATAGTAAAAATGGACTTATCTGTTTGTCTTTGGGGTTAGCGTTTTATCTGTTTTAAATCCTTTGTGAAGGAAACTTAAACCTAAAATAAGATTCAAAACGAGTGCTAATAATCAGAGGCCTTAAGCAGTAACATATTGCAATTAGGCTCTCAATATGCCAGGGTTAGTCTATCAATCATAATTGAACCTATTCATCATTAATTTGAAGTTATCAGAGGATTTCCTCACATTGTGCCTAAAGCAGCAGCCTTTCTGACAGATTCTGCTTCACACTTGATGCATGATAGATGATGGGGGACCTTGAAACTGTTAAAATTATCACCTCTGAGAAAAGTCTATGAGATTATTATATGGTAAGTGAAATGAAGGATGGCAGATGTGCCAAAATTACTTAAATCACCTAACTAGTCCTTAAATTTAATTCCGTTCATACATTGTTGCACCATTTTAGGCAGATGTGTCAGTTGCTGCAGATATTATGAAACAGTAATACTATATTTTTTGGGGGGGCATACTCATAAAAAAAGACATAGTGTGTGGACTCAAAAGCAGCACCACAAACAGAAAGGACAGTTTGAAATGAGCTTAAATGCAATGCTTTAATAAACACAGAATTGGTAGGCAGGTGAAACAACTGGGAGAGTCAATATCGTTTGAGATGAATTGCGCCTCATCTAGAAAGTAGACGAGAGCAGGCGGCTGCTGCAGGGGGCAGTAACCAAAAGCTGCAGTCACGTCGGGCAGTGTCTGGACAGTTTCCAGCAGCCTTCAATCTATACAGGAAGTCACAGAAACACTCACATCCTGTCTGATCTGATGTCGATTTATTAAAATATTGTCAGACTTATGTATCCACCTTATTTTCAAACACGGAAAGAAATAGTGATCAACTTCCTTTTTTTGTGCGTGACTTCCGGTCAGCCGCTTTCCCTTACCGGAGCTCATGGTGCAAGCTAATTTTTTTTTCAATTTTCAGTTGTTTATGTTAGTCAATCAGTTAGTTAGTTAGTCTGTGTATTTTGTATAGATAACTGTGCCCATGTTTCCGTTATAACGGAAATTTATTCCCTCTAATAAATCGCACATCAATCATAAACTATGAACCAAAAAAGCACAATCTATCCCGAGTGAGACAAACTGCTTGATCCCCGTCTCCAGTGTACCATCAGAGAACCTGCAGAACCGAATCAGCGAAAAAACACACGGGGCTAAGCCTCTCTATCTGAGCAGCTGAAGCTGTGGCTCGCACCCTCGACACACAGACGGTGCTTCTGCATGCCAGCCAAACATGTGCGCAACTGTGAGAAATAAATATGTGAGGTGTACGCTGCTTTTCTATCTTTTTTTCCCCCTTTTCTTTCTTTCTGTCAGCGACATACACTCCTAACACAGGACGGGTTGTTTTAATTGACTGAGTTGATCATTAAGCCATAGTGATGCGCGGATCGGCTCTGATAGCACCTGAATCAGCATGTACGCATCAACCATCCAGCCGTTACAACATGATTGAGCTAGCAAAGCAGTTTTGTGTTGCTATGTGTGGTATTTATTCAGTTTTGCGAAATCACGATGTCTAGAAAGCATCAGTGGCTGCAGCTGACAGGGACAGCTAACATTAACACTAGCAGCAAAGCTAACATCAGGATCGTCATCCGTTAAAAGCCTCCCGTTGTCGGATACGACATGAAACTACTCCAGTTAGCTCAATCATGTTGTAACTAAGACATCTGCTGGGGACAATATTTTCTTCACGGGCCATTTAGTGAGTTTAGTGAGTTATTATAGACACGGCTAACGGCTAACATCTAACGGTTAGCCCAGCTAATCTACCATGTTATTAATTACACACAGAGAAAATACTAATGTTTGTTCAGTCATTGTGTTTATAGACTTTACAAACATCAGATTAGTCTAAACGGTGATATAGTGACGTGAAAAATGTGATTTATACATATATATAGCTAAACTCAGCAAGGTAAACAACAAGGCGATTCCCATTTACACAGTGGTAAGAGTGCTGGACCGGAAGTGTCGCACAAAAAAACGGAAGCTGGCTGCGTTCTGTTTTGCCTCCGTGTTTCCGTGAAAAATAAGGTGGATAAGTTTGTTCTCTGTCTCCAATTGTTTTAATTATGATAGATTTATTTATTGAAATGCTTTACAGGCGATCTGCAATTTATGGTCATGGTTCCATTTTACATGAATTTTCATGCAAGCATCATATCAATTTGCTGCTTCAGAGCAGACCTCACATCCCACTGACCACAAGTCTCTGTGACGCTAAATAGCCCACTTCAATAATTAAAACAGTCCCATGTTAATAGACTCTGTATATTTTATTATGAATGTATTTAGTCTCTTATCACTAAACTTCACCATCAGTCACACAACATGTTTTTTGTTAACAGAATAAACCTTCAAATTTATGGGGTGCCGTTTGTAAAGTGTCTCACGCTGAAAATAACATCAACATTTTGCCACATTTAGCTTCAAACAATGTTTAAAAAAGTATTGTGATTTTTTTAACGTCACCTTTTACCACATTTACAGCAATATTTGTTAACTTAGAAATATATTAAATAGTTAAATCTAAATATTAAATGTGGCACCTAAATGTTAAATGTTAAATCTAAATATTAAATCTAAATCTAAATGCTAAATATAAATCTAAATATTAAATCTAAATCTAAATCTAAATGTTAAATCTAAATGCTAAATATAAATATAAATATAAATGTTAAATATAAATATTAAATCTAAATCTAAATCTAAATGTTAAATCTAAATGTTTTGGGTGAAACTAAATATTTAGCTAATATGCAAATTCACACTGCCGGTCACCGGAAGTACCAAAATAAAAGCTCGAGATGGTCAGACTGTTTATAGAATCAAATAACGAATGAAAACCAACTTATCGGGGGAAATGGATACTTGAACATACATTAGCGTGATAATAACTACCTAAAATAACAAGAAACGTGTTTGGAGAAATTTTATTTGACGTGTACTTTGAGTTGTTAGTGTCCCTTCGGAGGGATTAACAACCTAAGCTAAGCTAACAACCGTCAGTTCTTAGCCCCGTTTGCAGTGTCTGTAATGACTCATTAACTCTTAAACGGTCCGTGAAAAAAATATTTTTTCCAGCGGATGTCTTAGTTACAACATGATTGAGCTAGCAAAGCAGTTTTGTGTTGCGATGTGTGGTATTTATTCAGTTTTGGGAAATCACGATGTCTAGAAAGCACCAGTGGCCGCAGCAGCAGCAAAGCTGTCACGACGTCATCTGTTAAATGTCTCCCATTGTCGGATACGACATTAAACTACTCCAGTTAGCTCAATCATGTTGTAACTAAGACATCCGCTGGAAAAAATATTTTCTTCACGGACCGTTTAGAGTTAGTGAGTCATTACAGACACCGCTAACGTGGCTAACAGCTAACAGTTAGCCCCGCTAATCTACGATAACCATGTTATTAATTTCAGACCGTGATAGTAATGTTTGTTCAGTCATAGTGTTTATAGGCTTTATAAACACCAGATTAGTCTAAACGGTGATACAGTGACATGAAAAACGTGAGATGTGCATATATATATGTTGCTAAACTCCGCTGGTTTTCTACCCGGAAGTATTTGTAAACAACAAGGTGATTCCCTCAGAAGGGACACTAACAACTCAAAGTACACATCAAATAAAATTTCTCCAAACACGTTTCTTGTTATTTTAGGTAGTTATTATCACGCTAATGTATGTTCAAGTGTCCATTTCCCCCGATAAGTTGGTTTTCATTCGTTATTTGATTCTATAAACAGTCTGACCATCTCGAGCTTTTATTTTGGTACTTCCGGTGACCGGCAGTGTGAATTTGCATATTAGCTAAATATTTAGTTTCACCCAAAACATTTAGATTTAACATTTATATTTAGCATTTAGATTTAACATTTAGATTTAGATTTAGATTTAATATTTAGATTTAGATTTAGCATTTAGATTTAGATTTAATATTTAGATTTAACATTTAGATTTAGATTTAGATTTAGCATTTAGATTTAGATTTAATGTTTAGATTTAACATTTAACATTTAGGTGCCACATTTAATATTTAGATTTAACTATTTAATATATTTCTAAGTTAACAAATATTGCTGTAAATGTGGTAAAAGGTGACGTTAAAAAAATCACAATACTTTTTTAAACATTGTTTGAAGCTAAATGTGGCAAAATGTTGATGTTATTTTCAGCGTGAGACACTTTACAAACGGCACCCCATACAAATTAGACAAATGAAATTAAAATCTCTGAAATTTTGATTGAAAAAGTTTATCTAAAAAGTCATATTGTTGAGTCAACATCTAAACCAGTCAGCTGTTAGATCAGGTGAGAGCCAGGCATTTCCCATCATGCTCTGGGTCTTGCAGTCGGTGGAGAGCAGCTGCAGCGCTTGGCTCGAAAAAACTGCACCTTAGCATGATGTCAGAGCAAGTCAGGATGAAGTTGGACACAAAACTATGCATTGTGCCTCGATCGCTGGTGATCGAATCTGCACAGGCCTGGCTCATCTTGAACGAGCCTAATATCCTTGCTTGGAGCCTTCCTAGAAACTGGTTCAGTCCAAAGCTCTCTACATGGCTCGCTGAAGCTAACAGCAGGTGAGTCTCTGGCATCTGCTGAACAGAAGGAAAATCATGTGTATTTCAGCATTCATCAGTATATTAGTAGCTCTGGTCTTTTCGTAGGTACTAACACAATCTACACCTGCTTCTGACTATTCTTAGTGCTTGTGTAATAAAGGAATGCAAATAAATATTGCTTGTCATCATTAGAAATTACAATTTTAATTAATTCTGTGCTCTGTCATGTTGGCAATACACAAATGCCTTTGAAAGATATAAGTTAAACATCACAAAAGATTAGGAATATTACACATTTAGCTAAATTAGTTGGCAATTACCAGATTTAAGTTTCAGATTAGGTTTCCTTAAACATGTAAATTGGTTATTTAAATCGACTTACTACGTATTTTCCATCCCGTTCCCACTTGATTCAATCAGGAGAGAAAACTCCATAAATGTATCTTCTGTTTGAGTGGCTACACTGTGAGACCCACGTTACTTATCAAGCACTGAGCTATAAGGGGCTGTCAGAAAGTATCAAGATTTAATACTTAATATAACACATACATCACCTTACCTTCTGAGTTTGCTGCTGACTGTTCCAGTGGAGGCAAGTCGCTGTCACAGAGAGATCACTCAGATGACGCAAGCAATGCACTTATCTGCCGCTGTGACTAGTAAGAGCCTCCTCCTGTAGCTGTTGTGTTTTTCCATTTGTGTGTGTACTTAATAGGGATGCACAGAGATGTCATTATCTGTATCTGTATCTGTATTTGTATTCGGATAAAAAATTGGAAGTGGACGTGGCTTATGTCGGAAGTTGTGTTACATTGTATTTTCTGACTTTATATTCATTGGCAATGCAATTTCTGAGCATTCAAAGCATCAAATTGATATAATATTGGCATATAATAAGTTCTGAAATATATTTCCATATCCTCATACTTCACTTTTCAATGATAATAATAATAATAATAATAATAATAATGCGTTTTGCATTGGGAATAGTTTATATAAGACATAGTTTATATAAGAATACACACATAAGCCAGCCCAGCACACACAGGGCTACATTGGGCCTACTGCTCTACTATTAGACAAAAAGGATGTCTTTAGTCCACTGGTTTTTGTAGTTGGGTCGCCTGGCAAGCTTAGCTGAGTTCATCAGACGAACTCCGCTAAATTTTAAAAATCTAATTCATGGTGAAGGGTCATGCATTTTCCACCAGTCACTTCGAAAAGCTCAAGGAAAAATATTTTTGGCTACAGGGGGGATCAAAATAAAATAAATAAATAAAATAAAAATCAACCAGCCACCCTCCTCCTCTGATAAGTTAAGAACAGTCCCTTCAATGCGGTGAGGTTTGTGGACCGTTACCTGTCACAAAGAGAGAAATGTGAGTGGCTCGTTTCTCCTCTTACACATCACATACGTCCGTGCCTCCACACCTCGGCTGTTCAGGTACTTCTGGGCAGTCATGACAGCAACGAAGAGGAAATTAGACCTGGAGCCGGGCGTAGTGGCCATAGTAGTGGCCATAGTGCTCCGCCGTATTCCTGTCTGTGATCCCCGTTCAATCCACAACCGGCAGGATTCGCCTTTAGTTTCTGCTGCTGGTTGTAATCTGTATCTGTAATCTGTATTCGCACACAACGTGCTCCTGAATGATTTCTTTTGCTTGCACTAAACTATTTTTGGTCGCAAATGCGAGTACACTGCTCTCACCATAATGGTCGCTGTGGATAACAGCAATGGATAATTGGATAGAACGTCTGCCAGTGGAACGCGCTTTCAACTCCATACCTACCAAAGAAAGACCAGCTAACATTAGGCCTACACAGGATTAAGGAACTTGCTGCTTTGATGACCGTTCAACTTTAGGCTATCTGGCAGACAACGGGTGAGTGAAAATGTGTCTTACCCTCTCACTGTAAGCAGGCATAGCCAGTGTTTGATTTGTTTGATTAGTGCGGCGTTTCTCAACCACATGACCAAAACTAAAAAAAGTGCATGACGCGCATGTTTTTTCCCATCCGAATAATTACTGGTATATTTGTATAGAAAAAATATCTGTTTCAAAGACATTATTCGTGCATATACGAATAACGTATTCGTATTCGGGCACATCCCTAGTACTTAAACGTTTTATTGTATCAAGTTTCATATCAAACCATTTTCCTTTAACTTCTTGAATGGTTCTTACAACAGAGGGCATGGAGTTAACAGCATCCATTACCCCCTTCCAGGCCTTTGATTTACCTGTCCCTGTCACACCACTAATAATAGAATAATAAAATATTATTCACACACATAATAAAATATTTTTTTCGCAACTTCAGCCGGGGATGTTTGCTAATAGCTCACTAGCGGGAGTGTGCTGTCAGTATATGATTGATGGGCATTCATGAACATACACATGTGCCTATGATCATATCTGAGTTTCCCACAGTGTTCATGAATCCGGTGTAGGTTTTTAGTACCAAGGTTTTTTTATGTGCAATCTGCCTACTCACAGATTTACTAACATTTCATGAATGAGACCAAGAATGTGCAGCCACATGACAAGATAATTCACAGCAAAGGATATCACAGGCAGCAGAACAGGTAAACTCACTACACAGGGCTGACGGAAAGTCTCTCCACACAGCCACAGGGAACAGGCGAACAGAAACCAGGAACGCGGAAGCAGGGCTCTTGGTTGAGGACAGAAGGATGAGTGGTTTACAAGGGAGCAGGTGAAGCAGGAAAGTCAGAGGCAGACGTGGTTGGCAACAAGGAAGCAGTCTGGGGATAAACGCTGGCAAGTCTTGCATGGGTATGGTGAAGAACAATCTACCAACTAGAGTCTGTGAAGCTGGAATGCTTATAGTGGCAAGGAGTAATGAGTCACAGGTGAGCGGAGTTGGCTTGATGAGGTGGGTGTGGTGGACTGACAGGAGCGGGAGATGGGTGAACAGGTGATAGGCTGGCAGGTAGGTGTGGTGGAGAGGCGTGGTGAGTGGAAAACTACTGACAGGTGTATGTATGACAGGTAAGAAGTGAACATTGTGGCAGAAATGCCCGAAAATGTCTAGTTTAGCTGTTAGGTTCCCAAAAAAGTAATCCCCAGCCCCATTGAGGGTGCAGATTGAAAGCAGACCCCCACATTGTTAAATAGATGATTGTAGAGGCAAAAATTTTTATCCTGCTCCTACTTATTAAAAGGACAAAGTGCTTGATGCGCAGAAGTGCATACCTAAAAAAAGGAACTTCAGAAGAGCAAAATGGGTTAAATGATGAAGACTTGATTTATTGTAAATAAAAATAAAACGATTAAATAAGAAAGCAAAAATTCAAAAGCTTGTGCTGCACTTGGCTGTGGTCAGTGACAGTGTTGCCCCTGTTCCTGCCATCCCCCATTCACTTTAAAACCTCGGCTGGTCCTGCCCTCACCACCTGAGGAGGGAGGAGCGCACACACGACAGACATGCACAGGTTAATCAACAAACTCATAATCAAAACTTAAATGCGGCTCCTATACACCAGCCCCTAATTGTTCTCTATAGAATCAATTAATATCAATCAGGTTAACTACAAAAGAAAAAGAAGCCATACAGTAATTGATTAAAGAGTTTGTAAGAAATAAAGCATATACATTACAGTCCTTATAGTCTTAAAGGGGAATCCATCAGTCTTAGTCTTCTACTCCTTACTCTCTAGGAGATGGCATAGTTTGGTCACAGGCCTTTCAATGATTGAAGTTTTGGTCTGGAGTTTTACTGTGCGAACCAGACCTCCTGCATCCGCTTTGGTCTCCAGTACTCTGCCGAGTGGACCCCACTGCCACTACAACTACCGCCACAATATCTCCAACTTTAAAAATTTTCTGACCTTTATCCATTTTTGTCTCTCCTGGAGTAGGACAAGATAATGCGTCCATCTGCGCCAGATGAGATCAGCCATGTATTGAATCTGTCTCCAGCACCATCGAGTGTAAAGATCAGTTTTTGAGAAGGTTCCAGGTGGGCAGAATAGGCTGTGTTTTCAGTAGCAGGATGTGATTTGGGGTCAGTGGCTCCAGATCGTGTGGCTCAGAGGATACAGTAGAGAGGGGACAGTTATTGAGGATGGCCTCTACTTCACAGAAGATGGTTTGTAAGCCCTCGTCATCAAGGATCTGCTGATGTAGAGTGGAGGTCAGCACTTGACTAATGAGTCTCTCCCAGACTCCACCATAGTGTGAAGCTGCCGGTGGATTGAAGCTCCACTGTATTCCATCAGGAAGCAGAGCACTTTGAATCTTCCCTTCATGTACTGAATTCAAGGCCTTCTTCAGCTCTGCTTGAGCACCCACCATTGTCAGACCTGATGTGCTTAACCTGACCTCTCCTGCATACAAACCATCTGATAGCATGGATACACGAATCTGTATCCAATGAGTGAGCCACGTCCAGGTGTACAGCCTTGCTGTTCATGCATGTGAACAAGACTCCACACCATTTGACCAACCTTCTTCCTCATTTCACTTCAAGTGGACCGAAATAATCCAATCCAACATTGGTGAAAGGAGTGAGATCTGGTCTGAACCTTTCCTGTGGCAAATTTGCCATTTTTTGCTCCCCTGTTCTTCCTCTTGCACGCCGACATACAACACACCTTGAGGTGATTGCAATTGAGTGAGTTTTTCCACCCAGTACTTCTTATGGAGCTCAGACAGCATGTGATTTCTTCCACTGTGCCCAGTGCGCTCATGGAGATGTCTTAGTATGAGCTCAGAAATATGTGCATCTTTGGGCAGGATACAAGGGTGCTTCATCTCATCAGGCATTGCAGATTTGTGTAGACGGCCACCCACTCTTATGACACCTTCATCCAGCACTGGGTCAAGCTTACAGATTTTACTGTTCTTCCTCACTTGAAATGGTGCTGATTCCAGTGCCGCCATTTCACCAGCGAATGATTGCCTCTGAACATACATGATGACTGACCTCTCTGCTTGTGAGAGATCATCCACAGTGAGGAGCTGTCCACCAATTGTGGTTCAGAGCTCACCTTTTGCTTGCTTGAGTGGGTGGTGATCTGAGGTAAGTTCCTTTTTCTTTCTGGTGATTGATTTCAGAGTGTTCTTTGCCTTGAGGTACCATGCCACAGCCTTAAGTAGACTCACCCAAACTGAGAAGAAGAAAATCAGATGGTCTGTGGGAGTCTTTATGCTTGTCACAATTGCAAAGACAGTAGCATTTTTTCTGACCTCTGGGTCATCCTGTAATATGGGTTGCGAATGCACTGACATTTCAGCAGGCCAATCCTCCTCTGGTTTCCACAGGAACTCAGGGGCATGTATCCAATGTGTTTGGTGCATGAATTTGACTGTGCTCATCCCTCTTGAGGCATCATCAGCAGGATTGTCCTTGCTCCCCACATACTTCCACTGAGATGGGTTTGTACTGTCTCAAATCAGCGCCACTCTGTTGGCAACGTAGGTCTTGAATCTAGTGTGCTCATTTCCAATGTATTTGAGGACTGTTTGCCTGTCTGTCCAAAACACTGAGGGGTTCAAATCCAGGTGCAGTTCTTCCTCAGCATTTTATCCACTTTTACCAACAGTGTTGCAGTTGCCAACTCCAGTCGTGGTATTGTGATGTGTTTCAAGGGGAGGACTCTGTACTTTCCTAAGACAAAGGTAACGTGCACAACATCCACATTAACCTGTCTGATGTAACTCACCAAACCATAGCCACTATCACTGGCGTCCGTGAAGTGATGCAGCTGCGCACTTTTCTGTGCTCATTAGTTTTTTGGCTTCAGGCACCGTGGAACTCTGAAGGTTTTAATGCTCTCCAAGCTGGCTGTCTACTCCCTCCATTGGTCTGAGACAGCCTGGGGCAAAGGTTCATCCCATCCAAAGCCTCTCTGGCAGAGAGATTGTAACACCTGCTTAGCTGGTAGTATGAGAGGAGCCAGAAAACCGAGGGTCGAAGACTGAACTCACGACTGAAAGCATCCCTCCTCTTGTATGTGGCTTTTGGTTGGGATGGATATTGAAACAGAAATGGTCGGAGTCCACACAACACTGCAGCCCCAGCGCTCTTTCAGTAGGGAGACTGTCTTTGTCGAGGTCCAAAGTTCTGACGTCCTTCACCCTTTGCTCTGGAGGGATGGAAGCCAGAACTCCTCGGCTGTTACAAACCCACTGAGTGAGCTGGAACCCACCTTTGCTGCATAATGCAGTGAAATCTTTCACCAGATGAATGGCCTCAGGTTCTTTGGCGACTGACTTCACACAATCATCAACATAAAAGTTATGTCGAACAGTGTCAGCCACTTGAGGAGGAAAACAATTCCTATTGTCATCAGCTGTTTTTCTCAATGCGAAACTTGCACAGCTTGGGGAGGACACAGCACCAAAAATGTGAACCAGCATGCGGTATTCTTCAGGGGCTTTGCTGGTGTCACCTTGTGGCCACCACAGGAAGCGCAGGTAATCCACATGGGATCTATCCACTTTGAGCTGGTGAAACATGGATTTGATGTCAGCCATGAATCCAATGGGCTCTTTGCGGAATCTCATTATAACTCCAACAAGAGAATTAGTCAGATCCAGGCCCCGCAGTAACTCTGTGTTAAGGGATGTGCCTTGAAAAGTGGCTGAACAGTCAAAAACCACTCTAAATTTCCTCTTCTTGACTGGATGCTCCCATTAACAGGTTTTTTTTTAAACAAAATATATTATCTCATGGCTAATTACCACGGACAATATAACCAGCATACAATTACCATAATATTTACCATGACTGCTGTACTGCTACTGCCCCCCCAAGAATAAACACAAACCCACTACAATAAATATACATATATACACCAACTACCAAACCCCCCTCTTCCTATCCCATCACTTGGTCTCTCCCGGAACCTTTAAATTGGTGTTCGTATGCCCGGGGAGTCTTTTGGCCGAACACCCTGGAGGAGACACAGGAAGGACAGGTAAGAATCTACACAAACAACTCAAACACAGGCCGCAACTTTAACACACTAATGAACACTTTCACATTGCAATATTAAAGCACATTTATGTTATGTCTGATGAACAGCACTTAATTTTAACTGTTGTCTATCAATTATGAACCTTGTAGGTACACACACAGTATTGTCTACTCTAACTCCCTCCCCCCCTCAGGTGAAGCAGATCATCCACAACCGCACCTGACAGAAGACAACACACGTCACCAATCACTACTCATCAGTTTCACCATGGTTTGAAATGTTCATCCACATGCTTCCAACCTGATCTCACAGAAATACATGAAATGACCACGACCTCTTAACACCACATTCCGTGGTGGCAGCACGTAATGGGTTGAAATTACGTGCTGCCACCATGAAAACAATGCCAATGTAAAGTCAATTAGGGTCCTCTCCCGTGGTGGACACACGGATTCCCTGATTCAATCACGTCACGTCAACCTCATTTTCCTCAATGATATCTTTAACATTCCTGTATACACACAAAAACGCGGAAGTGTCCTTGATAACTCAACAATATGACAGATTAATGTCAAGGCCATAAAATAAAATAAATGTATTTTGCCAGCTTTTGATAGCGTAGAGCTTTAACAGCATTGTGCTGTGGGCGGATGGGGCGCGTTCCACTACTGTTTTGTAGCTGCTGTCCGCCGTCTGTGGGCTTAATGCCATTTCAGATTGCCATCCGTCTGCCATAACTGAATCCAAACGGCACTAATAAATAAATAAATAAATAAATAAGAAGATAAAAATAAGGCTGAGCACGGAAGAACCAGAGAGGAAACACCATCACATGGAGCCGTCTGCCCCTGGCAACCCGGCCACCCTCCACTCCACCAGGGGAGAGCAGACCCCAAGCCATCGCCACAGAACCAGCGGCTGCCCTCTGGTTATACCTCCGACCGTGGCAGATGTCACACAAACCGCTGCTGAAAATTATACATTTTGATAAAGGTAGGCTATATACATGTTGCAAAACTCTGTAAAAGTACACCAAAACATATTTTCGTTTCCAAATATTTATTTGAAAACGAAACCATTCATACGGTCAATATAAAACATTTTGTTTGTAATAAAAAACAAATGTAATCTCAATGTGACCGCGCCAGCCGGCGGGACTGTGACTGAACCACTTCCAATGTTCATTCATTCATTCATTCAATCGCGTGTTCACTGTGTGTGTGTGTGTGTGTGTGTGTGTGTGTGTGTCAGAGAGGAGTATCAATAAAAAAAGTCATTATTTCGGTGTTTCTTTTATTCTTCCGTTTTTTTTGTTTTTTTTTTTTATTAAAATGCGTAATATAGCCAACAATATTATAGACCAAATGTTAATCTAATTATTATTGTAGAATGTATTTAGCAAATCACCACTCTCAACTGGAGACAGCAGCAAAAAAAAAAAAAAAGGCATTATAAAAAGCCGACAAATAGTGTTAATAATTGATGTGAGACATAGAAGAGGTTGTCTCTTATAGTCTGTAATTTTTTATTTTTTTTTTATCATAACTTCTCGGAACTTCATGCTAAAAGTAAATACAATAATAGGCTAAATAGTATCTAAGCAATAACAAAGTGCCTAAACAATAATAAATTTATCTAAGTTATCTATTAGGATACCATTCCACTCTGTAAATAGATTTTAAAATTTCAATATGATTTTATTATTTTTGCTTATTTCATTATTGTTATTATTGGTTTTACTTTTTAGTATTGTATTGTCTGAGGATGACTCATGTTAGTAACTATCTACAGTAAAAAAGAAAAAAACAAGCAAAGAAACAAACAAAACTCATTTTATACACTGGGCCTTCAAAGTGCTCTCTGAAACTACACCTGGCATGGCTTGTGTCAAAAAAATGAAAAAATCTAAACTTTGTCGTAGAGCTAAAACAAATACATCATTGGAAAGGTCTCAACCTGGAGAGTAACATATGTCAGTATGAAGATTCTACATGGCTCCTGCTTTCAGCCATTGACCTTTGAACCTTGACCTCAGTGCATGTTTGAGGGCTTATAACTCAGCAACGAAAGGGGGTACAGACATGGGACCAACTGTTATAGAGAGCTCTTGACCTCAGCTATCATGTGAGTGTAGTCAACAACTGTGGGTGCTGTCAGATATGGATAAAATATGGATAAAATTAATTTTCACCCATTTAGAAATTAGATATTTAAAGTCTGATTTCACAAATGTGTTTTTCCATCCCCTTAAAGTCCACAGTGTACTCTCAATTCAGTATTTACAACTTCCAAATCTGGGAAAAACACTTAGATTTTTAAAAAAACTACAATTCCCTGGGACCGCGCCATGCAGTTTGATACATATCAGCAACATAGTTGTAGTTCTTCTGATTTGCAAAGTAAGGCTCTAAATAGGGTTGTAAAAAGATATATCTACTGAATATATCTAATATCAAGTAAAGCCGAACTAGTTATTACACTCCACCTAGATGAAATATGTTAAGAAAAAGTAGGCATGATGGTTCATTTCAGATATTTTAGCAAGTTCTCTAGAAACGGCGTTTTTGGGATTGAATATTTGAATAGGCTATAACAAATATCTAGAACAGCCGAACTATCACGTTATTATCATTATTATTATTATTGGTGGGAAATTATAACGGAGGAATATATTTGCCGTTTTAATATCAAGAACACTTCCGCGGTTTTGTGTGTATACAGGAATGAGACAACCTCTTCAATGTCTCACATCAATTAATTAACACTATTTGTCGGCTTTTTATAATGCCTTTTTTTTTTTTTTTGCTGCTGCTGTCTCCAGTTGAGAGTGGTGATTTGCTAAATACATTCTACAATAATAATTAGATTAACATTTGGTCTATAATATTGTTGGCTATATTATGCATTTTAATAAAAAAAAACAAAAAAAACGGAAGAATAAAAGAAACACCGAAATAATAACTTTTTTTATTGATACTCCTCTCTGACACACACACACACACACACACACACACACATTGAACACGCGATTGAATGAATGAATGAATGAACATTGGAAGTGGTTCAGCCACAGTCACGCTGGCTGGCGCGGTCACATTGAGATTACATTTGTTTTTTATTACAAACAAAATGTTTTATATTGACCGTATGAATGGTTTCGTTTTCAAATAAATATTTGGAAACGAAAATATGCTTTGGTGTACTTTTACAGAGTTTTGCAACATGTATATAGCCTACCTTTATCAAAATGTATAATTTTCAGCAGCGGTTTGTGTGACAGCTGCCATGGTCGGAGGTATGTTAAAGATATCATTGAGGAAAACGAGGTTGACGTGACGTGATTGAATCAGGGAATCCGTGTGTCCACCACGGGAGAGGACCCTAATTGACTTTACATTGGCATTGTTTTCGTGGTGGCAGCACGTAATTTCAACCCATTACGTGCTGCCACCACGGAATGTGGTGTTAAGAGGTCGTGGTCATTTCACGTATTTCTGTGAGATCAGGTTGCATGCTTCACATATTCAGTCAAGCTCATGTGCAAATATGCAATGTGCAAACTGCTCTGTGCAAATCATGCTAATAAAGTGCAACTATCACCATGAAAGTGCCCTGTGCCATTATTAAAGTGCCTAATTAAGTTGTTTGTTTAAAAGTGACATTCATACACAGACCCAGTTGTGCAATATTTACAATGACAAAGCCATCAGTCACTAGTAACGGAGGGCTCTTTGTTACAACCGGTTAGCCGGCCGCTTTCACTGCAGGCAGATTCACTCGCCACAGGGGCGAGGAAATAAAACCTAAACAGCCAGCTTAGTTTAGCAGTTAGCAATGTCTTTCACTCACTCTCAGTCTCTGCTGTGTTTAGCTATTTCCCTGCTTTCCTGTTAGCATTAGCAC
Source organism: Epinephelus fuscoguttatus (assembly GCF_011397635.1). Taxonomy (NCBI): domain Eukaryota; kingdom Metazoa; phylum Chordata; class Actinopteri; order Perciformes; family Serranidae; genus Epinephelus; species Epinephelus fuscoguttatus. The sequence continues at coordinate 44,044,320 of NC_064760.1, forward strand.
TACTCGGCTACCACGCTAATGCTCCAACTCCAACTGAGCCGGGAGCCAGGCTCACGGTCTCACAGAGAAGAGTTGGAACATTAGCATGGCAGCCCATTAGTGCTAACGTCCCCACGCTTCTCCTCCAGGCTCAGTGAGTCGGAGCCGAGAAGCGTGGGGATGTTAGCGTTAGCACCAGTCGGCTGCCATGCTAATGTTCCGGAAGCCTGCTTCTCGGTTCCGGCTAGCTCTAGCGTGGAGCCTGGCGGGCTCATGGAGAAGAGAGGAATTTTAGCGTTAGCTCCCAGAATTAGCACTAGAGCTACTATGGCTATTGGAGTAGCTTGCAGCTATGGACCTCTTCTACCAGCTCTTCTAGTCACTGAGCCTTGCATCCATTTCAGCAAATATATTGCATTTATTACAGGGACCATCATCATTGAAGTAGGCAGGGGAATAGCTAAACACAGCTCCCAGGCTGCCCGCCGGGCTACATTTTACAATGCTAATTGCAAATGTTAGCTAAGCTGCCAGGCTACTCACCTAACACAACCGTAACGCCTGACCCAGCTAAGCCGCTAATAACTCAAGCTCCGGACATTGACCCGTGCTACGATTGAAACATTAAATTTAATTGAATCGACATAGCGACATGTGCCTAACGTTACTGTAACACTAATTAAAACAGACATTTGACTTTATGTTGTACCTGTCCAGAAGAAGAGCTAGCTCCAAGTCAGATTGTAGCCCCTTTAGCTCTCGCAGTGCTCGCCACCTTGGAAATGCAAGGCCAATGTTAATCCGGGTTCTGTCCCTTTCTTTATCCGACAACTTCTTCGCCAACAACCGTTGTTTCTTTAGAGGTAATGTCAGATCCTGGTCGTCTTCAGGTGGACGTTACACTCTGCCATTTCATTTCGAAAATACGCGCTGCCATTGCTCACCGGCTGTAGCCTTTTATAGGGAGGGAGGGCCAAGGGCTCCGAGAGGAGGAGGGGGGGGGTTCACATGACTGTACATGAACGCGCAGCCGGACCGGCTTGTAAACAATGGGCTGGAGATCAACACAGACAGAGGGTGTGTGAAGTCATGCTATACTCCAGATGAAATTACACCTCTAGTTCTTCACATAGCGATTTTTTTAATTCTTTCAATCTAGAAATGATGAATTTCACTTATTGCTCCTTTAAATGTGGCTCCTACAATGATTATAGCCCTTTTACAAAAGTATGATTGTTAATATACCATGTAACGTAAGTACGTAGTCCCACAGAACATGGAAAATCTCTGCCCTGTTTAGGGTTTCTGTCTGTCCTGTGTAGCAATTGCTCACCATTTTTTAGCCCAGGGACCAATAATCTCTTTAACAACCTAATTTGACCCCCAGTCTCAAGTACCACTTAACTGCTGTGTAGATAAGAGGCCAAAATCATCAGGCCCAAATTACAGCTCCCTTAAATCAGGCGAGAGAACAATTTCCATTCAAGTCACCAGACTTGCTGATTTGTCCTATTAGAAACAACTCCAAATGTTATAATTTGTGTGAAATTTTAAATATAATTTATCATCATCACAAGTTGTCAGTGTGGTACAGTATAAAAATAAAATGGCTATAATCAGGAGCTGGTCGTACAAGTGGAAACAGAGCAACATATGGTATCTGATATTACAAGCACTTCCAAGAAAATCTACACACTCCTCTTTGCACAACTGTCGGGCAAATCATGAATCATGCGGAGACAAAAATGCTCACACTTGTACTCTGTCATGCCATTTCATGTTTTTCAGTAACCACATTCACACATGCAGTCAGTGACTTTTGAGCAGGTGGTGTCTATTGCAGGATTAAAAACCTGGAGCTCTTTGGTTGTAAAACATCTCTAACCCCTGATTATGCTTCTGCTTATTGTAAATTAAACTGTTTACATAGTTTGTATGTCTCACAGCTGCACTGTCTAAAACATGCTCCAGGCTTTCTGTAATTGTTCTTCTAGACTTGCAAAGCATCCTAAATAAACACCAGCCAAACACCATATGGCAGCCAATATGTTATAATTCAACCTGTTTCAACACAGTCGCTTCTCCGTCAAATGCTGCATAAGGTGTTTGTGTTGACAAAGGTACCTTCACATTACAAAACACCTACAATGACGAATCTAGTTAATGGGCTAACAGACAAGTGAGCCAATTTGTTGGATTAGCTTCTCTTTGTCACAAATTAGGAAAAATGACAATGAAAAATGCTATTTTTTTTAATGGTTAGGCAACTAAACTAACAGTCATGATTTTAACTCTTAAGCTTCTTGTAAAACTCACCTAAGTTTACCTAAAATGCCTATCCAAGGCATGCCCAAATTAAACTGAAAACTGTTCTTGCTCCACACCCCCCAGCAGTCAGAATCACTGTAAGTACCTCTGTCAGTGAGTTATAAAAGTTTTAGCACACTGAAATATATATGTAATTTTGAAATCATTTGAATATTTTCTTGATAAGAGATGCTGCAGATGACTAGAACTGGGAGGTATTAGCCGGAAAGTACAGCATAGCATCAAGCCTCACATAGTCCAAAGTCAAAGCAGATAACAATTTGAAAGGTCTAAGGTTTTGTGTAGGTGCTTTTCAAAAATAGGGTAAAACAATGTACTTAATGTGTGAATAAGAGTGAAAAATTAATTGACACAGACATAATTGTCTATTTAGGAACTTACTGTATATAAAAACACTAGGAAACCTAAATTGAAACACTGTGTTTTTTAACTTAACACAACAATGGAGCCATTTGCTTATCATTTATGTACATTTATAACAGTCTATGGTGCAAGGAAGGAGTTCAGAATTACTCTGGAGGGGACGAGTGTCATTGACTACAAGACCAATAAGACATCAGGCCAATCGCTGGCTAGTGACTGGCTATGAAACACAGCAAGTGACACAGACCTAAGACGTGAACACAGGCCCTCCTTAGCTATTACAGGTTAAGGAGCAGGCATGGAAGCTCCTATTGGCTTAAGTGAGGTGTCAATCAAAATGTCAGGAGTTTACCACCATTTTGAGAGTAAGCTATTGGTAATATTTACATGCAGGACAGAGATATTATGGATAATATGTGGAGAAATATGAACATGAAACAATGCATTGGCAGTTTGTGGATATCTGTGGATGTAATCGTGTTTGGATTAAATATTTCGTGGCTCCTGGCTGCATCTGCCTCCCTCAATACTGAACCAATTTTAGAATGAGTTGTACCCATGAATCATACGCACACATACACATGGGGAAATAGGGCCCAGGTTGAAAAATACCAAAGTTGTCCTTTAATCACCTTTTTTTAACCTAATATGTCATAGTTAGCTAAACGCTAACTCTGCATTTTCGTCAGAGCTTCAGCTTCCTGGCCAATGAGCGAGGGGAGCTGATGATGGACTGACATATAGGTGTAGCTGGTGGGCAGTTTTTGCAGTGCTGCGTCTCTTGAATGCCTGCTGGCACCTGGCACCTTGGCACCTGGTTGCTACCTTTTTATAATCTCAACAGAGCACTTCCTTTTGAGTCTATACATTGTTCTTTTTTAGGAAAAGTATAAACTGAAAGTATTAAAATAAAAAATACTCATCATGAAAAATGCCTCCTTTCACAGTGTTATCGTTATATAACATTGTATAATTCAGGTTTTTATCATTAAGAAATAGAGCATTTAATGTTGTAGTTTGTCAGTAGCTATGTTTCCATCCAAAAGTGATTCGAATCATTGGGAAATGCACATTAAAATAAATACGAATCCTGTGTGTTTCCATTAAATGTACGGACTTTGGTGAAAACTAGGAACTCATGAGAGTTTTCCGCAGAACCGGAAACAAAACAAGTCTCACATTCTTCTTCTTCTACGTTTTCTGGCGGTTGGCAACCAGCTTGCAAATGCATTACCGCCTTCCTGAACCGGAGTGTGGATATCACCATGGAGAAAGGTGCGCTACGTCAGACTTAATTCAAACATAACTGTTTCCATCCCCCGTTTTGCAAATCAAAATTTTTTCGAATCAACCAAAATCCGGCTAAAGCGAGCATATTTTAGTTTGTGTGAATCAGGGGATTTTAATTTGAATTTTGGCGTTTCAATCATAATTTTCCGATGTGATACTTCTAGATGCACATCTAAACAGGCTGATGGAAACATGGCTAATGTGAAGCAAATTTCATGTCCTTTGTAGCTATACTATTGGTTCGATCAGTAGTGTACAGTAGTTAAGATGGGCCCCTGTGCACGCTATTGTGATAGGCCCCACTGCACACTGGTTACTAGTTATAAAGTGTACACACACACACACACACACACACACATCGTTGGCAACTGTTTATAAAAAAGCCAAAGAAATGTATTTTAGGAAGCTTTGCTACTTTTCCGAGAGGGACCCAACTGCAGTCAAGGTGGCGGACAAAGGATGGGATGGATATCCACCGTCCCTACCGGAAGTTGGTCTACTTCTTGTATATTATTCCACACCGGAAAGGCGCCGCCATTTTACATTCATTCCCTACTGGAAGTCACAGCGGAAGTTGATCTGTGTATTATTCGCTCAAGAAGAAAAAGAAGTAGAAGAAGAAGACGAAGATGATGGAGAAGATGAAGAATATGAACAATATACGCGCGAATGAGAGAAAGAACGGTAAGGTAATGTATCTTTTAATTATTAGAATTAGACAACTTTATTGTCATTGTATTAGCACTAGCAGTACTAGCTAGTAGCTAGCACTAACATAGAGTACCCAGCCGCTGCGTTTACATGCGCCGTCATCTTCATTATCTTTTAACACATGTGTTATGTTCTCTAAGTTGCAATTCTACGTAATGTATCGAATAATTAGGGGGACGTCTATGTGGGGAATCTCGGCATGCACAAATTTCTACCATCGGATGGTGGGTTTAGCTACATTTGTTGTGTCAAAACGAGGGCATGATTGGTATTAACGTTAGCTGCTCAAGGTCTGTTGTGCTCCCTTTCATCAATGTCTGTGTGTAAAGAGTGTTAATGTTGGTCAGAGACTATTACTGCCCTCGCTTGATGTGTTGGTTAATTGAGATGTGTAGTTTGCAGCAGGGTTAATATGTGTTTCTCTGCTTTTTGGTGTGTTGTGGTGTAAAACATCTGTGCACACACTCACTGCACACAAGCCATTTTTTCCAATTTTTGGTTCGCCTGGTCTCCTTGTGTATTCATGCTTGTTTAACCTCAACCCTGAACTGCTCAATCAAGTTCTATAAAAAATTTTTCCGGAGATATTCTACAAATAGTAAAGAGAGTCGTCTCGTGGTATACAACATGAGCGACCCTCGAGGGTTAACCGGGTGAGATAAATAACGTATATCGTACGTATCTGTAAGTATCTGTTTGAGATCATATACTTCTACATGTAATAGTAATGTTTAATGATATTTGTGTTTTTGCATATATACTGTAAGGTTGTCATATTTTAACCAGTGTTAAAATTAAGTTGCACTGCTTTGAGGTCTGCGGATGAGCTTGGCAAAGAAAGCAAGTTACTTTAAATAGATCCCCACTTGTAGCATTTTGTGGAGTTGTTACATCTGTTGAAATGGTCATAACAGTTTCAATTAAGGAAAAATACAATCGTATAAGTTGCTGTTTATAGGATGTAAAGTAAATTTTTGTTTCTCAGTTATAATATGATGGTTTTCAATACAAATTTCTCTCTCTTTACAGAAAAAATAATCTGCAGATGCAACATGCCTTGCCGTGATAAAGGTCATTTCCACTGTCCATTCTGTGATACAACTGTAATTCGTAAAGACTTCATATCACCACATGTGACTGAGTGTTTTAAAAAAATGTGTTGTGGTGGTGCCACCTCTTCATCAGTCCTCACCATCATCATCTGAGGGCTTTGCGCAATCACTGGATCATTCATATGCACTTCCCCCTGAAGTGTCCGCACCAGCTACAACCACAGAGCCTCCAGAAGAAGCAGTCACTCAGGAACTTCCATCTTCCCACCTCTCCCACCTTCTATCTCAGACAGCATCACCCAAGACCCTGACAATTGTCACAGATCAGTTACCCCCAGCTACAACCACAGGCCCTCCAGAGCCTCCACTTCCATCTTCCCACGTGAAGGGCCCTCACTGCACCATTGTATTATACAAAAAGAATTTGGCATTACATATCCAAAGACAAGACAATCAACAAAAAGATATCACAGCCAAATCTCATTTTAAAAGCACATGTGTTGACCAAAATAATGGCATTTATGCAGTCAGGAAAATCACTAAGGGTTTCAGCGTACCGGTGCATGTGCTGCGGGAAACATGGGGCCAGCATGTCACAAAATGTGAGATGGAGGACTGTCAGCAGTATCACCTACCTGCTCAAAGGAGTGGCCTGTCTCATAGCTTGTGTCACCATATTTGGTCTGTGGATTACTGTAGCCAGTGAGGAGCTACTGCAACACCAGGTTCTTTCCGAAATGGTGGAAAACAAGTTTTGTGTGGACTCCAGGGCAGAAAGAACCAAAAAGAAACTGAGGAAGTTCATGTCCCCTTGTCAGTGTTGGTGGAACTTGGTGGTTCGCCAAGTAAAATTTGTTGTGTCCATGGTTTTCAGTTGTTTTGAATGACCTGATAGTAATCTGTATGTTGCAACTGTAGCCCAATAAATGAAAGTGCTCACCTTATTAAATCTTTGTTAAAAAATTAAATCAACTAAAATTAATGTGTTTGCTGATTTTTTTTGCAATTTTTGTAGGTTTAACTTGTTGGGGTCAATGTTATTCCAAACAAAACATAATTGTATTTGAAATAATTGCTGAAATAATTTTATTATTATTATTATTATTATTATTTATTTTTATAATTTATATATTTATAATTGTTGAGTGCTTCAAAGTTTGTAAAAAAAATAAATAAATAAATAAAAGAGACAGACTTAAAAACTGACTTCTGGGGGAAAACAAAACAAAACAAAACAAAACAAAACAAAACAAAAAACTGACTTCCGGTATGGACTTCCGGTATGTATACACAAAGAGGATCGGTAGGGACTGGATATATGGCGGCGCCCTTGTCTGCCATCTTGCCTGCAGTTGGGTACTCTTGACTTTTCCTCCTGTTTGATTCTCTCTTGTCCTTTCTTAATGCCATTTAATGTTTAAAAGGCATGACTGCTGGCTGGACTTTAAGATGTGCTCAGCTTGTCAGTCTTGACAGATTTTGTGCCTTAACTAGCTACTGTATTGTATTGTCTTGTCACATGATCATATACAGACTAGACATTAGACAACGTCAACATACGTTACCCAACAATCATCATTGCATACCTGGGGTAGATTAGCAGTAAAGAACTCTATGCTCTAAAAATATATGGTACATATGGTATCATATATGATGGTATGGTAGTATCACACTACTGCATTAAATCATGTAACTTACCATACGATTTTCATGCAAAAAGTTTATAGTTACAATAAGCATCAAAAAAAAAGGAGTAAAACATGAAATATATTCATCTGCATGTAGTGGAGAAGTAAAAACTGGAAGCGAAAAATACTCGAGTAAAGCACAAATATGTCAAAATTGTACTTAAAGGGATACTTCACTGACAAAATGACTATTTGTAAATCAGTGAGTCATGGTCTGTTACCTTGAATTTGAAGACAACTTGTTCACTTGTTGTGAACATATGGATTATTATTGATTGACTGGGGACAACGTTTAACAACAGCAAAACTATCCATTTACAAGCTCTAGTATAATTCAAGTCTTATCTGCTCACATGCTCAGTAATTCCTAAACAAATGCATTTTCAATAAAATGTTCTTAGTATTGAAATCTGGATTTGAAGGGAGCATAGATAAGTTTCACTTTTAGTTCAGTTTTAAACAGTAAGTTTTAGTATTTGGTATTTTATTTTGTATACTTGATTAGCAAGTATTTGTAATTTGTACCAAGATACATTTTTATGTGTTTGTGCCCATATCTGATTGTCCTTTCTTCCATTGTACAGCATGGGGAAAATGTGTCATACAACTTGTTTAGGTGTGTGAATTGACTAAGCTATGTGGAGGTAAAGAATTCTAAATGGGACCTTGCAAGAATGAGCAGGCTACTCAACAGGTCACTAATATTTCTTTATACAGTACAGGCCAAAAGTTTGGACACACCTTCTCATTCAATGCGTTTTCTTTATTTTCATGACTATTTACATTGTAGATTCTCACTGAAGGCATCAAAACTATGAATGAACACATGTGGAGTTATGTACTTAACAAAAAAAGGTGAAATAACTGAAAACATGTTTTATATTCTAGTTTCTTCAAAATAGCCACCCTTTGCTCTGATTACTGCCAAGCACACTCTTGGCATTCTCTCCATGAGCTTCAAGAGGTAGTCACCTGAAATGGTTTCCACTTCACAGGTGTGCCTTATCAGGGTTAATTAGTGGAATTTCTTGCTTTATCAATGGGGTTGGGACCATCAGTTGTGTTGTGCAGAAGTCAGGTTAATACACAGCCGACAGCCCTATTGGACAACTGTTAAAATTCATATCATGGCAAGAACCAATCAGCTAACTAAAGAAAAACGAGTGGCCATCATTACTTTAAGAAATGAAGGTCAGTCAGTCCGGAAAATTGCAAAAACTTTAAATGTGTCCCCAAGTGGAGTCGCAAAAACCATCAAGCGCTACAACGAAACTGGCACACATGAGGACCGACCCAGGAAAGGAAGACCAAGAGTCACCTCTGCTTCTGAGGATAAGTTCATCCGAGTCACCAGCCTCAGAAATCGCAAGTTAACAGCAGCTCAGATCAGAGACCAGATGAATGCCATACAGAGTTCTGGCAGCAGACCCATCTCTAGAACAACTGTTAAGAGGAGACTGCGTGAATCAGGCCTTCATGGTCAAATAGCTGCTAGGAAACCACTGCTAAGGAGAGGCAACAAGCAGAAGAGATTTGTTTGGGCCAAGCACAAGGAATGGACATTAGACCAGTGGAAATCTGTGCTTTGGTCTGATGAGTCCAAATTTGAGATCTTTGGTTCCAACCGCCGTGTCTTTGTGAGACGCAGAAAAGGTGAACGGATGGATTCCACATGCCTGGTTCCCACTGTGAAGCATGGAGGAGGAGGTGTGATGGTGTCGGGGTGTTTTGCTGGTGATACTGTTGGGGATTTATTCAAAATTGAAGGCACACTGAACCAGCATGGCTACCACAGCATCCTGCAGCGACATGCCATCCCATCCGGTTTGCGTTTAGTTGGACGATCATTTATTTTTCAACAGGACAATGACCCCAAACACACCTCCAGGCTGTGTAAGGGCTATTTGACCAAGAAGGAGAGTGGTGGAGTGCTGCGGCAGATGACCTGGCCTCCACAGTCACCGGACCTGAACCCAATGGAGATGGTTTGGGGTGAGCTGGACCGCAGAGTGAAGGCAAAGGGGCCAACAAGTGCTAAACACCTCTGGGAACTCCTTCAAGACTGTTGGAAAACCATTTCAGGTGACTACCTCTTGAAGCTCATGGAGAGAATGCCAAGAGTGTGCAAAGCAGTAATCAGAGCAAAGGGTGGCTATTTTGAAGAAACTAGAATATAAAACATGTTTTCAGTTATTTCACCTTTTTTTGTTAAGTACATAACTCCACATGTGTTCATTCATAGATTTGATGCCTTCAGTGAGAATCTACAATGTAAATAGTCATGAAAATAAAGAAAACGCATTGAATGAGAAGGTGTGTCCAAACTTTTGGCCTGTACTGTATGTCTTGGAATAATGTTATTAGTTAACTATCACTGTCTTGTCAGTACATACAATTTGCAGTGATCATTATACAAAGAAATGTGCAAAAAATTGTGACCTGTCATTAGGCCCTGCAGTGGGTATAGTGTGTATCACTTCTAATTTACTGAACATTAACCTGTTCAGTAGAATAAAATAATATATGACAACAATGAAATAACATATGACATATGACACAAATAATAAAATGTAAAAATTTACTTTCTAATTGAACTAGGGATGCACCGATTTTGAAACTCTTTGCTGATACCAATGTTTAAGATAACAATTTGATCAATAGCCAATGCCAATGTTTTTTTGTTTTTATTCTTACTTCTTTTGTGTCAGGGAAACAAAGAATCTACACTATAAAAATAAATGAACAATTTTAGAGAAATGTAGTCCTTCATTTCACTACCTTTGAATGAGCACAGATTTAATAATACACATTTATGAAACAACCTTTAACATGACCTTCTTTCACATTAAGAACATCTTTAAAAAGAAGCAAAAAGCCTTTTTACAATACACTGAACCCATGAGAATGTTAGAATTAACCTTCACAAAATACAATTTTTTACTGAATAGAGCTTGAACACTTCAGTGTAAAACAGTGTTATGTTATTGCCACCGGCTGCTCAGAGGTAATGATAACTAGCTGTCCTCCTGCTGTTTTCTACCTGAAAATCATTCCACATACACTCCTTTCAGTAGTGGAGTGGTAGTTGAGTCGGCACCAGCGAGCTCTTGTCATTTTGACATAATAACGATACAGCGTATTTTGGGGTTCACGTGACATCGGATAATTCACCCATCTCCCCAGAGAGCAGGTAAAATATAATGAGCTGGGGAGGGGGGCCAGGGGGCAGCAGGAGCCGCTTTGCTAAGTAGTTATGTTGTTGTGGCCTTATGTAATATTTCAAAATAATAGTAGTAACAGTATTAGTAGAAAAAAAATGGAGAAGTTAACCAATTTGATTTTTTTTTTCTTTTTTTGATTTTTTTTTTTTTTCCATTTGTGGTGCCCCCCTCTTGGGAATCAACATATATTTATCTCACACGGAGGCACCAAATATGTTGGGGTTAAACTGGCTATCGGAAATAATTAATAATTATTATTAATAATTAATAATTATGTTAAATAATGTGACTTAATTAACATAATCACCTCATGGGGCACCATTCCCATAAAGGGAAAAATGATAGCCAATTAAAGATATCAGTCTCATAAAATACGCTAAACTATTAATTTGGAGTTTGATTAATAATTAAATTAATGACAACAACCAAAATTAACGGTAATGCCTGAAGGATTTTGGAGTTCTTGACGCAGCAAAGGTTGACTATTCATTCACCCTGCAATATTAAACAAACAGCAGGCATGATTCCAAAGAATTATATTTATTCACAAATTAGCAAAGCAAACCAAAACACACAAATTCTAACTAACTATATACAAGCTTGGTGTGTATGGGGCATTCTACAGATTTTGTGCAAAGTGCTGTCCCTTACCAAAAAAACAACAAAAATAATAAAACTGAGTAATCAGACATAGATATTTACAAAGATTATGTTATGGCCTATTTAAACCCAGGACATTAAATGAGAACGTGATAAGCTAAATATATACAAAATCACCATTTATAGGGTACTTTCTATTGGGAAGTAGCTGTCCCCAACCCTGACCTCTAAAATTCAATTGATGTAAATAACTCTTAAAACATTTTTCATATTTTTTTCAAAAGTGTAATTTAAAACATCTTTGTGATTAAGTTTAAACAGAAGTTGAAAGATTTAGATGTATTGTGGGATTAATTTTTAAATTAAGAAACTATGCTAAAAAAAAATAGTGTCCATTGTTTTCATGTCACTACCGAAACACAAAAGTTTTAATGCTCTGGTTGAGTCTGGATTTTAGCCACACCCCTGAATTTCGGAGAATGGGGGTAGTACTGCACCCCCGTCCCACATGACTGCATGGTAAGTTGCTGACTCCCATCATTTTTTAAATAAATGTCTTCCAAAGTCTGAAAATCAGTGTGTAACTTTTAAAGTTGTCACTTTAAGTAGCCATGTGACTGCTAGCATTCTTTATCCTGAAAAATAGCTGGGAATGTCACTACCGAAACAGTCCCTACCGAAACCTATGATAAAGTTTCGGTAGTGACATGATCATTTCGGTAGTGACAAAATGGAATGGTCAGTAATTAAACCCCATAATTTTGTGGTCCAAAGTCTTGCTCTGCTCTACTCTGCTCTGTCCTACTCTGCTCTATTATACTATACTCTGCTCTACTCTGCTTTACTCTATACTCTTCTCTACTCTACTCTACTCTACTGTACTCTACTCTACTATGCTCTACTCTGCTCTACTCTGCTCTACTCTGCTCTGTTCTGTTCTACTCTGCTCTACTTTGCACTGATCTACTCTACTCTACTATACTCTGCTCTGTTATACTCTTCTCTACTCTACTATGCTTTACTCTACTTTATTCTGCTCTGCTCTACTCTCTTCTATAATCTGCTCTACTCTGCTCTGCTATGCTCTACTCTATTCTGCTCTGCTCTACTCTACTGTGCTCTATTTTATAATCTGCTCTACTCTGCTCTGCTATGCTATGCTATGCTCTACTCTACTCTATTCTGCTCTGCTCTACTCTGGTCTACTCTACTCTATTCTGGTCTGCTCTGCTCTATTCTACTATACTCTGCTCTATTCTCTACTCGACTCTACTATTCTCTACTCTATTCTGCTCTGCTCGACTCTGGTCTACTCTATTCTGCTCTGCTCTACTCTGCTATACTCTGCTCTATTCTATACTCTACTCTACTCTACTCTACTATGCTCTATTCTGCTCTGCTCTGCTCTGCTCTACTGTACTCTGCTCTATTCTATAATCTGCTCTACTCTACTCTACTCTACTATGTTCTACTCTATTCTGCTCTGCTTTGCTCTAGTCTACTATACTCTGCTCTACTCTACTTTGCTCTACTCTATTCTGCTCTGTTCTACTCTGCTCTACTTTGCTCTTCTCTGATATACTCTGCTCTGCTTTACTCTGCTCTACTTTGCTCTACTCTGATATACTCCGCTCTGCTTTACTCTGCTCTACTTTGCTCTACTCTACTATAATCTGCTCTACTATACTCTTCTCTACTCTGCTCTATTCTACTATGCTCTGCTCTACTCTATAATCTGCTCTACTCTGCTCTACTCTACTATGCTCTGCTCTACTCTATAATCTACTCTACTCTGGTCTACTCTGTAATCTATTCTTCTCTACCCTACTCTGCTCTACTCTATACTCTTCTCTACTCTATTCTGTTCTGCTCTGTTCTACTCTGCTCTACTTTGCTCTAGTCTGCTCTACTCTACTATGTTCTGCTCTACTCTGCTCTACTATACTCTGCTCTACTCTACTCTACTTTGTTCTTCTCTGCTCTACTCTATTCTGCTCTACTTTGCTCTACTCTGCTCTACTCTACTCTACTCTACTCTGCTCTGCCCTCTCAAAAATTAAACATTTGTCTTTGAATTTGTAATTCCCACCATAAGGCATACATTTGAGGAAATATGATGCAACCTTAACAACAGTATAATGGTCACTACCAAAACAGGACAGTCACTACCAAAACAGTGCAGTCACTACCGAAACACTGGGTGTTTTGTAAAAAATAAAGTATACTGAGTTATCAACTAAAGTATTATGATGGTAATTGGTTACATTTATGTTCTGTTTCATCAATTATTAACTCTGAAATCAATCTGATCAGCGTTATACATTTTACAAAGAAAGATTGCATTTAGATTTTGAAGAATTCTATAATTTGAACTTCGAAATTTGTTAAAATATTATTTTTTATAGATTTAATTGTGAAAACCTTCAGTCAAAATTTGTAAAAATTTAAATCTTTAGACAAGGGAAGGAACAAGCATAACAGGTTGATATATATTTTTTTGTGTAATATAATACTATATGTTTCGGTAGTGACAAATTTTGGGAGAGGAAAAACATTCCAAAACAGTCTGAAAATATAATATAAAAATTTACAGTCATTTTACTAGATATGTGACCTTTACATATGGTACAATATATATAGGGACAAAGTTTTGAAAATAAAACATACAAAATTTCAAAATATTTCCAGCTTAACTTTGCACACATTCGGTAGAATGCCCCATATATGTGTGTGTGTGTGTGTGTGTGTGTGTGTGTGTGAGAGAGAGAGAGAGAAAAAAAAGAGAAAGAAAGACAAAGGCGGGTGTGGTGATCAAAGAGGCGTTTGGTCTACAAAACAAAATGGCTGACAACAGAGAACTACCAAAATGACCGAATCAAGGCTGGCTTGAGGGGGAGGTATTTGTCTGACCATGTGGTCAGGACAAAGACAAAGGAAAAGAAGCGGGAACTTTGAGATGCCTGTTTAGGTGTAGCTCTGTTGAAAGCCTATTTGTTAATGAGTCTATGTCAATGTGACGTGTGTTGCAAACGGTCTGGATTAGTGCAGAGGTTGTTTAGTTGCATGCAATAATCTGTTTGTGAACAGTATTAGCAAACTAAACACTTAGCTTTGGCGAAGCCAACTAATCAATGACCTGACTGCAATCTATCACAACAATAACTCAGTAAACAGCATTAAATCACATACAAGTCAAACAGTCTTGCTTAGCCTGTAAAGCTGTGATAAGCTATGCCCAGTTATTACATTACCGATCCTTGAATGGATGGAGGAAAGAGTCACTCGGTGGCGTAATGCTTTGTTAGCCGGCAGAAGAAGGCTGGGAAGGTGGTTCCAGGTGCAGTCTTTGTTGGGTCCTTTGTTCCAAAAGTGAAGCTGGTCACTCAGGGTTTCGCAGAGTTAGACGCTGGGTGCTAACTCACCTTGTGTTCGCAGGAGAGTCTGTGATCAATTGCCCTCCCTTTAGTGGTTTGGGCTATGAAGCAAGGGTCTGGGCCTCTGCTATTCCAGGCCCAGCTGGAGAAAGGTGTGAGCTGCTGAAGCTCCAGGGCAAGAAGAGAAAGAAGGCTTGGAGGGAGCAGACCTGGTACAGATGCTTGTGACATCACAGAGTCACATGTCACTGTAAAAGGTCTTGTCCAATCAAGTTTTGGGACTTGAGTCTCACTGAGGTGTGAGGTGATACCTCCTGTGGAGATGGGTGCCGCATAGCCCTCTTTGTTTGAAGACAAAGAGCATGCAGAGGGAAAAGCCTTGAAATCAGTGATGCTTTTACCAAATGATAAATCATCTGCGGTCCTGTGAATCCCAACACCCCTATGGATGACGGCACCCTTTGCATTCGCCTACACTGCCAGCGACCATCACAAGGTAACACCAACCAGCTAACAACAACTTAAGCTAACTGGCATGTTGCTCATTCCACCAAACAATCATTGTCAGCTACCCAAATCTTAGCAGCAACAAAGCAGTATGCTAGAACATAATTTATATAAATATATATATATATATACATATATATATATATATATATATATATGTTTATATGTAGGAAAAAACAGCCTTTTGAACTCAAACCCTAGATTGTAAGTAAATGGACATAGGTGAGATGGGCCACTCTGAGGATCAAATGTCTTTGCCCATCTCATCTCAAAGTTGATGAACTTTTTCACCATCATCCTGGCGTCAAGAGTGATAAAGGTGTCAGTTGGAAACCATCCAGATCCCAGTTTGGCTAATTAACATCCTGGGAAAATCCAGCGTTTTGACAACTCAGCCAGATTAACTGCCAGACCAGGGTCAGCTGTGAAGTTCACATCCTCTCCCTTTTTGGTCACATCTATGGGAGCCACCCCAGTTCTATCTTGCTCTTACCCTGGTGAAGTTAAGAGTTAAGATATAGATATATCTGCTGGACTCTTAGGTACTGCAACATAACACCCAAGGACTAATAATTCTCTCTGCAGGGAGTATCAACTGTAACCAATGTAAATATGTAGATATGTAAATAATAAGTGTAAATATACAAGCAACAAATGATTATCTGCGATACCACATCTCCTCCCCCGTAAGTTAACAACTTGTTCTAAACAAAAATGTAAACCCTAGAATAAAAAGGTTCTATCTGACATTTTTGTCAAAATTGAGTTATTTACATATTCTTACTCTGGTAAAACTTATGAATATTATTTAAGGTGTTTTTTAAAAATAAAATTAATTTTGGGTGTTTTATTCAGAAAACAAAAAGGTTCTATCTACAAAGTTACACTCAGACTTGGAGTTATAAGGTTCTATCTGTGGCCTAATCATCTTTTGGAATATTTACAGAAGGACTAATCAAATACTGGGGGTTAAATACTGTCTCTTTATTGCACCAAGTTGTCTTTTTCACCCCAGTATTTAGAAGATGGAAAAATGTCTCGTAAAATGAAAGCCAGATTTACCCGCAATTTAAGGGTTCTTGATTTCATCGATGCACTAACAAAGAACAGGTGAGTTCTCTTCTTAAAATCACTTTAGTTTCAGTTCTAGTTGAGGAAATTGTCATTCCTGTGCAGTATTAGCTGAGGAGATAATCACTACCAAATAGGGTATCTATAATACCAGGCTATTGATAGTGTGCTAATGTTAATTTAGTAGCGTACATGTAATTTAGCCATCATTTTGAGGCAAGCCCTAACCTACAGTGGGATATTGTTGAAGTAATATCTTTCTTTGTCATGCTTTTGGATTCTGCTGAAGACAACTTTTAAAAAATAGCTAATGTTAGTTAACGTTAGCTATCGTTAGCCAACGTTAGCTAGCAGTAACTAGTCTTAGAATATGATACAAATCACGTTGGATTTTAATTTTATACTTGATTCTCATTTATTTTTTATTGTGCTATATGATTACAGCAATGGTATAATATCAGTAATTTTCCCACAGGCTGGTGATGCTGAGCCAGCTAAAGATGGAGTGAGGGCAAAATTTGCAACACCGGACCAAGGACCTACATCTGAAGAGCTGGGGACTGCAGAGGACATTTCTGGAATGGTGGCGGAGGAGGTAGGAGCTGTGGAGGAGGGGTTGAGGACCCTAAAAGAGGAGTTGGAGTCTGCAGACAACCTTTTGGGACTGTAAAAGAGAAGCTTGGGGCTACAGACATCATGTTTGGAACTGTGGGGGAGGAGTTGAGGGCTACAGACATTGTGGTTGGGACTGTGGAGGAGGAGTTAGGGGCTACAGACATTGTGGTTGGGACTGTGGAGGAGGAGTTGGGGGCTACAGACATTCTGGTTGGGACTGTGGAGGAGGAGTTGGGGGCTACAGACTTTCTGGTTGGGACCGTGGAGGAGGAGCTGGGGGCTGCAGAGAAGTCGGGCATGGCAGAAGAGGAGCTGGGGGGCACACTTACCAGCTCAGAGCCAAAGAAAAAGACCAGAAAAAGAACATCAAAGCCATCTATGTGGAAAGCAAATATTCGCAAGAGGGTACATCAAGAAGGCAAAGAATACACTAATGCAAGCAATACAAAAGTTCCAGCCAAAAAAGTAGGATCACAGAAAAATTGTGCCCTCTCTTGTGAATTTAAATGTGCACAGAAGGTAACCCCTACTGAAAGGGAACAATGTTTCTTGGACTACTACAAATTGACACAAAACAGGAAACATGATTACATTGCAATGACAACAGAATGTGCGATGAAAGAAAGGCAAACATGCTGTGAATCACAAAGAAAACGTACATTCTCATTTCAATATTACCTGAATGTTGAGGGTGAGAGGATTAGAGTGTGCAAGTCATTTTACCTGGGCACACTGGCAATTAGTCAGAAGCCAGTTTACAACACACATTTTAACAAAAACCAAACGACTGGCATGCCAAAACCTGATTCTAGAGGGAAACATGCAAAACGTGATCGATCTCCAACTAAAAGAGCAGGTTCGGGATCACATCAGGTCTTTCCCTGTTGTTGAATCCCATTACTGCAGGGCTAGGACAGAGAGGCACTATCTGGAATCCACGCTCAGTGTGTCTTGAATGTATGATCTGTACAAACGTAAATGTCTTGAAGAGGGCAGTACACCTGTAAAGGAGTCTTTCTATAGATTCATTTTCAACTCTGAGTTCAACCTCAGTTTTCACATTCCTAAAAAAGAAAGGTGTGATCAGTGTGAATCTTATCAGACAGCTCTCGACCAGAATCTTCTTAGCCAAGTTGCTGAGAGCAAACAGAAGAAACACATTGCCGACAAAACTGCAATGCGCCAAGAGCGACAGGCAGACAGGGATGCTGAAAACACATTAGTAGTGTGTTTTGACCTTCAGAATGTTATAACTTGTCCACGTGCAGAGATCAGTTCATTTTTCTACAAACGAAAACTGAACTTGTACAATCTTACAGCTCATAGCTCTCTATCAAAGAAAGGCTACTGTGCAATACTGATACTATGTATATTTTTATTGCATTAAATGATTTTCATTGCAAGTAACAGCATCTCAAATGAGCTCCATTTTAAGTAACCAGTCTTGGGTTTGAAACACCTTGTTCATAAGCAAAACATTTCTGATCAGTTTTATCTGAATGAGTACTCGTGTCCTTCTGGCAGTTTTGCTATTATGTCATGTTGTATGACGTGTTTTACATTTAAATTGTTTAAAAGTGATTTGATAAACTATCAAAATCAAAACTATTATTAACTACTATCAAAACTTTAAACCTCAATATCTCAAAACTGACCTGAACACAGATAGAACCTTATTATTCTAGGGTAGCGAAATATATATATATGTTGAATAATACACAAACATTAACATAGGACAGTAGAACAATTATGTATATTTTTTTAAACTATCCTTTCCTTTATAATCTAATTAGGAAGGTACGTCCTTCCAGTGAGATCCAGAGCGCACTGTTGCTCTATTCCTGGAAAGATCTCACTCTATCTAACAAAGTCCTCGAGATGCACAGGTGACCGTCTCTCTCTCTCTGGGAACGTCGCACCACTGGTGCAACAAGTGAGTCTGTGACTCCTGTGGCTCACATGACGGAGGTTGCGGTGTTGGGCTCTAGTTTTCCGGCGCAGTGCAGGGTGGCGAACCCCGCGCAGAGCTAGTTTCGAGCAACGCAACCCGAGGCGCACTCAGTTTGGTAGTTTGGCAGACCGAGGTGCGCTGAGATGGGTGTGGCGGCGCAGCAGGGGGAGGTGTCGACAGATCCAGCTTGGCGCAGTGACATTTTCGTGCCAAAAGGCTTCGCTGAAGGTGCGCTAAAAGCTCGCCAGCTGAAACCAGCTCTACTGTCAGTGCAGGCAGAGCGCAGCTGGTGTAAGCCGAAGTTTGGCTGACTGGCGGACAGTGTGCACACGTAACCAAAACATCACAGGCAGGTTTCCAGAATGTCAGGCACATTAACAATGCCATAAATACCCCAAAAAACACTATTCAATGCAACTATCTGCAATCAACACATAAATATATCTCTATATCGACTGTCCCGTCACATCTGATGTCAGATCAAAGGGGACTGGCACCGTTTGGCACGTTTGGCATGCGTAATGGAAACCCAACTTGATTTGATTAACACAGCTGCAAATTAATGAGTTCACATCCCTCTCAGCCAACCACAAACAGCCACAGCATCAGATAGGGAGTATATATTCAGCATCTGTCATCTTAGAAAAGTCAAAAGAAAAGAAACAGAGTGAGACTGCAAGAGAGAAAGAGAGAGCGCGCATGCACGCACGAGAGAAACGCAACATTGATTTACAATTGTGGTGACGTCCTCCCAGGCTACCTTTGCATCATCAGCCCGTGGAGGTCTGCTCACAGTTCCGTATATTCGGACACTGCCAGCTTGGACCTCCTGGACCAAAACGTTTCCTCCTGGGAGAAGTTTGGCCGTCTGACGCTGCTGCTCTCTTCTGCCATGGCGAATTGAGTAAACTCTCATTATGCCTTCATGCGGCGCATATAAGGGCGAGGAGAGGGGCTCATTTGATTGGTGTGATGTGTGTAAAACCCACTCCATGCCTTCTCTCCTCCCTTTGTGTCATGATTCTCTTTCTGTTTCAGTTGTTTTTGCTGCAGTCTTGTTTTCACATCAGGCATGAGCAGGTCAAAAGCTGATCGGAGTCTCTGTGACATCATCAGTTCTGCAGGTGACAAGGTTGTTGTTGCATGCGGTGTGATTCGATAACTGAACAGAAATCTGGACAGTCTGGTTTGCAGTGTGTCACCTTTTACCTTCTTCATCCCCTCCTTGAAAGTCTGCACCGCCCTCTCTGCCAGACCGTTGGAAGGGTGGAAAGGTGCTGACCTTACATGATCAATGCCATTTTATTTCATAAATGCCTCAAATTCAGCACTTGTGAAACATGTTCCGTTATCTGATACCAACATCTTCAGCAGACCAAACACACTGAAACTCTGTCGCAGTTTCTCGATGGTGGCTTGTGATGTAGGTGATTTCACTGGGTAAATGTCCATCCATTTGGAGTGAGCATCCACAATGAGCAGAAACATCTCACCAAGGAAAGGCCCTGCATAGTGCACGTGGATCCCGCACCACAGCGACTCTGGCCATTCCCAGGGGTGAAATGGTGCAGTGGGTGGTGACTTGTGGTGTTTTTGACATTCTTCACATGACTGTGCTTCCCTTTCAATGTTCTCATCCATACCTGGCCACCATACATATGACCTTGCCAGGCCTTTCATCTTTGACATGCCCGTATGAGTCTGGTGCAGAAGCTTCAGTATTTTGTCTCTGCCTTTGGTGGAGATGACTACTCTGGCTCCCCAGAGCACACATCCATCCCTTACACTCAGTTCCATTTTTCTTTGTTGATATGGCTTGAAGCGACCATCTGTTTGTGCAGGGCAGCCTTTTAAGGTGTACTCATGGACTTGGGACAAGATGACATCCTTTGCTGTCCAGCGTTTGATTTGCGTGGTGTCAACTAGTGTGTCGTCCAGTACATCCATCATCAAGACTTGTTTGGTCATCTCCATTTCAGGTGCTGTTTCTGGCACAGGCAATCTGCTGAGCACATCCGCATTTGCATGGTGTTTGCCTGGCTTGAACACGACGTTGTACTTATAAGTGCTCAATGTCACAGCCCACCTTTGCACTCTCGGTGAGCCCATCTGAAGTATAGGCTTCTTCATGTTGAAAAGAGAAATCAGCGGCTTATGGTCTGTGTAAATAGTGAAAACTCAGCCGTACAAGTATTTGTGGAATTTCTTCATGCCAAACATTACAGCTAAGCCTTCCTTGTCAAGCTGAGAGTACCTCTTTTCAGCATGTGAGAGTGTGCATGACATGAACCCCAGCGGTTTTTCACTGCCATCGTCCGTTCTGTGTGACAGTACGGCTCCCACACCATACGGTGACGCATCGCATGAGAGAAGTAAGTCTCGGTCGGCAGAGTAGTGAATGTTAATTCACTACTCTGCCCATCAGCTGAGTTCAGCTGCATCTTGGATTTTTGAAACGCTTCCTCTTGTTTCTTTTGCCATGTCCAGTTTACATTCTGTCTCAAAAGTTCATGTAGTGAGGCCAACAGGGTTGCCAGGTTGGGGAGGAATTTGTTGTAATAGTTTAACAAACCCAAGTATGCTTTGAGTTCTGTGACGTTTGTGGGAGTAGGAGCATATATGATGGCTTTAACTTTCTTCTCCACAGGGTGGAGCTCCTGTGCATCCACGCTGTGCCCCAAGTACTCCACTTCTTTTTGCATGAAGGCGCACTTACTTCTTTTCAGCCTTCCAACCTGCTCAACACCTCAGTTAAGTTCTTCAGGTGGTCTGCCTCATCCTCCCCGCTCACCAAAATGTCATCTTAATACACAGCCACCAGAGGTATCCCTTTCAAAATGCCTTCCATCGTCCTCTGGAATATGGCTGGCACAGACGCCACTCCAAAAGGCAGCCTGTTGTACGTGAACAGACCTCGGTGAGTGTTCACTGTCACATACTTTTTGGATTCCTCATCCAGGAGTATTTGTTGGTAAGCGTAACTCATATCTAGTTTGGAGAACTGCTTTCCTCCAGAAAGCGCTGCGAACAGGTCCTCCACTCTGGGTATTGGATACTGTTCCAGGGAAGTCACTGTATTTACAGTAAGCTTGTAGTCTCTGCACAGTCTTACAGTCCCTATAGGCTTCAGGATTGGCACAACAGGCTCCGCCCATTCAGCGTATTTCACTGGTGAGATGATGTTTTTCTTTCAAGAGTCGGTCTATTTCCTCATCTACTTTTGCTTGCATGGCAAAAGGAACAGACCGTGGGCAGAGGAAGCGTGGGGTGGCACCCTGTTTTACATGAATGGTAGCTTTGGTGCCTTTCAGGGTGCCCAACTCCTCTTTGAACACGGCCTCATGCTTGTTTAACACTTGCTGTAGTGTGTATTCTGTTGTCTTGATCTTTAGCACTTTTACAGCTTTGTGTCTGTTTTTGATTTCTCTCCAGTCCAGATATATGTCCTCTAGCCAGCCTCGCCCTAGCGAACTGGGGCCGTCCCCTTTTGACCACGACAAGGGGCAGTTTCTTTCTCTGCTGCTGGTATCTGACTCTGACAAGTGTGGCATCAATCACCTTAACAGGATCACTTTTACTTTCATTCTCTGTCTTAAGTACTTTGTGAGAATGGTAGTGTGAACTCCGCTTTTTGTCTTTTTTTCATTTGCAAGTCCATGTTTTTTCGGGTTCAGTTTAGCTTTGCTTCTACAAGCTCTTGCTATATGTCCAACTTTACCACAAGCATGACATTTCTCTTGTTTGTACTTACAGTCTGCTGCGGTGTGCCTGGTCCCTTTGCACCGGTAGCACTCTCTGCTCTCCCCTTTAACGGTGCGAGCCTCCTGCTCTTCATTGTTTATGCTGAAACATTTTGCTGACGCACCAGTCTGCTGTGCATTTTTATTTGCTGTCTCATGTGATACAGCGATTGACAGGGCCTTTTCAAAAGTGAGGTCTGTTTCTGACAAGAGACGCCTCTGGATTCTGTCATCATTAATCCCACAAATAATTCTGTCTCTAAACATCTGTTGAAGGGTGTTGCCGTAGTTACAATCTTGTGCTAAACGGCGCAGCTCGGCCACATATTCCATGACTGTTTCGTTGGGCTTGCGGTTGCGAGAGTCAAATTTGTACCTCAGCACAATTTCACTGAGCTTTGGATCAGAGTGGTTTTTCATCAGGAGTACAAGCTCTTGGAAGAATTTATCTTTCGGCTTGTCCGGGCTGAGAAGGTTGCGCATCAGGTTGTAGGTCAATGCTCCTACGACACTTATCAGTATAGCTTTTTGCCTGTCTGCATTGTCAATTTCATTGGCCGGGAAAAACTGCTCGAGTGTTTCAGTATACTCATCCCTGGTCCGATTCTTGGGATCAAACACTGCTAGTGTGCCAACTGTAGCCATACCTCTCTTCTTAGCCTGGGGCTAACTGCAGTCACTCGTTAGCTAGCCAAACCTGTACCGGACTCCCTCGTGTTTTTCTTTTCAAGTCCTTCCGACGGCTGTCCTCCCCCAGACTAGTCCTCGTCGTCAAAAAGATGTTGCATCTTCATAAACAATCCATTGTCCACAAGTGCATTTTGTTTCAAAGGTCTTTACTGAACCATCTGGCAGCATAACACATGTATATCTCTCCGGCTTCGTGCCCTCTGCATTCTACTTCTTCTGCATGCTTAACATTGACCTTAGCAACTCTAACAGTCTCAGTTCGCCCTCTGCTGGACTCTTAGGTACTGCAACATAACACCCAAGGACTAATAATTCTCTCTGCAGGGAGTATCAACTGTAACCATTGTAAATATGTAGATATGTAAATAATAAGTGTAAATATACAAACAACAAATGATTATCTGCGATACCACATTCTCGCAAAATAACGTTCATTAAGTTTTCTCCAAAATAAACTAATGTCTAAACTAGGAGACCCGCCTTGCCTCAAACATGCCCACTTAACCTGGTCGGATAAAACTATTGAGCTTGGCGCATCGCCACACTTTTCTTTCCTTTTTACTTTCACTCTTCTACTTTACTTTTACTTTTTTTCTCTTCTTCCTTTTGCCGTCCTTCCCTCTAGTTATACTCTTTATGCCTTAACCCGTTATGCTCTTAAACTCTAAAACACAGTTCCTGCGTAACCCTCTTTTCTTACGCTCAAAATTGTTTTAAACTTTTAAGTTTTGCTCGACACGTCCAGGATTGTCTTGTCTGTCCTGAGTTTTCTTTCTTTTGTCTGTACCTTCAGTAACATTATACCTGAAGCGACAAAGTGAATCGGCTGGGAAGCCCAGGAGCTGCAAAGTGACAGTCCGGGGTCCTCTGAGAAACGTCAGCTTGAGCCAATGCTGCTAAAATCAGACAAAGATCTCCCCCACCTGATGCAACTGCTGTGTTGTGATAAGAGTTGATGTCGAATAGGAGACTTAGTTATTCTGATTTTAATTTAGGTTTCATTAGATAAATGGTTTTGTGCATCCCTGCATCCCCCAATTTATCGACAGTCACATAGTTCCCTACTATGGCCAAACTAAATAACTTACAAAATTGTTACCTCTTGTCTTTATCCATTTATACATACTGTTGCTTTTGTGTCATTTCATATCATCCTCATTTACTATTCATTTACTCAGTTGTTGAACATTTAGCTCTAAATAAATCTATCGCCAAGTCGTTGTTTGTGGATATTTCTTTTTGAGCAGGAACTAAGATCATTGTATAGAGAATTCATAACCCAGGTATTGAGATTGATTCATTATTGATAAGTGTACTGACAAATTAATAATTGGTTTCCGGAGTTTTTCATTTGATTAGTCACTTCCCTCCATCGAGTGTGGTGCCCCTAAATTTATTACGAGTGCAAACATTTTCTAAAGGTATTGCTCCTACATATCTCTCTTTATATATATATATATATATATATATATGTGTGTGTGTGTGTGTGTATATATATGTATATACATACATATATATATACATACAGTACAGGCCAAAAGTTTGGACACACCTTCTCATTCAATGCGTTTTCTTTATTTTCATGACTATTTACATTGTAGATTCTCACTGAAGGCATCAAAACTATGAATGAACACATGTGGAGTTATGTACTTAACAAAAAAAGGTGAAATAACTGAAAACATGTTTTATATTCTAGTTTCTTCAAAATAGCCACCCTTTGCTCTGATTACTGCTTTGCACACTCTTGGCATTCTCTCCATGAGCTTCAAGAGGTAGTCACCTGAAATGGTTTTCCAACAGTCTTGAAGGAGTTCCCAGAGGTGTTTAGCACTTGTTGGCCCCTTTGCCTTCACTCTGCGGTCCAGCTCACCCCAAACCATCTCCATTGGGTTCAGGTCTGGTGACTGTGGAGGCCAGGTCATCTGCCGCAGCACTCCATCACTCTCCTTCTTGGTCAAATAGCCCTTACACAGCCTGGAGGTGTGTTTGGGGTCATTGTCCTGTTGAAAAAGAAATGATCGTCCAACTAAATGCAAACCGGATGGGATGGCATGTCGCTGTAGGATGCTGTGGTAGCCATGCTGGTTCAGTGTGCCTTCAATTTTGAATAAATCCCCAACAGTGTCACCAGCAAAACACCCCCACACCATCACACCTCCTCCTCCATGCTTCACAGTGGGAACCAGGCATGTGGAATCCATCCATTCACCTTTTCTGCGTCTCACAAAGACACGGCGGTTGGAACCAAAGATCTCAAATTTGGACTCATCAGACCAAAGCACAGATTTCCACTGGTCTAATGTCCATTCCTTGTGTTTCTTGGCCCAAACAAATCTCTTCAACTTGTTGCCTCTCCTTAGCAGTGGTTTCCTAGCAGCTATTTGACCATGAAGGCCTGATTTGCGCAGTCTCCTCTTAACAGTTGTTCTAGAGATGGGTCTGCTGCTAGAACTCTATGTGGCATTCATCTGGTCTCTGATCTGAGCTGCTGTTAACTTGCGATTTCTGAGGCTGGTGACTCGGTTGAACTTATCCTCAGAAGCAGAGGTGACTCTTGGTCTTCCTTTCCTGGGTCGGTCCTCATGTGTGCCAGTTTCGTTGTAGCGCTTGATGGTTTTTGCGACTCCACTTGGGGACACATTTAAAGTTTTTGCAATTTTCCAGACTGACTGACCTTCATTTCTTGAAGTAATGATGGCCACTCGTTTTTCTTTAGTTAGCTGATTGGTTCTTGCCATAATATGAATTTTAACAGTTGTCCAATAGGGCTGTCGGCTGTGTATTAACCTGACTTCTGCACAACACAACTGATGGTCCCAACCCCATTGATAAAGCAAGAAATTCCACTAATTAACCCTGATAAGGCACACCTGTGAAGTGGAAACCATTTCAGATGACTACCTCTTGAAGCTCATTGAGAGAATGCCAAGAGTGTGCAAAGTAGTAATCAGAGCAAAGGGTGGCTATTTTGAAGAAACTAGAATATAAAACATGTTTTCAGTTATTTCACCTTTTTTTGTTAAGTACGTAACTCCACGTGTTCATTCATAGTTTTGATGCCTTCAGTGAGAATCTACAATGTAAATAGTCATGAAAATAAAGAAAACACATTGAATGAGAAGGTGTGTCCAAACTTTTGGCCTGTACTGTATATATAAAAATCACCCTCTCAGGGAGGTATCTGTGTCATCCTCAAGCTCTGGTCCTCTACCGGAGGTCTGCGAGTTTGAGGGTTCTGCGCAGTATCATAGCTGTTCCTAGGACTGCACACTTCTGGACTGAGGCATCGAATGTTATTCCAGGAATCTGCCGAAGCCACAGGTCACTGCCCCGAGTGCTCCTACTACCACGGGGACTATGTCAACTTTGACCTTCCACGTCTGCTCTAGTTGTTCTTTCAGCCCTTGATACTTCTCCACCTTTTCGTGTTCCTTCTTTCTGATGTTGCTGTTGGCTGGTATCACCACATCTACCACTGCTGCCCTCTTCTGGTGTTTGTCAACCACCACTTTGTCCGGTTGGTTAGCCAGCAGCTGCTTGTCAGTCTGGAAGGTGAAGTCCCACAGGATCTTAGCCCTGTTGTTCTCAACCACCTTCAGTGGTGTGTCCCATCAGGATTTAGGTACTTTGAGTCCATACTGGGTACAGATGTTCCTGTATCCTATCCCAGCCACTTGGTTGTGCCTCTCTAAGTACACTGATTCTGCCTGCATCTGACACCCTGCCACTATGTGCTGGACCATCTCAGGGGACCTTGGGTCTGATCTGCTATGGTCGACCCTGGCCTCTATGGCCCTTGTGCTTAGGGCCTGTTCGTGTGCTGCAATGATTAGTACCTCCCTGCAGTCTGTCACTCTAGCATTCTCCAGCCACTGGTAGGTCCTCTTGATATCAGCCACTTCCGCTATCTGACGGTGGTATGCACCATGTAGGGGCTTGTTCCGCCATGTTGTTTGCTCCTCCACTTCTTTGCCCTCATTAGGTTTCTGTTGTCCAAGGCATTCACTTAGCAGCTCATCCTTTGGGGCCATCTTCTTGATGTACTCCTGGATTTTGGATCTTTCATCCTCGATAGTGGCTCTGATGTTCACTGGTCCTAAGCCTCCCTCTAGAGGTCAGCCAAAAAGGCCCCCGAGGGCCCCAAGGGCCGGGCCAGCACGCGGCCCCCTGAGCCCACGGGTTGGCCTGGCCTTCGGGCAGGCCTCGGGCTCAAAAGTTACCAACAGCTCAGAGTACGGGCCGGGCCGGGCCTTTGACATCTTTTTTGGCTACGAGAGATCATGGTATGTGGCTCTCTCCTCAACTGTCAAGCAGCTCCTGCAGCTCTGTGTAGCCCGACTGGATTGACTGCAGCGTGAGGAAGACCGTGCTGATTCGGGTTTCTGCCATTGGTTTGAGACAGGTGAGGAGCTGACACGCCAGGTTGGATGCTTGCTTTACATATTTCACTACAGCCTTGGCTGCCAGCAGGGCTTCCTTTACTTCTGCGACTGAATCAGCAAGTTCATCTGTGTTGAGAGCTTGCTGAAGGACAGTGGCATTATGTCTTTTTTTCTGGGCTACTTTGTTTTGTGGGACAAATTGTTGACACTTTATTCTTGAAATAATTATTTTTCCAGTGGAATATAACCAATAGGCTAAGGTAAGCAGCTTTTTTTTTCCTTCACGGAGCTGTTCAGAAATTATTCTCCTCTGTAATTTCTTTTTCTCGTTGTGTAGACATCTGAGTGATTTTGAATATTAATTAGGACTCCAAATGATTCCCGAGCGTGGCACCGCTGCTGCTCACCGCTGCTGCTCACCGCTCCCTCAGAGGATGGCTCAAATGCGGTGAACAAATTTCACATGCTCAGGTGTGTGACTTTAGGGCCACGGGCCTGTGTCTTTTCGCCTCTACTCGGGCCAGGCCGGGCCAAGGGCTTAACACCACGGGCCTACTAAGGCCTCGGGCCAAGTTGTAGGCCCGAATCTGACCTTTACCTTCCTCTTTCCGCCTCAGGGTGCTGGACTTGGGGTGGAACCCTCCATGCATGGTGAGGGGCTTTATTGTCTTGATATCTGTGGCTTCTATCTCCTCCTTTGGCCAGCTTATGATCCCAGCTGGGTATCTGATGACTGGCAGTGCGTACATGTTGATGGTTCCAACCTTGTTCTGACCCTTCAGCTGACTCCTCAGGACTTGCCTTATTCTCTGGGGGTATTTGGTTGTGGTCGACTTCCTTTGAAGTGACAAAAATCGGTGCCTGGAATTGGGCCTGGCGGCTCCCGACCTTGCCCTCCTTGTTCCTTCTAAAATGTCTTCTGTTTTCAATTCAGTATCTTAGGTTCAGCTGGCAGGTATGTAGAAAATCACTGGAGATAGGCAGAATCTGGTGCAATCGAGTTTATTGTGTTCACAGGCAATAACACAGACAAACTCACGAGTCAGCCTCCGGAGGATGACTGAAAATCTGCTCTCAGCGCTCTGGCTTATATGCTGGTGGAGGTCGAAGAGATCTCACAATCATTTGAGTGTGTGTGTGACCTTTACATAAACTCTTAAGTGCATTAAACAGTACAATTAAGTGAGTGTGCTGTATGAGTGTCACTATAAGTTCACAACATCATGTGAGTATAGGTTAGTGCATTATATCATTACACAGCGCGTGACAGGTTATGTGTCAATAAGAGTTTACAACTAAGATGTCACTAAGAGTTCACACCATTACATTGCATATCACACATGAATGCAGGATTAGTTTTTGCAAAAGTCTACACACTAACATGATTATATAACTATTTGTATCTTATCCAGTTTATATGGTCTAATATCTAATGAGGGTTTTGACTTTTACACTACATTCCCCCCTTTGGGGCTCCATAGTCCCACACAACACCTTTAAATCACAGAAGAAAGGGTGAAAATATATATATCCCCCCCTTTGGGACTATATAGTCCCATAACATTAGCGTAAGAGTCTGTTAGCACCATACATAATTTCATTTTCCAGTGATTATATCAGTAGATCAGTAGTAGATATCACACATATATCACACATGAGTCACAGAGAATAAGAGCTAGCTTAGTACTGTCATCTTGTGGTATGAGGGTATAGAATGACATTTGTTATACAGTGGTTGTGACTACAGTTAGTACTATAATTTCACATATAGAGGTTACAGTTGGCAGGATTTATAGCTACCGTGGTTGTTAACATTGTCCCTTTACAGTCCCTCGAACACGTAGGCTGGCATCCGCAAGCGTCGGTAGTTTACCAGCTGACTCTTCAGTGCGTCGACCTCCTCTTGTGTGGCCTCGTAAGCATTAAGTTGCTGCTGTAAGGCATCCCTGGCCTGAGTCAGTTCGCAGACTTGGCCACGCAGCTCCCGCACCTGCTGCTCGAGTTGACGCAATTGTGCCCTGTGCATCCTCTTATTGTCTCCCTTCCTGATTGCGTAGGTGCCGTGACGGACTCTGCGAAGCCTTTTTCGCAGGTTGAGGGGAAGACTGCGCACCAACCGACGAAAAACCAACGCAGGAACAAGATGAAGCTGGTCACGCAGCTGGGCTGTCAGTCTCAGATGTTGGGCTGTTACTGGTGCTCCATCAGGCAGACATCGGGGGCTGATCTCTACTGCATCTGGATCCACATTGTACTCCTTCTCTAGGAGAGTGCGGGTTGCCGGTGTTAGCCCCCGTGCACGCTCAGGTGACCCGTATTTCGAGGTGGTGGGCTAGCCCGACATGGCTTAACAGGTGGGGTTGGTTGGTGAATAGCTATATGAATAATCAGCACTGTCCTGTCCCGTCCCCCCACCCCCCCACCCCCCACTGGGGGGGGTGGGGGGGGGGGGGGGGGCCAGTCTGCTCCTTGCCCAGGACCCATCTGGGTTTGACCTCCCTGGCTGGAGGTACTGGCAGTTGGGTTAAGTGAGTCTGGGCAGGTTCCTGCACAGCTGGGGCCTGCAACTGGTTCTGGGTTTGGGCAGGACAGTAGATAGCGGATCAGACTGGTCGATGGAGGGTGGTTCAGTGTCTGGATCGCTGGCTAAACCTAAGTGTTGGTGAGTAATAGTATTGGTCTGGTGACAGCAAAGCTATCAGGGTTTTCTTATGCAATTTCGTCATACACCTCTTCCGCTGACTTAGATCTCTGACCACATTGAGCAGTTCCCAATGTCCTGTTTTGTAGCATTATCTCATACTGATTTCTACATTTTCCACCTGAGCCCTGCCCTTGTTTTTTGGTAAGCTGTCTTTGGGAACCAGTCATGTCTTCATAAGATTCAGCGCTGGTGGGCCGTGGCCCTTGGTCTATTACAACAAATTGTCCTGCAACACTTGTCATTGTCCGCTTGATTACTAGCCGCACCAGGGGAAGAACACAGCAGGCTATCGTGAGAAGGGCCAACACAGCAATTCCCAATAACATTCCCATCATTTTTAATATTTTTTCAGGGGACAATGCTGATAACCAGTCCCACATTGAGGGGATCCTGGTGTTCCAGTTTGAGTGTTGTACATGCTGATCTCATCAGGTGCGCATGCCTTCCAAAGCTTTGGTCAAATTGCCACCTTCCCCCGTGTGCATTGGAATGACAGTACAACAGTGTTCCCCTATTATATCGCAAATGCTTTGATCATGGGCTAGCAGGGTCTCAATGACAAGTCTGTTCTGTACCGTCATTAGGGATGTGGCATGTAGCTGCTCATTTACTCCTTCAAGGGCCCTTATAGTCCAATTCACAAATCTTTGCTGGTTATACCACAAATAATTTACCCAACGGCTATTACGGGCTATATATTGGGGATTTGTTAGAGTTCCCCACATTGGCCAGGACCCCAAAACTCTGCCCGACTCTATCCATTCATCTGCTATAGCCTGTTGGTCTCTGGGGACTCCTTGTGGTACCTGGTCCCATGTAATGTATACACTAGCATCCTCCTCCCAGGAATGTTCCTGAGTTTCAGATAACCTGCGGCATCTCGCTGGGGTGCTGTTAGTTAAGCTGAGTATCGTAATTGGCCCTGCTAACATTACTGGGGCACAGAGTCCCGTCCAATTGGCTGACAGTACTGCTTTCACCTGAAGATCACCTTCACACAACCAAAATATGTCTGCCAGTGGAGCGGTACCGTTGGTCAAATTTAATACCCAAATCCAGGTGGTATCATTATAATTTTGGCCTAGCACTATAGAATCATTACCTCCATTGACCACCTGGTGGCATTGGATTTTGGCTTCTTGAGTTGCATTGCATACCTTCTGCATCTCTGTGAGCTGCAGTGTACCTGCTGAAGAGGACACATTTCCTGTGATCTTTTCATACCTACATTGGATCAGCCTCTCCGCTTCCTGGGAAGTGTTAGTATGGGTGGTATTGCTTAGCCAATGTTCTATCTTGTTTCCTCGTGCTACACAAAATGGGAATATGAGGTCTGGGTTCAGATGCACTACCGGAGGTACCTGAAATTCTGGTTGGAACTGATCAGTGGCGTTTTTAAGATTTTCTGGACAGATTGCCGTTGTGTTGGTCCATCTCTCTCTACCCGCTGCCATCCACATGACACATGCAGCAAAACACTTATCCTGCTTCCAGCAATTGTCTATGTCAGGGAGAGGTCTCACCCTAGGTAGGCCCCTCCTTCTGTGGCATGCTACACACGTAATATTGGTTACTTGTTTAGCAGAGTATTCCAGCCATTGATAGAAGGCATTGGACTTCCAAGTGGAGGTTCCTACAAATTCTACCCGTTGCACTGGCACATCTCTTGGCTTCCTTGAGGATCTGGGGTTTAATTGAAGCCATTGCCGTGCCACTTTTAGGGATATAGTGATCCCTACTTCCATATTAGTACACCCTCTCATATTACACCAAACTCTTGTTGTCACCATTCCTTCCACGCTACAGCGTGATCCTGTGGATTGTCCATGCAGTCTAATGTCTCCTGGGCCCTCCACTAATACATCATCGTAAGCATGTGACTTATAATAGGTTAGTTGTATTGCTTCCCTGTAAGGTAGCTTTCCCTGTTCCGCAGCCAAAACCCCTAGCGCCAGCAAGCACTCGCCTTTCTCTTTCTGGTCTCCTTTACCCTGTGCTGCTCCCTCACTCTGGTGTACTCTTGTTGCGATGAGCAGTAGGGTTAGTATTATTACAACTATTGTTCCTACTTTAGCTCCCCGTTGCATGCTGACTAAACCCTTAGGTCTGCCGGGGGGCTGGTCTCTCTCCGGGGTCTGAGTCTCTTGTGTCTGTGTCTCTTGAGTTTGAGTCTGAGTCTGAGCTTGAGCTTGAGCCAGAGTTTGAGTCTGACCTCTCTGGGTCTCTAGCTTCGCCTGTTTCTGAGCTAAGGCTTTCCTCTCTTTCTTCTCCTTCTGTCTCTGCTCCCACTCCCTCCGATCCTTCTGCTGCCACCTCTCTCTCTGCACTTGTCCCCTCATGATTTGTCCTATCACTAGCAGGTGATGACTCATGAGACTGAGGTTGGCTGTCAGTCCCGGGGGATAAGGAGCCTCCCTCTGAGGAGCTCCCTGCTCCTGTCGATACCCTCTCTGGTAAGGACCCACTGCTCTCACTCTGGGCTGAACCGCTGCTGTCACTCTGGGCTCTCTGTGCTCTGCGTCTCTGTGCCACGCGTGCAGACCTTCTTGTCTCCTGTTCCTGTGGGGAGGCATCGCCATCCCCTTCTGGTTGATCCCTTATTGCCCTTGGGGCGGCTTCGCCCGTCCTTGTGGCTCTGGAGTTACTGCCCTCTGTCTGGCTCCAGGTCGGGGAACAGGTGGTCTCTCTGGGGTGTTAGCTCTGCAGCAGTGGTTAAGATGGAACCAAACGTCCTTACCTTCGACTTTCAAGGCAGTTGGCGTAGCTAGTATGACCTTGTAAGGACTTTCCCTTCGCGGTTGGTCCCACTTCCTCTTGAACACCTTTACGTACACCTGTTCCCCAGGCCGTATTCTCTGGAGGTCTGCAGGGATGTCGACCCCTCTGTCCTCTGTGGCTCCTTTCACCTGCTGGAACACAGCCCTGTGGATACGAGTTAGACTTCGTAAGTATTCAAACATTTCACCTTGCAACTGTTCCAGGGACGGTCCCTCATGGGGACCTCCTAAGTATGGTAGCGGCATGGGCCGGCCCGTAAGCATTTCATGCGGTATTAGATGCGTGACTCGGCTGGCTTGTGAGCGCATTGACATTAGTGCAAGTGGTAAAGCATCCACCCAGTTAAGCTTGTTTCTGCTATCTGCCACTATCTTGGCTATTTTGGTTTTCAAGATGCCATTTGATGATATGGTATCTGGCATTCCAAATCTCGGGAAGACTTCCTGGCACAAAAATTTTGCGACTGTTTTGTGATCTGATTTTGCAGTGACTTTCGCCTCCACCCATCTACTGTATCTGCATATGACCACTAAGACATATCTCAGTCCCCTTACTCTTGACTGCGGACCCATGTCTATGTAGTCCATCATGAGGTGTCTGAATGGTCCATCTGGGGGTGGTATGTGTGCCAATGGGGCCGAAAAAACTTTCTTAATGTTGTATTCTGCGCAGATGTCGCATTCATTTAATACTCTATCCACCGTGGCTGCCATGAATGGCGACCACCATACTGTTTGCAGTTTCCTTAGGATCTCCCCCCTTGCGCAATGGTCACTACCATGCGCCCAAATTATTGCATGTCTTAGCAGTAAGGTTGGTAGTACAAAGCGGCCATGGGCGTCTAGCCAAACTCCATACAATGGACCCCGTATTGGGCCCGCTTGCATATTCTTAATAGCTCCCCGTTTTACCCATAAGCGTTTCATCTACTCCCTCATCTACTCTGTCTTGCGTGGCTATAAGGGAGGGCAAGGATGTGAGGGGTTCACAATCTTGTATGGTTAATATGGGTGCCATTACTGCCCCTATCACTACTTGTTTGGCTGCTTCATCTGCAAGATTATTGCCTGTAGCTATCAGTGTGTTGGTCTTTTGGTGGGCTGGACATTTAATGACAGCTAGAGCCGTGGGAAGTAACATGGCTTCTAACAGCTCGAGGATGGCAGCTCCATGAGTTACAGGGGTGCCATCAGCTCTGCAGAATCCTCTTTGTTTCCAAATGTTAGCGTGAACATGGCACACGCCATAGGCATATGCTGAGTCCGTGTAAACATTTAGTGATTTTCCTTCAGCTAATTTACATGCTTCTGTCAATGCCTTTATCTCTGCGAGTTGAGCTGAGCAGGGCTGAACAAGCTTACGTGCCTGTAATGTGTCAAAGGTGTGGTCATCATTTTTTAGCTGAACAATCCCGTAGCCTGCATGGCTACCAGTGGCGTCACGAAAACATGAGCCATCCACGAACAATGTGAGGTCAGCAGGAATTGGCTGATTATGCAAATCTTCTCTGGCCCGCATAAACTTCTCTGTGTTATGAGTGCAGTCGTGTGGAGTACCTTCTGTTGGTAGAATCAGTTTAGTGGCGGGGTTGATGATGGTGCAGCGCTGAATATTGAGTTCAGGGGCTGATAGGATTACCTCATAGCCCGTGCGTCTGGCTTGTGTTAAGACAAATCGTGGACTGGTCAGTAGTGCATGAATTTGGTGGGAAGTATATAGCGTCACAGGATGTCCCATGGTCAGCGATGAAGCTTTCTGAAAGTCAAAAACAGCGGCTGCCAGTCCCTGATAGCAGGGTGGCAGGCCAGCCTCGATGTTATCCAGTTTAGTACTATAATACGCCAATGGCTGTTTACCTGTGGGCGTGTCTTGCATCAGGACGGCACAGGCAAAACCTGATTTTTCTGCAACATAGAGATGAAAAGGTTTAGCATAATTTGGCGTCCCTAAAGCAGGAGCGGACTGCATGTCCATTTTCAGGGCTTGGAACGCACCTTCCGCTTCCTCTGTCCATGTTAACTGTGCTGTGTTATTTGTTTGTCCTGCTGCTCTTATCAGAGCCCTGAGGGGAGCAGTTTTTATAGCATAGTCACAGATCCAAGGCCTGCTGTAGCCTCTCATGCCCAGAAAAGATAGCATTTGGCCCAACGTTTGTGGTTTAGGGGCCTTAATCACTGCCTCTGGCTGGGACGGCACAATACACCTTTTGTCCCCACAGAGTCTTCTCCCCAAGTACTCTACTGACTGTTGGCAGAACTGTAGTTTAGTTCTACTGACTTTGTGTCCGCCTTCTGCTAAGGCCGTGAGCACTGCAATAGAGTCTTTTTCACATTGTTCTTTTGTAGGACTACAAATGAGCAGATCATCTTCATATTGCAATACTGTGCTTTGCACGTTCAAACTGGCAAGGTCTTGTGTCAACACGCGATTAAAGATGGATGGGGAATCCAAATACCCTTGAGCCAACCTGATATAGGTGTATTGTTGATTCTCATACGTAAAGGCGAACAAATATTGAGAATCTGGATGTAGTGGTACGCTAAAAAAGGCTGAACACAAATCAATGACTGTGTACCACTGGGTGTCTGGCGGGATGTTGGAAAGCAATGTGTGTGGGTCTGGCACAAGTGGTACTTCACCATCTACTACCGCGTTAACAGCTCGCAGGTCGTGGACTAAACGGTAGTCTGGTGAATTTGGTTTCTTGATGGGAAAAATGGGTGTGTTACAGGGGCTTCTAGTTTTTACCAAAACTCCTGCTTCAACCAAGCCTTGGATTGTTGGTCTGATACCGTCAATGGCATGCTGTTTAAGAGGGTACTGTTGCTGATATGGTAAGTTAACGTGTGGTTTTAGCTTAATGTGAACTGGTTGTGCTGATTTTATCAGACCTACATCAGTCTTGTGTGCTGTCCATAACTGGGATGGAACTTGGCTTAGCATCTCCTCATGTTCTGCGGTGACTGCCATTTGTGTGGGTGTGCCTCCATCTACTACCACTTTGTCTGCTAAAACCTCATTGCCTACTTTGACTGAGATCCTGATGAACTGTTTATCTTTAGATATGTGAATGTACCTGTTGTTTGTGAGCACCCACTCTTGCACCTGACCATAGGACCGAGATGATGAGACTCATAATCTTTGGCCACCAAAAGCGTGATGTGCGGCGTAGACTTTGGTACTTGAAACCATCCAGATAATTCTTCCGGTAGGCGGACAGCCGCTGCCACGCCCTCCGGCCCCAAAAATATGTCTTCACTGGTGATGAGATATGGTTTTTTATTGATCCCTGCATCCCAACATTCCTGGTAATCTACATGAGTCTGATCTCTGTCATACATGAGCGTGCAGTGCAGTGGCAGGGTGGGGGTGTATGCGATGTCATAGTGCATGCGAATCCACCTCTCCCACTCAGTCCATTTCTGTTTAAGATGTGAGTCTTCTGGTGTCAGCTGAAGCCAGTAGGCCAGGGCTTGTTGTTTGTCTGCAGTTCCCTGGGGTAGTTGTGACATCATGCTTTGTGGGGGTTCATCCAGGAAGTCCAGGTACAGTCCATCTTGGGTACACATGATTTTTGCTTTCAGTGGGCATAGAATGTCTCTTCCTAACAAGTTTACTGGGGTATGGACTGAGTATAGCAAAGGTGCACATATGACTTTGCCTGCGATGAGCATTGGAACGGGCTCCGTTAGCGGTATGATCTGTGATTTCCCAGAGAAGCCTATGGTCTATATGGATGACTTAGAGAGGGGGAACCCGGAGCCTTCTTTTCCAATGCATGAGTATGTGGCTCCTGTGTCAACCATAAAAGGATATTCACGGTCATGGATGACAACAGGTACGATGGGTTCCTCATGTGACTGTAGCGATATGGCTGGTAACATTAGTTCCCCCTCAGGCTCCCCTGGGCACCCTTACCAGGGTTGTGGCTGTTCCATGTTGGGCCAGTTTTGTGCTGGACCTTCCCATGGGTTGCTAGGACATTGGGCCCGTATATGGCCTGGTTGACCACATGCCCAGCATTGATTGTCAGGTGGAGCTGGGTTAGGTCCTGGGTAGTCTGCTCCTACGTGTGGAGGGCCTGGTTGCTGGTTGGGTGCGTCCTGGAAGACATGGTGGTTTCCTGGTACGTAGTTTCTGCCCCCTTTCCATCCTCCCCTGAAGGTTGTAGCATTTCCTCCCGGTCCCCCACGGCCCCGCCCTCTGGGGGTTCGCTGATTGCCACCACCTCTTGGTATTTGCTGGTAATAATAATGGTGATGTGTGGCGCTGGTAGAGGTTTCTTTTCCCGCTGTGTTGGGGTCAGTGGGGGGCGGCTGCAGAGGTGCTTGGGGCTGGATGGTTGAAGGAGCTGTTTGAGTCGCTGTCACCACGGGAGCTTGAATTTTAGATTTCTCTTTTTCCTTCTTGACCAGCTTGCTCAGTTCTCCCAGCTGCAGCTGGGTCAATTTGTTGACTAGTTGTTTGTCTTCTTTATCCTTTTTCTTTCTGTCTTTTCTATAGAGCTCAACATGGTGGACGATGTGTTCTGAGAACAGTGGCCAGTCCATTTTCATTAGTCCCACCACATCTTCCAAACGTTGCTGTACACTCTCTGGCATGGCCTTCTTAACCATCATTTTGAATAGGCTTTGAGTGGTTTTATTGGCATTCCATGCTTCTCCTGTTTCTTCTTTCCATTTCTTCTGGAAAGTGTGTAAGAACTTAGAGGGACATTCATTTTCTCCCAAAGTCTCTCCCTCCAACTTGGATGGGTCTCTCTTTGCCGGGTAGTGTTTTCTCAGTTGGTGCCACACCTTGGAGCAGTACTGCCCAAAGTCCACATCGTCGCTGTAATTGTTTCCAATGGCTGCCCCCACATTGGCTTCTGTGAATATTTCCTGGGTGATTTGCTTTCCAGCCACATAGGTGAGCAGAGCTTTGACATCTCCCAATGCTAGCTGTATTCCAGCTGTTGTCTCTTCTAGAGCCATTATCCATTTATCTGCGCCATCGGTGAGTGCTGGTAGGCGCTCAGCCAGGCCTATCATGTCCATGAAAGGCCAGGGCTCGTACTGCTTTAGTCCATTAGGTTGTGTTATAAGGGGACACATGGTGGTTCTGTGACCTTCGTCATCATACAGATATAGGAGATCCTCAGTTTCTCCGAGGACTTTTCCTCCTCTCAATCTCATGCCTCCTTGACTCTGAGCTCTGTTGTCTGTTGTTGGTCGTCTGTTGGTGTCCTGTACCTCTTTGGCCTGTGCTTTTTTCGATTTCATTGTGCCTTGGAGAGTCAAGGTGATGTGTTCTGTGGTTGAGCTGGGTTGAGGCTCCTCTGGCTCCTGCTGAAGACCCTCTTCCTTTAACTGCTGTTCTTGTATTGTCTCCAATAGTTGACTCATTTGCTGCAGTCTGCCTTCAGTTCTCCGGCTGATCCCTTCCAGCTCTCTGAGCAGCTCCTGTCCTCGGGCGTCGATCAGTGACGCACCTTTGGGAGTGTGCTCTTGGAGACTGTGATCACTTTCATTTTGTGGCTCTCTTTCCGTCGGTGGGTCTGGATATGGTGGTGGGCTAATGGTAGCTGGCCTCTGGTGTTCTTCTCCCTCGCGTATCTGGCGGTTCTTTGCCTCCCATTCCAACATCTCTTGCCAGTGCTCATAACCAAAGGTAGTCGTGGGCCTGGGTTTCAATTCCTCACTCTTTCCTTTCTTCTTACGCAATCCTACTGTGGGGGAGCCAGACCTTTCCCTGGGGAGGCTCGAACAGCTTTTATGGTGAGTTTTGCTTCTGTTTTTCACCTGCTTCTGTCTACCTCTGTCTTTGCGTCCCGCAGTTGGTGCTTGCCCTTCAGCGGAGCGAGAGCCCTCATCACTGGCGCTGTCGGTCATATCTCTCGCTGTAGTGCCGGTGCAGTCACTGCTCCTTCTAGTCCGATGTTTGTATATCATTGGAGATTGTCCAGTTTCACTCTCAGTGAACTCTCCATCTTCCTTGCCACTCATTGACCCATCGGTGCTCTCTGTTTCTGAGGATGGTTCTGTTTCCAGTTTTAACTTCTTCCTCGGCCCCTGTAGCCCCCTCCTATTGAGTCTCTGCTCATTATTTTTTGTCAGAGTCACTGTGAATCTCCCTTCTACTTGGCCCTCCATTTCTGTAACTTTTGAGCCTCTTAGTGGATACTGTCCCATTGCTGGCTGTGTTGGCTCCTGTAGGTATGGGGGTGGTGGCGGTGTGGGTGGGGGTGGTGCTGTGGGCATTACTTCCTGTGTCTGGTGTTCTTTGTCTCTTTCCTCTAGCTGCACCATTATCCTTGTTCCAGTTTGTCTGAACCATCCTAGCACTTCTCTTTCTTTGGCTCTCTTGTTTTTTAGTTTGTAGCTTGCCTTGGTGTCTCGAGCTTCAATGTGTCTTAATTCTGACTCTACTTCATCGCAGCATGCCAAATTGAAGGTACCATCCATAGGCCAGCGATTCTTCCCGGATGTTCTTTTGTGCCATTTGGCCACACAGCGCTGGATGCGCTTCGCTCGACTTGGGTGTTGTTTTATTACCATTTCTATCGGGGTCAAGACCTCTTCTTTCATTTTTCCCTGTTTGGCTCCCATGTAGCCTTGTTTTACTGTACTAGCTCTTGGGATTTCTGGTTGTTCGTCTGTTTCTGTTGTGCGTATTAACACCACTATTTTCCCTACTGTTATGGCAGTTTTGTATTT
Source organism: Epinephelus fuscoguttatus (assembly GCF_011397635.1). NCBI lineage: Eukaryota > Metazoa > Chordata > Actinopteri > Perciformes > Serranidae > Epinephelus > Epinephelus fuscoguttatus. Next base: position 44,084,062 of record NC_064760.1, read on the forward strand.
CTTTTCTCTATAAGGGTTGTACTCTAAATCACAGGACCCGTCCTCTTGGGTCTTCCGTTTACCTAAACACCCAAATTTACCTGTTTCCCACTCAACTTTTCTGGGCACAATGACAATTTGCAGCCGCTGGTTGTATATCTGCCCTCCGGCTGGACTTTGTATGCGTATTTGGTGCAGAGGAAGTGTGGCTACTGGTGCGTTCTGATAATTGTCATACAGACTCTGTAATAGCAGGTTTAATGAATAAGGAACCCACAGCCTTCGCAAAATCTCTTCCCACAGGGCCCCTGGATACTCTTCCTTTACTCTCTTTAGATTAACAAATTTAGTGATTTGCCAGAGTTTTTGTTTGATCTCTTGTTCGTCTTGCCAATGCTCAGCCCCTTCGCTATCTATGTAGCTTCGTTCTAACCAAAAATGTGTGCACACTCCGCTATATTCTACAGGGCCCTCTGTTAGACAGTGTTCTTCTCCCCAGATTTCGTCCTCAATGATTTCCCCTTCTTCCATCTATTTTTAGGTGCAGCTGTGAATTGTGTTTGCCCTCACCTCTTAGCCGCTAGTAGTGACTTTATGTGTTTGCCCTATTGATTTCCCTTTTTAACACAATGTTGCAACCGTGCAGCCTGTTTAGTTGGTTTATTTGACAACTTTAATTAGATCTCTATTGTCTACTTGCCTCCATCCTTTTTAATTCTATTTTGCCCATTACCGCATGATTTGCCAATTTTCTTCATGCATAGTCTTATTCAACACTTTCCTACATCTATAATTTTACAATTTCCTCTATAGATTGCTATATTTACAGCACTATATAACTGACATGCACAACAACTTCAAGGATTATGTTTAAATTATTTTTATAGATTACCTTTAGATATATTACAATATTTACACTTAGATCGATCAGTTAACTTTCTTTTTTTTTTGTCTTTCCTTTTTCCTTTTCTTTAGCTTCCTGCCCGTTCAGACCTGTTTTCTGGGGTGACTCTGTTGCTCTCTTGGCTAAGAGGTCTTCCCCCTAAACAGCGGTATCCACAGGAGCTTTTTAACTTCACTTTTAGCTTTCTGCCCGTTCAGTCCCATTCTGTCTACGGTGACTCCCCCTCCTTCTTGGCTGGGAGGTCACTTTCCTCAAAACAGCGGTATCTACAGAAGCTTTTTAGGCCTTTTATTCTTACAGCAAACCGCCTATGCAGTCCTGATGTCTCCCCTAGACACACCCTCCTTTTATAGGCTTAAAGGTGTACTAGGCAAGCCATCAGCGGTATCCGCGGATTTGCTTAGCATTCCGTCCGCGCAGACCTGCTGGCTGGCTTCAACACCCCCGCCCCTACAGGCTAAAGGGAGTGCTGGCGAGTTTTGGCAGCGGTAACTACATATATGCTTTTGAGTATCTCTGACTCTTTTCTTCTCTTATTGTGCACTTTGTTTCTTTAAATACTTTAAATACTCTTACTGCCTTATTGCCACCACACACACACACACATTCACTCTTTCCACTCCACGATCACACCTTATTGCAGCAGAGTTACCCGTCTCCAGTGATGTTAGTTGCTTTTTCGGTGATATTTCTCCAATCAGTACATTATATAACTAGGTTCTTTAGGAGAGGAATTTGTCAAATACCTTTGATCTGGGCGGCTCCCAGCACTGCACCCCAGACACACCCGGTTTTAAACAGAAAAAGGCTCTGCTTACCTTATTTGGTGGCGCCACCTGTGTGTCTGACGTACAGCCCAGTGCTCCCGATCTCTGGCTTCGACCTTCCTTGCCTCCTGGCTGGCAATTCGCTACTTGAAGTGACAAAAATCGGTGCCTGGAATTGGGCCTGATGGCTCCCGACCCTGCCCTCCTTGATCCTTCTAAAATGTCTTCTGTTTTCAATTCAGTATCTTAGGTTCAGCTGGCAGGTACGTAGAAAATCACTGGAGATAGGCAGAATCTGGTGCAATCGGGTTTATTGTGTTCACAGGCAATAACACAGACAAACTCACGAGTCAGCCTCTGGAGGATGACTGAAAATCTGCTCTCAGCGCTCTGGCTTATATGCTGGTGGAGGTCGAAGAGATCTCCACCCATTTCTGTAGTCCTTCCCATTTCGATACGTTTTTACTGGTGGCAGACTTCTGCCATTATTCCGGCTCAAGCTGGAATCTGCCACCAGTATTTCCGGAATAGCTCTCACTCTATTTTTTAAAAATCATGTGATCTGTGGGGACTCACATGCTACAGTCCCACGTGCTCTTATTTTTAGAAAAACATGTGATCCCTGGTGACTCACATGCTACAGTTCCTCGTGACACAATCATTTGAGTGTGTGTGTGACCTTTACATAAGTGCATTAAACAGTACAATTAAGTGAGTGTGCTGTATGAGTGTCACTATAAGTTCACAACATCATGTGAGTATAGGTTAGTGCATTATATCATTACACAGCGCGTGACAGGTTATGTGTCAATAAGAGTTTACAACTAAGATGTCACTAAGAGTTCACACCATTACATTGCATATCACACATGAATGCAGGATTAGTTTTTGCAAAAGTCTACACATTAACGTGATTATATAACTATTTGTATCTTATCCAGTTTATATGGTCTAATATCTAATGAGGGTTTTGACTTTTACACTACACCTTGCAGCCTCCTCATGATTTCCATTAGCCTGTGGGATCCCAAGGTACTTAGCTGTCCTGGATATCTCCTATGTTGCCCTCTGGTAGGTCGACTCCCTCAGCTCTGATCATCTTGCCTCTCTTTGATACCATCCTGCCATGCTTGTCTAATCCAAATGATATCCCTATGTCCTTGCTGTGGATCCTGGTGGTGTGGATCAGTGAGTCAATTTCTTGCTCATTCTTGGTGTACAGCTTGATGTCATCCATGTAGAGCAGGTGGCTAATTGCTACTCCACTTCGGAATTGGTATCCATACACAGTCTTCTTGATGATCTGACTGAGGGGATTCAGGCCTATGCAGAACAGCAGTGGTGAAAGTGCATCCCCTTGGTACATGCCACATTTAATGTTGACTTGGGCAATCGACTTGGAGTTGGCCTCTAGGGTTGTTTTCCACATTCCCATGGAGTTCTTTATGAAGGCTGTTAGTGTCCTGTTGATCTTGTTTAGTTCCAGACATTCTACTGTCCATGTGTGCGGCATTGAGTCATAGGCTTTCTTCCAGGCGATGCACAGGTTGGTCTTCCTGCTCTTGCAGTCTCGAGCAATTGCTCTGTTGACCAGTAGCTGGTGCTTGGATCCTCTGGTGTTACTGCCAATTCCTTTCTGTGCCTCGCTCATGTATTGACCCACATGCCTAGTTATCTTAGCCTCTATTATGCCTGACAGGAGCTTCCATGTTGTGGAGAGACAGGTAATCGGTCTGTTGTTGGATGAGGTGGTTCCCTTCTGGGGGTCTTTCATGATCAGGACTGTCCCGCCCTGTGTCAGCCATCCTGGGTGGGTCCCATCCCTTAGCAGCTAGTTCATCTGTGCTGCTAGGCGTTCATGGAGTGCAGTTAGCTTCTTCAGCCAGTATGTATGGGCTTCCTTTACTTCTGGGACTGATCATATCAGGGCCCGGTGCTGTCCAGCTCTTCATCTTTGACACTCTTTCCTGGATGTCTGCCATTGAGATGGTTACTGGTTCTTGTTCAAGGAGATTGCTGTGGCCAGCTCTTAGGTCCACTAACTGGGCATTGGTGTTGTGTGATGCTTCCAGTATGCTTCCATCTCAGCTCTTGGTAGGTCTGACTTGCTGTTATTTCCCTGCCCCTGAGAAAACACCTTGGCTGGTTCAGTGGAGAACATTCTGTCTATTCTCCTGGCTTCTGCTTCTTTGGTGTATCTCTTCAGCAAGGTGGCTGGAGCTGTCAGTCTTTGTTTAGCAGTTAGGAGTGCCTCATGAATGGAGTACTTGTTGTTTTTCCCTGATATCCGTTTACTCACCACTGTAAAGCTCTGCTAGTTGGCTAACTTCTCTCCATGTTGCCTTTATCTTGGCCTCCAACCGTCTCTTCTATGGGGGTAACTGGTTCTTAGATTAGCTTCTCTTAACTCAACTTCAGATTCATCAGAGACTCCAGGTTTCCAATTTACTCACGATCTTCCTTCTCAGGTCAGCTGCTCTTTCATTGAGGCTGTTTGTATCTACTGGGGCTCGGAACCTAATCTCGCATTGTGGGGGGGATGATGACATCAAAAGTATGATTAAAAAATATGATGACATCCCCATACTGACCTGGCGTCCAGGCTCCCCCTTGCTGTAGCATTGTTGTAGTAATTCATTGATCTCTAGTTGTGGTTGTAGTTGGCGGTTACGGATGTAGGCACATTGTGCTACTAGATCAGGCCTATTCAACTGGTGGCCCACGGGCCGAATACGGCCCTTTTGATTTTTTTTATGGCCCGCCAGGCCGCCAGTAAATAATAGTGTGGAAAATTATTCAACAACGGTTCTGATCTAACTCGTAAATATCTACATTCTGTGGTAAATCTCGTGATATACGGGTGAATGGTATGTAGCCAATCACGCATCCAGTCGCAGCCAATCGCACCAATCACATCGCTGCTCTGCAGTTGCCTGGCGAGAGCGGTCAGCGGAGGTCAGCACTAACATGGCGCTCTCAAAACCGAAGAAGCGGAAAATTGACTCAGAAAACCGCCAGTTCCAGAGTGAATGGACAGAGAAATATTTCTTTTTTTTGCCAGCCACGACGAGTACGAAGCCGGTATGCTTACTGTGCAATGAATCCATATCTGTTATGAAGGAATACAACCTGAAGCAGCACTACAACACAATACACGGCTCCTTTTCAGCGCGATTTCCAGAGGGCTCGGATGAAAGGCGAAGTAAAGTACAACGTCTGCTAGCTTCATTTCAACAATGTCAGGTTGCCCTTGGACGCTTTTGCACGGAGCAAGAGAGGGCTATGATCGCATCCCTTCGAGTAGCCTGGACACTAACACGGCAGAAGAAGCCTTTTACAGAGGCGGAGACGGTCATCGATGAAGTCGTTATTGATGAAAAAGTGAAGGAAAGCGTCGTCTCATCGATTAAAAAAGTGCCTCTCTCGGACACATCAACTCTTCGCAGAGTGGAACTTCTCGCAAAGGATGTGTCAATGAAGCTTTTGGATGACCTGAAAAAAACGGATTTTATGAGCCTCGCTGTGGATGAATCAACTGACTGTACTGACATGGCTCAGCTGTGCGTTTATGTCAGATTTCACGACAGAGTCTGCTTTAGAGAGGAACTTTTGGGGCTTATTCCAATGGAGGGACACACCACAGGTGAGGTGATGTTTCAAAAGATTGTCGGATTTTTTAACAAGCATGAACTGGATTTACAGAAAGTTTGCCTTTTGGTCACGGATGGCGCTCCAGCTATGATTGGTAGATTACAAGGGCTGACAGCGAGGCTGTCAACCGTAGCTCCACACATGCAGTTTTTACACTGCATCATTCATCAGTCTGTGTTGTGTTCAAAGCTAAGCGGTGATCTGAAAAACACCATGGACACTGTCATGAACATTGTGAATTTCATCCGCTCAACCTCCAGCCTACAACACCGTCTTTTCCGTATGATGCTCGCTGACATGTTTGCGGAACACACGGACTTGCTTGTTCATAACGATGTCAGGTGGCTTAGCAAGGGAAAAGTCCTGGACCGTTTCTGTGACCTCCACCAGGAGATTGTGTCTTTCCTTCGCGTGTGTAAACACAAACGGGCAGCAAGCCTCCTGGAGCGAATGCTGGATGAACAGTTCATGGCGGAGGTGAACTTTCTGTGTGACATTTTTAACACTTGAACACCCTGAATCTTGAGCTGCAGGGACGAGAAAAGTGTATTGCTGATTTGGTTGAGAGGCTTTGTGCTTTCAAAACAAAGTTAACCATCTTCTCAACAGACCTAACATCAAGAGAAATGCTGCACTTTCCACAACTGCGTGGATTCATGAACACAGCACCCGGGGCACAAATAACGCCCATCATGACAGATTTCATGACAAAACTGACTGAGAACTTTACTGAGAGATTCCAAGGGTTCAGCATTCCCATTGAGGTGTTGCACTTTGCTCGTGACCCCTTTTCTGTCAAACCCGAGGCAGGCTTTTGTGCAAAAGTAAAAGTGGTGATGCCTTCTATTGTTGAGAGCATTTTTCAGATGGAAATGGTTGATGTGCAGGCCTCTTTTGCTTTAAAACAGCACTTGCAGTCTGAGGGTGCAGAGACCTTTTGGTGTAACCATGTTAACAAATTCCAGTACCCCACAGTGAAGAAAGTGGCCGTGCTAATAGTGACAATGTTTGGGTCCACTTATACATGTGAGTCCAGCTTTTCACATATGAATGCCATAAAAACAAGAGCACGTTGCTCCATGACCAGTGAGAAGTTGCATGAGTGTCTGAGGATTGCCCTCACTACATATGAGCCAAACTATGTTGAAATAGCAAAGGCAAGACAGTGTAATTTTTCCCATTAACCTGAATGTGTTTAAAATGACAGCAGTGTGATGTATGCCATTTTTTACATCACAGGAGGCATGTGATGCTGTCTCTGACAAATATATCTCTGAAATATGTTATGACAAAACTGACTGAGAATTTTACATACTATTGATGACAGCATCCCTCAGATTTAAACCGTTTATGTGCAATTCTCCTTTGCTTAAAACAGCACAGTCTGAGGGAGAACTTTTATCACTCTCTGTGACAACAGTTATGTTTATGTTAATTATTTTTGTCTGTTCTACTGTGCAGCTAGAATTCATTATCTCATGTTAGGCTGTTATGAACAGTTTCATTTATATAAATATGGACCTATTTATGTTTTTTTATTTTCCCTGTTTTACTGTCCAGCCCTAATAAATTTGACTGTGGGTATGGTTTGGAATTGTTTATCTGATGTTAGCCTATTGTGAAAATGGTCCCATTTGTGGTCTGATGGCTTTGTTGTATTCACCTTGAACATGACATTTATATAAATATGGACCTTTGTTTAAAAAAAAGTCGCCTTCTTTATTATTAAGAGTTATTATTTTAGCCATTAGTTGACAAATATTCAGTGCGGCCCACAAACTCCCAGTGATTTTCATATTTGGCCCTATTGTTAGTGAAGTTGAATAGCCCTGTACTAGATGTTTCTTACTTAGTCTTGATTGTGGGTTTCGAAGTATCCATAGGTCCCACATTCTCTGCATATATCCCCTCTCTCTGGGATAGCTGGTGTAGAACCTTCCATCAATTCCGTGTTCTCCAACCTTGTCTACACCTTCCGAGGTAGGCAGGTATAGCATTTGGTGTCTTGCCTAAAGACCTTTACAAGGTGATGTTTGAACCCCGACCTCCTGTGTGAAAGTCAGTAGCACTAACCATGGTACTGTCCAGATATATATATATATATATATATATATATATGCCTTGCCCGCATGAAAGTTTTTTTTTTTTTTTTTTTTTTAAATATGAGACCCCACACACTGGCCTAACGACATGGGATGATACATGTAACAGTTCTGAGCAGCAATTTGCCTAAAGCAGCACACCACAAACAACTGTCAAAATCAGAAATCTTGCAAGCAAACAAACATGGTGGATGGCAGGCAGGAAGACCTAATTTTTATGCTAGTTTTTACAGGAAATTCAAAAAGAAAAAATGTTACAATATGGTTCAAGTCAAGGAAATGGCGTGAACAGGGAGCGTGGGGAACCTCCTAATGTGGGGTAAATTGTTACACAAACTTTTTAAGTGGTTACACAGGGTTGATCCCTTTGTGCTTTCGGCCAGTTGACCACAAAACTGCCAAACAGTGACCCCAGAATAACCACAGATATTAGACGTGTTTCAGCAGAGTTCAGTAACAAAGAGTGTTTCCAGCTGACGTAAGTAAATGTCTTTGACATACTTGTTAAATTACTGAGCTGTCTATGTAAGTCACCGAATCTAACCATATCATCTTAATATCTGTCTTGTTGCCTAAATAATAGCACTGTTTTGAACTATGTAACCAACTCCCAGCGAGTGTTAGCTAGGCTAAATAAAATTACCACCGTGGGGTTAGCTGTAACACGGTGTTACAACTAGGCCGCCCATTGTGCATTTTTCTCTATTTTTGCACTTCAAACTTATCTTCTTTGAACCAATGTTGTTAATTAATTGAGATATACTTTGTATTTTTAATCTATCAGGTATGTTATTGACACACAGTTTCATAATCTTGTCAATATTCATACATTCAATACTCATAATTTGACATGTGGATCTAGGGTTACACAATCTATGTACGTCTGTCAGCCCAGCCATTAAATATGATGATAGCCTAACAGATACATGGATACGTGTATGGACACTTATCCTTCCCCTGATGTAGCTGGAGAAATAGGTATCCACATACATCTATCCATCGATCTATCACGGATGAAAAGAGAAAAATATATAATATCCACACATACTATGTGTCCATCTAAGTGTTAATCTTTTCATTCATGAAGCATTGGTGGTTAGATGAGGGATGTACAAATGTTTGGATATCTATCATAGATAGATCCATAAATAGTATCAGCCTATAGTATATAGTTAGGATTGTACTGAATTTATTGTGTTAAACAGACTTTTCCAGGCAAAGTTACAACTAACCCTTTGCCTGTTGCAATTAACCCCACCCACGGTGTACGTTCCAACATTTGACTTCCACCACTTCTCAGTACAATTGTACAAGAAAGGTAAGTTCTAAACAAAAAAAAAACTGTTCATTTATTGAGGAGATGTGCATGTTGTTAAAAAATAATCTCAGTTTAATTAACATTTAGCCAAGACTAAAATGTGTTATGTTGTACCCCGCACTCCCCTAGATTGTATGTTACAGTGCAAGCATGAGGTTAATAAATTCTGAATTGAATCGCATTTGATATTGCATTTCAATCAGGAGAGATTTGTTTTTAGCTTTGGAAAAGAAAATTTTTAATAGCAAGTGCACATGAGAATGAAAATGTTAAGTCTTTGGCGATTAGACCCCTTCGAGATGGTGAGCTTTAAGGAAGGTGAGGGATCCGTAGCCAATTAGGGAACCCCCCAGGATCTAGACACTGGTGGTGGTAGAGGAAATGAAGAAGAGATAAGGATTAGATGGATGGGTGCTGATGATCCAAGATGGATGGGTGCTGATGATCCAAATGAGTAGAGGTATGAGTCTTTAGGCTTGTCTTTGACCTTGGATACGACGGCTGGAGTTGAACAGGGTGGAAGAGGGGTGGCGATTCTGCCTAGAATGACGGCTGAAAGCAGCAGAGGAGAGAGCAGATTTAAAATCTCATATCAATATCGTGTTTGGCTGATGGAGGTCGTGGCAAATTATGATAGGACAGCTAGAAGAGTGAACACCCAGAGGCAGCTGATTGGAGGAAGCAGTGGGAGTGGGAGAGGGAGAATTGTGAATGAAAGAGCACAGGAAGGTCTTGAATTAGAAGAAATTAGAAGGGAATGCATTTCAAAAAAACAAAAACAAAAAATGAACAAACCGAAATGAGGAGGGAGTGAAATGTGAATGAGCAGATTGGATAGCCTGCATAATTCCTGAATGAGATAATTTAACCTTAATGAGAATGTATGGTCGGAATGAGACAGTGACAACAAATGGGGATCTGCTATCTAGTAAAACGAGAGATATGAGATAAACATTGAAAAGGACCACTTTCCTTTTCAATGCTTATCTCATATCTCTAAAGTTTTCTACACACATTCAACACCGCAAGACAAATTGATATACAAATGGTCATTTTGTGGGAGAGGCATTCCTTTAAGAGGTGAAATGATAACGCCTTGTTAAACATTTAGCAAGAGCATCAGCGCTAAAGACACACAAGTGTGCATAGACAGGAAAACCTACTATTTGGTTAAAAAAATCCTTTCACAAACACGTGGTGACCCCTCCATCGCCCCCGCCTAATTCAGTGGGAGGCTTGATGAGGTCTAACCACTGAAATGGAGCCAGAGGTGAAATAGCTGTGGCAAAGGATAATGGTAATATGGCGGAGGGGAGGCTGAGAAGGTGCATGATTCTGGAGGCCATGGGTGTCTATTATGTTGAACAAAATAAAAGGTCAACAAGGACCAACGGAAATAAAAGATCGTAAGATCAAACAGAAATTAAGGTCAGAGAAAGCAAAGGTCCGGCAACCAAACTTAAATTAAAGTCAGCGATTTTCAGCGTGACAGCAACACAAATTCAGGGTCTGATGACCAAACAGATTAACGTGACTGGTGCAAGGTCCTAGTGACCTGGGCCTATATGTGTAGAAAATAATAAATGGTCAATAAGGACCAAACATAAATAAAAGGTCATAAGACCAAACAAAAACTAAGATCATAAAACCAACTCAAATAAGATGGTGAAAGTAAAATAAGGTCCAGCGACCAAAAAGAAATTAAAGTCATCATTGACAAACAGAAATTATGGCCCATCGGCTGAAAAGAAATTACTGTGTATGAGCATGAGGTCCTGTAGACCTGGATGCAGAAACTGGGGTCCTAAAGACCATCAGTAGAACAAAATAAAAGGTCAGAAGACCAACAAAATAAAAGGTCACAGACCAAACAAAAACTAAGGTCAGAAGACCAACTTAAATAAAATGGATAAAATAAAATAAGGTCCAACGACCAAACATAAATTACGTCTGCATGACAAACAGAAATTAATGGTCGCACGACCAAAGAAAATTAAGTGTTGCATGGGTCCCATGGACCGTGGATGAACATTCAGAGGTCGTCCCGAAGACCTTTGGTGTTGGTGCATACAGCATGAGGTCCCACAGACCATGATGGGGGATTTGCATGAGGTCCCACTGACCATGAAAGGGCATTTGCATGAGGTCCCGAAGACCAAGGGAGGCCGAGCATACAGCATGAGGTCCCGCAGACCATGATGGGGCATTTGCATGAGGTCCTGAAGACTCAGGGCATTAGTGCATAAAGGAGGTCCCATAAATTGGAATAGAGCATGCATGAAATCCTTAATACCAAGGGTGATGGTGCATGGGCATACAGCTACTACAGACAGTGATAGAGCATTAGCATAAGGACCTGAGATGGGGATTGAGTAAGCATTTTGATTTAAGTGGGCAAGGTGGATGAACTGAGCAGCAGAGATGCATTAAACTAGATCAACTTGAATGGCTTGAGCATCAAGCAGGTCTCGCGACCCGCAGATATAAAAAACAGTGAAAGAGGAAACTGTGATGGATAACCAAGGTGTATTAAGCATGAGTGAAAGCAACTGAGAATTAAGTTAAAGCTGAGAGATTAGGGAGAAGCGGTGCTCTAGATATAGAATAAAGAGTAGCAGATGAGACACCACCAGCTATATGGATGACTTACCACAAAATTAAGGCTAGAGAGCTCTTTGATTTGCGAGAACAGTGTTAGTGTCGGGGCGAATGTAGGACGTGAATGCGGATGAAAACCAACGCCCCAGTTATTGCAGGGATGATGATGAAATGCCTTGATTGGCAGCAGAAGTAGCAGCACCAATCCTGAAAGAGTGTCCTGAGTAATGCTGAGGGGATAATTTGCTTTTGATGAGGAATTGCATTAAGCAGAAATTAAAACGAGACTTTGATAAGGGGACATTCTCAGAGATGAGAAAAAGTGGAGAGACAGTGTTGGTTTTAGGTCCTTTAACATGGATATAAATGAGCAGAAAGGGGAGTCAATGCGGGCAACAATTACGGAGCAGGCCCTCTGCATTTGGAATGTTTAAGGCATAAAACATAGTGACCAGGTTGAAAGGTTAAATCAGCTAAAGAAACATCAGCTAAAGATCGTTAAATCAGCTAAAGAAACATCTTTGCTAAAGAAACATCTTTGCTAGGGTCAAATCAAAGAGAGGGCGTAGTGAATTCCCCAGCTCTAAGGAAAGCATAGAAGGCCAACAGGAACATCGCATCGAGAAGGGCATCAATAAAGGGAGAAAAAAGCCATTTCTGAGAATTGACAACATCTTGTGCAAAATAGCGAGTGTGATGGGTCGTCTACTATCAGGGATGGGAGGAGAAGCTTTAGCGATGCCTTTTAAAATGAGTTTTACAGCTGGGTTGGCAAATAAAAAGAAGGTAGGGAAAGAAGGGTCATAGCATCTTTTATTAAATTGGATACCAGCAATCAACCTGTGGATGTACTGAGGTTTAAAGTGCCTGACATCCATACAGTAACAAATGAAAGCACAGACTGTATTTATTTTAACCGGTTTAAGAGGAATGCATGTGGACATACAGAATATAGCAAATGTGCGCCAAGCAAAATCATATGTTTTTACAGTTGAGATGGCTAAGCCCTGTCTCATGTAAAATTTGGCTGATTCCAAATATCTGAGCGTGAGGCCTTGGTTCAATGCAGAGCTATGACTTTGAGAGGGGGAATTTGAACTGACACTGAGCTGGCTTCTGGGCAGATGCTCTGGAAAGTCTGGAATTTGAAACTGGAAATCAGCTATAGTGTTGAAGTGGCCTGGCACATGACGGGCTGTAATGATGAAATTGTGACTGATGGAAGACCATGTAATGCTTCTCATAAAAGGCATGATATCTTTTGACAAAGAGCGCCCTCTGTTTATGATATCGACCACTGCTTGATTATCACACAAAACTGAGATGCGCTTTTGTTTCCAGTTATGGCCCGAAATGTAACGTGCTACGGCAATGGGATAAATTTTGAACAGCACTGAAGATGCCTCAAGACTGTTAAAGCAGGGGGGCCAGTGGCTGGAAAACCACTGGCCTTGAAAGAACCCCTCAAAACCCACAGATGGCGCAGCGTCTGTGAAAAACTTCAGAGAATCGAAGGAATGCACCAGCTCGTCATAGAAGAAAGTGATGCCGTTCCAGTGATCAAGCAGGTGAGACCAGAAGCGCAAGTCTGAGTGGCAACCTTTGTCTAGGGATATGACTGCATGTCCCTAACTCGGCTTCTTCTCCGGAGCCCTTGTGGTCCACTGTCTTGCAGGTTAACTTATATCGCAGTGGTGCCTGGATAGTGTGATGTGTGGTTGTGCTGCTGCTGTGGTCCTGCCAGATGCCTCCTGCTGCTATAATTAGTCATACTTCTACTGTTATTTTACACATATGATTATTGCCACATATGTATACTATCATATATTAATATACTTTCAACATATTGTACCACAATAGCCAGAATTATAATTATAATATTATTACTTTCATTAACGTTGTTGTAAGCTACTGTCTCTGTCTCTCTCTCTCTGTCTCATTGTGTCATAAGGATTACTGTTAATTTATTATGTTGATCTGTTCTGTACGACATCTATTGCACATCTGTCCATCCTGGAAGAAGGTTCCCTCCTCAGTTGCTCTTCGTGAGGTTTCTACCGGTTTTTCCCCCTGTTAAAGGGTTTTTTGGGGGGAATTTTTACTTATCCGCTGCGAGGGTCCTGAGGACATAGGGATGTCGTATGCTGTAAAGCCCTGTGAGGCAAATTGTGATTTGTGATATTGGGCTTCATAAATAAAACTGATTGATGGATTGATTGATTGATTGATTGATTGATTGATGGAGATTTGGCACGGAGGATGCAATATCCAGTAATAGAGATATTAGAGAGGATCACCCCTGAGGGATGACGTGCATTGGCAAAGTTCAGGTGGCTGAGGAGGGAGAGCAGCTGTCATTTCGTGATGTTGTTGGCAGCACAAAAGGACTTTGAGATATTGCGGATGCACCGCAATTTCTCGGCTGGGAGGAATGCTTTCATTTCAATAGAATCAAGAGTGATGCCGAGGAATTCTAAGCGTGTATCTGGACATAACGTTTTTTCTTCTGACCGGGGGATGCCAAGAGCCTGAAAACTCAGTTTCAGTTTGGACAGAGAGGAGCTGGAGCTATCACAAGGGGAGTCCATGAGAAGAAAATCATAGAGCAGATGGAGGACGGAGGGGATTCTGACTCTGTTTAACAGTATCCAGCAGAGGGCCTCTGAGACTAGGTTAAAGATGTATGGGCTGCTTCTGCACCCAAAAGTCAGGTGAGTAGTGAAGTAGTATTTTGAGTCCCACCTGACGCCAAAGAGATTCCACTTAGATCGGTGAATGGGAACTGTTTTAAAAGCGTCAGTAATATCAGCTTTTGACAGCCAGGCGCCATGACCTGCGAGCTTGATTAGTTTGATGGCAATATCTACAGTGGCATAATCAAGAGAGAAAGGCTCTAGTAGGATGAGGCTGTTAACGCTTGCAAATGGGCCGGAGCAAGGTGCAGCGAGATCAAAAATTAGCTTTTTCTTCCCTGAATACTTCCTAGTGACTAGACCGATTGAGCTTGAATGAAACACTAAAAAAGGGGAGGGCCTAAAAGGGCCGACGACATAACCTTTGTTTGCCTCTCTCTCTAGCAGCTGGGAGACAATATCTGGCTCACTGAGGGCGGACTGAAGATTTTTTGCAATGTATGTGACTGAAAACCCTGAGAGAGGCCTGTGAGGAGATGATCTATGAACACAGAATCAGGATGAGAAGACAATTCTGCTGCTAGAGACTGTACACTTATTGGAGTAGAGGGAAGAGTTTAGAATGTTATTGAACCATGTTGAATTGCTCGCTGAGGAGGATTCCGGGATGTTCTGGAGCGTCAGGGGTGAGCCTCTTTGCAGTAGCTGCAGATATGAAGAAAGCTGCAGTTGGGGAATGAGCAGACATTATAATTAAAGTTGTTGCAAATTTGGGTGTTATTAAAGCACTGCACCTGGCGCCCTAGCTTGAGGCTGGAGCTGGAGCTGAAGCAGCGAAGGGATCCCGGCAGAGGACTGGAATGGGACGGTGGGGCAGAGAGGGGCGATGTGCCCTGGATCCCGCAGGAAATGCAGGAGATGATTTGAGAGCCTCCGGCGATCATCACTAATAGTTCCGTGTCCAGAACGGACCAATCCAGGCAAGTATTAAACTGTTCGATATACAGCTCGGCTTTACTGGAGAAGGCTTTGTGGTACTGGTAGAAAATATTCCTGCCGTATTTAAGACTCAGGTCGCAAATCAGGGATAAGTACGAGTCTAGTTCCTGCCTTCTCTACGGGAAGACAGAGCAGATTGCATCCCGGTAAATGCCGAAAGCTGCGACGAATTGTCCAACTGATAGGTCTCTGCATAGGCGGGGATCAGTGGATTTGAACACCGCAGTGATGTCTCCTCCGGGGGCGATGGCTTTATCGCACTTGAGGGAGGGCAGGATGAGGCTAACAAGGTTTCCTGGTTCTTTTGCGGCCACGAGCTGGCACAGTGGAGGACCCGACTGGAGCAGTGGACGCTTGAGCAGAGGGGAGTGCAGTCTGTGCCGGATCGTGGCATGCGGCTTCAACTGCCAGCTCGTGGAGCTGAGAGAGGGAGGCCTAGGGCTGGAATAATGCCATGATCTTCAAGCGGAGACAGCAAGAGTTCTGACTCTGAGAACCGCTGCACTGAGTGCTCAAATGCTCCTGTGCCGACAGCTCGGGGGAGTAGCGGCTATCTCCGGCAGAGTGTCTAAGCCGGGATCGAAATCCTCCGGAACTGGATCGAGGTCGGAGTCGGACAGTGGGTTCAGGGTGAGCGAGAGAATTGTGAATGAAAGAGCACAGGAAGGTCTTCCAGATTGAATTTACGTTGAACTTTATTAAAACACTCTGAGACCTGCAGGACCGCTGTATATCTTCTGGGTTCCTCTCACACAACATGATACTGGATTGTAAATACTGAACATGTCTAATAATTCCAATTTGAAATTGGTGCGGCCAGGATGGAATTGGGGCTTTATTGACAATTATCCAGAGGGGGAAACTGGGACCCAAATTGGACTGATTCTCCTGTGTAGTGTGCACTTGGCATTAATTTGGCTTATTTGTTTGAAATGGAGAGCCACCATAAAATTCCAAATAAAATGAAAATAAATATGTCTCATATTCAGTCTTTATCTGAGCATAAAATCTCTCCTCCATTGACCTACTAATGACACCTCTTTAGTTTCTCAGATTTGTGAGGCAGTTAAAATGATGTGTTCTTTTTTCTATCATTTTGTCTTTTGCCTCATTTTTTTCTTTCCTACCTTCCTTAATTCTCCCTGCCTTCTTAATTTTCCTGTCTAACCCACTGCACTGTCTTCTCTCTTGCTTCTCTCATCTGCACTGGTATAGAGAATAATGGAAGAGGTAGAATGATAAAAAGGCAGTAAAAGAGATCACACAGCCCAGTATTTCCAGATGTCATGCCATACATGTCAGGCATACAGTTAGTTACATCTTAATTGATAGACTCTGACTCTCTCTCTCACACTCACACACACAACACTAATTGCCATTCTCTCACATCACATGAAAGCATCAGGTGGTTCAGTGTCTTCAGATAAAAGAATGACGAGTGAAAAGAGAGCAAAGCGATAGAGAGGAGGATCAGAGGTGTTCAGTGTGGGGGTATGAAATTCTAAATCTACATAGGTACTGAGGTATATAACCTTTTTATTTCTGCCTTTCTTCCTTTATCTTTCTCTGAGTTATTTAAAACTTTACATGGCAGCAATAAAGGAAATGTCAGAGGTGTCAAGTCTGTGGCTGTATGGGGAAGTCTGTAAAAGTATAACCACAACTTTGATCGTAAAGAAGATATAAAACTTAAGTGATAAAAACCTTAGATTCACCGGAGAAATAATGTGATTTTCTAGATACCCAGTGCTTTTCGATATCTGGCCACTCCTAGAGATTGTGCACACCTTGCTGAGCTCTTAAAATGAAATGTGACATTTTGTCTGAAGATCTGCACAAAATCAATAATGTGTCAATGTACCTTTGCTGCTTTCCCCCTAACTACACATAACTTCAACATTGTCCCTGTACAGCCATTTTAAAGTTAAATGTATTGACTACAGTGACAGTAAGTTTTCCACAGTAATAAAATACCACAGGTAAGGTGTTATTTTGCTCGAAAAAAGGAGAGGGAAAAGAGGTTTGAGGAATTTTAACATGTTACAAGTTCTTCTTAGATGTGGACATTTCTTTCTTCTCTTTCTCCAGCCAACAATATTCCTTTTGTCCAGGATATCACTCCTCCACCCTCAAGACCAGGGGTCTTAGATAGAATGTTTACTTAAATAACTCCAGCTGCTTCTAAATAAGCAATCCTGTCACCAAACAGGCTGTTCTCATAAACTCTTTGTTTGTTTTTCTATGAAAAGCAAAGCACCCAAATTTGCACATATCACACATATTTTGAAAGGCAGCATGCACATGACCAATGAAATTAACAAGGAAACAGTCCCGACAAGTCTTATAAGGAGGCAGTTTGGGGTGGAGGATGGATCACAAACAAGCAGACTTTTTCCTGGGTCTTTCCCCCGGAGATGTGTTTTCAGATCCGTGTGAACTTTGAGCCATTTTAAAATACGTCCTCACCATGTTTCTTTTCCTACACTTAACCACAGTAACTTTACTTCACTCAGGAGAGACCAGGTGAATGAAATAAAGATGATTGTTTAATACAGATTGGAGGTGTACAGATTAACAGAGGACATGATGAATATGAAATGACAGAAAGTCTTTGGATTCCTTAGGGAGCTTTGCTATAGAGCGGCATCTAAACAGCAACAAGCTAAATCCAACATGGAGTCCAGGCACTGGTTGTTGTAGTGGATAATGACTGAGACTGAAAGCTGATGAGGATGATGAAAACTCTACGGTGATGAGGAGGTGGAGGGTGTTCACAGCTGCAGCATGAAAGAACTACAAGCAGAAAGAGGAAAAGGTATGAGAAATGGTAGATGTTATGAGAAATATTTTAAGGACCTAACCTACAAAAGTATAGTCTCTCTGACTGAACTTTTGCTAGAGCTTCATTTGCCGAACCAAACCTCTGTAACTTTATGTTAATTGCATAGCTGTACATTAAGGACGTAATGTAATTCATGGAGCACTAATTTATAGGATATCATATGAACTGTTATGTCTGCATTTTCATGGGACATCATATGAACTGTTCTATGAGGATGTGTTGCACCATAACATTGATAGTGGACAATTCTGTAAAACCCTGGATATATGAAATGGCAGTGTTTTCAAAATCATTTTATTGGGTAATATCTGAGCATTACAGCTATAGGATAGGTACGGCTAGGACAGGCTCTGATTCTGGTATGGTTAAGGTTAAAGCATGTACAACACAGTCTAATGAAAGTTCAGATTTTTTGAGGTGTGGCTGAGTTAATTATCCATAGTCAATGTACCTACAGTAGATGGCAGTCAGCATGCTCCCAGTTTGGAGAAGCAGGCCGGACTACCACAACGGTAGCTAAGCAATGTACTGCAGTGGATGGTGGTTAGCAGCACAACATATTTAAGCCACTTAAAAAAGGCCTACCTAAAAAAAGAATTAATATCACTGTAAGTGGATGCTATAGAGAATATTTTCACTGCTTTATCTTGCTATCAGACAGCCCTTTCCTTTGGAACTACATTTTCAATGTTCAATGTCAACTTATGCATTCCTACGTAAAGCCCTGTTCAGACAAATGATTTGCAACAAGATGAAAGTGTTTTAGAGCCCTGCAGAGAAAAATTGTAGCGGTGTGAACTGGCCGGTCTGAACTTGACTCAAGCCGGCTGATGGTGTCATCTGCAACTCAGCTGGTCAGATTGCCATTGGCTGGTTTTAGAACGTAAAACACGTTTTCTGTTTCAACAGCCAGTCGGCTTGTAGTGAAGTCCGCTGGTCAAGTTAAAATGACCGCAGATGGCATACAGATGCAGCCACTTCAAATTTATGTTTGGCCCGTGGCAGAGCCCTGACCGATCTGTGACAGGTCCTTGTCGTCACCTGGCCGCGCTCGTAGCTCTAATGAGATCCCCCACGATGACATAGAGAATATGGGGCAATATGGGATAATGCCTCTAAGTTTAATTTGTAGAAACCAGTTGCAATGGTCTGTCTGTCCACCAGGAGGAGCAGTGAGTGTAGAAGCTGAAGCAGTTTACTGCTCCTCTTATTACTGAGAGAGCTTCCCACACAGAGCATATTTAAAGGTAGGGTCTGGAGGATTTTCAAACAAAACAAAATATAGACATATACACATGAAATCCTGCTTAATCATCACCTATGGGCTTCTACTCATGTGTGGTGGTGACTCTGTTTGCAGAGCTCCTGCCCTTTAACTGTATTTTGATGTTTTTGTGAGCTCGGACCACTTCTGGGCGGAGATTTCCCCAGCCAATGAGAGAGTGCAGGTGCCGTGCCCGAGCGTGCACCAGCGCGAGCCTTGCCTGAACCTCTTCTGTGAAGCCTTCTTCCGTACCTCCGGGCTCCGTACACCCGGGAGAAATGGCGGATACAGATGTACCCACGAAGAAAAGAAATTTCATTGTGAGTGAGGGAAAACGCCCAGCCGATAAAGCACGGGCCAAAACTCGTGTGAATATCGGGGTGGCTTTCACCCGCTTTCGAGCATTGAAGGAGAGGCTCGGGATGTACAGCGACACAGAGTTGGCCTGCTTTCTGTTGGACACGTAAATCCCAAATACAGGCCGGTTAGCTTGTGCTAGTTTGCTAATTTAAAAATGTTTCCATTACAACAGCTGTAATTCCTACGTAGTTTGTTGTGGAGGCTAATTCTGACTATCAACTGATGCAAATAACTTTACGTTTAGCTAATATATGGCTTGATGTAGTGTGAGGATTGAGCTTTGAATCATTTTGTGTAACACACAAGTCACATCGGGTTATGGTAGCATTCCCAACCCGATTTTGGTGACTATAGGAGACATAGCCAGCAGAAGTTTTGTTAATTTGTGCATTCACGTCTGTAGCTGCAAATATAGTGTAGCGTCCGCCAGGACGTGTAGAATGATGACGCTGTTATTCGGCAGACCACCATTTATTGCTTCACAGTACAGGTGACTGTTGGCCGTAACCAGGCCAAAAAAACAACAAAACAAGAACTTAGCCGTAACTTTAGCTCACAAACCATGTACTCCTGCTCTCCCCTCCAGCTCGCACCCAAACACACAAGCACATGCACTCACACAACCCTCATCCCCGTCACACTCGCCCCCTGCCCCCCTACCCATACTCATTCAATCCCAAACACACCACAGAGTACGACAGAACATTCACTGCAGGGTCGCTACAATAGTTATGCAACTTGCATGCATACTTAGCAGCACAATGTCTGGCCGCAAACCTTGTTTTGCTAACTAGCAGGCCTGTTCCTGAATGCTAAGTACGAAAATAACTGTTTGTAGTGCATTTTATTTATGTCGTTGAAGAACAGATACAACCTACGTGTTTTCCTCCCATCTTTCCCATAGCTATGAGAAGGGCCCCCCAACTTCAACACCCCAAAAGCGTCTCTCCGTTTTCCCTGTACGTTTATCCCCCATTAAAACTGGAACGTCTGATATGTAAGTCACGTAATATATATCTATGTAACTGCAGCATTCATTGCTTATGAGCTATTTTCTATTTATGTTTTCTGTCTTTGCCCGTCAGCTCTTCCCTAATAAAAGTACACTGACAGAAAGACATAATGAATGGATGAAACTATTTTTCTCCACAAGGGAAATTTGTTACCACAGATGTAATTAGAGGATTAGTAAGATTGAAAAAATGGATAAATAAAAACATACCTCTGTGAGATACGACATACGTACAGTAGCAACACAGATACTGTCTGTATTATTTTACTTGCCCTAGAGAAAGAACAATCTAAAATTTCATTGAGTGAAGGATAAATGTTCAAAAATAAAAATAATAAATAAATAATAAAAATGAGCATGACGGCTGTCCGATAATGCTCCTGTCATTTACATGTACGTATGTGTTTTTTTTTTAAACAGACAAACAAGCGACATAGAGCCTCTTCCACCTTCAAGTGCAGAGGAAGGGGAACCAATGGAGTGCTTGGAAAAAAGGTTGGTCTAGTTTTAATTTTGTTCGCATGCATTACTATGTCCAGATATTACAGTTACTAATCACAAACTGTTTCATCCCTTTAGTCTGACATCCATGACCATCCAGGAGTCCAATGTAGAGGAGGACCATTATAACAGCCTCATGCATACTGTGTAAGTCTGATTTATTATATACATTTCATGTTGTGGGTCCACTGTATTCTACATGCAGTACTTTGGGTGGCATTTGTATAGTAGACTTTTAAAATAAGCATAAAACCATAACTGAAATGTTACAGTGTTACTAAATGTCACTATCTCTCATATTCATCATGTATCTGAAGCAAACTGTGTTATGTATATAGGATTTGTTGGTCTGACGAAGTCACGCTAACTGCTGATGAGGGACAAGATCTGGAGGAAGAAGATGGTGGTGAGGTCTCCTCTGATGATGACTATGTGCCTCCTATTGCTTTGAGGTTTGTTTCTACATTATGACTTATCTTATTCTCTAAATATCACCGTGATGTAATGTTCACAGAGAGGAATTTCACTTGTGTCAAAACAGGACAGGTGGTGCTCTCCAGGCAGCTCAGGTAAACCTGGATGTATTACCAGCTGTCGGGCTGGATGACACAGTCTATGGCACCACTGATGACCCTGAAGACGCAGCTGAACAAATCCCAGTCACAGATGCAAAAGAGGTCCAGTGTGATGACATCATAGGTCAGCCAGCCTACATTGCATACCAGAGCAGTTTGAAGACACTCTGTTCATTCGTTGTACTGCCCATTGATAAGTGTCCTATCAAAGACTGTGTCAGCTAACCACCCTTTGAGGTCAACATCTCCTCAAGAGGTTCAGCAGCCATTATCGATTGGGTAGGTTTTTTTGTTTTTATATAGCCTGCAATAACTCTAAAAAGTAAAATATACACTTATTTGCAAAGCTTGCATTGTGGCATTTACATTGTACTGATTTCATTTTGTTCTATTATTTCATTTATTTACTCTTTATCTAAGTGTACTTCTTATATATAATGTTACAGGTCTGTTCAGAAGGACACACTGTCTGGACATGGAATTCCCAACCTAAACTGAAATACAGTATGCAGGCAGGAGATTTCATGTTCGCAGTCAATATTCTGCTCTCTGGAAATAATTTTGCAAAGGTGCACCTACTGTTCAAATACATGAACATGGGCATCGTTAGTAGAAGCACATTCTTCCAGATCCAGAATGCCTACTGCGTGGTTGCCATTAAAGATTTTTGGATGGAGGAGAGGGCAGCAGTAATCCAGTGGCTTGCTACACAAGTAATCCAGTGGCTTGCAACACAATTTATTGGTAGCTAACAGTTATGTGTCACATTGTCTTATAGTTGTATGTTATTACCACAGGGCTCATTAAAATTATGTCTAAGAATGTATTTTGTTTGGTTTGTCAGCTGATGGAAGAATGGACAACCCTGGTCACTGTGCACAGTATTGCACCTACACAGCCATGGACAATGAAACCAAGGACATCATCTCGGTGATCACAGTTGATAAACGAGAAACTCAGAGAAAGTCTGTCCTAATGGAGAAAGAGGCCTTTATTAGGACCATGGATATTCTCATGAGTGAGGTCAACCTGAAAGAGATTTGTACAGATGCGCATGTGCAAATCTCTGCACTTATGAGTAAGTGCAATACGCCAAGCCGATGTATTTCATGGATAAAAGACTCTCAAGTAATGCTTTTCTTTCATCTGAAACAGGCAAGGGAAAATATAAGGACGCTGGCATATTTCACAGTCTGGACATGTGGCATGGTGCCAAAAGTTTTGCAAAGAAGTTTGTGACAGTAAGCCATGACGCATACACACATGCATTATGTGTTGAATGTCAAATGTAGTCCTTTCATGTAAATACTTTTTAATGAAAATCATTATGTTTGTCTGTTGCAGGCAGGATAGGACATCAATTTCAATTCAATTTTTCAATTTTATTTATACAGCCCAATATCACAAATCACAATTTGCCTCACAGGGCTTTACAGCATACGACATCCCTCTGTCCTTATGACCCTCGCAGCGGATAAGGAAAAACTCCCCCAAAAAACCCCTTTAACAGGGAAAAAAAATGGTAGAAACCTCAGGAAGAGCAACTGAGGAGGGATCCCTCTTCCAGGACGGACAGACGTGCAATAGATGTCGTACAGAACAGATCAGCATAACAAATTAACAGTAATCCACATGACACAATGAGACAGGTAACAAAAGCGTGGACCAATTTTTCTGCATCTTTTCGGGTCAGGATAGGCCTAATTTTCGCAATATTACGCAGATGAAAAAATGCAGTCCATGAGGTTTGTTTTAAATGAGAATTAAAAGACAAATCTTGATCAAATATTACTCCGAGGTTTTTTACGGTAGTGCTAGAGGCCAGAGCAATGCCATCAAGAGAAACTATGTCATCAGATAAAGAGTCTCTGAGTTGTTTGGGGCCAAGAACAATAACTTCAGTTTTGTCTGAATTTAACATCAGGAAATTGGTGCTCATCCAAGTTTTTATGTCCTTAAGGCAATTATGGAGTTTAGTTAATTGATTACTTTCTTCTGGCTTCATCGATAAATACAACTGAGTATCATCCGCATAACAATGGAAATTTACAGAGTGATTTCTAATGATGTTACCTAAAGGAAGCATATATAGAGTAAATAGGATTGGTCCGAGCACAGAACCTTGCGGAACTCCAAAACAAACTTTGGTACGTAATGACGATTCATTATGAACGTGAACAAACTGAAAACGATCAGATAAATAAGATTTAAACCAGCTTAGTGCAGAACCTTTTAGGCCAATTAAGTGATCCAGTCTCTGCAGTAGAATTTGATGGTCAATTGTGTCTAACGCCGCACTAAGATCTAATAAAACAAGTACAGAGACAAGTCCTTTGTCTGAAGCAATCAGAAGGTCATTTGTAATTTTAACTAGTGCTGTCTCAGTGCTATGATGCACTCTAAATCCTGACTGAAATTCCTCAAATAAATTATTATCATGGAGAAAATCACACAGCTGGTCTGCGACTACTTTCTCAAGGATCTTTGACATAAAGGAAGATTAGATATTGGTCTATAGTTGGCTAACACCTCTGGATCCAGGGTGGGCTTTTTTAGTAGAGGTTTAATTACAGCTACCTTAAAAGACTGTGGTACATAGCCTGTTAATAAGGATATATTGATCATATCTAATATATGAGTGTTAACTAAAGGAAAGACCTCCTAGTTGGGATGGGGTCTAAGAGACACGTTGATGATTTGGATGAAGAAATCACTACAGTCAATTCTTGAAGAGAAATTGGGGAGAAGCAATCTAAATATATTTTAGGTCTTACAGCTGTGTTTGAGGTTAGATAGGTACTATCTGAGGACAGGAGGTCATGAATTTTGCCTCTAATAGTTAGAATTTTGTCATTAAAAAAGCTCATAAAATCATTACTGCTAAGGGCTAAAGGAATACAAGGCTCAATAGAGCTTTGACTCTCAGTCAGCCTGGCTACAGTGCTGAAAAGAAATCTGGGGTTGTTCTTATTGTCTTCTATTAATGCTGAGTAAAGAGGGTGTCATCACAAGGAGGTCTCCCAAAAGTCATGAAGCAAAGACCCAGTAATCCCTGGAGACTTGGACTTCCCCCAGTGCTTCCACCACCATCAACCCAAGACCTTGTTCAGGCCCATGTCAGCAGAGGTCATGGTATGTCAAAAAACTTCATGCATCACAAATTAGTAGAAGCGGTAAAGCGGTATTAATGATTTTAGAATAACCCCTGTCTTAACCACAGATGAGTCAGAGACATTTTCCACAGAACAGAAATGCTCTCATTTTACTCTGCAGCTGTCTACAACATGCATGTTATGTCTTCGGTGCACCTCACAGGTGTAAAATGTGCATACAAGATGGAAACAGTAGACAGACACTTTAGGGTGACATGAAATCTGTTATGCAAGCGTGATGCTGATGTGACATTTCATGCTTTTACCCACTTTAGGACACAAAAGCTCTAAATGTCTGACTTCCCCCTGTCTTTTTTTATTTTATTTTTATAGGTCCTGTCTTGCAGCAGAGTCCAACAGCTGTTGATTAGATGGAATCACAGACATCAAGGTAACATAGTATGCCACAAAGATATTTGACATTAAGAGTAGATTTTGTCTGTATATGATTCCAGCCCTGAAGCTGGCTAATAAAGTGACACCCTTATAAAAATGTGAATTCTTCCTGTCTAATTTAGTCCATATAAAATTATGGCTGTAGCTAACACTGAATTACGTCATTGCATGTCAAGCTGTGACGATTCATCTTTTTATTTCAGTTTTGAGTGGCCTCACTAAAGTCCTATACTGGTCTCCATAATTGTGTTTCACCAGTCTGTCTTCATCATCTGTAAGAACTGTCAGATTTTCACACAGTCAGGATGTAAAAGTCTGTGTCCTCCTCCTGATATTTGAGGTCACCCATCCTGCATGTTATACAGTGTGCTAGGTGGCTCGCTGTGAATTTTAGTTAGTTTATAACTTTTTTATCCTGTTATTGTAGAGCACACTGACAAATAATAATAATGATAATAATATTAATGATATAAGTTGACAGAATGGTCTGCAAGTGATTAGAATATTTGACTTTATGGGTATCAAATAGACCAAATCAGCTGTCAAATAAAAATGTTTGTCCAAATGCATTTAGATAAGACTTTTGATACTGCATTGATAACCAGAACAACAATTCATGGGACAAAGCTAGAAATGTTTGCCAAATCACCAGTTATACAAAAGCATCGTGAAAGCACTAGTTGTGACTTTTTGTATCTGTCTTTATAGGTGTTGCAGAGAGGGCCCAGCTGTGAGAACACACCACACCACAAAGATGCCTGTACAACCTCTCAGAGTTACTCCTTTTAAGACAGTCTCCCAATTTGTTATTACATGCCCTTCATTAATTACAACTACAGCATACTTGTGTATGCAGGCCTGATGAAACCCCCATGGGTGGCGTCTGTGACTCTCCACCAGCTTGTCTCCGCAAAATCTAGTGTTTTTATCTAGTTTGACACCATTTTTTAATTACTACATTTTTAATATGGATTAGTTTTAAGCCTATTCCTTAACTGGTTGAAGGATTTCAATCTTTCCGATTTGTTATTGACACAACTGCAAAAAGAAGTCAAACTGACAGCGTGGGAAAATCCGATCAGCTGACGCTTGACAGCCTGACAACCAGGCCAAACTGACCTGCCAGGAACCGATATCGCATCTTTATTTCTACAACTAATAAAGAAGAACGACTTACCAGCTCCAATTCACCAGCAGCGGGCCGGTCTTGGGCCCTCAGTGGTAAGTCTCTCTACCTGGCCACTCTATTACTTCCAATATCTGCCTTCTCACCGCTGCGGGCTCCATCTGGAGCCCTGGCGTGTAAGTTTCTCCAAGCTACCCGCTGATCCATACTTCACCAGCCACATCAGAATTGCTTAGAACTGGATTTCTTCTCTCCACGCTTGCTGGCTCTTTTCTTGCTTTTAATTTGTTTCGGCTCCCTGTGTATTGATGATACTCCTTACCTCCTTTGCTGATGGCTCCACCAGCTGAGATTACGAAGTTAAAAACTTAGCTCCAGTGCATCGAGCAGCTCATCCAGGACCTCCTCCAGCGGCAGTCGGAGCTGTGTTTCTGGCTGTCATGCCTCGAGCCTGCGGACAGCCAGAGGCCCCTGGCCTCGGATGCAGTGGCCGGTACTGCTGGAGTCTCTGGCCTGTCGTCTTTGCCCCGTGCCTGGTTGGCAGTAGTGAAGGGCACCAGCAGGCTTTCCCTTCCCCTCTACGACCCATCTGGTCCTGGTGGTGACGATGACATCCCCCTCACAAACTTCTTCTCTCCACTGGCTGAGCTTTCCCTGGAGCCGGAGCCGGTCCTCTCCCCTGGTCCCCCTCTTGGGCGCAGAGCAGATCGTATCCGACAGTCCAACAGAAAGCACTCCATAGCCAAAAATCCCACCTTGTCCGAGGCCCCGCTGTCCCCTTCTTCAGCCCCTCCTGGGTACAAACGGCCCCATTTGTCTCCCCAGCAGCTGGAGCCGGACAACCTGCTTGGCACAGCACCAGCTCCGGTGACCTCCTCTCACCCAGCGCAACCACCTGCTGCTGGCCCCGTGCCTCTTCCCGCACAAGCATCTAAACGTCCACCTTCTACTGCCGCTGCATGCCCCCAGTCTCTGCCAGGCCACGGTCCTCCCAGCTGGATGGCTGCACCGCCTGACCGGTCGAGTACCGCTGCCAATGCTAACGGTGATGCTAGCTTGGCTAGCACAACTGGTCAGCTTCCACTGAAGTTAGCGGTTTACAGCTCCAGTGAGGTAAGCACCTACCCGAAGATCTTGATAGTAGGTGACTCTATCATTAGGCACCTTACTCTCCCCTGTGCTATCACATACTGTCTCTCTGGAGGCAAATTAACCGATTTAACTGGACTCATACCGGCTCTCATTGACCTATATCCCACTGTTGACACTGTTTTAGCTCACGTGGGAACCAATGGCGTCATGGCCAGAAATTCTCGCAAATTACAGGAGGACCTTGAGTCCCTGTGTTACACAGTTGAGAGTCTTGGAAAGCGCTGTGTGATGTCAGGCCCCATTCCAACTATCTCATCTAGCTCAGAACGGTTTAGTCGACTTTACCATCTACATTCCTGGTTAAAAAATGTTTGTTCTGCTGCAGGCAGACTTTATCTCTGACTACTTTTGGATGAATTCAAGCCTGTACAGAGCTGATGGTGTGCATCCAAACAGAAAGGGAACAAGGCTGTTGACCACTAATTTCATCCAACTTATAGCATGTTTATCCTGAAGTGCACCACGGCAAGACTCAGTTCAGACAATTACATTAAATTCTATCAATGTAAGTCCTGCCACGGTGTGCTCTGGCTCTAACTCTAACTCTCAAATACAGTCGCTGAATTCCTCTAATCCTCCTCAGCCTGAATCTGTCAGAGCTGACAACTCCACTCACTCCACAAACTGCTTAAAGACAGCCCTCCTCAATATCAGATCCCTTTCTAGTTAAACTTTTATTGTAAGTGACATTATCGAATCTCATCAACTTGACTGTATTTTCCTCACTGAGACCTGGCTCGATGATACTGGTAGTAAGGAGCTAATTGAAGCATCACCATCCAATTTTTCATTCTCACACTGTATCAGGCCTAATAAAAAAGGTGGTGGTGTTGCTGCTATTTTTTTCAGATATCCTCTCATGTAAAACTACCTCATTTGGTTCCTACTCTACATTTGAATATCTGGCTCTTATAACCAGATCTGCATGTCGCTGCCTTGTTCTCACGGTGTACCGTCCTCCTAAACTTAAAAATGGCTTCCTCTCTGAGTTTGGTGAGTTTCTATCAAAAAGTTGAATTTGACTCAATCCTCCTTTGTGGTGACTTTAATATACATGTTGATAATCCCAGCGATCCTTTTGCAAAGCAGTTCACTGATTTGCTATCAACTTTTGAGCTCACGCAACACATTTCTGGACCTACACACAATCAAGGTCACACTCTTGACTTAGTTATTTCCAGAGGTCTTGATGTGACTACAGGATGTGCACGGGATGTTGGGATCTCTGATCACTTTTGTATTTTTTTCAATGTTGCTCTGACCGAATTTGTGCCGGGTTTAAAATCCAAATTAGTTAAAAAACGGGCCATCTGTGCTGAAACACCTAACATATTTATTTCTAGATATGACTCTGCTAAGTGCTGCAGGTCCCAGTCCTTTTTAAATTTGTCTTCTCTGTCACTGTGTGACAATTTAGTTGATAATTTTAATACCTCAGCCATACAAATCATGGACAATATTGCACCTGTGAGAATTAAATCAATTACTGCTAAAGTGAAAACACCCTGGAGGAATGTGGAAAGAGTCAAAGTATTAAAAAGATCCTGCTGCAAATCTGAACGCAAGTGGCGTAAGACCAAACTACAAGTAGATTATTTAAGGTATAAGGATCATCTCAGTAAATATAACAATGAAATTAAAAAATCTAGACAGCATTATTTTTCTCAAATAATTGCTGAAAATTCAAATAATTCCCAAGTGCTGTTTATTACTATTGATAGGCTGATTAATCCACCTAGACAAATTCCTACTGATCTTCACTCTACTGAGAAATGTAATGAGTTTGCCACATATTTTACATCCAAAATTTGTAATATTCGAGATAAAATTGTGGCTTCCTCCGCTGGCGTGCATGATCACGTCTCTTTGACTCAGCGTAACATTGCTAACACTCTCTCCAACTTCGCCCTGATTCAGTCCTGTGAGTTGCATGATGTAGTGCAGCTGCTCAGTTCTTCAACGTGTGCTCTTGACATGATGCCAACGAAAATGTTCAAAATGTTTTTAATTGTATGGTGGAGGATGTTCTTGACATTGTTAATGTCTCCCTACTTTCTGGAACTTTCCCCTCATTTCTCAAGCACGCTGTTGTGAAACCACTGTTAAAGAAAAATAATCTTGATCCACTGGTTTTTGACAACTACAGACCAATATCAAATCTTCAATTTCTTGGGAAAATACTTGAAAAGGTTGTTTACCAACAGTTATATCCGCATCTGTCAAATAACAATCTGTTTGACACTTATCAGTCTGGTTTCAGAGTAAACCACAGTACTGAAACTGCTCTGATTAGAGTAGTGAATGACCTCAAAATTAACACAGACAATCATAAAGTCTCTGTTATGGTACTTCTTGATCTAAGCACAGCGTTTGATACTGTGGATCATGAAATTCTTATTCAACGTCTTGAACACTTTGTAGGCCTTAAAGGTACAGCTCTATACTGGCACTGGAAGATCTTTCCGTGTCCATCGGTAATTTTGATTCAGATAAGATAAGCATTCCATATGGTGTCCCTCAAGGATCGATTTTAGGTCCTCTCTTATTTAATATATACATGCTTCCTCTTGGGTCCATTATTCAGCAATATAAAGTCAACATATCAGTCATATGCTGATGATACACAGCTATACATATTGGTTTCTGCCAATGAACATGACGCTCTGAACAATCTCATCCAGTGCATCTCAGATATCAGTTCCTGGATGAGCAAAAATTTCTTACAGCTTAATCGGGGCAAGACAGAGATTCTTGTTGTTGGTCCTAAGGCCCTGAGGCATGAAATTCAATCTCTCCTTACTGCTGACCTCAACTTCCACAAGCACATCTCTAATATATCTAAGACAGCATTTTATCACCTGAGAAATACTGCTAAAGTTAGATGTTTTTTATCCCAATCAGATTCTGAGAAGCTGGTTCATGCTTTTATTTCTAGTAGACTAGACTACTGCAATGCCCTCTTTGCTGGACTGCCAAAACAAACATTAAACAAACTCCAGCTTATTCAGAATGCAGCTACTAGGGTACTAACAAAAATCAAAAGGTCTGACCATATTACCCCGATTTTATCATCACTACACTGGCTCCCAGTAAAACAAAGAATTGATTTTAAAGTTCTTCTTATTGTTTATAAATGTTTTAATCGGTTAGCTCCCTCCTACATTTCTGACATGCTCACTGAGTACGTACCAGAGAGATCCCTTAGATCATCAAACAAAAGGTCTCCTCACAATACCCAGAATCAACTCCAATTCAGGTTTTGGTGCCTTCAGTCATTATGGTCCCACTCTCTGGAATTCGTTACCAATTGAACTACAGTTTGCTACTTCAATGTCTTCTTTTAAAAGCAAACTTAAATCATATCTATTCTCACAAGCCTTTATTTAGGTTTACTGAATTAGTATTATTATTGTTATTATCTCCTGTTTTTAACCATGATAAGAAAGATATCCTCTTATCTTGTTTAACCAACACCTTTGATTACATCTTGTGTGTTTTTATAAATGTTAGTCACTCTTATCATAATGTTTATGTTTTGTCATGTACAATGTACCTTTGTTTCTGTTTTTAAGCACATTGAGTCTGCGCTTGTCGCATGAAATGTGCTATATAAATAAACTTGACTTGACTTGACTTGTGTGAATTGTAATTATTTGTACATGACCACTGTTGTGTAATAAAAAAGTTTCACATGGATTGTTTGATTTCCTGTGTTTGCACAACAGATTGGTCATGCATGAATTTGTTAATTATCACATGTACTGATAATCAATTCAAGTAAGTTATTTATTACAATAACATGAAAAACAATATAATTTTACAATCTGTGCAAATAGAAATAACAAATATGAACTGACATAATGACAAATAGCTAATGCTGCTGTTTGTTGATGGTTATATGTAACTACATAGATAACAAGGCATTATAATTACGATATTATCGAAGCACAAATATTGCCTGTTAGCAAGCTAATGTAAATAAACACGGCTAAACTAGCTAGTTAATTAGAGTCAATAATCCAGCTATTAGGATAGCTGTTTATTCTAATACACAAACAATGCCATTTGGACACGACAACACATTTGATACAATATTTGCAAAATACCTCATCGCTCATTTTCCACGTCAGGTACAGTCCAGTGAGATACAGGGCTCCTGAGTCACTGCCATCTAGATGTGACGCTGCAGGCGAGTGCACGGCTGAGTGGGCATGTTCTGGCAACTGCCGGGAGGGGTAGGGGCAGCACGCAGTTGAGCCTGATAGGAGGGGCCAAATTTGAATGTGTGTTTACAAACAGCAACTGGAAAATCCTTTAATGATTATCAGGCTACCATATCATAGGTCATAAATATTATGCTTCAGTGTTTTGTTATTCAAAAGAATTGCATGAAAAATAATGTGATATGGCTGAGAACCGAGCGATAGTACAGCAAGAACAAAACTGTGTTTGAATCATCAGTCTTAGCATCTGAGTTTATCTGCAGTGGTAATGATAATATCATCATACATTAGTAATATAGTTTTTATATATAATACCATTATTGTGGCTATATAAATGTAATTCATGGTGCTGTTAGATTGCTGTTAGATCACCCCACACTGTTTACAAAATGTGCGACAAGGATTTTTTTTAAACCTCAGCGAAAATGTTGTTTTTCAGACTACATGCCAACAAATATGGACTGAAGCAGAATCTTTCGTTGGATAAAAACAGCTTGTGAATATTGGAAATGATTACCTAATCTAATCACAATCGCGATGTTAGGCTGTGCGATTACATAACCACATAAAAGGCTGCGATTTGCAATTTAAAGCTATAGTGCGTAACGTCTGTCGCCTCCCAGCGGATAATGTGTCATTACAACTAATAAGTTGGCAGCACTTCCATGCACACAGAGTAACACTCGCCACACACCGTGTACACAGAGTAACACTTGCCAGTTGCCACACACCATACACAGAGTAACACTTGCCTTTGTGGTAGGATCCACTTCTGAACCATGTCTCGGCCGCTTCTCTGCCATGTTGCTTTCTCTTTCTACCTGCGCTCTACCTCTTGCTATGACACTCTCCGCTCTTCCTCCCCCTCTCTGCTTGTTGTGAGGAAGCATTTCCTGTGCACCAGCGCGGGAATGTCACCGGTCGACACGCATATTAAAAATGATATATATTGAAAAATACCGCGAGATGTTTGAGTAGCTGATCGGCTTAATCAGCATTGTGTCATCTCCTCTCGTAGTGGCTTGGGTGAAACGGACATTTACGGACCTGTAGAAGTTACACACTGTAGCTTTAATGTAAATAAATGTTAACGTGTGTGCTTGTGAACGTGACTGCCTCTCCTGAGGGTATTCCAGAAAGCGGGTTTAGTGAAAACTCTGAGTATGTTAAACCCTGAAATGAGGGAAACTCTGGGTTTTCAGTTCCAGAAAGAGAGGTAAGTCCAACTCTGAGTCAATCACCATAGCAACTGACTCTGTGAACCTAACCTGCTCGCACCCCTCTGGGGTGTGTGCGGCACGTATGGTCAGGTGACCACCCGCCGTGCAGCAGTGACCAACACAGACGCAGAAGAAGAACATGAGCACGACCATGAGCAGGCTGAGTTGGTGGTGAAAAAAACGCAACGTCTATTACATGGCGATACTTTGGATTCAGGTACGGCGACGTTGAACAGAAAGACGTGCTGTATAAAAGTTTAAAAGTTAAAGTCGCCACGTCCAATCTATATCTATCTATATCTATCTATATATCAACACTTGAGACAGCACAGAGAAAAGTACAAAACATGCATGCGATAGAAAGCCGAGCCGAGAAACGTTCAAGACAAAGAGACAACTGAAAGACACTTGAGCCTCATAAAACAACATCCAAGCACAGTTACGTGAACATCTGTAAGTGCCACGGGGAAATCATGGACTCCATAACAAGCTATATAATAACAAATGAAAAACTGAGCAATTTTGCTTGGGCTCGGCACACTTGACATGCTGCTGACTGGTGTCACTGGTGCCAGCCTAGGTGCTGCAGATGTCCGCTGCCTCTGATACGGGGACACAGCAGATGTGCATTTTGTCTAGAAGGAAAAAAAATTAAAAATCACATGAATGTACATCACAGCTGAGAGTTCAAAATGATAGCTGACTCTGAAATCCAGTATAAATATATGCCCGGTTTGCTTACCTTTGTCCTAAGACATTGTTTTCCAGACTTATAAAAAGAGGGGGGATCCATTCCATCCATTCTTGTCAGTGACACTCTTGACGGTGTGAAAAAAATCCACCGAAAACATAATACATCAGCTAATTCTGCACTCTATTTATCTGTAAACAGACCAGGTATTTTTGTTTATCTTGAATCCTAATGGCTACTGGAGCTGGAACATACATTAACCAATCGCAATAGCTTGTCCGGACACACGCACTTAGGCTACACTATACACTACCATGTCACTGGTAAGATCGCAACATTCAGCAAAGATAATGCACATCAACAAAGAGAGGTCCCAGCAGATTCATCAAATGCGAGCAAGTGGAAAATCGACATAGATGATTCAGCAACATTTTGCAGACACAGGCATCAAAGTTACTCCAAGAACAGTGCGATATCACTGCAAGGAGAGACAGCCTGGCCACTCACGTCCGATTAAACTGCACAAGTAAGTGTAGTAGTAAAGGATTCTATTCCGTGGTGTGAACTATAAAATGCATTCCTGTTTGTATATTAAAAAAATATAATTTACTAATTATTCTTCTCTTGACTCCCACAGTAATATCCTGGCTGCCACTGATGATGAGACAAAGGCCCATGATTTAAAGAAAATTTAAACTGATTTTGGTGTTTTACTGAGCCTGACTGCCATACGCAGAGCCTGCAGAAAGCTTGGTTGGACATATGCAAAAACTCACTTCTCTCCAATGATAAAAGATCGCAACAACGAAGCAAGGCTAAGACAAGCGCTGCAGTGGATGGTCTGGAGAGAGGTGGGATGATGTGCTGTTTACGGATGAGACAACTGTAGCTCTGCAAAACTATGCTAGGCTTAGTTTCAAGAGAAAGGATCACTTCATTGCCAAACCTACACCCAAACATCCCTTAAAGCTCCATGTCTGGGGGATAATTTCACGACATGGACCAGGACCTATGGTCATCCTTGAGGGACTCATGGACAGACACTATTTTGAGAGCAGTATCATCAAAGGTATTGCAGCACTATACATAAGAAGGACATTTTGGGTCAAATCATTGCTTCTTCCAGAACATTGATCCTAAGCATACCGCTTCTGCTGCTACTATTGCGCCGATGGGAATCAACTGGGTGAAAACCAGAGTCACCGGATCTGAATCCCATCGAGCTTTTATGGCACATGATGAAAGACTTCATCTGCAAGGACGCTAAGCCAGGTACAAAGGAGGAGCTTGTCCTAACCATAGAGGTCTTTTGGGAGATGAGACTAACCCAAGATATCTGCAATCGACTTATTACGGGCCTTAATAAAGTAATAAGGCTGGTTGTGGAGAGCAGAGGAGGACAGAATGGAAAGTGAAATTTTGGCTTAAAGGGGAACTAATGTTTTTTTCAACATGGGCCCTATTTTCTGATCAACTTTTGTCTAAATGAGTGATAGGATGTTCAATATTTGACATTTCTCCAGTACGAAGCTCGGGCTGACCTGCCTGCAGCCCATGCACGCGCTATATTAAATAATAGGACACTGAGACATCATCAAACAATGTCAAAATACATCAGAATACATCCACTAAAAGTGCATTTTTTAAAACACAGATAGGCTCGGATTGTTAGTATAATTATCCGACAACATAACGGAAAGGAGAAATGAATGTCTGTTGTTACCTTTTAGCTGGATTTGGACATGTTCCTCTTGGTCATCAAATTCAAATGGCTCATCCAGATCCAGTTGGTCAAAATCAGGTAAAAATTCGGACATGTTTGTTGCGGCAAGTCAAAACACTGGAAAGTCTGGCTCTGAAATCTCACATATCGCGAGATTCTTCTTCTTCTTTGGTGTTTTACGGCAGTTGGTTTCGCGAGATTTGAGTTGTTGCAGGAAGTTACTGCTGGAGTGACCTTACAGTTGGTCAGAATTGGGTAAAAATTCAGCCCCATGACTACTCCAAACAGAGTAACTCCTCGCGTTTGTAAGGTCACTCTCGTGAGACCAACTGCTGTAAAACACAGAAGAAGAAGAAGAAGAAGAATCTCACGAGACGTGAATTTGATGACCGCACGTATTTATTTGAACACAGAGTAGACAGACATACACGGACATACACGGAGGCAGAGCTCATTGAAATTACAGAGCGGACAAGGAAAGAGAGGGAGCAGCAACAGTTCATTTCTCCTTTCCGTTATGTTGCCGGATAATTATACTAACAATCCGAGCCTATCTGCGTTAAAAAACATGCACTTGTAGTGGATGTATTTTGACATTGTTTGATGCTGTCCCAGTGCCCTATTATTTAATATAGTGCGTGCTCATAGGCTGCAGGCAGGTTAGCCCTAGCTTCGTACTGGAGAAATGTCACATATTGAACATCCTATTACTCATTTAGACAAAAGTGGATCGGAAAATAGGGCCCAGGTTGAAAAAAACATTAGTTCCCCTTTAATAAAAGCATGTCATTGTCATCTGGTTCATAGTGTGTTTGAATAAAAAAATACAAACGCATTCTTGCATTTATGTTTTTTTTATTTTTAAAAAATGATCAGTTACATGAAATAATTGAAAGAAAAAAATATGTCACAAAGATCATAACAATAAGTGCACTTATTGTGCGCCTTACCGCTGATGTCTGAACAGCCCCGTGGAAGTGACATTTTACAAATCTTCATATTTTAAACTAACAAATTTCGTCAGTTTAAAATATGAAGAATTGTAAAATTTCGCTTCCATGAGGCTGTTCAGTCAGTGAGTGAGAGACCACAGGGAGAAATTGCCATTTCATCCTCACATGCAGCCGCAATGAAGGTTAAGCTGCACGTAGCCTGCAGAGTTTAACTGAAAAGGAGCGGGTGCTGTTCATCTTGGAAGGTGAGAGAGCTCAAACACATAATTAGCATTACGATGAATCTTTTCATTCCCTCTGAATGGGTGAGTGTGCCATGTGAATAGGTTTCCCAGTCACTCAAGATCATCACACTGAGTGGGCTGTACAAACTTTTGATGCAAACATTCAACAACACATCGTCACTGTCGATGTCTGAACTACCTCCTAAAAGTGACATTTTACAATTCCCCACATTATAAACCCAAAAAATTATTTTGTCCCTTAATTAATGTTAATGTTATTTGAAAACTTAAGTGTCTTAATGGGCAGCTTTTTCAAAATGATTTAAGTAATTATTTTCAGGCACTAAGTTATTTTCAGAACGTTTCTCATTATCCTAAAAGACTAACTCAATATTTTCAGATCGGGGAGACCTAGGCCAATTGTAACAAAAACAAATTTTAGGGTTTCCTTCATAACTAATGTGTTTATAACACTGATGCTGCAGCAGATAAAAGTGATAATTTTAATAACTTAAATACTGCTGGGTGGCTTATTGTAACCTGTAATAATATAACCTAGCAACAAATTTATATTATTGTACAAAAGTACTGTAACTAACAGGCCAAACTAAATCTTTAAAATAAAAGTAGTGCAATAAAAGTGTAATATTTGCATCTGAGACAGTGGAGTAGATTAATAATGTAGCATAGAATGGAAATACTACTAGCACCTCTAAATCTTTGTTTTTTGTGTTTCTATGAGGGAAGCGCCATCTCATGAGGACAAATTGTAATTGAATAAATGGGCACGTTACAGTGGAAGACACACACACATCATGAATTCACTCCATCTGATGCTCGTTTTGTTTCTGTTTTTGCCATTTCATCACTACAACAAATGCAACTGTAGCCACTATCTCACTACCACTATCCTCATTCATATTTTAAGAAGCTACAAATTATAGTCAGCCACAAAATAAACCTGAAAAGCTGCAAGCAGAGCGGAAGTACAGAGAGTTGTTGCATAGAGATGACACATCATCTCATCTAGTTGCACTGGTGTGAACCAACAGCTTTTTAGAATGTTGCAGAATGGTGCATTGCTGTTTCAACTCATCTCGTTACAAATCGTTGGTCTGAACTGTGTTTAAAAGCCCAATTGTGCCACACTTTATGCCCCAGATCAGCTTTTCCAGCCAGAAAGGGCTGTTGTGTGATCAGACTGAAAGAAAACTTCTCTTTTCTAAAGATTTCAAATATGTTGCATGCCTGTGTTTTACCAACAGGCTGTTTTACCAACTGGCTCTGGGAATGTGACAAGCAGAGGGTTCACACAAATGATTTACCTAGAAGACACATAGTTTAATAAAATAAAGGTTATCTAAAATGAACAATGGAGTGTATAGACCAGCAATATCAGCAAGAGAAGCAGTGTATGGATGTATGGCATGTGTGCTGTGATGATGCAGGGTGGATGTAAGCTGTAGGAAGGGAAAGACAGCGTTAACACATGAGCCAGCTTTTATAGCCTAAGGGCCCAGGTGAGCTTAATCAGCTGACGACCCTCTAATGTTAGCCTCACCTTTGCGTCCTCCTTAACCTCCAGGGTACTGAAATAGGATTTTACCATGGGTTTCTAGCCCTCACTCTGTCTGCTGGACCTTTATCTCTCTTTTCATCTTTCCACTTTATCTTCTTTTGTGAACGGTTTATTACTTCTGCTTCTCCAAAGACTTCAAGGTCAAATTACTTCATTTCTGTTTTTGTTTCTTCTTTCTTTTTTGCTAGATAGATAGAAAAAGACACACAGGTTTCATTGTTAAATGATTTTTTCTTAAAGTCATATCTATCATAGTCACAAAGGAACTGACTGTTAACTCTAAAATTCCAACTTCTAGTGGACGCGATGCTCTGTCGAAGTATGACAAATCCAGATAACTTAGACAGTCATCAACAGCTTAATTCCTGTTCCATATCACTGTATATAGCATAATAAACTGCAAGCAATATGTTATGATCTTATTCTCTTCTAACACAGTTGAAGTTACCATGCAGGTCGACCATGTCTGCAAGTATCTGCTAGTTAGCTACATTCGCTAATTGATCAGCTAATGCTGTAGTTGCGCTCCGGTCCAAAGCAATATATGCCCAGATAGCACACATACATCTGGCCGACATCGGCCAGATGTATCAAGTTTAGATCGTTAAGACGTAGCAGGGAGAGCGTTTGCTCATTGCCAAGACGTTGCTGAGACGTCGGCCTTTAATCGAAAATGACCACCACGCGACGTTCAAATGATCAATAAAAGAAGCTGCGCTCAGTGGGCGCTGCTTCATTAATATTCATATGCTTCGTAAACTACGACCTTTATTCATTTAGGTTCCACGAGATTCGCGTGGTGGTCATTTTCGATTAAAGGCCGACGTCTCAGCAACGTCTTGGCAATGAGCAAACGCTCTCCCTGCTACGTCTTAACGATCTAAACTTGATACATCTGGCCGATGTCGGCCAGATGTATGTGTGCTATCTGGGTGTTGTCATGTAATGTAATGTCATGTAATCCCTCATATCATATCATTTCTTAATAACTTTTGATTTCTTTCTACTCGATTACAAGGCACTCAGCAACAGCTACTATTCTAGGTGTTTATCAGATAGTGCCCTAACAAAAGTTAAGGAAATGATTGCATCAAATTTAAATTTAATACCATGTCCCTCTTTAACTGAGGTTTCCAGTACCGACTTTAAACTCTTCCAAACTGAATATCTTGTCGATAGTGTTGCAGGCTCACTGCGAACAACACTCAACTCTGTAGCACCTCTTAAAAAGAAGTTAACATAGCAAAGAAAGTTCACTCGTTGGTACAACTCCCAAACCCGAAAATTAAAACAAATATTGCAAAAATTTGAAAGGAATTGGCGATTCACCAAACTGGAAGAATCTCGTTTAGTTTGGGAACGTATAGGAAGGCCCCCCGCAATGCCAGAGCAAACTATTACTCATCATTAATAGAAGAAAATAAGAACAACCCCAGGTTTCTTTTCAGCACTGTAGCCAGGCTGACAGAAGGCAAGGCAAGACTCTAGTCACAGCTCTATTGAGCCTTGTATTCCTTTAGCCCTTAGCAGTAATGATTTTATGAGCATTACAGAAAGTCATTTTTGTTCGGTTTTATGAGCTTTTTCTGGGATTTTAAGTTTAACAATGGTCAAACGGTGTGCATGGGGTACATGCAACTCCGACACAAGGTATCCTGAGAGACTGGGCAACGGGGTGTATTTTTTCCCCTTTCCTTAACCAAGCATACCTAAGCTTTTTTCTTTCATAGGCTTCTTCCACGGAGTCTTCCCAAGGAACTGTCAGCTCAATGGAATAAACTATCTGTTGACTCACTGACCACAACACTATGTCAGGCCTCTGCTTGGTACAAACTATTTCCTGGGGAACAACAAGCTCTCCCCCTAAATCTACTTGCATTTCCCAATCACTGCCTCATGATTACATGGGTTAAATATGAATTCTGGTGCATTACTGTGCATGGTGCATGAGAAAGGCCTGCACCTTCACAATGCTTAACTCAAAGATGTCCAATACTGTCTGAATGTATAAAAGGATGCGGGGGAAGTAAAATGGTATGAAACTACCCCATCAGTGCTGCATGCAATATAATAAAACGAAGTGTGTACTTAATTATAATAATTAATGACCAAATAAACTGTCTGTGCAGCCACCCTCCATTAATAAAATCCAGAGGCCTCTAGATATCAGGCAGCAGAAAGAGGTTGATTTTAACTATAAATGACTTCAGTTAATTGCAAGCAATCACTTTCCATTTTTCAATACCCTGCAGTTTACTGTTTGTTATCACAATTAATTAGCTGAATGATTGAGAATATTAATCTCTTAGAGGGAAATTAGAATCACTGGTAGCACTGCATCCTCTGTCTGACATACAGTTAGGCCGAGAATATGAGTGTTTCATGATTTGAGCTCTGCATGCCACCACATTGGATTTGAAATGAAACAACTGAGATGCAATTGAAGTGCAGACTTTCAGGTTTAATTCAAGGGGTTGAACAAAAATATCCTATGAAATGTTTAGGAACTGCAACAACGGAATTAAGGAATTTTGTATAAAGTCTCCTCATTTTAAAAGTAATGGGACAAATTAATATTACCGTAAATAAAATGTTCATTTTCAATACGTTGTTGAGAATGAAGTCTGGAACCCATGGACATCACCAACTGCTGGGTTTCCTCCTTTGCAACTGCTGGGTTTCCTCGTTTGTGATGCTTTGCTTTACTGCAGCTGTCTTCAGTTGTTGGTAATGGTGAACTGACCTGCATTTGTATAGCGCCTTTCTAGTCATCCAACCACTCAAAGCGCTTGTTACACTATGAGTCACATGCACTGGTGGCCAAGGCTACCATACAAGGTGTCACCTGCTACTCAGTTTTAACACACTCACACACTGATGGAACAGCCATCGGGAGCAATTTGGGGTTCAGTATCTTGCTCAAGGATACTTTGATGCAGGATACTTCGACGTGCAGACTGGAGGAGCTGTCTGCATTACATTACCATCATTTAAACTCTTCTATACAGTCAATTCAGTTACCTTAAAATCTAACAGTGTTAATATTGTTGATGAAAACTGACAAAAAATAAATAAATAAATAAATCATCAATGACCTTTTTTCTGTAAGGCAGCTACCTGTTTAATCCAGTAGGATGCACACTTGAGTTAACACTGTTTGTCCCTGGCAGGACACCATAACTCTGAGATTTGCTCTGTTTAGAGCACCTTATTCTTCAAAGTTTATTTCTCTTGACCTGCAAGGTAAGCATTGTAACAGCTTCCTGCATCATATTACAATATCAGCGCTAAAACCACAAATTAAAAACGTTTTTTTAGTCATTTTGGTTTGACTATAAATGAACCTTGTTTTTTACTGTTTGACAGTTTTATTGAGGCGAGGCTAAGAGTGTGGCTAGCGTGCTGTAAACGAGTAGACAACTGATACTGTGTAAGCCTGGCGGGACGAAGCATTAGCTTTTCTGTTAACTGTTAAGCTTATTTGAGAATGTATGTTTTATGTTGGTAAATTATTAATTTAAGAGAGTCGTATTTAGTTAAACTTGACAGTTATGCTAATTTTCATTTATTTATTTAGTCGAGTCCCGCTGCTTTCCAGAGCAAGCTCGAAAATAGAAGAGACGCTGAATTTTTGCTTGAGTCGCAAGCGAATGGTCGCGGTATTCAACAAAAAATACAAGTTTGCGTGTGTTGTGACCTCTCTCGGCCACCGTAGACATCTCCCCCTTGACCAAGCGAGACCTGACAGGCACATGTTTCATGTACTTACCCATTTGTAGCGCTAAATATTAATTCTCCAAGCGTTGGAATAATCACTGGTGCGCGAACCTGTCCACCCTGGGCTTTATGGTCCAAACTCACTTCTTCTTTGGGGTTCACTGGAGATTTGAAAACATGGTGCACTACTGCCACCAACTGTTCAGGTGTGGTTTGTATTTTGACGGGAAAGCAGTGGCCGGTTTTGGTGTGAATCCCACGTCTGGTGCATCCTTCTCTCCGCACGACACTCCAACACAACTGTCGTGAAAAATCACAGCACAGAGTCCAGGTGTAGAGGGAGTCTGGTGACAGGCGTGCAGAGGCAGAGGGTTACATTTCCATGACGAAGATGAGACGATGACAAGCTAAAATTAGATCTTGATAATAAAAACTGAGACAAAAACTATGTTTCATTTCGTAGAAGATACGAGACATGACAAAAATGTTTGTGGTGGACTATCTGACATTGAAAGCCGAGAAAGGCCGTGCTTGTAATTATCTTCAAATTCTGCATGAGCGACAGGATGGTAAACTCCAGTGAATAGTCGGTGCTAGCAAGTTTTGCTGGTCAGCAAAAACACTCACACCTGAGCGGCGTCAGCTTTTGGTGCGAGTTGTGTGCTGTAATTCAGCAGTAAATAATCAGCTGTGTGTGTCTGACTGTGGGTGGTGGACCTGCTGAATGGATTTGTGGAGTGTGTTAGTTGCAGCAGTGGCTGCTAGCAGTTAGCTCCACTTGTTAGCCGCTGAATGGCAACGAAGCAAGCAGCCACTGGCTGCCGGACACCACAGCTGATCCACATAGGACTCCACTCAGGAGCCTCAGTTATCTATGAGTGTAGCTATGCTGTAAGTAAACAGTCCGAACTCAGATAAGTTTTCTCTGACACTAATGAAAGATTAGTTTTAATCACCAACTCTGTGAGAGGACACAAGTTTAAACCTCCAGACTAGCATGTAAATGCAGATTAAGAAAGACTTCAGGTTTTAATGAAGTTATTTTTCTGCTTCTGAACAGTGAGATGGATAAGTCAGTTTACAATTAACATGGGTAGGCTACAATTCCTAGTTGTCTCAGATTGGTGTCAAAGTTTTTGAGAGCATAATTAGAGAGATGTTGAGCTTTTCGAATGATAATCGCTAAGTGTGTGCTCGTAAATCCCCTTAAACCTGTGAAAAACTGCTGGAGAAAGACGTTTGTACATGTGCAGAAATATTTTGTAGTTATAGAAAAAATTGTCTTAACATTTTTATACTTTTTTTTTATTCTGATACATGAATCAGCCTCACTGGATTAGTTTGAATATTACAAAAAAACAAAACAAACAGAAAACATAAAGACTAAAAGTTGACTGAAATGTCATGAGCTTTAGTTTAAAAAAAAAATAAAAATGACTAAACTGTGACTAAAACTAATTTTTGTCTCTAGACTAAGACTAAATCTAAAATTGCTGTCAAAATCAACACTGAAATACAAATACATCACATATACTACCGTCTACTACTTTAACACACCCATCCAGACAGTCAAACATTTGAAATAAAAGGCCAGTTTAGCCAAAATTATTTGAAAGAGAAAACTAAGGCAAACAGAAATGCCATTACCCAATCTATGTGTTAACATTCATCATAGCTCACAGACTGACCTCCCGCTTTAACTTTGACCGACTGTACGAGGGAA
Organism: Epinephelus fuscoguttatus; assembly: GCF_011397635.1. Lineage (NCBI taxonomy): Eukaryota > Metazoa > Chordata > Actinopteri > Perciformes > Serranidae > Epinephelus > Epinephelus fuscoguttatus. The sequence goes on from NC_064760.1 coordinate 44,127,446, forward strand.
CTGCGCATTGGTTCCACAGCCCATTGGTTCGACATCCCATTGTTCCGACAATATTAAACTCATTGTTCTGAAGTCCGTTCCGAAATAATCATGATGCCCTGTGGTTAAGATCTGGTTAGGTTTAGGCACAAAAAACACTTGGTTAGGATCAGGAAAAGATCATAGTGTGGGTTAAAATGAAAAAGAAAGTGACAAACACATAAGCCGTGAGCCTGCTCCGCCTCAAGCCGGTCGCGGCGCAACATACGCCCGCGGCGAGCCATTCAGCACCGCGGACAGTCGGACTAATGGGATGTCGAACCAATGGGCTGTCGAACCAATGACATGGACCCCTGTACAATACTTTTCCTCTGTAGTGAGGGGTTATTACTGTTATTGATTTGATATTTCTGGTGTCCACTTTAATTGTATAACTAACTAAATAAAGTGTCTTAAATATCTGGCTAAAGTTTTGGCTTGTTTACCACCTGAACAATTAAATTTCTTCCCATATCAAACTTTACCATTGTGACATAACTGTGTTTGCAGCTCTCACAGTGGGTTTATCAGAAACAACAACAGAACACAAAATGATCACTGAACATGGCAATGTGTTCAGCTTTATCTATCCATCTATTTTCATCTGCTTATTCACTTATCCGGGGCCTGGTCAGGTGGGGCAGCAGGCCAAGCAAAGCACCCCAGAAATTCCAGCTATACGGCAAAGAGAATATTATTATTATTATTATTATTATTATTTATACAATTCAAAATGATTTAAGGAAATGAGAAAAAAACAAAAAATGTAAATGTGAGTTGATTTCATACTTGAAAATGTGTGACAAAAACATTTTTCTCAACTTTTTGTCTGAAAAGATTTTTTTATGAAAATGCACAAATTCAAATGTTGATAAAAAAAGGAATGGAATAAGATAGAATAAAATGTTTTTGTGTTTAAAAACAGAGGGTCTTTTCTTGAGTTTAGTGTGCTGTTTACATATTCATAAAACAAATTATTTTGTGGGTCTGTCAAGATTAGTGAATATGATCAAAAATTCTGGCAGTGGCTGGCAACTTAAAAATAATACTCTGGCGGGAAAAGTGTTAAGAATAATGATTATTGCAGCTTAACGTGTCCTTGTCCTCTGTTAAAGTAATTGATGTGTATTTCATGCAATGTGCACACATTTCTGTGGCAAGTTTCATATGGAAAGCTTGTATTTGCAGAGAAATGTGTTGGTGGTTGTTCGTGCCATGACATTCATCTGAGCACAATAATCCATTTGAGCTTCACCTTAACTTTTCTGTATCTTGAAGCCCTTTGGTTCTTCAGGTACGTAACCACTGTTATTTCCTGATGAAATGACATTGATGATGACATTGAAGACCTGTCTGCTTTTTCTTTGTATACGGGTTGTTTTCATAGATTTCTGGAATGTAACTGGAGACATAAGGACTGTTTCAGAGTTTGACTTGGGTACTTTGTTGTCATGGTAATACTTGCCACTTCTTTTAAAAAAGTTGGTCGGAGAAAGAACATAATTTAGCCTATGACTCATTCGAAGACCAGTAAAGACTTGAAATACATTCATAGACATCCATGGGTGAGACAGCAACGGTTTTGCCAGAGCAGACAGGGTGGAAAAGATTGCTTCTGATAACTCCATGTGTGCATTTAGTGTAAACTTACTAATGTTGGCAGAGGGGGTGACATGGTCAACTTTAATTAATGGGGACCATTGAAACTAATTTTCAAGTTCATTCTTGTGTTTAAGATTTCTACTAAAACAAGTTTATATGCTTTAATGGTAAAAAAAAATAATAATGAAATAAATCACTTTCAGTCACATAAAAAAAAACTTTTTGCTCATTCTCTGTGTATTTACACTCTGTTTGAAATGCTCTGTTTAGCGACTGTCTCTTTAAGCTCCCCTCCTAAACAAAAAAAAACAAAGACCAGTCTGCTCTGATTAGTCAGATTTTCCAGATCATCTGTATTTCAGCGTCTGTGTACTGTCATTGGCATTTGTGAAAAATTATCACTAAAGCCTTTTAAACACAACCAGACTTGTTCCAGCAATAATCTGATCTGAAATCAGGGAATTTACAACACCAGCAACTAAATCTATGTTTCCCTGGTGTTAGCATATAGCTACATGTATGTTAGCAGTGTACCTGTAGCTGCAGAATGACTATAATGTTAAGTGTGGTTTGAACCCAATTGCAGCACCAAAAGCAAGCAAGACAGTTGAATATGAAGCAGGGGTGGACTGGGGCAAAAAAGAGGCCCGGAATTTAGTACCTGACTGGCCCACTCAGGGGCCGGGGTGGCGAGTGATGGCAGCAAATGCTGGCGGCGGATGATGGCGGTGGATGATGGCAGTGGATGCTGGTGGTGGATGATGGCGGTGGATGATGGCGGCGGATGCTGGTGGTGGAACAAATATGTTCACATATATGTGGGAGACAAAAAAATATACATGTAAACATTATTGAAGGGATAATGACAAATCATTTAACCTGAGGCCTTGATTAGAACAAATATGTAATATTTTTAATGTTAGTTAAAATAGTTAGTCTGCAATAGTCGCTTAATAGTGTGAAGACTGGTGAACATGTAAGCCACACCAATAATGATCATAATAATAAACAACATATCATATCACCTATGGTGCCTCAGATAAGCACAATTACATGTTCTTAAGTATACTGAATAAGTACAGCTTAAGTTTTATAAACTGCAAATAATACACTTTAAGAACAACACATTAATACACATTTCCCCTTCACAGTGCATGTAGACTGTCTCAATTTCTATATTATCCAACAATACCCACACAAAAAGAATAAAACTGACATTAATTTTAATGTTGATGAATGTTGGGAAGAGGAGGAGCTAAATATGATCATTGGCAATAATTCATAATTATTAATATTAATTATGGATTATTAAAATATTTGATTAATTAATTAATAACTAATTAATTATTACATAAGCATAATAATCAAATTAGCTTACAGCGGGACACCACCGGGAAAACCCGGACCAATGATCAGACGTAAATTCAGTCTCAAGAGTGTTCACTTAGGAAGCTAATTCCAGGGAGATATCAGCAACTATAAGATCAACAGGAAGGACTGGAGCTCAGGCACTGACTTTGTCAACCAGCTTCATCACAGTATACAATGAAAAACAAAAGCAACCTCTCTTTGCAGTATAACAGGGTTTATTCACACTGATGACATTAATTTGCAACCAACATCAACATTGCTCTATGAACCCTATCAACTATAAAACATTACCGAATCAACCAGCAAGCATCAAGAAGGGTGTGTGTGTGTGTGTGTGTGGGAGAAAGTGGGTGAGTGAGCGAGAATGTGTGTGTGTGTGTGTGTGTATGTGTATGTATGTCTGAGCGAGTGGGTGTGTGAGAGAGAGAGAGGCGTGTGAGCGTAGCAAGATGGCGGCTGTGATGCAGCAAGCTACGTCACGCAATGGCGGCTCGCCAAGAAAGCACGCGACTCAAAAAGGAGGGGGGCCGGTAGAGAGGGAAGTTCAAATTGCTCGGCTCCAAGTGTAGGTTAGTGGAAGAGAGGAAGAGAGAAAGGGAAGCACTCAGAAGTGTGGTCACACAGGCGGTATTGAGATGCAGTAACCCGTCTGTGTTACGCAGAGACGCGCTCGGCTCAGCTGGTGAGTGGCGTGAATCTGGACATTGAACCAACACAGCCGAAGTACTGATCGATCCCGCATGCGGGGCGACACAATAGCGGTCCGACGAGGTTGGATCACTGCGTATTACAAGCAGACACAAACAGGCAGGAGAATAACAGACAGCAGCAACACAGGCAATATTTTTACAATATCAATGCAGCCAAAATCGGACGTGGCGGTCGTATCAACAAGCCCTTACAAACTTAAAAAGAAAACACACACTAAGTAATATCTGCCCAGAGCTAAAGCCTCTTACTGTTGCAGAAGGTGGAGTGATGTGTCGGTCGTTCCTCGTGCGTCCTTTGTTACGGCAGAGGTGAAGTGGTTAGTGGCTCACAGCGGCTAACAGGTCCTCGGCGAGGGGGCAAGTCTCTAATTCTAATTCCGGCTCGTAGCGGGGAATCACTCGGGGAAAGAAGGGGGTCCTTGTCCTTCTTCTTGAAGCAGGCAGTCCTTGTTATCTACCAAACTTCGCATCCGCGGGCATCCGGGTGAGAGGGTCAATCCGTGGTCTCGTACCGGGCTACTCTGTGTTCCTCGGCGCACAGAGTGAGGGAGAGGAGAGGAGATCAGCTCGACCAGCGAGGGAAATCCGTAGGCCTAAAACGCGTCTAACTGTGCACAGTAATAACTCTTTCTAAAGCGTTCGCCATGTGGGACGAGTTGCTAAGCTTTAGGAACAGTTGTGGGTACTTCTATTGGCTATGAGGATCACAGCCAGAAGCGTTTCCCTCAGGTACGCTTTGTGATGATATACCCCGGCGTGACGTCATCGGTGCGGGGTTGGCCATGGCGGATTTCACCCAATGGGAGCTGTGTATTTCAAGGGACCTCTGCTGGTCAGCTGGGGTGCTGTGTTGGGGGTTGAATCAGCTGATTCACACAGAGAAAGGGGGTTGACTGATTCCTTTGTTCTTTTGGGCGCCAACATGTGGTCTCAGGCTTTGATTGTTACATGTAGGCCCAAAAGTTTATGGATAAAGTGTAGGCCTTTGTTAGAAATCCTTGTACGGCACAACAATGAATTAGCAAAGTAATATACAGCAGAGCAGCACTGAGCTCACCAGCTTAAGGTAAATACACAAGAGATAATGTTAGATCAGATGTTCAGCTATTTTATTAGTTACTTAGCCATGCTGATGTTGGCTAATGCCACTGAGCGCTGTCTGGCTCTAGTAACGTTACACAATAATGACGTTTTGACAGTCAAACTAGCCTACGTGCGTTGTGCTAGAAGTTAACAAGCTAGCCAAATAATATTATCACATTAGCTTACAGCTGCCTCACCTAACTAGCATCCCCCTCCCGGTCACGTTGTCCTCCTCCTGCAGACGGAGACGCGAGAGCTGCAGGTGCTGCTGCGGATGCTGAAGGTCCTGCTTGAGATGCGGCAGCAGAAAATAAATGTGTCAACTTCTGACACTTGGCAGCATCTGCCTGTAGCGCCTGCCTTTTTTTGTCTCTCAACTTCTCCGCTCCTCCTTTCCTTTTCTTCTCCATTTTTGCATGTGTGTATGATTGATTGATTGATTGACATATGAAGAGGGAGGAGGGACCAAGGCCCTCGGCCTTCGGCTGTGATTGGCCAACAGCCCCAGGACCGAGGTGAAAGGGGTGTGACACACCCATGTGGGCCAATGTTGATTAGCCAGACACTAGAGAAACTGTAAACATTGGTTATCATATTAAAGGCCAGCCCAACTGCGCGGAAAGTCTTTTTTTTTTCTTCTCAGTCCGGCCGTACCGGCCCACTGACGCAGAGGCCCACCGGGAAAACTCCCGGTACTCCCGATGGCCAGTCCGCCTCTGATATTAAGTAATGACCATGGTTCAGGGCCCTTCAAGACATGGCTTCAGTCCAATACTTTCGCATAGCACGTCAGAGCAGACAGCTGGTGAGTCACTGGCGTCCACTGAAGGCACACAAACACTCAAACAGTTTTAATGTTTGCAGTACCATAAGGGAGCAGTCAAGAGGCAAAGTCAGACAAGCAGAGGATCCGATACCAGGACAACACATAAACAGAGCCAACACACCTGTGGGGAGCCAGCTGCAGGTTGGTCGGAACTGGCAAGGAGTTGAGAAACCAGCAGAGACCATGAGTGGATCCCGCGACACACACACAAAGGCAGAATGTGCAGCCACACCGCAAGGTAATCCACAGCACAGGAAATCAGGCAGCAGAACAAGTAAACTCACTATATAGATCTGACTGGGAGTCTCCCTACACAGCCACAGGGAACAGGCGAACAGAAACCAGGAACGTGGGAGCAGATCTCTTGGTTTGGGACAGAAGACTGAGTGGTTTCCCGGGGAGCAGATGAAGCAGGAGAGTCATATATGGGCTTCCATTTGTGCCAAAAATATGTCGACATGCGCACTGTCTATGTCTATTAAACGCTGAACTGTCCTTGTGTCATTTGACTTTCAATTCAATTTCAGTCAATTTTATTTATAAAGCCCAATATCACAAATCACAATTTGCCTCACAGGGCTTTACAGCATACGACATCCCTCTGTCCTTATGACCCTCGCAGCGGATAAGGAAAAACTCCCCCAAAAAAACCCTTTAACGGGGAAAAAAAACGGTAGAAACCTCAGGAAGAGCAACTGAGGAGGGATCCCTCTTCCAGGACAGAAAGACGTGCAATAGATGTCGTACAGAACAGATCAGCATAACAAATTAACAGTAATCCACATGACACAATGAGACAGAGAAAGAGAGAGAGAGAGAGAGAGAGAGAGAGAGAGAGAGAGAGAGAGAGAGATGCAGGTAATGACAATAGCTTACAACAACATTATTGAAAGTAATAATATCATGGTTATAGTTCTGGTATGAGTTAATCTGAGAGACAGTGGAGCACAAAGGCTCCGGAGAAGAAGCCGAGTTAGTGACATCCAGAATGGCCGAGTTAGCAAGATGCAGTAATAGAATACGAGAGAGAGAGAGAGAGAGAGAGAGAGAGAGAGAGAGAGAAGGAGAGAAGGTGCCCGGTGTATTATAGGGGGTCCTCTGGCAGACTAGGCCTAAGTCAGCCTAACTAGGGGCTGGTACAGGGAAAGCCTGAGCCAGCCCTAACTATAAGCTCTCTAAGATATGACGGAGCTTGACCATTTAGAGCTTTATAAGTTAACAGTAGGATTTTAAATTCAATTCTGGATTTTACAGGGAGCCAGTGCAGTGACGCTAAAACAGGAGAAGTATGATCTCGTTTCTTAGTTCCTGTTAGTACACGTGCTGCTGCATTCTGAATTAGCTGGAGAGTTTTTAAGGACTTACTAGAGCTACCTGATAATAGAGAGTTACAGTAATCCAGCCTTGAGGTAACAAAAGCGTGGACCAATTTTTCCTGCATCTTTTCGGGTCAGGATAGGCCTAATTTTCACAATATTACGCAGATGAAAAAATACAGTCCGTGACGTTTGTTTTAAATGAGAATTAAAAGACAAATCTTGATCAAATATTACTCCGAGGTTTCTTACGGTAGTGCTAGAGGCCAGAGCAATGCCATCTAGACAAACTATGTCATCAGATAAAGAGTCTCTGAGTTGTTTGGGGCCAAGAACAATAACTTCAGTTTTGTCTGAATTTAACATCAGGAAATTGGTGCTCATCCAAGTTTTTATGTCTTTAAGGCAGTTATGGAGTTTAGTTAATTGATTAGTTTCTTCTGGCTTCATCGATAAATACAACTGAGTATCATCCGCATAACAATGGAAATCTATAGAGTGATTTCTAATGATGTTACCTAAAGGAAGCATATATAGAGTAAATAGGATTGGTCCGAGCACAGAACCTTGCGGAACTCCAAAACAAATTTTGGTACGTAAGGATGACTCATTATGAATGTCAACAAACTGAAAACGACCAGATAAATAAGATTTAAACCAGCTCAGTGCAGAACCTTTTAGGCCAATTAAGTGATCCAGTCTCTGCAGTGGAATTTGATGGTCAATTGTCTCTAACGCCGCACTAAGATCTAATAAAACAAGTACAGAGACAAGTCCTTTGTCTGAAGCAATCAGAAGGTCATTTGTAATTTTAACTAGTGCTGTCTCAGTGCTATGATGCACTCTAAATCCTGACTGAAATTCCTCAAATAAATTATTATCATGGAGAAAATCACACAGCTGGTCTGTGACTACTTTCTCAAGGATCTCTGAAAGAAAGGGAAGATTAGATATTGGTCTATAGTTGGCTAACACCTCTGGATCCAGGGGGGGCTTTTTTAGTAGAGGTTTAATTACAGCTACCTTAAAAGACTGTGGTACATAGCCTGTTAATAAGGATATATTGATCATATCTAATATATGAGTGTTAACTGAAGGAAAGACCTCCTTAAGTAGCCTAGTTGGGATGGGGTCTAAGAGACACGTTGATGATTTAGATGAAGAAATCACTGCGGTCAATTCTTGAAGAGAAATTGGGGAGAAGCAATCTAAATATATATTAGGTTTTACAGCTGTGTTTGAGGTTAGATAGGTACTATCTGAGGACAGGAGGTCACGAATTTTGCCTCAAATAGTTAGAATTTTGTCATTAAAAAAGCTCATAAAATCGTTACTGCTATAGGCTAAAGGAATACAAGGCTCAATAGAGCTTTGACTCTCAGTCAGCCTGGCTACAGTGCTGAAAAGAAACCTGGGGTTATTTTTGTTTTCTTCTATTAATGCTGAGTAATAGTTTGTTCTGGCATTGTGGAGGCCCCTCTTATAAGTTTTGAGACTGTCTGTCCAGATTAAACGAGATTCTTCCAGTTTGGTTAATCGCCAATTCCTTTCAAATTTTAGATATTTTGTTTTAACTTACGGGTTTGAGAGTTATACCAAGGAGCGAACTTTCTTTTTTAACCTCTTTTTAAGAGGAGCTACAGAGTCAAGTGTTGTTAGCGAGCCTACAGCGCTATCGACAAAATGATCAAAGTCGGTACAGGAAACCTCTGTTACTGAGGACTTGGTATTGAATTTAATGACAGAGTAATCTTTTCCTTAAATTTTGCGACAGCACTATCTGATAAACATCTAGTATAGTAACTGTTGCTGAGTGGCGTGTAATCGAGTAAAAAGAAATCAAAAGTAATCAGATAATGATCCGATAGCGAGGGATTCTGTGGAAAGACTTTTAGATTGTCAATTTCAATTCCATACGTCAGAAATGGATTGAGGGTATGGTTAAAACAGTGAGTGGGTTCATGTACACCCTGACTGAAGCCAATGGAGTCTAATAATGAGATAAACGCGGTAGCCAGGGAGTCATTATCAACGTCAACATGAATGTTAAAATCGGCTACAATAATAACTTTATGTGATTTAAGAACTAAACTGGATGAAACTCTGAGAATTCAGATACAAATTCAGAATACGGGCCAGGAGCACGGTACACTATAACAAATAAAAGTGGCTACGAGGTTTTCCAGATCGGATGTAAAAGACTAAGAACGAGGCTTTCAAATGAATTATAATCTAGTTTAGGTTTAGGGCTGATTAACAGGCTAGAGTTAAAAATGGCTGCAACTCCCCCTCCTCGGCCGCTGCCTCGAGGAATGTGGGTATTATTATGACTGGGAGGAGTGGACTCATTTAGACTAACATATTCATCTGGACACAGCCAGGTTTCAGTGAGACTGAGTAAATCAATATGATTATCTGGTATTAATTCGTTTACTAACACTGCTTTAGACGATAGAGACCTGATATTTAACAGTCCGCATTTAATTCTCCTGTTTTGTCTTTCTGTCACAGAAGAGGTTTTAATTTTTATGAGGTTGTTATGCACAACTCCTCTTTGTTTAATTTTAGATTTAAATAATTTAGGTGGTCGGGGACAGACACCGTTTGTATAAAACTATGAAAACTATGGCTGGGTAACTGAACTAGAAGCTCAGAGAGGCGTATAGGACTGCGACTCTGAGTCCTGGTCTCAACTCTGGGTTGTCAGGGATTTAAATTACTAATAAAGTTTGCCAGGTTCCTAGAAATGAGAGCAGCTCCATCCAAAGTGGGATGAATGCCGTCTCTCCTAATAAGACCAGGTTTTCCCCAGAAAGTTTGCCAATTATTAACGAAACCCACATTGTTTGCTGGACACCACCTGGACAGCCAGCGATTAAATGATGACATGCGGCTAAACATGTCATCACTGGTCAGATTTGGGAGGGGTCAAGAGAAAACTATGGAGTCCGACATCGTTTTTGCATATTCACACACCGAGGCAATATTAATTTTAGTGACCTCCGATTGGCGTAACCGGGTGTCATTGCCGCCGACATGAATAACATTGTCATTACATCGTGTCGTCATGCTGTGTCATTTGACAAAGTGTTGTTATGATGTGTTGTTTGACAGTGTCATCATGATGTATGTTATGTTGTGTTGTCTTGATGTGTATTTTGGCAATGCTGTGCTAACGAGTTGTTTGACAGTGTCTTTACGTCGTTACTATGTGTCGTTACTATGTGTCGTTACTATGTGTCTTGATGTGTCGTTGCTATGCGTCGTTTGACAACGTCGTTGCTATGCGTTGTCACTATGTGACATTACTACGTGTCGTTACTACGTGTCGTCTTGATGTGTCGTTTGACAACGTCGTTGCTATGCGTAATTACTATGTGTCGTTACTGCGTGTCGTCTTGATGTGTCGTTGCTATGTGTCGTTACTACGTGTTGTTACTACGTGTTGTCTTGTCACCAGTGTCCACCAGTGTAACTCTCAAACCCGTAAGTTGAAACAAATATCGCGAAAATTTGAAAGGAATTGGAGATTAACCAAACTGGAAGAATCTCGTTTAATCTGGACAGACAGTCTCAAAACTTATAAGAGGGGCCCCCGCAATGCCAGAGCAAACTATTACTCAGCATTAATAGAAGAAAACAAAAATAACCCCAGGTTTCTTTTCAGCACTGTAGCCAGGCTGACTGAGAGTCAAAGCTCTATTGAGCCTTGTATTCCTTTAGCCCATAGCAGTAATGATTTTATGAGCTTTTTTAATGACAAAATTCTAACTATTTGAGGCAAAATTCATGACCTCCTGTCCTCAGATAGTACCTACCTAACCTCAAACACAGCTGTAAAACCTAATATATATTTCGATTGCTTTTCCCCAATTTCTCTTCAAGAATTGACTGCAGTGATTTCTTTATCTAAATCATCAACGTGTCTCTTAGACCCCATCCCAACTAGGCTACTTAAGGAGGTCTTACCTTTGGTTAACACTCATATATTAGATATGATCAATATATCCTTATTAACAGGCTATGTACCACAGTCTTTTAAGGTAGCTGTAATTAAACCTCTACTAAAAAAGCCCCCCCTGGATCCAGAGGTGTTAGCCAACTATAGACCAGTATCTAATCTTCCCTTTCTTTCAGAGATCCTTGAGAAAGTAGTCACAGACCAGCTGTGTGATTTTCTCCATGATAATAATTTATTTGAGGAATTTCAGTCAGGATTTAGAGTGCATCATAGCACTGAGACAGCACTAGTTAAAATTACAAATGACCTTCTGATTGCTTCAGACAAAGGACTTGTCTCTGTACTTGTTTTATTAGATCTTAGTGCGGCACAATTGACCATCAAATTCCACTGCAGAGACTGGATCACTTAATTGGCCTAAAAGGTTCTGCACTGAGCTGGTTTAAATCTTATTTATCTGGTCGTTTTCAGTTTGTTGACATTCATAATGAGTCATCCTTAAGTACCAAAATTTGTTTTGGAGTTCCGCAAGGTTCTGTGCTCGGATCAATCCTATTTACTCTATGTATGCTTCCTTTAGGTAACATCATTAGAAATCACTCTATAAATTTCCATTGTTATGCGGATGATACTCAGTTGTATTTATCGATGAAGCCAGAAGAAACTAATCAATTAACTAAACTCCATAACTGCCTTAAAGACATAAAAACTTGGATGAGCACCAATTTCCTGATGTTAAATTCAGACAAAACTGAAGTTATTGTTCTTGGCCCCAAACAACTCAGAGACTCTTTATCTGATGGCATAGTTTCTCTGGATAGCATTGCTCTGGCCTCTAGCACTACCGTAAGAAACCTCAGAGTAATATTTGATCAAGATTTGTCTTTTAATTCTCATTTAAAACAAACCTCGCGGACTGCATTTTTTAATCTGCGTAATATTGCGAAAATTAGGCCTATCCTGACCCGAAAAGATGCAGAAAAATTGGTCCACGCTTTTGTTACCTCTAGGCTGAATTAACTCTCTATTATCAGGTAGCTCTAGTAAGTCCTTAAAAACTCTCCAGCTAATTCAGAATGCAGCAGCACATGTACTAACAGGAACTAAGAAACGACATCATATTTCTCCTGTTTTAGCGTCACTGCACTGGCTCCCTGTAAAATCCAGAATTGAATTTAAAATCCTACCGTTAACTTATAAAGCTCTAAATGGTCAAGCTCCGTCATATCTTAGAGAGCTCATAGTGCCATATTATCCCAACAGAACACTACGCTCCGAGAACGCAGGGTTACTCGTGGTCCCTAAAGTCTCCAAAAGTAGATCAGAGGGAAGAGGGAGAGGGAGGGATCCCTCCTCAGTTGCTCTTCCTGAGGTTTCCACCATTTTTTTTCCCCATTAAAGGGTTTTTTTTGGGGAAGTTTTTCCTTATCCGCTGCGAGGGTCATAAGGACAGAGGGATGTCGTATGCTGTAAAGCCCTGTGAGGCAAATTGTGATTTGTGATATTGGGCTTTATAAATAAAATTGATTGATTGATTGATTGATTGATTGAACTTCAACTAGCGTGGCCCAAGGATGGCACTCACACCAAAGTGGTGACGTCACAGTTACCCACAGCCACCCTGTGGTGAACAAACAAACCGTTAACAGCAGTATTTAAGACAAATTACACATTTCCAAATGGAGTTTCATGATCAATTGACGCCATCTGTATCAAAAGACAGGAAAGGACATAGAAACAAAGGTAGCACACATCACAGGATCCATCAGTCTTGTGGTCACACTCAACTTGGCCCTGAACAGACACTCCACGGCAAAACCTGTAGAGGGAAAAAACTATATAGCAAAATCAGTCTCCAAAACACATGTACCATACGTACATGTGCAATAGTGTAACAGGTTGGAATTGACAATTGCACTTTCAAAGTAAAAGCCTATAATTGTTAGATGAACACATTTCAACATTCAATGCACATGCAACAAGTATTCGCGACAGAGTGAGTGACACAGTTACCGCTGAAAAATAATGACACAAATATGAAGTACAGGGCATTACCCTGTGGCTGACAATTTAGGTGTGGTGGTATGGTACTGTATACAGTACATTACCGTGTGCGTCGAACCTGCAGGAGATGCGCTGCCCCTCACAGGTAATATCTACCACATGTAACAAGGACATATTCAAAATCTTTATCTCCTACAGCTTTGCTCTCGTGTGGCTCCTCGAGATTTGCTGTAAACAATGATGCACCTTAGAATCACAGATATTTTGCAACCAACACAGATGGAAAAACTGTTAAACTATATTCTTACAGGATATCTGACACTTACTCCTGCCAGTGCTTGATGTCTCTTGATGAAGACATTAGGCTCTCTGGTGTCAGCTCTTGCAGTTGGTGATCTTTCTCAATGGCTGAGTCGCTACGCATTCTGTGCAGAGGCAGACAGAGTGATAAACTGATACAAAGACATCTCTGTGTGTAATGACATTATGACAGTATTAGACTCCAACATTGTGACCACAGATACAGCAATGGTTCAGACATTTGGTGTGGGGAGACTGATGTGAGAAAAGTTTAGTGCTACGGATGCTGCCCGTCGCATATCAATGTGATTACAACAGCAAGCACCGGGTAGATGTCAATGCTGATTGCAGATTCAGGATCATCGTTCACCATCGGAGGGAAAACGGTCCTGCAACGTCACGTGAGTACTGCTCATTATTTGTTAGGGATATACAAAGAAACACATACATCTTTGAAATAAACAGTATATGCCATGTTACACATGCGCAATGATGACACTGTCCATGCGAGTGCCAAATGATTTTATGGAAATCGAACAGAAACACAGCCGCTGATGAGTATCAGTTCTCTGTGCCGTTAAGTTTCTGATGTTTTACAACACGGCTAACTCGCTGCTACGCCAAGATTACAGCCAAAAATAACACAGTAACAAACAACGCAACTACAACTGCCCAGAAACTAAATGAATTATTAATACACAAAATAACATGTAATAAGGCTACTCACTAACAAACGGCTTACTGTATATGACCTACTTATATGATAATAATAATAATAATAATAATAATAATACATTTAATTTATATTGCGCCTTTCAGGGTACCCAAGGACACTTAACAAAGAGGGAAAAAACAAAACAAAGAATAAATGGAGCGCCTGTCAGTCCACGCAGAGGGAACAGCAGCACCGTCTCAATAAACAAACTTGTGTCTGGAGGCTCCATGCACACAGCGGGGGCAAAGCAGGAGACCGAGGGATCCAATCCCTGCCATGGAGCCTGGGGTGAAGTGACAGCAGAGGTCCAAGAGCTGCTGCACTGAACACCTGAAGACTCCGCCAGCAATGGCGGAGCAGCGACAATCCAACTTCGCCATGAGCCAGGACAGACCACAGCAGCAGAGGAGAGCGTCAAAGGAGCCAAGCGGTGAATAACCCTGAGGTTGTGGTGGAGGGAGGACCAACGGAGCAATGATGGACAGCCCACAGAGCACCGAGCAAGTCGGTTTGACAGTTAGTGTTGCTAGGCTAACAGCTGATCAGCGAGGCTAACAGCTGATCAGTGGAGAAAGGTGAGTCCATGGAGCCAATTGTTCAGGTTTGCAGCCTTCAAAGTTAGTAGCACAGCCCCAGAGCTTGTAAGGACAACTTGGCTTTCTTCTGCCAACAGAAAGCACTTTTGCCACGGATTGAGAAGCGGCGACATTCACGGCAGCGTCATCTGGCATCTGAGTTGCCACGGAAACTCATCACATCATATCACATCAGCCACTGAACATTACAATAACATAAGGGTTACAATAACGTGACATTGTTGATTGTTATGAGAGTGGGAACTGCCCATTGGTTCGACAGCCCATTGGTTCGACATCCCATTGTTCCGACCATATTAAACTCATTGTTCCGAAGTCCGTTCCGAAATCATCATGATGCCCTGTGGTTAAGGTCTGGTTAGGTTTAGGCACAAAAAACCACTTGGTTAGGGTCAGGAAAAGATCATGGTGTGGGTTAAAATGAAAAAGAAAGTGACAAACTCATAAGCCGTGAGCCTGCTCCGCCTCAAGCTGGTCGCGGCGCACCATACGCCCGCCGCGGCAAGCCGTTCAGCACCGCGGACAGTTGGACTAATGGGACGTCGAACCAATGGGCTGTTGAACCAATGACATGGACCCATTAGAGTACGGCTTTTAAGTAATTACCAGTTAATTGACTGAATCCCACCACGTCACCCTCGTTAACCGGAAGCAGTACGGACTTTTTTTTTCTAGAATTTATTACATTCTCACGTCTGGTCTAGTGCAACTTCTATTGTTATAGAAGGTATTACAACAGAAAGAAACGAGGAAAACAGAGGTTTTACAAGACTGAATTCTCATGGAGCGGTAAGACTTATTTCTTTATGGTTGATTTTGTCGATGTAAAAGGCTTATTTATCTGTCCGACACAAGCTAGGCTAGTCTGTTCAATACGAGAGCCCTCTGTACAGGGGGCAAAGTGAGATGCGTACAGTACATATAATCATTGCACACGCTATGAAGCACCAAACCAACTTCTGTCACACAAAATGATGGGGAGAAACTCAGCTAAAAGCCTCTTCCAAGCAATCCAAACAAGATTTGAGACACTTTATTTGATTGAAATTGAATTATATAGTACTATATAATATAATAAATAGTACTATATAATTCAATTTCAATCAAATAAAGTGTTCAACTTTGTCTCCTTTTTGTGTTACTGCTTCAAAAATGGATAATTAAATTTCAGAGTAATTGTTTTAATTATTACCTCAGAATTTGACTGTGGGGCTGTAAGACAGTAGTTTGAATGGTTTGCAGAAATATTAACATCACCATATTATAATTTATATAATATAATTGACAAATTACATAAATATAATAATATAAGCTATTTAATAATTAATCATATAAAATTATATAAGTTATTTAATAATTAATATAATCATTTACAATATAAATTATATATTATTATATTATTACAACTGAATCTCCCCCATTGCAAATGAATAAAGTAATGTAAATTCTGGGGGGTTGCAACAGCAAACAATTAAGAGTCAGGTATTGTTCCACGAACTAAACTGATGAATGTCCAAAACATTTTCTTCATCGTTCATGGATAGATGAATGGGAGACATTCTGGAATAAATATAACAAAGGAAAGACAAATGAATACTTCCATGAGTAAGACATCCTCTCATGTCACTCTTTATCAAATCATTATTTGGGCTTGCTGTTAAGTTTAACATCAACCTTCATCAAAACATCTTCCATTTGCATTTTATGTTTTCCACTCTTTTTATGCATACAGCTGTTAAATCCCAGCATGACACCTGCAGTCCCTTTAATTTTCTTGGGATTATGACACCAGGCCAACCAAAAAAAAACACCTCGAGTACACAGTCAACACTTCAGAATTGTGAGAGAAATGGTGAAGAAAGCAAGAGAACATTTTACCTTCACACGGACTCAAATTAACCCAAAGGTTGGAGACTGGAGTATCCCTGACTCCATATACTCCATGAAGATGGAGTAGGATGGATGGAGGGGCAGGCGCAGGATCACCTCGCATGTGTTTGCCTGTGGGAATATTCTCCGATTCCGAAAACATGAGGGCTTAGTTCTCCTGTCTTCTCCTGTTGCTCCCAGGAGGTGAGAAACAAGGACTGAAGAGGTCCAGCAGGTCCTGCACCTCAAGGGCTTTTGGGCCGCCAACAAACAGTGGTTTCAAAACATCTGGGTCCTTCTCAATTGCCTCTGCAACCCCCAGAGTTTTTAACCCATCCACCAACCTGACAGAGCAGAAGAATTAGAATTAGAGAAAAAGTAGTCTTTGCTTCTTTTTCAGCAGTCAGTCAAGCAAGATTGCTTCCACCTACACACATTCCACCTTGTCTTGTCATCAACTCAAGTGGAATTGATCAATTATTTGAGAAAATGTTCGTAATTAGCCCTGTTGTGCACTATATCCTAAAAAGCAAAAATTCAGTATGGAAGGGAAAAGATTCTGAGGTCATTTGTTACTTACTCTTGTAAGGCCTTTTGTGTTCACCCCTCAACATAGGCCCTCGCGGCTTCCTCTACAAGGTCGTGTTTTTGGTCGACTGTGTGGGGGAACCCAGGACACCCAAGCAACCCCAGTAGGCCCAAAGCATCCATGACAGCGCCACGCGTGTCCTCCAGTGTTTCTGCATCCTTTATCTATGTGACAATAAAGGGATATTCAGAAATGTGTGTTGTTAAAGCAAGTCCTGAAGGTCACAATAAATGTTTGGGTTTGTGGTGTAACAATGATGAAACGGCACACATATAGCTTTGTTGATATGAACTTTACTGCGTCAGCTCAGATCACAGCACAATAACAAATGCAAGGCTGCCAGGCATGCTGGGAGACTACATGACATTTTTCAAGGTGCAGTGTCAGTAAATATCCAATAGGTGGTACTATAATACCACCTATAACATCTCTCTTTTCTTTAAGTAACCCAAAACTCAAAACTCTTTTATAACACTTTAGAGCTTAACCAGACAGATAGTTATACATTGCCACTGTACCATAACCTCTATCTGCAAGACAATAAAACAGCTCCATTTATCGCCCCCCCCCCCCCCCCCCAACTCTTCTTTTAGTACGCCGTGCCATCAGACGCTGGGCAGGACTGCTGTCCATTCCCTCTGTAGGGGTGTTTCGCCACTGTAAGATTGCTTTCCAGGCGTCCTTGCCTTCCAAAGTGCTTTCTTGCATAGATTCTTTGCAATTTTAACAGCTGCCTCTGCCTTTCCGTTGGCCTTGAGATGCCTTGGTGAGGAGGTGACATGCTCAAACTCCCAGTCCACAGAAAACTGGCGGAACTGAGTACAGGCAAACTGGGACCCATTGTCAGTGATGACCCTGTCAGGTTGCCCGTACCGAGCAAACTGAGCCTTGCATCATTTATATAGTAGTCTCTGCACTGAGGTCTGGCAGAACATCAATCTCCCAGTAATCTGAGTAATGATCTACCAACATCAGAAAGTCTTTCCCACTGTGTTGAAACAGATCTAGGCTCACTATCTGCCAGGGGCGTGTGGGAAGTCCATGGCTCAGCATTGTCTCTTTCTGCTGCTCTACAGTGTACTCGTTGCATGTTGTGCACTTACTGACAAAGTCCTTAATTTCACTCTGCATTCCAGGCCAGTATATGGTCTCCCGTGCCTCTCTGTAGCAGGCATCGCCTCCGATGTGACTGCAGTGTACTCTGGCAAGCATTTCAGCTCGCATTGACTTGGGGATCACAACTCTCTGTCCTCTAAACAACACCCCATTTTGAACACTTAACTCCTCTTTGATAGGCCAGTACTCTCTTACTGCTTGCTCAGTTTCGTCCTTATCGACTGGCCAGCCATTTAGGATGATAGCCTTCATGGCTTGCAGCTGTGTGTCATCGTCTGTGTGTTGCTGTCTCTGCAACAATCTTTTGTCAGTGACATTGAGATAGTCAGCCATATGTATGTGCTCAATTGCCCGCTGCTCGTCCACCATACTACAGACTGTGTGGTCTGCATGCACAGAGCTGGGGAGTGTATTGGGCGCAACAGCCCTGCTCAGTGTGTCACTCACAAACATTTCCGGTCCTGGTTTGTAGATAACTCGCAGGTTGTAGCTCTGGAGAGCCAGTAGCATGCTCTGCAAGCGCTTGGGAGCATTAAGAAGGGGCTTACTGAAGATTGCTATGAGGGGCTTGTGATCTGTTTCCGCTGTAATCGTATGTCGCCCATACAGATAGTGATGGAAACGCTGGCAGGCAAACACTATGCTGAGGCACTCCTTCTCTATCTGCGCATAGTTTTGTTCAGTGGGTGTGAGTGCCCTTGAAGCAAATGCAATAGGCTGTCCCTCCTGCCTCCTGCATCAGACAGCAGCCCAAGCCATGCTGGCTGGAGTAACTCTGCACCGTGACGGGTTTTGCGACATCATAGTATCGTAGCACAGGCGTCATCGTCACAAGCTGTTTTATCTCCTTGACAGCTGCATCATGCTTTGGCAGCCAGTGCCACACTGTGTCCTTGTCACATACTTCCGATAGCTGCGGAAGGAACTTGGCCAGGTAAGTGACGAATCTGATGAGTCTCTGCACGCTCTTGACGTCAGATGGGGCTGGCATGTCCAAAACGGCCCTGACTTTTTCTGGGTCGGTCTTGAGTCCCACAGCTGACAATATATGGCCATATATGGCCAGATACTTTAAACTGAAGCTTCTTGACACTGAGCCGCAACTTGACTTGTCGACAGCGGTCTAGAAGAGCTATCAGCTTAGCATCATGGTCTCTGCCTGCCTCTTCCTCACTGTCACCACAGCCTACAACAAGGATGTCATCCGCTATAGGCTCCACTCCTTCAAGCCCTGCCAACAGCTCATGCTGCTTCCTCTGGTAGACCTCTGGAGCCACTGACACACCAAATGCAAGTTTCAACCATCTCTTTCGGCCCCAGGGTGTCCAAAAGGTGGTCGTGAGGCTACTGACTTCATCCCTGACTTAAGCCCTGTGAGGCAAATTGTAATTTGTGATATTGGGCTTTATAAATAAAACTGATTGATTGATTGATTGATTGATCTAGCTTACACTGCAGAAAAGCATCTCTTGCATCAAAAAGTGTGAAAACTTTGGCTTTGGGCAGCTTGTAAAGCACATCCTCCAGCGTGGGCATGATGTAATGAGATCGCTGGAGTGCACGGTTGAGGTGGTGAGGCTGTAAACATATGCGCAGCTTTTCTGGTCTTTTGACGATGACCATATTGCTGATCCAGTCCGTGGGCTCACTGACAGATGTGATATGGCCCTCTGCTTCATATCTGTCCAGCTGAGCCTTCACAGCGTCCTTCATGGCTACAGGGACATTGCGTGGTGCACACTGTACCAGCTGAACTGCTGGATCCAGCTCAAAGTGAACCTCTCCAGGGAGTGCCCTCACCGGACTCATGAAGACATCATGATATGCTGTGATTACTGTATTTCTGGAGAGAGGCTTGGTGAGGTTGTCGTTCACTGTGATGAGCTCCTCCACTCTGAGCTCCTCTGGGATGGTGAAGTGTATGAGCCCCAATCACTCAGCTCAGCTGCTCGACATGCCACAATAGCGCTGGCTAGTGTCAAGTCCTTTTCCCTCAGCAGCCGTCTGCATGTGCTCTCATTAGCAATGCAAATAACTATTTTGTCCCTGATTAATTAATCTCTTAAGGCACCGTATTCACAGGTAGCAGCTTTCTCTCTGAGTCGAGTCACAAAACAGTCTATTGCCTCACCTTGCTCCTGGTTACAGCAGCCGAATATGTAGCGCTCGCATATCACATTTTTTGCAGATTTAAAGTACTGTTCCAGTGAGTTCAGGATGACGGTCACGTCCGCCCGCTCCGCGTCACTCAGAGTCAAGTTGTGTTTGTAGACATGTTGACACTCTGCTCCCATAACACTCCTCAATGTCGCTGCCTGGATCTCCTTGGGCTTGTTCATTAGCTCCGTTGCTAAAGCATAATCCTCATATTCCGCTCGGAAGATGTCCCAATTCGCACTCAGGCTGCCACTGAGCTTCATCGGAGTTGGCGGGGGGTATGTTCGCGGCCATGGCTATTTCCTGGTGCAGCTCCGGTGTATCAGGCATTATCAGTCAAAAACGTGCAAAACTCACTTGGCGACTTCATGCAGCTGTAGACACCAGATTACGTCCACTTCTGACACCATGTTTGGGTTCGTGGTGTAACAATGATGAAACGGCACACATATAGCTTCGTTGATATGAACTTTACTACGTCGGCTAGGATCACAGCACAATAACAAAAGCAAGGCTGCCAGGCATGCTGGGAGACTACATGACATTTTTCAAGGTGCAGTGTCAGGAAACATCCAATAGGTGGTACTATAATACCACCTATAACAATAAAAGCAATATTACAGTCTAAGGTAAGCATAACTTTTGTTGTTTGCTTAAATCTGTAATGAACTTGTCAAACACAACATTCAAAAAATAAGTATCCACAAAAACATTCAGTGAGTAGACTTTAATGATCCAAGTTAATGTTTTCTCACTCATCCCACACTTGAGGTCGTATTTACCCTTTGCAGCTTATTTCTGACTTCAGAGTCATCCACCTCCTCCAAGCTGATATGTGGAGTGGGACGGTGGGAGACACAGCAATATAAGCGCTCTGGAAAAAAAAAAAAAACGACGGCCTGACATCTCCATGAACTAGGGCCACAGATAGCATCTGCCCAAGATGCTTGTAAAGCCCATTGTCCACTGCTGAAAAAGACAAATGGAACACAGACAAGGGTATGAAAACAGACTCAAATGGACTTAAATCCATGCCAATAATTTTTCCAGATGTGTAAATGTTTATACAAAGACAGTATGTGTTGCTCAGCTGATATACAAATTGTTAGTGAAGGTTAAAAAAGTAGACTGTGGAGGTTATGTATGAGTAGATCTATAATAGTAGATTTGAGTGTTGCATACCACGAGACACCAAGGACAAATTCTTCCTATACTCCTGTCCAGAGAAGTAAATACTGTTCTTCACTGCCAAGACCAGCAGGCATAAGAAATCTCTTGTGGGCCCTCCGTCATCCACAGCCCCCTCTGTGATGCCATCACTGTCAATAAAGACAACACGGGCTGGAGAGAACCTCTGCCTGCCAAAGGCCCTGAATCGACTCTCCAGGACAGAGTCCCTCATAATGTTTACGCTGTTGGATGGCGGAGGTACCCCATCGTGCAGCTGGCTGCTGAGTTGTCGTAATAGAGATATGACATCAGGCCTGCAAAAAGAGAGTTTACATTTTGCATTCACGTATTTTTAACAAATTTGCATACCATATTTCCTTCTAAAAAAAGTCTAAGATAATGACCTTGGCCGTGATTTAAATATGTTAACACTGCCGAATGTAACTGTTCATTTATGGTATTGATTTCTACTCACTCGCTTGCCACATCCTCGTCAGAGTGCTCACCACCGGACAGCACGATGATGGGTCTGAGTAAAGTAAAATGGATAGCTTGCAGTCGCTGAGCATGTACCACATATTAATTAAGGACATTACCTGGCTGATCATAGGTATAACCTATAGACTAGGGCACCAAAATCATATTGACCGTGCTTTGAAATGGTGCAGGCACTGATAACCAACAGGCTACTTATATGCAGTACCCAGGCTACTATGTGTCTGTGAGTTAATGAACTTTTGTCATTAGCCGGAAAGCTAAAGCTTGTTTTAAGTGTTCTTTAGTTTTATATTTACTCGCTAACTGTTTCTTGAGTGTTCCCCAGATCTGTAGTTGTGGTCTGAGGTCTGCAAATAACAAAATAAAAATAAGATTTGTAATTACTGTAGTCATAATGTCCCAGGAGGTCATTGAGACCTACTAGGGTAAAGGGTGCACTGTTGAATATTTTCTTTACATACAAAGTGTGCTTACTGTTCCTCCGCTGTTACCTCCACTGGCATAGAAGGCTCAGAAAAGTTTTAGAGATGTTAAAAACAAATTTCCACCATCATGACCTTTTTGTACCCAGATTGTAATCTATAAAATAAAGCCCAAGGCTATATATGGAGATGACTGCTGTCAGTTTTCATCCACCAGGATGACTACATGGCATTAACCTGTCCAAGATAGAATTCTTCAGGACAATTAATAACAAGAATTACATATTAAACATACTGCACATACCCATAATCTTCAAAAGGCTAGTTGGGTTTTACACACAAAATCTCCACTCCATGTGCACATCAATCCTTATATTGCTTCCAAGATATCTATGAAGTTATGCTAGAAATTCCCACCCTAAAATGTAACCATTGCAATTGACTTTGACAGCACCTTCCTTAGTTATTCCAGTACATGGTTAAAACCAACCTGGAGTGATTCATAAATAGCCAAGGCAAGGTCCTCATCATCATTACTACTGAAATACACAAAAAACACATTAGTTTAAGCAATGTAAAGCAAACTTTGACCGGAGTGCATGAATTCATTATTTTGGTTCTTAAAATGAAACAGACCTGTCCTCTGAGTGATGAGAGGTCATCTCCTCACACTCATCACTTTTGGTGCTAGAAAGGAGCATGCAAACATAGCAGTCATATTAAGGCAAATATGTAGTTGAATGAGGTGTTTGACACCATTGCTGTGACATGAAGATAAACGAGATACTGTGCATTATGCTCACTTTCCTGGTGTTGACACTAATTTCCCTTAAAAAGGGTCGAGGACTGTGCCTTTAAAATATATACTAGCATAATTTTTGACAGTGACATCCATTGAGAATTGCAGCACAAACGTTCACATTCATATTCTGGTTTGCTGACTAAATGCAGGTTGTCAATCAGAAGTAGCTTATATCTATCTACCTATTGAAAGTCTTACACTGTGTAGCTATGTTATAGTGCACATTACCATGATGTCAGATGCCTTGCCAAGTCGCAGAGGTGAATGTCCTTATTACACATGAGACATGTTTCCATGACAGTGGGGGCCTGAAATTAAAGAAGTGAGATTAAATATGTCATAGCAATTTATCAATCAATCAATCAATTTTATTTATAAAGCCCAATATCACAAATCACAATTTGCCTCACAGGGCTTTACAGCATACGACATCCCTCTGTCCTTAAGACCCTCACAGCGGATAAGGAAAAACTCCCCCAAAAAAAACCCTTTAACGGGGGAAAAAAAACGGTAGAAACCTCAGGAAGAGCAACTGAGGAGGGATCCCTCTTCCAGGACGGACAGACGTGCAATAGATGTCGTACAGAACAGATCAACATGATAAATTAACAGTAATCCATATGACACAGGGAGAGAGAGAGAGACAGAGAGAGAGAGAGAGAGAGAGAGAGCGAGAGAGAGATATGCAGGTAATGACAGTATCTTACAACAACATTAATGGAAGTAATAATATTATAGTTATAGTTCTGGTTACTGCGGTACAATATGTTGAAAGTATGTATTAATACCTGGCAGTATACATGTGTGACAATAATCATATGTGTATAATAACAGAAGAAGTATGACTAATGACTAATGATGGCAGCAGCAGCAGGAGGCATCTGGCGGGACCACGGCAGCAGCACAACCACACACGTCACGCTGTCCAGGCACCGCTGTGATATGAGTTAATCTGAGAGACAGTGGAGCACAAAGGCTCGGAGAAGAAGCCGAGTTAGTGACATCCAGAATGGCGGGTTAGCTAGATGCAGTAATAGGATAGAGAGAGAAGGAGAGAAGGGGCCCGGTGTATTATAGGGGTCCTCCGGTAGACTAGGCCTAAGTCAGCCTAACTAAGGGCTGGTACAGGACAAGCCTGAGCCAGCCCTAACTATAAGCTTTATCAAAGAGGAAAGTCTTAAGTCTAGTCTTAAATGTGGAGGCGGTGTCTGCCTCCCGGACCGTAACAGGAAGATGATTCCACAGGAGAGGAGCCTGATAGCTAAAGGCTCTGGCTCCTGATCTATTTTTGGAGACTTTAGGGACCACGAGTAACCCTGCGTTCTCAGAGCGCAGTGTTCTGGTGGGATAATATGGCACTATGAGCTCTCTAAGATATGATGGAGCTTGACCATTTAGAGCTTTATAAGTTAACAGTAGGATTTTAAATTCAATTCTGGATTTTACAGGGAGCCAGTGCAGAGAAGCTAAAACAGGAGAGATATGATCGCGTTTCTTAGTTCCTGTTAGTACACGTGCTGCTGCATTCTGAATTAGCTGGAGAGTTTTTAAGGACTTACTAGAGCTACCTGATAATAGAGAGTTACAATAATCCAGCCTTGAGGTAACAAAAGCGTGGACCAATTTTTCTGCATCTTTTCGGGTCAGGATAGGCCTAATTTTCGCAATATTACGCAGATGAAAAAATGCAGTCCGTGAGGTTTGCTTTAAATGAGAATTAAAAGACAAATCTTGATCAAATGTTACTCCGAGGTTTCTTACGGTAGTGGCAGGGGCCAGAGCAATGCCATCTAGAGAAACTATGTCATCAGATAAAGAGTCTCTGAGTTGTTTGGGGCCAAGAACAATAACTTCAGTTTTGTCTGAATTTAACATCAGGAAATTGGTGCTCATCCAAGTTTTTATGTCTTTAAGGCAATTATGGAGTTTAGTTAATTGATTGCTTTCTTCTGGCTTCATTGATAAATACAACTGAGTATCATCCGCATAACAATGGAAATCTATAGAGTGATTTCTAATGATGTTACCTAACGGAAGCATATATAGAGTAAACAGGATTGGTCCGAGCACAGAACCTTGCGGAACTCCAAAACAAACTTTGAATGTACGTAAGGATGGTTCATTTATAAGCGTCAACAAATTGAAAACGATCAGATAAATGAATTTTAAACCAGCTTAGTGCTGAACCTTTTAAGCCAATTAAGTGATCCAGTCTCTGCAGCAGAATTTGATGGTCAATTGTGTCAAACGCCGCACTAAGATCTAATAAAACAAGTACAGAGACGAGTCCTTTGTCTGAAGCAATCAGAAGGTCATTTGTAATTTTAACTAGAGCTGTGTCAGTGCTATGATGCACTCTAAATCCTGACTGAAATTCCTCAAATAAATTATTATCCTGGAGAAAATCACACAGCTGGTCTGCGACTACTTTCTCAAGGATCTTTGACATAAAGGAAGATTAGATATTGGTCTATAGTTGGCTAACACCTCTGGATCCAGGGGGCTTTTTAGTAGAGGTTTAATTACAGCTACCTTAAAAGACTGTGGTACATAGCCTGTTAATAAGGATATATTGATCATATCTAATATATGAGTGTTAACTATAGGTAAGACCTCCTTAAGTAGCCTAGTTGGGATGGGGTCTAAGAGACACGTTGATGATTTGGATGAAGAAATCACTGCAGTCAATTCTTGAAGAGAAATTGGGGTAAGCAATCTAAATATATATTAGATTTTACAGCTGTGTTTGAGGTTAGATAGGTACTATCTGAGGGCAGGAGGTCATGAATTTTGCCTCTAATAGTTAGAATTTTGTCATTAAAAAAGCTCATAAAATCATTACTGCTAAGGGCTAAGGGAATACAAGGCTCAATAGAGCTCTGACTCTCAGTCAGCCTGGCTACAGTGCTGAAAAGAAACCTGGGGTTGTTCTTATTGTCTTCTATTAGAGCTGAGTAATAGTTTGCTCTGGCATTGCGGAGGCCCCTCTTATAAGTTTTGAGACTGTCTGTCCAGATTAAACGAGATTCTTCCAGTTTGGTTAATCGCCAATTCCTTTCAAATTTTCGCGATATTTGTTTTAACTTACGGGTTTGAGAGTTATACCAAGGAGCGAACTTTCTTTGCTTTTTTAACTTCTTTTTAAGAGGAGCTACAGAGTCGGCGTTGTTCGTAGCGAGCCTACGGTGCTATCAACAAAATGATCAATTCGGGAGAGGTTAAAGTCGGCACGGGAAACCTCTGTTACTGAAGGTATTGGTATTGAATTTAACGACGAAGTAATCTTTTCCTTAAGTTTTGCGACAGCACTATCTGATAAACATCTAGTATAGTAACTGTTGCTGAGTGGCGTGTAATCGAGTAAAAAGAAATCAAAAGTAATCAGATAATGATCCGATAGCGAGGGATTCTGTGGAAAGACTTTTAGGTTATCAATTTCAATTCCATACGTCAGAACTAGATCGAGGGTATGGTTAAAACAATGAGTAGGTTCATGTACACCCTGACTGAAGCCAATGGAGTCTAATAATGAGATAAACGCGGTAGCCAGGGAGTCATTATCAACGTCGACATGAATGTTAAAATCGCCTACAATAATAACTTTATCTGATTTAAGAACTAAACTGGATAAAAACTCTGAGAATTCAGATAAAAATTCAGAATACGGGCCAGGAGCACGGTACACTATAACAAATAAAAGTGGCTGCGAGGTGAATTTACAATCTTTAAAACAGACAAATTCACTAAAAGGACATTGTGTGTACCTCCACCACAGGCAGATGCAGGGTGAGTGATCGCTGTAGTGGGATTATGTACAGCGGGGCCCTCTAGATGTCTATGTGGTGCTGCAGGTATTCAATAGAATATTCCGATGGTGGAACGGGGATTCCATTCAATTTTTTGCTGGGAAGGTGGTGTACAGCACATCACTAAGATGTTCATGGTCCCCCATGTTATTGTTGAAGGTAATTGTTTTTCTCCCAATTCCACATTCTCCAAAAAAATTAACCTCTTGGGGATTGGGACCTGGCGCAGGGAGGCACACAAAGGTATGGGTCCAGGGGACCTCACGCTTCCTTTTGCGGGACCCTTTCCACCATCCAGAACTAACCCTATAGGGCCCAAAGAGACGCACAAGGTTAGCCTGAATGTTAGGCTATGTGTCTAACTGTCTTTCACATGAGGTCCACACAGATGGCAGCAGAGAGGGTGTTGCTGAAGATGAGGATGCCAAATAGGGGGATGGAGGCAGAGAGGTAGATGACTGGTGGAGAGACAGCACAGAGAAGGATGTAGAGGGTGGCGCAGAGGAGGATGAGCGGGATGCGGATTGGTGGAGCAGAGGAGGAAGCAGATGGTAGAGCAAAGGAGGATGAGGTGTTGAAGCATGTTTGGGCAAGGAGGGAGGCTGTCCTCTGCATGTGCTGAAGTAACTCTTGTATTTCTTCAGACCTTTGAAGATATTAGAAGACAATGACAGATATAAACTCATATGTTTTCACACACTTTCATTTTTATTCTCATTCCATATTTGGTAACAATGCCGAGGAGGTCACAGGAGAGTTTCACATAATGCATTATTGTAAGCCATTCCTCTGTGTATCATCGGGGCACAAAAGAAATAGTAATTTTTTCAGAATATATATTCAACCATTTCAGGAGTTATGCATTTTTAAGATGACAATACTGCAACAGCTCCCAACAAAAATTGTATTCAATATAAAATAATATCAAGTGACTTCATGTTTGGTATTGCAGTGGTTGCAAATCGACCACTTCTAGTAACATAAGCAAAATAAATGAAATTAACACCCACCCTATGCCAAATGCAGGATTTAGCATTGGGAATTTGGTATTCAGAGGCTTAACCACCACTTTGGAGACCAGAGCAAAGACCAGCAGTAACAGGCCAAAGATAAAATAGACTGCTTTTACATTAACTTTTGTCGTAGCTTCCTCTGAAAAAACATGCGCTACTTACAGTAGTAGTAGTAGTAGTAGTAGTATATTTTCAGTATATTGACCTTGTATTTAAACATCAAATGACTCTAGCATTATATTTAATATGTATAAACAGCCAGTCTTAAGCACTTCACACTTTTACAATGATAAGCGTAAAAAGTCCGATCAGGAGCATAATTATAGCCTACATTATGACCTTACACACTACAGCTTTAAAATGATGACAAATAGAGAACATCAGTGAACGGTCTACTGTCTGATATCAATATTTCTGCAAAAAAAGTTTGTAGTGGTTAAATTCAGACAAATTAATGTAGATTTTGAAGTCAAATCAACCAAAGCTCTATAGGGGCTAGGATGAAATCATTATGTTGGAAAACATTGGTGATTTTGCAAAGTCTAGCTTTAATGCATTGTTATGTATATGTACATAATTTAATAATGTAGCAGCAATAAGTGGGTGAACAGTGACATCTACTGTTGCACATAAACAACATCTTTAAAAAGCAAAACACAAAACCCCAAAAAATCCACTAATTCAGTGATCAGGATTATGGTTTGGTTAAGAGAGGTCTTCACCGGGCCTCATCCATCTGACTTCATATTCTATTATGAGTCAAATGTGCCTGAAAATTCAGATATTCTATATGCTAAATAAAACAGCATAGACCAGCACCAAAAACAGCACCAAAACACAACATATGCTGGTCTTGCTGGTGTGACCGGTCACCATTAAGACCAGCATATGTTGTGTTTTGGTGCTGTTTTTGGTGCTATGCTGTTTTTTTTTTTTTTTAAGCAGGGTGTACACAGTGACACGCACCGGACTGAAATAGGATTTCGCTTGAATAATTTCAAAGCGCACACACGGCCCTAAATACACATAATTCTCATTTTCTTGCCCTCCCTGACTGTAGAAGCATTAAGGAATTATTGTTGTTCTAATTAAATGTCTTATTCTAATAACAACCTCTCTCTCTGTATGCCTTTTCCTGAGCAAAACAGCAATTGACAATCACAGACTGAGAAGCAGTTCTTACCTCTTGTGACGAAATCAGTGCCGTACAAGGTAGTTTTTGGCGGTTACCTCTTTTTATACTTTGCATTTTTGGTGGACCTACGTGAGCCTCAAAGACCAGCCCAACTATGCTTCTGATTGGCTGAATTGGTTAGTCAATGTCAGGGTCAAAGCCAATCAGAGGCAGGGGGGCGGAAAACGCGGTGGTCCTTGTCCTCAGTCCCGGAAGTCTGCTGAGCTGCTTGCGATTGTTCAGTGATACTTTGGGCGTGTAGGCCGAAATGCCAGCAGATGGCGTTATGTGCACTGAAGCAGGGGCTACACACGCTCTTAGAAATAAAAGCCATTGAGTGTGATTGCTGATAAGTTTGTAAATGTATTACACATTGAATAAAGTGTGGTTTGCTTAGCGGTCAACCACAAGATAATACACCATAATAATACAAATATTCATAATAATATATTTTATTCGGATACCGCTCTCTCACATATTCCAAACAATTAAAAAGGTATAAGGATTAAAAAAAAGGATAATAGTGGGAATTAATTACATATCCCATTTACTACTGGAGAATTGAAGAGGGCATTAGCCAAAACAGGAAGGAGTGCACCGGGAAAGACACCTGAGTGAAAGAGGTTTAAGTAAGTTGCTAGCAATGTTGAATAAAGTGTGGAAGGAGGGACGAGTCCCTGTAAATTGGAAGGAAGCAATTATAATCCCAATCAGAGAGCCTGGGAAAGATTCCACTGTCCAAGATGGAACAACAAAGATCCAGGAGTACATCAAGAATATGGCCCCCAAAGATGAAGTGCTGAGGGAATACCTCAGGCAGCAGAAACCCAATAATGATGATGATGATGATGATGATGATGAGGAGGAGGAGGAGGAGGAGGAGGAGGAGGAGGAGGAGGACAATGAACCATCATGGAGGGACAAGCCCCTGCATGGCATGTATTACCGGCAGATATTGAAGAAATGGCTGATATCAAGAAATCCTACCACTAATCATGGCAGCACGAGAAAAGACACTGAGTACAAGATCAAAAGAGGCTGGGGTCTACCACAGCAGACAGAACCCCAGGTGCAGGCTGTGCAAAGACACTTGAGATAGTTCAGCACATAACAGCAGGGTGTAAGATGTAGGCAGGAACAGCGTACTTGGAACGTCATAACCAAGTGGCTGCATAGTGTACAGAATCATCTGCACTGATTATTATGGGCTGGAAGTCCCAAGGTCAGACTGGAAGGCACAACCTAAGGTGGTTGAGAATGACTGAGCTAAGATCCCGTGGAACTTCCAGATCCAGACAGACAAATGGTGATGGCTAACCAACCGGACATCGTGGTGGTAGATGTAGCAATCCCAAGCAACAGCAACATCAAGAAGAAGGAAAGGTCAGACTGGAAGGCACAACCTAAGGTGGTTGAGAATGACTGAGCTAAGATCCCGTGGAACTTCCAGATCCAGACAGACAAATGGTGATGGCTAACCAACCGGACATCGTGGTGGTAGATGTAGCAATCCCAAGCAACAGCAACATCAAGAAGAAGGAACATGAGAAGCTTGAAAAATACCAAGGGCTGAAAGAGGAGCAACAAACGATGTGGAGAGTAAAGGCAACAGTTGTGCCAGTGGGAATAGGAGCATTAGGGGCTGTGACCCCCAAACTGGGTGAGTGGCTCCAGCAGATTCCAGGTACAACATATGAGGTCTCTGTCCAGAAGAACGCAGTCCCAGGAACAGCTAAGATACTGTGCAGAACTCTCACAGATTTAAATATATATATGTATGTATGTATATAATATATATATATATATATATATATATATATATATGTATATATATACGCATACATATATATATATATTCTATTTAATTTAAGTCTGTTATGTAATTATCTTTCTCATTTTTATATCTCTCATCTTGTTTTTATTTAACTTTTGGTTGCGCTATTTTTGCACAGCTGACGGAGTGGTTGCAATTCTATTTCAATGCTGCTGTACTTGTACAATGCATGTGACAAATAAATCTTTGAATCTTGAATCTTGATCTTAAAGTCATATTCCCATAACATTTTTCTTAAAGAATTTTCCACATTATCAACATTGCAGTTTAGTTATATATTTTTTAAAACATTTGCTTGATCAGATCTTTGTTATTGTTATAGTCATATAATGTGTAAAATAGTGTTTGTCTCCAACTATTTATGTGTGTTGACACCTAGCCTGCTTATTGTACATCCTACACTGCTGTTTGTTGTATTCGACATTCGACATTCATTATATATATATATATATATATATATATGTGTGTGTGTGTGTGTGTGTGTGTGTGTGTGTGTGTGTATTAATGGCATGTTTGGGATTGAATGAGTATAGGTAGGGGGGCGTGGTGCGAGTGTGACGGGAATGAGGGCAATGTGTGAGGGGCAGTGGCGTCGCCTGGCCTGGGCATCCGGGGCTTTAGCCCCGAACGTTTTTTCTTAAGCCCCGGATAATTCAACTTCAGAAGAAATAATGATAACTGTACGTTAACGAGCCACTAAAGAAGATGTAGTTTTCCATTTTCAGTGAATGCAACACAGGATGACGTCGAGACTGGTTAATCAGAGAGAGGGGTTGCGTGAAGCATCCGTGTTTTATTGGCTGATAGCCTCGCGTCACCAGGCTCTTCCGGTATCTAAACCGTTGGAGGGAGACGTTTTAGCAACAACACGAAAGATCATGGATATAAGACGTTTTTTCAAAAACAAGGAGGCTGACTCGGCTGAGGCTCACGTCTCCGGGGAGCCGTTACCAGAAACAGGTAAATGAATAATTTAAATTCTGTTTATTCCTTCAAAATTATGTGAAACGTGTAGTGTTAGGGGGGCGTGCTGGCGGAGCTGCGGGACAGTCCTCCCCGGTGATAGACGCTATATCCCTGAAGGCTCGGTACGGCTGGCGACTTTTCCCACACATAAATTCAGTGATATTTTTCTCACATAAGTTACCAAAGATACCGCACACAACTACGTAACTGTTGTTATGTCCTTCTAACGTTGCTGTGTGGGTTGAAGTGTTGGCCTTTTTCTTTTTATTGTGAAAGCTGAGCTTTCACAATAAAACTCCCGAGGACTTCCGAAGGGCTGCCGAGCGCTGCCGAGCACCTCTATCTCATTTTGCCTGCATGTATACAGTTATTCATGTAGATATTTGTCAATGTTGTTATTGATTAGGCTACTCATATATTGTTGCAACATTTAAACTCTTTACTACCATCTCTTGCATTTCATAATTAAAACAATATAATTGAGCCCAGTGAGTGCCACTTTAGCAAGGAAGGAAAAATAAAATACCAAAAATTAAACTGACTCATGTAATGTGCATTTTTTTTGGGAAAATATGGCTCCTGATATAGGAGGATGTCTGTAGGCATCATCACTCAACTTTTTCACATGGCCTGGTGTTAAAAAAAAAAAGCAAACTAAAAATCGCAAATCATGTCACCTCTAACATTTTTTAAAAATTGAGGGGGAATATGACTTGGCTTCAGTCAAAATATTTACAAAATATTTATTTTTTTGGCTTTAATTCCTGTGTTATCTATAAGTGCATCATCCTGTTTCTGTCAATATAATATAATTATATTTTGACACATTTTGAAGTACATGTTGGCAGTATTTGGCTGTAGACAAGACGCAATAAGGCTCAAGAAAGCATAGAGCTTTTTTCCCAGGTAGGATCCCCTAGACTTCCCTATAAGGTTCTGGGCTCAGCCCCCAGTGTTCTCAGTCCCAAGAAACGCCCCTGGTGAGGGGGCTGGTGTGTGTAGGAGCGAGCTGGAGGAGAGAGCAGGAGTGCACAGTTGGAGTTACAGCTCTTGTTTGTTGGTTGTTCTGGCGTGGTTACGGCCAACAGTAACCTGTACTGTTCAGTAATAAACGGTGGTTTGCTGAAAAACTGCGTCATCCTTTCCACACGTCCTGGCGGACGCTACAGTAGGTAGTAATATATATACGTATATATACTGTGTATTGTTTTTCGGCACTACCTTGTTCTCTATAGCTGATGTAAGGTGAATTACTCCTGTGTGGGATCAATAAAGTTCTTATCTTAGCCATCTGAAAAGATCAAATACATTGTTTTTGGTGCCTAACTGTTTCCCAAGTATATTAGTGTGTGTGAATGAATAAACAAGAGGCGTTAATGTAAATTTCTTTGTAGAAAGGAGCTTTATGAAGTTAAGTCCATTCACTTCTATTAGTTTACAATGCAGCCTTGCCACATCCAGTATGGTGGCGACGTTGACGTATCGCAGCAGCGGGCAAACCCACTCAATGCGGCGTCTACGTATATATGTCTATGTGTGGAACAGTTCGTCAGTTTCCCCCGATTCACCGTCTCTCCATCCGTTTACAGGAATGTTACTGATGTAAATGCGCTATGGTAAGGGTCATATTGAAGACACGAAGGACACTGTATTGTAGTCATTGCTATTTTAAATTAAATGCAGTGTGTTCAGATTGTTAGAGTGTGGTGTGCGTTTTCAGCAAAGCTAACAAACAAGCTAACGTTACCGCCGCTATTCAGGATTCCAGCAGCGTTGGCACTCACATTCAGCTATCACCCCACTGGAAGCCATCAGCCCCTACAACGGGCGAGAGGAAACCAGATAGCGCACTGGGTGATCAGTCAGTGGCATGCTTTGATGTTAACAAGGTTACAGGGTAATGCCCTGGGGAACTGCCCATTGGTTCGACAGCCCATTGGTTCAACATCCCATTGTTCCGACAATATTAAACTCATTGTTCCGAAGTCCATTCCGAAATCATCATGATGCCCTGTGGTTAAGGTCTGGTTAAGTTTAGGCACAAAAAACACTTGGTTAGGGTCAGGAAAAGATCATGGTGTGGGTTAAAATGAAAAAGAAAGTGACAAACTCATAAGCCGTGAGCCTGCTCTGCCTCAAGCCGGTCGCAGCGCACCATACGCCCGCCGCGGCGAGCCGTTCAGCACCGCGGACAGTCGGACTAATGGGATGTCGAACCAATGGGCTGTCGAACCAGTGACATGGACCCAATGCCCTGTACTTCATATTTGTGTCATTATTTTTCAGCAGTAATTGTGTCACTCACTCTGTCGCTAATACTTGTTGCATGTGCATTGAATGTTGAAATGTGTTCATCTAACAATTATAGGCTTTTACTTTGAAAGTGCAATTGTCAATTCCAACCTGTTACACTATTGCACATGTACGTATGGTACATGTGTTTTGGAGACTGATTTTGCTATATAGTTTTTTCCCTCTACAGGTTTTGCCGTGGAGTGTCTGTTCAGGGCCAAGTTGAGTGTGACCACAAGACTGATGGGTCCTGTGATGTGTGCTACCTTTGTTTCTATGTCCTTTCCTGTCTTTTGATACAGATGGCGTCAATTGATCATGAAATTCCATTTGGAAATGTGTAATTTGTCTTAAATACTACTTAAATAATACTGTTAACGGTTTGTTTGTTCATCACAGGGTGGCTGTGAGTAACTGTGACGTCACCACTTTGGTGTGAGCGCCATCCTTGGGCCACGCTAGTTCAGTTTATCCTTCAGTCTGTGAGGAGGAACCCAAGAGAGACATGGAAAAATTGTGCATCTGACTGTTGGTGGAAATAAAAACATACAGTATTTTAGAAGATTTTTCACCGCAAGTGAGATCGTTGCTTACTTCCTTGTTATACAAAAGAACATTATACAAAAGAAGACGACAGTTCAGATTTATTTGGAATGAAATACAGTCTAATCAATATTTTTGTTATTTGTGTTGCTTTTGAAATGAAATGGTATCTTTAAACCCAACTACATTTAGGTGCTCAGTAAACTTTGAAGTTCAGTGGACACTGGTGACCGTTGCCCTGTGTTTCCAGTGTAATTTTGTGTGAAAGCAGTGATTAACAATTATGCCCCTTGATTATTATTTTACTGTATTACTGTATTGTAACATTTAAATAAATTCTGATCACTCTGACTAATGTTTACTGTGTAGCTGTGTCAATGTGTTACACATATTATCATCTCTTTTATTTTAAATCTTATTTTTGTGAACATTCTCAAAACCTATGTGTAATATTCTCCATGTTCTCTATGTTCATGTTTTTGTAAAACCAGTGTTAAATCAAATTAAGTATTTTTAAGGTTCCGTGTCACCTGTTGCAGCGGGGGGACTTTAATTAATGGTACAATGTAATAGTGACGTAGCTCTACCTGCCCAGCAAAAAGTTGGGATGCTTTTGCGCTGGAGACTGAGAGAGCGCCTGACAGCCTGAGTGTGTTTGTACTGACTGTGTCCCTCGTCACTCCTATAGGTGAAATTAATGTGCAGATCCTGATTACTCCGCCGACCACAAAGGGTAAGCCGGGAAAGGGGCGCCCGATGCCAGACATAACGACGTTGTCAAACGACACATCACGACGACACGTAGTAATGACACGTAGTAATGACACGTAGTAACGACACATAGTTACGACGCATAGCAACAACGCTGTCAAACGATGCGTAGCAACAACAAATCAAGACGACACACAGTAACAACACATAGTAACGACGTAAAGACACTGTCAAAAAACACGTTAGCACGAGATTGCCAAAATACAAATCAAGACAACACAACATAACATACATCATAATGACACTGTCAAACAACACATCATAACAACACTTTGTCAAATGACACAGCATGACGACACGATGTAATGACAAAGTCAAATGACACAAGGACAGTTCAGCGTTTAATAGACATAGACAGTGCGCATGTTGACATATTTTTGGCACAAATGGAACCCCATAGTCAGAGGCAGGCGAAGTTGGCAATGAGGAAGCAGTCCAGGAATACATGCTGGAAAGCTTTGCATAAGTATGGCGAAGAACAATTTGGCAACGACAGTCTGTGTAGCTGGAGTATTTATATTGGCAGAGAGTAATGAGCCCCAGGTGAGCAGAGTTGGCTTGATGGGTTGGGTGTGGTGGACTGGCAAGAGCAGGAAATGTGCAGACAAGTGACTGGTTGGCAGGTAGGTGTGGTGAAGAGGCAAGGTGAGTAGAAATTTACTAGGTGAACTGAGAGAATGGCATGTATGGCAGGTCAGAAGTGCACACTATGACATGTATTTATGAGCCCCATTACATTTCACCTCCCCACTGCATTCCCATCGTGGTTGTATAAAGAGACCTTGAAACAGCATAGGTCCAGCACTTTTAATGGCTTTTTATCATGGCTGGTTGGAAGACAGGTTAGTAAACCGTAGAAAGCAGCAGAGTGGCCAGTGAAAATGTAAGGGTTACTTTTCTTTTATATCTCTTACCAGCCGGTCCTCATTCCGAAGTCATCAAATACTGTCGTTTTGTCAGTGATTTCAGCTTCAGACGCTGATGCCAAAAGCCATGTTTGTGGCGGTATGATATGCTGCCAGGGGGGCTTCGGTATATATTACCGGTATATATTTTGCCGCAATATGATATGCCACTGGACCATGTTCGTTTGAAACAATGTCGGTGAAAACGTTATTTAAGGTACTGGAAAGTCTCTATAGGCTGGGTGGGAGGGGAGGTGGTATGTATCCAACAAACCCCAGACCTTGACCAGGGAACCTGGTGTTTGTTTCCCATATGAATGTAGAGCTGAACAATGATGTTTTTTTGTTTTTTGTTTTGTTTTTTGTTTTTTTACACCTAACCACGTGCTTTTGTCCCAGTGTTGGTAACGGCATCCCGGAATGTCATCAGCATACACACGAGATACCTAGTACATAATATGTAGATGTGAAAGTCCATTGACAAAGCAGCGATAGATGACAACTTGGGATGAGAACGTGTTGCTGTTATGTATCCAGTTTCTCTTTCAAACTTGGTTGATGTTTGAGTGCTGCTTGTGCGAAGCTGGGCGGTATTTCATGTGGCATCATTGCATCTCATTAGTAAAGGGGCTAAAATTAGTGCATTCACCCAGATGTGGTATTTCCTTCAATGCTGATCAGAGCCGAGGCCCAAAAATACCCATGACTACATCAGAGTCATTTGACTGGGGTGTGAACGCTGATTGTAACCTTTCCCATGACATATAAAAGCCAGATGTTAGAAGGGTTTAGTGTTTTTTTAGTGCAGTGGTAAAGGGGCTTTGGAGTATGATGACGTGTAAAATGCTGTGGCCTGCATGTTGTATTTATCACCCTTTCTATTTCTTAAATTTATCCTGCCATGTCTCATTAACACCCAGCTCAAATGGGCATCAGTCATGTACCCAGTTTCCATCGTGACCATTACAGATATAAAAGTAGAAGCTGTTATGAAACACTCACTTTTGACAGCAGCAGTCAGGAATCATTTTAATTGTCTTAGTTACGTCTCTTTCTCTCTGACTCTTTCTTTCAGAAATCTTTAGTTATTGTCAAGACGTCTCATTTCACTAATAAACCTCTTTTTCACATATATAGATGTTTTTTGTCTTGTTTATGACTAAAGGTTGAACTAAAAATGATTATTTCAAGAGTAAAAAAAAAATAACACCTTGAAATCATTATTATGCTTCTGGGGATCAGAAATACTTATGACTTGTCAAAAACAATTTGCCTATCGTTCTCCTGCTGTTGCTGTCTCTTTTGCTTCAGCCTAAAATACCTCTTTTTCTTCCTCTTTTTCTCAATCTTTCCTCCCTCCAGTACCTAATTAGAGCATACCTTCACCTCATTTAGGCTCAGCAAGCAAGCCAACATGAGCACGTACACACACGCATGCACGCACACACACACACACACACACACACCTAAGAGCTGCTTTATTCCATCCCTGATTTTCCACATAGTAATGTTCAATAAACAAACCCCAGAAGCACACTTATCATATATGGAAGACTTTAAAGGCCCAAATTAGAACAAATTAAATGCAGAGATGAAGTGAAATACAATACACATTAAAAACGTGATTATTAGTTCATTACTTTGTTGTTGCTTTTCCTTGTGACGTGAATCTTCTATGCCTCAGTAAATGTATACATAAAAAAGAAAACCATGTAATGTGTACTGTAGTTTGCTTTCTGTGGTTGATTTGTTTAAAGTTTACACACAAGCCCCTTTTACACTGCCAGATTTGCAGTGAATGTTGGGCCGTTTTGCCGGCAAGCTGCAAGCGTTTAGACACACAGAGCCGGATTGGCGAGTTGATCCGAGGTGCCCAATTTCCCGCCTCGTAGGGTAGTCATATTAGCGGAACCGTTTTGGTTTAAACAGAACGAGGCGGCCTTCCTCCACGGGAAGGGCTGTTGATGACTTGTGGGAAGAGCTGTTGATGACACCGCACGTGCAACACACTGGCGGTGGATAAACAGGAAACAGCTGATAGAGGGAATTAGCGAGCAGCTAGTAGCAAGGGGGAAACACAAACCTAAAAGACACTGTAAAGATGAGCAACTGGAGAGACAAGGAATTGCGCGCCCTCCTTGCCCTCGCAAACGAAAAGGC
Source organism: Epinephelus fuscoguttatus (assembly GCF_011397635.1). Lineage (NCBI taxonomy): Eukaryota > Metazoa > Chordata > Actinopteri > Perciformes > Serranidae > Epinephelus > Epinephelus fuscoguttatus. The sequence continues at coordinate 44,166,035 of NC_064760.1, forward strand.
CATTAATTGTCAAATGACGGGGACGTTGAAGGGCGGGCCAATTTAAGAGAGAATCGCCACGTTACTGTTTACGTCACATGCTGAGCTACACATTTTGTCGCTTGCTCACACCCCCCATTGCCCTGAAAAAGGCACATTCTGTATGAACAAAAGTAGGTAGGCGGCATTTTGCTGCACTCCCCAATTTTGCTTTTATACTGCCAATGCTAAAAAAAGACTGATTGGGCTTTCCTGCAAATTTGCACAATTTCTGGTTAAAAAGGGTTGGATTTACAGTAAAAAATTCCAAATGTATAAATTTATAACTTATGTTTATGGTGAAATTCCTATTAAACATGGGACACTGCCAACCATGTTTTTTATATTTTGTTAATGAGAATTCACAGTGGAAATCAAAATTTCTTTTGTACTAAATGTGATGCATTATGGGTGACCCACAGTTGTGTGTTGTGTGCTGTGTGTAAATTGGTTTCCTATTCAGTCAGACACAGCTTCAACAATAAATGTAATCTGCTTTTCATATAATGTGTAAAAACTATGTGCATTTACTGCTGATATTGGCTCTTAAAAGAAATGCCGGTAGGATTTGTAGTTATATTGCTCTATAAGCAATTGTTAATTAAGTGTGTGGGAACATGTGGCAGTTTGGCTAGTCATTAACAAGCTCTGAGGTGTACGTGACTGACTAGTCTAGTGAATGATTAGTGAATGTAGCTATGGAGCTTTATCCCTATCTTTATTCAAGAGAGTGGTCTATCAGTTTGAAAGCATTATTTATTGATTTCACGTTCAAAAACCCTGCCCTCACACTCAAATAGCCTCTGCCTGCGCTTGGATCTACTCTGTTTCTGCTCAAACTGTGTGCTCACACTCAGATACCATGTTGCTCACACTCAGATACAATGTTGCTTGCACAGATTTCCTGCTCGAGCTTTGGCTTTTCTCCTCACGCTCAAACTGTTTCTGTACGCTTGTGGAATTTCTGCTCTCAGATTTCTGCCCTGTGCTTGGATTTTTTTGTGTAACAACCCTGTCGAAATCCCCCAACCAATAGAATGCCAAATTTACTGTTGACCAATGAAATGATCCCTGCCTCCTTGTGGGCGCGCTTGCTTTAGTTTTAGAGCGTCCCGTCCGGGCGGGTACTCTTTAACCGTTACATATATATGTATATATTTAAGCAATATCTCACGAGTGGGAGTGATGTACTGTATATCATCACGGCTGTGATTCGGTCATGGGCACTATGGTACGAGGCCGCAGACAATTACAGCCGTGACGATATACAGTACAACGTCATGACCTCGAGTTTGATATTGCTTTTATACAACAGTTCAACAACGGCTTAAACAGCAATGCTGAGTAAGGAAATATTAACAAAAGGTGATGAAATAAATTATTTAAGTATGTTATGTAGCGCCGTGAAAAAAACCCAGTTCCCTCAGTCTGTTGCTAGGCAACGCAGCACACACGCCAGAGCGATAGATAGCTAGATGTTCTATTTATTGCTCTGACACACGGCAGGAACTCACAAACTACTTTGTATTTACATTGATCTGCAACTGTGTAACTTAGTCCAATTCGGCTGATGAAACGTTGGCAAACCTGGATGTTGGCACGGCCGGATTCAAACACACCTGGAGGTCTGCACTGAAGTGTCCTGGCTTTCCTTTTCCTCGTCCTCTCCTGACGACCACTGATAATTTATTTAAATGTAATTTTGGGGAAAATGTCAATCTTCTTGGTGTAACATTATAGTCTCAGCTTGCTTCAATGTAGCGAGTGTGACAGTTGGTTAATTAACGGTTGTATTTAACACCGGTGAGTGGAGTGATTTTACTGTTACATGTCCCAGTGAGCACTCACCCCAGATAGCACACCTAGCCGATGTTGGCCTGATTTATCAAGTTTAGATCGTTAAGACGTAGCAGGGAGAGCGTTTGCTCATTGCCAAGACGCCGCTGAGACGTCGGCCTTTAATCAAAAATGACCATCACGTGATGTTCAAACGCTCAATAAAAGAAGCTGCGCTCAGTGGGCGCTCCTTCATTAATATTCATATGCTTCGTTAACTAAGACCTTTATTCATTTCACTATTCAATGTGAGAAATCAATGCTAACATTCAAAACTAGCCTATTTCGTGTATAAGTGTGCACAATGAAGAGACAAAAGTCAATTTGACAAACTTTATTTTCAAATTTCTACAAACAATATCTGATGGCCAGTCCGCTTCTCCTGGCAGCCTGCAAGAGACAGAAAAGATGTGTGATGATGGTTTTTTTGTTAGTATTTCAGCTGTATTTTAACCAGACTGAAGGCTTAGGGTCCATCACTCTACTTCATTTAGTGTTGAAACGGTTAAATAACAGGATCCGTGAACTCTGTTAACAGCAGCTCAACAATCAGTCCTTCATCTTGGAAAAACAGTGGTTTTAAAACTGCGCTATTACCTGTAGCCAGTCAGTTTGCTTTGCAGAGAAGGAGACTTCGACTGATAAATTGCCCATAAAATCACTTTAACAACATATCGAAGATGAAGGTATCCTTAAATTTCACTATTTGACCTCCGCGGTCCTCTCCGCTCCTCTCACCCACACTTGAGCACCCGTTCTGGGATTCACAGTGTCGGCCCACCCGGCCTGACCTCTTCGCTCCTCTCTACTCCTCTCAGCCACACTTGAGCATCCATCCAGGCCGCGGAGGTCAGGCCGGGGGGCCGTGGAGGTCAGGCCTGGGCAGGACCATAGGTGAGTGGATCCCAAGTCTCGAGCCCTGCCCGGGACCACTGGTGGCAGCTCCGGGCACTTCCACTTTTAAACCAAAACGAGTGCTCACGATAACCAGATACGCAGATAACATCAACTAGGGAAAATAAAATGTTAGCCTGTTAGCTAACATGAGCTAAACTAGCTATCAGCTAACGAAAGATAACGTTAGCTGGTGGGGACATGTGCTATATGCACCCAGTCGTGCCTCACCACTCACCAGGAACCTCTTTTAATGGTCACAGAATAAGTAACATAGCTATTTTCTGCCAATTTATTCCAGTTCTCGCCTGAAACCAACTGCAATGAGATGCTGTGTCCCGCGAGCTCAGTTCCAAACAAACACTGTGGAGATGAAATTCCCTCTTCAGTGGCGACTTCCGTATGTGGGCGGGTATATTCTACGGCACTGGGCCAACCCAAAGCCAATGTAACAGAGATGTTTTATGAGCTGGGACAAAAGAGTATTAACTTTAAAGATATCATATATATATACAGTACAGGCCAAAAGTTTGGACACACCTTCTCATTCAATGCGTTTTCTTTATTTTCATGACTATTTACATTGTAGATTCTCACTGAAGGCATCAAAACTATGAATGAACACATGTGGAGTTATGTACTTAACAAAAAAAGGTGAAATAACTGAAAACATGTTTTATATTCTAGTTTCTTCAAAATAGCCACCCTTTGCTCTGATTACTGCCAAGCACACTCTTGGCATTCTCTCCATGAGCTTCAAGAGGTAGTCACCTGAAATGGTTTCCACTTCACAGGTGTGCCTTATCAGGGTTAATTAGTGGAATTTCTTGCTTTATCAATGGGGTTGGGACCATCAGTTGTGTTGTGCAGAAGTCAGGTTAATACACAGCCGACAGCCCTATTGGACAACTGTTAAAATTCATATTATGGCAAGAACCAATCAGCTAACTAAAGAAAAACCAGTGGCCATCATTACTTTAAGAAATGAAGGTCAGTCAGTCCGGAAAATTGCAAAAACTTTAAATGTGTCCCCAAGTGGAGTCGCAAAAACCATCAAGCGCTACAACCAAACTGGCACACATGAGGACCGACCCAGGAAAGGAAGACCAAGAGTCACCTCTGCTTCTGAGGATAAGTTCATCTGAGTCACCAGCCTCAGAAATCGCAAGTTAACAGCAGCTCAGATCAGAGACCAGATGAATGCCACACAGAGTTCTAGCAGCAGACCCATCTCTAGAACAACTGTTAAGAGGAGACTGCGCGAATCAGGCCTTCATGGTCAAATAGCTGCTAGGAAACCACTGCTAAGGAGAGGCAACAAGCAGAAGAGATTTGTTTGGGCCAAGAAACACAAGGAATGGACATTAGACCAGTGGAAATCTGTGCTTTGGTCTGATGAGTCCAAATTTGAGATCTTTGGTTCCAACCGCCGTGTCTTTGTGAGACGCAGAAAAGGTGAACGGATGGACTCCACATGCCTGGTTCCCACTGTGAAGCATGGAGGAGGAGGTGTGATGGTGTGGGGGTGTTTTGCTGGTGACACTGTTGGGGATTTATTCAAAACTGAAGGCACACTGAACCAGCATGGCTACCACAGCATCCTGCAGCGACATGCCATCCCATCCGGTTTGCGTTTAGTTGGACGATCATTTATTTTTCAACAGGACAATGACCCCAAACACACCTCCAGGCTGTATAGGGGCTATTTGACCAAGAAGGAGAGTGATGGAGTGCTGCGGCAGATGACCTGGCCTCCACAGTCACCGGACCTGAACCCAATCGAGATGGTTTGGGGTGAGCTGGACCGCAGAGTGAAGGCAAAGGGGCCAACAAGTGCTAAACACCTCTGGGAACTCCTTCAAGACTGTTGGAAAACCATTTCGGGTGACTACCTCTTGAAGCTCATGGAGAGAATGCCAAGAGTGTGCTTGGCAGTAATCAGAGCAAAGGGTGGCTATTTTGAAGAAACTAGAATATAAAACATGTTTTCAGTTATTTCACCTTTTTTTGTTAAGTACATAACTCCACATGTGTTCATTCATAGTTTTGATGCCTTCAGTGAGAATCTACAATGTAAATAGTCATGAAAATAAAGAAAACGTATTGAATGAGAAGGTGTGTCCAAACTTTTGGCCTGTACTGTATATATGGAGCATGTATGTAAATTAACAGTTCCTTTATTCCAAAAGTGGTAAAGAAAGCAAGGGAAGAACATTTAATTTACAGGGCTTTCCCTGGAGGGTGGGAGTGGATGAACCCGGTTAAAGAGTACCCGCCCGGAAGGGACGCTCTAAAACTAAGGCGAGCGTGCCCACAAGGAGGCAGGGATCATTTCATTGGTCAACAGTAAATCTGGCATTCTATTGGTTGGGGGATTTTGACAGGGTTGTTACACAAAAAAATCCAAGTGCAGGGCAGAAATCTGAGAGCAGAAACTCTGCAAGCACACAGAAACAGTTCGAGCAGGAAATCTGTGCAAGCAACATGGTTATCTGAGTACGAGCAACATGGTATCTGAGTGTGAGCACACAGTTTGAGCAGAAACAGAGTAGATCCAAGCGCAGGCAGAGGCTATTTGAGTGTGAGGGCAGGGTTTTTGAACGTGAAATCAATAAATAATGCTTTCAAACTGATAGACCACTCTCTTGAATAAAGATAGGGATAAAGCTCCATATGAATGAAGCCTTGCATTTTAGTTTCTCATTTATATTGTTGTTACCCTTGAACCACTATACTATCACAATATAAGAGTAACGCTTTGTCTACACTTGCATACAGTTTCATTCAAAAGTTTGGGCACCCTTGGTCAAAGTTCCATTTACTGTAAATAGGTAAGCAAGTAAAAGATGACCTGATTTCAAGTGACTGCTGTGAATAGGGCAGCTGACAACACGGGAAAGATCATGTGACCGCTTGGAAAGACAGCTGACAGGAGGGAAAAGACCCCAAAGGTACTGGCATGGGCTAGCAACCCATGGTAGCAGTGGTGAGGCCTAGCAGCCTTACTACAACCAAAATTAGCTACAGCCAACATAGGGAAAATACCCCAAGAGTCAGCAAGAGCAGGGGTGGAAAATGACTCACAGGTGGATTACACGGTAACAGACATTGGAACGGACACGACTATGCATTGGATCTGTGACTCAGTGAAGGATAGGGGCATGGACCTATCCACCAGGGCTAGAATTAGCAGCACTCAGGGCAAGGCGAGCACATCTGTAGAGGATAAAAGTAGCACAGTCGACAACAAGATGCTACAGGTTTGTCCTTGCGGCTAGCAGAAAGTAACATCAATAAAAGGCCTCAGAACTCATCAGGAGGGGGTAGTAAGAGAGGATGCAGGTGACACTGAGGTCAGTATGCCAGTCAGAGAGAGAACCATGGAGCAAAAGGTTAGAGTTAAATGGCCTAGGGCAAATGACCATAAAGAATGGGAGATAGTTAATAGAGATTTGTCAATAATCTTTAGTAGGCTTAGAGGAAATGCAATAGAAAAGTTAGAAAAGATGGGAGATATAATTTACTCATATGGTGCAGAGAGGTTTGGGGTGCATGAGAGAAAGAGGAGTGAGAGGGTACAGTCAGGTAAATCTAGGCGGCAAAGAGAAATAGACAAGTTAGTTAAAGAAAGGAGACAGTTAAGAAAGCAGTAGAAAAAGGCTACAGAAGAAGAAAGGGAATTAATGTGTTGCAAAAGGAGTTGAGAAGCAGGCTAGCAGTTCTTAGAAGGGCAGAGCATCTCAGGAAAAAGAGGAGGAAGAAGGAACATGTAAGGACAGTTTTTTTCAGTTTGTCTTTTAAGTTTGTTAAAGGATTGTTCAGCCAGGAAAAGGGAGGGCAGCTTAAAGCAGAAAGGCTAGAGGTTGAAGAATATTTGAGAAATACATATTCAGATTTAGAGAAGAATAGGATAGTAGGTTTCCCACTGGATATCCCTCCATTATGAGGGATAGAGCATGAGATGGATGTCAGGCTACCTAGGTGGAAGGAAGTTCAAGAGGTGGTCAGGCGTGCAAAGGCTTCTTCGGCCCCAGGGCCTAATGGAGTTCCCAAACGGGTGCACCTGGTATCCTTAAATTGTTGTGGAAACAGCTAAGAATAGTTTGGGAGAAACAAATTATCCCAAGAGCATTGCATAGGGCAGGGGGTGTCCTCATTCCTAAGGAGAAGGAGTCCGTGGACCTTAGCCAATTCCGGATGATGTCTTTCTTGAATGTAGAGGGGAAGATTTTCTTTAGTGTAGTAGTGCAGAGATTAGCTAGCTACTTGAAAAGGAATTGCTTAATAGATACTATGGTGTAGAAGGCAAGAATACCAGGTTTTGCAGGGTGTTTAGAGCATACTAGCATGATCTGGCACCAGATTCAGGCAGCGAAAATTAAAAAAAAAGGGACCTGCATGTAATATTTTTAGATCTTGCAAATGCGTTTGATTCAGTACCACATAGCCTCATTTGGAGTGCTTTGACTACTTCAAAGTGCCACAGGTAGTTGTTAACTTAGTGAAAGCATATTTTCAGGATATGAGGCTGTATCTAAGTACGGCAGGTTTCAAAACAGGTTGGCAGAGGCTAGAAATAGGCATCATGGCAGGGTGTACAATTTCTCCATTAGCATTTACAATGGCGATGGAAGTAATCATCAGGGCTTCTAAGTGAGTGGTAGGTGGGGAGAGATGGCAGAACAGGTTGCATCTTCCACCAGTTAGGGCTTACATGGATGACATGAAACTGGTGACCACAACAATGCCATGTACAGAGAGGCTACTAGAGAAGGTAAATAAGTACCTAAGTGGGCCAGCATGAAGATCAATTCCAATATCCATTCTGGAGAGAACTGAAAGGTCGGTTAGCTCCTATATTAGGAAGTGGTTGGGCGCTCCTAGGTGCCTAAGTAGTGTTGCATTGTATGGAAAAGGGATACTTCAGCTGCCAGTATCTAGTTTAACAGAGGAATTTAAATGTACAAAGGTCAGGACAGAGCTCCTGTTATCTGGGAGTAAGGACGTGGTAGTTAGGAGTGTGGCTCCAAATCCAACCAAGGGGAGGAAGTGGAACCCAAGATCGGCAGTTCAGGAGGCAGAGGCAGCTCTTAGGCATGCAGAGATTGTACGTAATGTTCAGTTTGGCCGTGGAGGCCTGGGGCTTGGCTCAGGCAAACCGGTATGGAATAAAGCAGGTCTCAAAGATAAAAGAAAGCTGTTTGTGGAACAGAGAGTATGTAGACAGGAGGAGATATTAAGGGGTGCAAATGTAGTGGCCCAGGCTAAGCAGGGACAGTGGTTGAATTGGGAAAGTGTAGAGAAGAGGAAGCTTAGTTGGAGGGACCTGTGGTCTATGGAGGAGAATCGTATTAGATTCCTGGTAGGGGCTACATACGATGTGTTACCAACACCCCAGAACCTAAAACTGTGGGTAAATGGGGACCCATCATGCCCATTGTGTTCAGGTACCGCAACCGTAAAGCATATTTTGTCAGGCTTTAAAGTTAGCTTGTCACAAGGCCAGTATATATGGCGACATAACCAGGTGTTGAAATGTTTAGCTGCAGGCATTGAAGGGAAACCTTTCTCACGCTGCTGGTAGGAAAACGCTTGCCTTGGCTGCAGCTTTTCATTACACAGTAGCTGGAGTTGTTTGGGCTTGCCGTGCCAGCTTGTACACAACCCAAAACCTGTCTGGTTTCACATGGTTTGAGGCTGTAATCCATTGCCTGGAAGACATTAGGTTAGGGGGAGAGGACTAACAAACCAACTCCAAACACACCAGAAGCCAGAAATGGTGGAAGGTTGGGCTTGGAGCTAGCAACCCCAACTTGTAAAAGATCCATATACTACAGAAACACTGGCGAAAAAACTCAAACCCCAAAGTCTTCGAAAGGACTCTTCAGTGTTCCACATTAAAGAGCAAATTACGACGTGTTTGGAAAACCGCAAGGAGACAGTGCGTCCGAAGCTTCTGACCCCTAGACGTCCCACCAACATCGCTACATGGAACGTGAGGACCATGTATGCAGGAGGAAAGACAGCAGTGATAGTGGAGGAGATGAGGAGGTACCAACTATCTCTCCTTGGTCTGTGCGAAACCAGATAGACCCAGTCAGGGCAGGGCATACTGTACTCTGGACACCAACGATGCAGACAATGAAATCAAGCAATACTTTTACAACCAACTATACCACATTTTAGAGACCAAGAAAGGAAAGGACATCATTATTCTGGTGGGAGACATGAATGCCAAGATAGGCATAAACAACAATGGCTATGAATTGATCATGGAAAATCTCCATGCACCTTGTGAATCGGTGAAGTTGTGCCAGAAACCACTTTCTACCTCTATGAACTGATCATGGGAAGACAAGGACTAGGATCTATGAATGAAAATGGAGAAAGATTTGCAGCGGTTTGTGCAGACAACAACTTGGTCATTGGTGGGTCAGTTTTCCAACATAAGGATATCCATAAAGTAACCTGGGTGTCTGCTGACCATACAACAGAAAACCAGAATGACCACATCTGCATTAGCCATAAATTTAGGCGCTCATTGCTGGATGTCAGAGTGAAGAGGGGAGCTGACGCTGGATCTGATCACCACCTGGTCACAGGAAAAATCTAGATGAGATTAAAGTGCGCAACACACAGAGGAGGAAGAGTCAAATTCAACATACAGCAATTTCAGGATATAGGCACATCGGATCACAACGAAGTCACACTACACAACTGGTTCCAAGCTCTACAAAGTCTACAAAATCAAGAACCCCCTAGATCGGTTGAGAATAACTGGATAGGCCTGAAAACAACATGGAAAGAGATGTGAGGAAGTTGTAGGGAGAAGGAAGGCAAACAACAAGCCCTGGCTATCCATGGAAACATATAGGAAAGTGGGAGAGAGTGAGAAAAAAAGGAGACACTAAACAGAAGCAAAACAAGAGCAACAAAGGCAATGGCAAAGAAAGAATATGAATCTGCAAACAAAGAAGTGAAGAAAAGTGGGTAGCACTTTTACAGTACGCTAATTAGACGTAATAAGCCGTATTTTGTATCAAATTAGAAAAAACTACACCTAATATAATCTTTATTAGTAGACAACATTGCTCTAATAAGACGTAACAATCCGTAGTTTGTACCAAATTAGGTAGAAATATGTTCGCAATTTAGACACTGAAGAAAAACAATTATGTCCTAGTAAGAGCTAACAAGACGTACTTTGCAACAAATTAGACAAAAACTAGAGGTAAAATATTTTATTAGACATTAAACTAACACAATTATATCATAAAATGAGCAAACAAGACATACTTTGCAACAAATGAGGCAAAACTAGAGGTAATTATGTTTTATTAGATATTAAACAAACACAATTATATCCTAAAAAGAGCAAACAAGATGTACTTTGCAACAAATTAGACAAAAACTAGAGGTAAAATATTTTATTAGACAATAAATAAACACCAACAAATCCCTTGTTGCCTGGATGGCTCATTCTCTGGAGTCCCATTTGTAGGTAGTAATACATAGCGACCCTTATTCAACCTGAACTAGATCTTATTAGAGGCTAATTAGGTATAAATTACAGCAAAACCCTACTCTAAATTAAAGTCTGCACCGTTCCGCCTTATTCAGCCTGAACTAGATCTTATGAGAGGCTAATTAGGTATAAATTACACCGTAAATTAAACCGTACTCTAAATTTAAAATCAAACCTCATCTGTCACGTTAAATAGCTGAGTGTGGGACCCAAAAGCGAGACAAGGAGACAGGAATCAGTGAAAGGTGCTTTAATTGAATGTTGTGGCTGGATGGCGAGGCAGTGCAGTGAGGCAGGGCGAAGGCAGGGTGGAGAGACGAGGTGGTGGGGCACAACGGTGAGGCACGGTGAAGACGGGAGCGGATCCAGCAGGCGCAGGCAGAATGCAGGTGGAGCGAGGAGGATTCCTGATGACAGGAGAAACAAGGTAAGTCACAACGCAGCAGCAACAGGAAACACTGGCAACTAGATCACTGAAGGAGTCAAAACACAGTATACCGCGTGGGAAAACTAGACGATCTGACGACGAGTGGCAGGAGAGACCGGGCTTTAACTGAGACTGATGAGAATGAGGAACAGGTGCGTAGCCTGCACACCTGCTGGCTCGCTGGACCCGCCCCTAAGAGAGAGGGAGACACAGACACAGGGGAGGGGAGACACACTGGGAACACAGACTCATGACATCATCTTTGGTGAATGACAAAAGCCACAGACACTTGAGCTTGTGCAAACAAGAAGTACACAGCTTGTCTGTTTTTTAACTGTATTTCAGCTTGGCTGCTAACACAGAAGCTAACTGATGTCATCACATGATACGTGCCTCTCCCCGAGCATTCTGGGTAGTGAAGTCCCTTTTAATACAACAGCATTTTACTTGGAAATAAACTTGTGTACTTATTACCTCAAACTCAAATATTGAAATGAAATGCACAGTCTTCTTTTAACAAAATATTTACCACATTAACTGAACATGAATATTAACAATCCTTACAAATAAAAGTTTCTTCAAAATAATTCTCGTCGTACACCGAAAAACACAGATCATACAAGCCCAGAATGCCTAGAGAGAAGATGTAAAATGTTGTTGTAATAAGAATAAGAGTAATATAGATAATGAAAATGATGATGATGATGATGATGATAACAGTAATAATAATAAAGATGATAATAATAATTAGAAAGCAAAGATCTGAAAAAGTAATATAGCCTGCTTTTTATGCAGGCACACTATGTATATTTCAGCTTCAATAGTCCAAAATTCTCTTCTCTGATAAATAATGATTAGTCTGTTAGTTATCTGTTATTATCTGAAATGTGTACAATTGATGTGAATTCATTTCAATGAAATTAATGTGAGATGAAATCAAATTAATAAAACCAAGGTAAAAAAAAAAAAGTTATTTTCATTTTTTTAGCGGCCGGGCCAGTGAAAATAGTAGGGAAGTAGGGAAGAAATGTTATATTGAACCCTGACATATAAAGTATCTTAGATGTTTGATTCTTTTGCTGGTTGCAGCACTTTTCAAGATGTGTATTTGACTGAGGTAGTATAATGTAGTTTCTCTAACTTTGTTATGCAACAAATGGAGCTATATATTTATGCAGACAGTGTGCTCAAGTGCATGGCTTACAGATTGCTTATGCATTGCTAACGCGTTTTGTCTTCCAACTTTTACAGACACTGTCCTGAAGTCATTTAAAGAGGGAACAGATAATGTCCGACGACATGCAGCTGAACACCTAAAACATGCAAGAAGAGGACGGGGGGCAACATAAACTCTTCATCCCTGGAGCCCCTGCGTCAAGGGGTGTTGCACCTTCCTGTGTAACCCTTATCCAGAAATTTTTATTGGTTGTTGTATTTGTTAAAAACTTTGAATAATACATATTCATATTCAGTGTACAGTACAGTTTTGCTGTAATTTATACCTAATTAGCCTCTAATAAGATCTAGTTCAGGCTGAATAAGGCGGAACGGTGCAGACTTTAATTTAGAGTAGGGTTTTGCTGTAATTTATACCTAATTAGCCTCTAATAAGATCTAGTTCAGGCTGAATAAGGCGGAATGGTGCAGACTTTATTTTAGAGTAGGGTTTTGCTGTAATTTATACCTAATTAGCCTCTCATAAGATCTAGTTCAGGCTGAATAAGGGTCGCTGTGTATTACTACCTACAAATGGGACTCCAGAGAATGAGCCATCCAGGCAACAAGGGATTTGTTGGTGTTTGTTTATTGTCTAATAAAATATTTTACCTCTTGTTTTTGTCTAATTTGTTGCAAAGTACGTCTTGTTTGCTCTTATTAGGATATAATTGTGTTTGTTTAATATCTAATAAAATATAATTACCTCTAGTTTTTGTCTAATTTGTTGCAAAGTACGTCTTGTTTGCTCTTTTTAGGATATAATTGTGTTTGTTTAATATCAACTAAAATATAATTACCTCTAGTTTTTGTCTCATTTGTTGCAAAGTACATCTTATTTGCTCTTATTAGGATATAACTGTGTTTGTTTAATATCTAATAAAATATTATTACCTCTAGTTTTTGTCTAATTTGTTCCAAAGTACGTCTTGTTAGTCCTAATTAGGATATAATCGTGTTAGTTTTTGTCTAATTTGTTGCAAAGTACGTCTTGTTAGCTCTTATTAGGACATAATTGTTTTTCATAAGTGTCTAAATTGCGAACATATTTCTACCTAATCTGGTACAAACTACGGATTGTTACGTCTTATGCCAGGGCCACACTGCCCGTGGAAGCGCAGCGCACCGAAATTCTTGCGCACGCCGGAGCACCTCCATTCACATCAGACGCGCATTTCTCCACGCCGTCGACAAGTGATTCTGCTCCCAGCTCTTGTTTTTCACTGACTGGCTTGTCAAATTCGCTCGCGGCTCGCGCAGAAAATAGACCAGACGCCGAACTGATCGCTGCAAATCGTGAGCCTGCCGCGGAGCTTCCCGGCGCGGCCAGTGTGGACAACACAGTCGGTTAACATGGGTGCCGAAAGGAAACTGCCTTCTCTTCTCGGCGCTTCGAGGCTATTCGCGGCGCTTCCGCGGGCGGTGTGGCCCTAGCGTTAATAGAGCAACGTTGTCTATTTTACTGTCTAATAAAGATTATATTAGGTGTAGTTTTTTCTAATTTGATACAAAATACGGCTTATTACGTCTAATTAGCGTACTGTAAAATAAAGTGCTACCGAAAAGTGTCAGAAGGGATAAAAAGAAATACATTGAGAATTTGGCACAGCAGGCAGGGGAGGCAGCAGGAAAAAACAATCTTAAGGAACTTTACTTAACAACAAAAAAGCTCACAGGCAAGTTCCAACTAATGCAAGCACATATTAAAAACACACAGGGTACACTGCTCACCACCAAGGAAGGCCAACTAAAGAGGTGGACAGAACACTTTAGAGCACTGCTCCAGGGGCGGAAATCCTGGGGGGGACATGACTCCCCCTTCAATAAAGCTGTACCCCCCTAGAATAATTTGAGACACAATTAATAATTTTTGAACAATGCAGTAGTATTTATTAAAAGCACAATGTAAGCGGTGCTCATTATAAAAGCGCAATAATGTGCTATTTAAATCTTAAAAGATTTAGTCCCCCCCTCCCATTCCTAGTAGTGGTATATCCCACACTCTTTCCAACGGGCGGGGCTAGCAGCCGTTAGTAATTGGCAGCAGTTGCAGCGTGTGGCTGGACCCAGCTGCCCACATTGCGCAGGGTAAGATGTACACTCACACAGATACAGTTTAACTTACACAAGTTACAACACATCCCATTTACTGTTACAACAAGCCCCAGGCCCAGGCTGATAATATAAACTGTCTACAACATTTCTCCTGCATTGTTCAAAAGCCAGAGTTTATTGATAGAGAGGACAGAAGAGAAAGAAGAGGGAGAGGACAGGACAAGAGCAGTCAGTGACGGAGCGGCTCGTAGTTAATATCTGTAGGCTCTCCACCTGCCAGTGAGACAAACATGACAGACATGCAGTTTAACTGACGAGGAGCGGCCATTACGGGCGATTATTACGCACGGTTTTGAGGTGCACAGCGGCAGATCTCACAGCACACTGTTTATAAACCAGTTCACCAGTTTAATTGCTGGAAATGTTGACCTCACTGCCGGTAAAAAAAAACGAAAAAAACAAACATAACGATTTGCTCATGCAGTCAGTCAGAGATGAAGGATCCATTCCACACACCTGAGCCAGATGAAAAAGAGGGAGAGAAGGAGAGAGATCGAGTTTCGGTCTTTGATGAATGAAGCCTTATTGTTTTGCTGTTATTAAACAACGAGAGACATGTTTTCTCCGTTTACTTAATAGCATAAGTATTCACACTACTGCGTACAGTGAGACAGAGACCTGCTCTGCTCCAGACACACTCAGCACCTTGGACAGCATGGCGCACCTGTTGTCGTTGTGTACATGTTAATTTGATTTCAGTCATTTTGTTTTAAATCTGGACATGTGCAGGTGGACTCAGCCAGTGCTAGGAAAGGTCCTATGCCTGCCTGTTGGAGAGACAGAGAAAAGATTATAGCGTCAAATTGTGGTAAAAGATGTTGTATAAAAGACAGGCTACAACTTTTTTTCCTTGACCCCCCCCTCCCCCCCCGGAATTATGCCATCAAGGCCTTAGGAGGAGGCAAGGCAGAAGGACTGGACGACATACCAGCTGAAGCCCTCAAGTCAGACATTGAAACCTCCACCAACATGCTTTACCAACTCATGCAAACCATCTGGGAGGAAGAAAATGTCCCATCAGACTGGAGAGATGGCATCATTGTTAAGATTCCCAAGAAAGGAGACCTCAGGGAGTGTAAAAACTACAGAGGAATAATGCTGCTTTAAACACCAGGGAAGGTGCTCAACTGCATTCTACTGGAGAGGCTTCAAATGGATGGGAAACTGAGGGAAAATCAGGCTGGTTTCAGGACAATAGATCATGTGCAGACCAAAAACCCACACTCAGGATCATCATAGAGCAATCTATTGAGTGGAACTCTGTTGTCTATGTCAACTTCATCGACTTTGAAAAGGCCTTTGACAGTGTGGATCGGGAAATGCTGTATAAGTTGATGGTGCACTATGGCTCCATAAGTGAAAAACTGATGTTTAAAATTGTCATTTTTACATTGACTCCAATTGTTCACATTAGAGCAAAATTCAAAATGCTGTCAAAAATTCAGCTTTTGAGATAAAATTCTGAGAAAACACATCATCTAACATGACTCTAGAATTTTGTCATTTTTTTCATGAACATTGAAGATTTCTTTAGCAAGAATTTGCATGTATATGTTTACAGTACTGTTTACAGTCAAACATTTTGATGCACTGTATGCTCAATTTTTGATAAATCAAAAATCTGAGAAATGTAGTTTTTGTAGGACAGTCTGAAGATACTCTGTAGCAAGTTTGGTGTCAATTGAGCAAAAATTGTGGGAAGAGATAGGTTTAAGAAGTTTTACAGTTTTTGAAAAAACAGAGTGATGAACTTCATAATTTTTAATAGGTTTAAATGTACAAAAGTTTCTTCAGTATTGGGGCTACAGTTTGATGAAAGTTGTAGCACGTATGGTTGATTTGTTATGAATTTTCAAAGTTTTGAACTTTAGACGCTTGCTGTGGCGCCACCATCAGGACTATTGGCTTGAGTTTACAGCTGAGGATATCTGGCATGAGACTGGACCTTTGTGCAAAGTTTGGTGAGTTTTCACCCATGGGATTTTCACCCATTCTTTTTTCTTTTGGTTTCTCAAATCCTTACAATGTAGGATCTGGGCACGGGCCTACTGCAGTAGCCTCGTCAGTAGTAGGGGATTTTGTATGCTAATTCTGCCCACCTCTTTGTATGAACAACACTATTAGTAACATCAGAGTGGTGAGCTGGAATGTCAATGGTGCCCAAAACCCTGTAAAAAGATATAAAATCCTTGCACATTTAAAATCTCT
This sequence comes from Epinephelus fuscoguttatus, assembly GCF_011397635.1. Taxonomy (NCBI): domain Eukaryota; kingdom Metazoa; phylum Chordata; class Actinopteri; order Perciformes; family Serranidae; genus Epinephelus; species Epinephelus fuscoguttatus. Next base: position 44,182,273 of record NC_064760.1, read on the forward strand.
GAACTGCGACATAACTATGTTACAGGAATCTCACCTGTCTGATGTACAGTCTATGAATATGAAGCAGAAATGGGTAGGACAGATCTTTTCCTCTCCAGGAACAGGTAAATCTCGGGGAGTCTGTATCTTGATAGCAAAAAATATCCCATTTAAACTAAGCCTGAGCATAATAGATAAGGAGGGCAGATATATTATTATAACTGGCTTTCTATACAATGTCAAGTGCCCTCTCATTAATGTCTGTGCCCCCAATACTACACAGGCAACTTTCATTACATCCCTTGGCTCTATTATCACTAAAGCTGTAGAGGGCCCTATTATCATCTGCAGGGATTTTAACTTGGTACAAGACCCACTGGTAGACCGCTCTAGTTCCCCATTGCCCTCGGACAGAATCTCTGGAGGAGCAATGGAAGAGCTACAATCACTACTCGCAATAATTCAATTCAATTCAATTCAATTTTATTTATAAAGCCCAATATCACAAATCACAATTTGCCTCACAGGGCTTTACAGCATACGACATCCCTCTGTCCTTATGACCCTCACCGCGGATAAGGAAAAGCTCCCCAAAAAAAAACCCTTTAACGGGGGAAAAAAACGGTAGAAACCTCAGGAAGAGCAACTGAGGAGGGATCCCTCTTCCAGGACGGACAGACGTGCAATAGATGTCGTACAGAACAGATCAGCATAACAAATTAACACTAATCCACATGACACAATGAGACAGAGAAAGAGAGAGAGAGAGAGAGAGAGAGAGAGAGATGCAGGTAATGACAGTAGCTTACAACAACATTATTGAAAGTAATAATATTATAGTTATAGTTCTGGCTACTGCGGTACAATATGTTGAAAGTATGTATTAATATCTGGCAGTATACAAGTGTGACAATAGTCATATGTGTATAATAACAGTAGAAGTATAACTAATGACTAGTGATGGCAGCAGCAGCAGGAGGCATCTGGCAGGACCACGGCAGCAGCACAACCACACACGTCACGCTGTCCAGGCACCGCTGCGATATGAGTTAATCTGAGAGACAGTGGAGCACAAAGGTTCCGGAGAAGAAGCCGAGTTAGTGACATCCAGAATGGCTGAGTTAGCAAGATGCAGTAATAGAATACGAGAGAGAGAGAGAGAGAGAGAGAGAGAGAGAGAGAGAGAGAGAGAGAGAGAGAAGGTGCCCGGTGTATTATAGGGGGGTCCTCCGGCAGACTAGGCCTAAGTCAGCCTAACTAGGGGCTGGTACAGGGCAAGCCTGCGCCAGCCCTAACTACAAGCTTTATCAAAGAGGAAAGTCTTAAGTCTAGTCTTAAATGTGGAGATGGTGTCTGCCTCCCGGACCGTAACAGGAGACGATTCCACAGGAGAGGAGCCTGATAGCTGAAGGCTCTGGCTCCTGATCTACTTTAACAATTTTTTAGCAATAACTGACATTTGGCGCCTGATGAATCAAGATGTACGAGAATATACTTACTACTCTAGAGTACATAATTCTTACTCAAGAACTGATTACATATTAATGTCCAAGCAGTTTATTCAAAATGTGATTGACGCCCATATACATAGCATCATATTATCCGACCATGCACTTGTCTCTGTCTCCTTTTTCCCATCACCCAGCATGTGTAAAACCAAAAAGTGGAGGCTAAATAATTTTCTATTAAAGAATGTTGATTTTGCTGATCTTATGGGGAAAAAAAACTATTGAATTCTTTGATATAAACTTAAAATCAGTCTCTTCAGTCTTCATTGTCTGGGAAGCCTTTAAGGCCACATGTAGGGGATGGGTGATTAGTTATGCATCAGCGAAAAAAAAAGAAACGCATGGAAAGAAAAATTAAACTTGGCAATGAACTTAAAGCGCTAGAGGAACAGCACATGTCCAACCCTTCTAATTTGGAACTAAGGAGGTCTATATTCATGGTTAAAGCTGACCTGCAAAGCCTGTTGCATGAAGAAACAGCTAATGCTCTTTTCCAGCTACGTAAGAGACATTTTAAATCAGGTGATAAGGCAGGCAAAATGCTCGCCCACAAATTAAAGCAAGTGGAGAACATGCATTTTATACCAGCTGTTAGTGATAGCAAAGGCACTCTTCATACCAATAATACCTCCATTAACTTGGCATTTAAACAATTTTACTCTAATCTTTATACATCGGAATATAAGGCAAAGGATCCAGACCTAAACAAATTCTTTAATGGGCTGGATCTCCCAGGTCTTAGTGTCAGTGAGAATGCAGAGATGGAGTCTCCTATCACTCAGTCAGAAATTGAGCAAGCAATTAGCAAACTAGCATCAGGTAAAACCCCTGGTGAAGATGGCTTCACTATAGAATTTTACAAACGCTACAGTAAAGTTTTTGCAGCAATTCTTTTAATGCTCTTCAATGAGGCAACTGAAACTGAATTGATGCCTCCCTCTATGCGACAAGCCATCATTACTGTCTTGCCCAAACCTGGAAAAGACCATAAAAAGATGGAAAACTATCGACCTCTCAGTATTTTAAATAATGATTATAAGATTCTAGCAAAGATACTTGCTCTTAGACTGGAGAAAGTGATTCCATCTCTGATTCATATAGACCAAGTGGGGTACATATCAGGACGGGTCTCAGCCAATAACATGCGCAGGCTTTTGCATGTCATAACAGTCGCAAATAACCTCACAACTCCTGCAATTGCCACGTCTTTAGATGCAATGAAAGCCTTTGACCGCATTGAATGGCAATTTTTGCTTTTTACATTATCTAAATTTAATTTCGGCCCATTTTTTATGCACTGGGTAAAATTTCTTTATGGTGCACCAGTCTCAAGCGTCAAAACCAATGGGCTGATATCTGCCCCATTTAGTCGACATCGTGAGGTCCATCAAGGATGCCCCGTCTCCCTGTTGTTATTTGTTCTTGCTCTAGAGCCACTTGCCTGTGCAATACGCACCAATAAGAAAATTAAAGGGATTTCAATGCATAACCATAATTTCAAATTGAATTTGTACGCTGACAACATATTAGTCACTTTAAATGAACCTTCAGAGTCATTACCTGCCCTGCTTGAACTAGTGAAAAATTTCAGTTACCTCTCAGGTTATAAGATAAATTGGAGTAAGAGTGAGGCAATGCCCTTGAATCAACATACATTTCAAGTACACTTAGCAGGCACACCCTTTATTTGGAAAAGCAAAGGTATGAAATATTTGGGCATAGATATTATTTCTCCAATTACTGAAATGTTTAATATAAATGGCCCTAAATTGTTAGTCAAGATTAAAGATGATCTTAAAAGATGGACTGTTCTACCCATATCAATATGGGGAAGGGTTGAAATACTTAAAATGAACATCTTACCCAGGATTATGTATATTTTATCAGCTATCCCCTCTTTTTTTCCTCTATCATGGTTTAAACAAATAAAATCATTGTTTATACATTTTATTTGGAATAATCAAAAACTGAGAATAGGTTATAAAAAACTTACAACACCAAGATCTCAAGGAGGCCTTGGGGTACCAGATGTGTATTGTTATTATCTATCGCTTAATGCAGGATACCCCCTTGCCTGGGCATACAAATCTGATCCCGTCAAGGGAGGCTGGGAGTGGTTAGAGAGCAAAAATATACTTGAAACCAAAGTCACCACACCAGCCTCATTATGGTACTCTACTAATCCTCCAGCCACCCTCAATAACAGCATTATCAGATTCTCATGCTCTATTGCCAAACTATTTCAAAAAAGGTTGGGTATAAATAGACTAATGTTACCATCATGCCCTATTTGGCTTAATACATTACTGACTGCTGGGGGTAAGCCATTAAACAATATATTATGGCAACATAAAGGCGTTTTCACCATAGGCCAGCTCTGCAATGAAAATGGTATCCGTCCTTTCTCTGATGTGAAAGCAGAATTTGGATTACCAGAAGCAGCATTCCTGGCCTATCTACAAATTAAATCAATTACTGATAAATTTACCCTCGCACATAAAACAGAACTAGATAATAACTTAATGTCAGCCATTACAAAAAGAGGCACAACTTTGAGTATTTATAAGATCTTGTTACTTGCCTCACCTAATCCATTTATACCCACTCAACAGGCATGGGAGAAGGATCTTGGTGTGTCACTGACTCCAGAACAGTGGAATGCTATATGGAAGAAGGGTATTGTGTCATTCAGGTGTGTTCGGTACCGGATTATACAATTTAAGATATTATGCAGAGCTTATATGACACCCTCTCGTATATCCAAAATAAATAAAGATCTGTCAGATCAATGTTGGCATAACTGTGGGGGGCATGGATCATTATTACATCTTGTATGGGACTGCCCGGCAGTCAAGACATTCTGGCTTGGCATAACAGAAGTGCTAACAGATATGTTTAAGGTTCATGTACCTGCCTGCCCCATCACATGCCTTCTTGGACAATCACTGGAACATGTCAAATCAAGCTCCACACACTATTTTATGAATTTAGGCTTTCTCTCTGCAAAGAGAATCATCCTTATGAACTGGAAGCAACACAAGCCCTCATGCTTTGCACTATCGGAATGGATTAGAGACTATCTGGACCTGCTAAGCATGAAACGTGCCTCCAACTTGCTCTTTGACAATGACATGAACACTCAAGGACACTGGGACATTGCATGGACATTCATGGAAAAAGATCAGAACTATACCAATATGCTTTTGTAAAGTCGTCTATATTGTCCTGCAACCTATGTTTTGTTTTGTTTTTTTTAATTAACATTAAGTTAAACGTTATAATGTAATACACCAGCGTACAACCCCCCCTTTTTTTTCTTTCATTTGTTTTGTTCTGTTTTGTCTTGTTTTGTAACTGTGTGAGTGTGTCTGTATGTATGTTGAGTGCGAGTGGTGTCTGGGTGTGCGTATGAGTGTGTCTGTCTGGGTGTGCTGTGTAGTGTGTGTGTGCATTGGTGAGAGGTATGGTTGGATATTTTCATTGCAGTGCTATGCAGCAAACTTGTCATTCCTTTTGCCTTGTTTTATTATGATGTTGAAAAATCAATTTAAAAAAAAGTTAAAAAAAAAAAAAAAAAGAAACCCATGGGAAGTATGATTTCCTTGGAAGAAGAAAGAAGAAATAAGAAAGAAGAAGAATACCTAGGATTACAATAGTGTCCTGGCAGCTTAGCTGCCCGGACCCTAATAATCATGGATCAAAATCAGTTAGAGGAGGGAGCCAGTTTTACATACCTTGGAAGCATAATTACTGTGGATGGGGGAGCGGATGAAGATGTCGTGGCCAGAACAGGAAAACCAAGGACACCCATTCAACATTTTAAGTAAAATCTGGAAACCAAAAAATATCATTCAAAACTAAACTGCAAATCTTCAACTCAAATGTCAAATCCACCCTACTCTACGGATCAGAAACCTGGAAGATGACCACCAACATCCACAACAAACTCCAGACATTCTTCAACCGCTGCCTCCGACGCCTCCTTGGAATCTACTGGCCCAACACCATCTCAAATGTGAACTTGTGGGATCTCACTAAGCAGGAACTGTTAGAGAACCAAATCAAGAGGAGAAAATGGAACTGGATAAGCCACACACTCAGAAGATCAAACACCTCCATTATAAAACATGCGCTAACATGGAACCCGCAAGGCAAGAGGAAGCAAGGGAGACCTAAAGCCACCTGGAAAAGAACCACAGAGGAGTGAAGGCGGAAGGGCTGTAATGGCAACAACTGACTACGAGGGCACAAGACCGAAGAGGATGGAGGAGTTTCGTCAATGGCCTATGTTCCTCAGGGAATTTAAAGGCCTAATGCATAATGCATAATGCATCAAAGGGAAACGAAGACAGGTAAATTCAGCAGGTTTTAGGAATAGCAGTTCAGCAATTCAGTTTGTCCGTGAGGGGAAGAGATACAGAAGGGATAAGTTAGTAAGGAGGCAAGGGTGTGGCCACCTAGAAGGTGCTTGTGATTGGGAAATGTAAGTAGATTTAGTGGGAAAGCTTGTTGTTCCCCAGGAAATAGTTTGTACCAAACAGAGGCCTGACATAGTGTTGTGGTCAGGGAGTCAACGGATAGTGTATTTCATTAAACTGACAGTTCCTTGGGAAGACTCAGTGGAGAAGCCTATAAAAGAAAAAAGCTTAGGTATGCAGACTTAGGAGCAGAAGCAGAGCGGCGAGGATGGAAAACTAGGATTTGTCCAATGGAAGTGGGGTGTAGGGGATTCATAGCAAGATCAGCTGTCTCGCTCCTTGGGGAACTCAGAGTGTGGGGACAGAGTTTGACGAAGACAGTGAAGGAAAATGTCAGATGAAGCAGCCAGAGCTAGCCAGTGGATCTGGATGAGAAAAAATAGTATCAGTTGGGAACCAGCAGGGGGAACTACTAAGCAGGGTACATAACTCCTTGAGATCAGGTGGAGAGATCCACCAATCAGTCCTCTCAGGAGAAAATCCAGGAAGAGGAAGGTTATTTAAGTGTGGGAGTGGTCTATTTGAATCCCTTTTGTTTGAGACTATGCTGCAAGGTGAGTGTGTTTGCTGATCCTGTGAGTTTATCTGTCTCCTTTAACTTTAACTTATATTGGAGTTATGCTATGTAGCGTGTGAAATAGAGTATAGTGAATGTGTTAGGGAAGGTAGTATCAGCACTTTCTCTACCTGGAGCTCACATGAGGGAGCCTGGGTTTGTTGAAGGTGTCAGTGCTGTTTGGGCTGAGAAAGCCATGTGTAAGTAAGGTAAAGGAGGTTGTTGGGTTAGTGTGGGGAGCAGTGAGACCTGGCATTAGGGGAGTGTCTCTTGGACGCCAGAGATCACTGTCTAGCCTCCTGGAGGTGTCGTGGGACCAACTAGACGAAACACTGGTGAAAGAAGGTTCCCACCTGATGACCCCAAAGACATGTAAGTTATCACTGCTCACTGGTCTGTATAGTTAAGCCTTGCCATAATAGCTTATCATAGGGCTTAGGAGGTTATTCACTGAGTGCTGATCGTTTCTCTAGAGCACAAACTTATTGTGTTTATTTGAATGAATTCAAAGAAGGCAATAAGTTAAAGTTGAAACATTTCTTCAATATAATGAGATAACTTTTTTTTTTATTTCAATCTTTTACGGTTTCAAAATAACAAAAAAACATAGTGCCTGAAGCAAGTTTGTGCATCCTTCATGTTCAGTGCTCAGTGGTACCCCCTTTGGAAAGTATCACAGCTTCTAAACACTTCTTGTAGCCAGTTAGGAGTCTTTTAGTTCATTTTGGAGGTATTTTTGTCCATTCTTCTTGCAAAAGGCTTCTCGTTCTGTGAGATTTTTGGGCCATCTTGCATGCACTGCTCTTTAGAGGTCTATCCATAGATTTTTAATTATGTTTAGGTCGGGGGACCGTGAGGGCCATGGCAAAGCCTTAGGCTTGCTCCTCTTGAGGTAGTCCATTGTGGATTTCAGGTGTGTTTAGGATCATTGTCCTGTTGTAGATACCATCCTAACTTCATCTTCAGCTTTTTTTTTTTTTTTTTTTTTTTTACAGTTATGATGTTAGAGGATTTGCTGGAAGTTAACTGAATCCATTCTTTCCTCCACCTGTGCCACTGGTTGCAACACAAGCCCAAAGCATGATCAAACCACTCCCATGTTTACCAGTTGAACAGGTGTTCTTTTCATGAAATTCTGCAGCCTTTTTTCTCCAAACACACTTTTGCTCATTGCATCCAAAAAGTTCTATTTTAACTTCATCAGTTCTTGTTTCCAAAAAGCATCAGGCTTGTTTCGATGTTCCTACTGATGCTGAATTTTGTGGTGAGGATACAGGAATGGTTTTCTTCTGATGATTCTTTCATGGTGGTCATATTTGTATAGATGTCACTGCACAGTAGAACAGTGCACCACCACTCCAGAGTCTGCTTAATCTTCCTGCAGGCTTGTTGCAGTCAAACAGAGATTTTTGATTTGCCTTTCTAACAATCCTACAAGCAGCTCTCTCAAAAAGTTTTCTTGGTCTTCCAGATCTCAAATTGACCTCCACAGTTCCTGTCAACTGCCATTTATTTATCACATTACGAACTGAGGAAACAGCTACCTGAAAGGACTTTGCTATCTTCTTATATTCTTCTCCTGCATTGTGGTTATCAGTTATTTAGGTTTCAGAGTGCTAGCCAGTTGTTTAGAAGAGCCTATGGCTGCTGATTGTTGGGACAAGGTTTCAGGAGTATAAATAAAGCTTTGGAATTTGCATCACCTGGCCTTTTCTAACAATGGCTGTGAATAAGCCAGAGTCCTAACAAGCTAGTTAAGATCTGAGACCCTGGTAAAAGTTTTCTAAGAGCTCTAATGTCTTGGGGTGCCCAAACGTTTGCATGGTGCTCCTTTATTTTTTTTTCCACTCTAAAATTGTACAAAACTAAAGTAATATACTAATCTTGCTTAAAATGTTAACAAGCAAGTTTCATCATTAACTTTGTGCCTTTTGAAAATCAGTTCATCTTCTACTTACTTCACTGTTTCCAGTAAAAAAAAATAATTTAAAAAAATTACCAGCGGTGACCGAACTTTTGTTTGAAACTATATATGACTGGTGTCCATAGATCCATAAATACACTAATGATGCCTCCAGTGTCCGACGAAGGAAGTGCATTTCCTTATGGCTGCATAGAAACCTGATAGAAGCTACCTGTAGTCATGGAGGAGAGGCTAATTTTGTCAGTTTTCGGCCATCCAATAGTTTAAAATACATGCTAGGAACATTAATGGGACAAAAACAGGACTAATATTGCATGGCAACAAAATAAGTGAACATCTCCATACACATCCATGTGTTCAAAGATGTGTAGTATGCTACACATACTAGCACACTACGTTGTCATTAAAATGAATTCACTGATGATTCAATGACAGTTTTACACAAACAGCGGGCTTACACAGAGTTTGTTTTGACCCATTTCTCCCCTCTCGTCTATCCAATACAAACTTTCTCTCTCTATATACGATGATAGTTGGTGGTGGCATTACAGACTGCTGCCAGCTGGTGTGTTTCATACCACGAGAAAGGTGCTTCTGTGTCTGACACCAGCATCCAGTGACAAAGCAACAGTATTTAACGAGTTGGGTTGTTGCCCGCAATGTCAACAAGTGCTGCCACCTTGTGCAAATCACAATGCCGCAAAAGGTGCCTCTGTGCATCACTGTCTGACGCTGAAATCATTGACAAAGTGACAGAAGATGATGAGTTTTGGAGTGAGAAGAGGCTGGAATCCTGTGCTTTGCTTCGAGCAGAGCAAAAATCTGACCAACTTTTCCATTCATGCAGAACAACTGTGGTTGTGTGTGTCCTATTGTTGCAGAAGACACTACTCTGAATGGTCCTTCCATCCTGGTTCCTGTGAAGGGTTTGAGGATAACAGCAGGCAGAAAGAGGTGGAGAAGGTCACACATACACACATACATGTATAATACATGAAAAGTACCTTCACATTTAAGAGTGCATACACAGAAACACACAAGCATGTGCCCACGTAAAGAAGCACACACATAAACACACACCTTGCACTTCATTACTTGCACTCTTGCTGTCTTTCCAGATGGCTTTGTAAATTGATTTTTAAAAGGAATTCATCTTTGACAGGTTGTAATTAATCCATAACAATACTTCAAAGATAAAATAAAAAATAAAAATACAGTGGTATCAAAAGAAAAAAGGTCCTTCAGAGAGTTACTGACATGTTTGCGGTGAATCTTCATTGCCCTTCAGCTACAGAAATTGTAACTGTGGCTTCCTAATAAAATGTTTCAAAAAAGGGTGTAAAAATCTTGTTTCAGCTGTAGCTGAACCATCTGGCAGGTTGAGCAGTCAGGGACTTTGATTCATTTACATTGATATACTGTACATGTAGCACTGGTATCACACCACTTTCTGCGCCACTGGACCAGTTCTAGGCTCTAAGGAGTGGGGAGCAAAAATAAAAGACCCAGAGACCGTTGCTTTAAATACAAAAGGCCGGCAATTTACTGAATGTAATATAAACATGAAAAACACAGTACACAAAACAAAACAAAAAAATTACCCTGCAGGTTCTTACATTGGGTAAGTATAATAAATGGAAAAGATATTTCACTCTTCTTTTTGTTCTTTTGTTTGCCTAGGTTATTTTGGTAAAGCTAATTTAAGTTAAGTTAAACTTTAAACTTAAACCCCTAGGTTATACCTATTTTAGAATTCCTATTTTACTTCCTGAGTTAACTCTACTTTTCCCTTTCTTTCACAGATAAAAGAATAATTTCAGTTTCAGAATCAAATCAAAGTGGACCACAATCATTCAAAATCACATTCAAAATCATGAACCCGAGATACAAACAAAAGTATGACACTTTAAATCAGTTCAAGTCCAAATGTGAGTTCAGTTGTTCAGTTCAATGAAACGTTTCAGTCCGATTCAGTCCAAAAATAATAATTCCATCAGTTCTCCGTTCAGTTCAAATCAAATCCTGACACTCCTACCACTCCGGCAGCGAGTCACCATGCGCAGATGATTTCCTCACTGATGTGATGGAGAAGATGAGATGAAGGTCTGGGACTGGCTCGCCATCTTGAATCCCGTCTGTGAATGTGCACGCCCGCACACTGCAGATCAATCTCCGCTCCGACCGAGCTTCCAACCAAGCAAAAAAACCTGACCTGTGTAACAGGTCAAAAACACAATAAATCTCTTTTTAAATACACAAATCAATGTCTCACAGTCTCTGAGTTGTAACGTTACTGCTACGGTGCTTTTTCATCTCAAAATGGCGGTGGAGCGGCCTCTTATAACTCGCGGCTCCGTCTACCACATGAACTACTGAATATATCTTCCATTTACACAGCATACATACATTTTTATAACATTCACAGTCATCATAAACCCAAAATATTAACTGGTGAACAGTTTATGACGGCGCGTTTCCTTGTAAACAGCTATGTTTTTAGCGTTGGCTCTTCGCCAGAAAAGAAGGCACAACACGGTAAAAATGTAAGGAAGTAAACACAAAACTCACCAAAACCGGTGTTGCTTAATTTTCACATAACCCCCGTCAGTTCCCGACCAGGTACGTTATTGTTTTCCAACTGCAAAATCAACTTTTCACTCTCTTTTCTGCTTATTAACCACCGCTCGTTCTCTCCGATCTCTTCTCTGCTCTCTCCCTCAGGTCTCTGCTGCAGCGTCACTGAGGTGCTGCGTCTAGCGTCACTGGTCCTTAAAGGGACAGTGACACGAATTCTCTATCACCATATTTTGGATCCTCAATATTAAATTATTGTTGCATTAACATTTTTTATCAACTCTGATGAATTGACTTACATTAAATGAATCATTTTTAACCTTCAAACTTATTTATGCATTTTTAAATTACTTATTCCTATTTGTGTCATATTTTAACGTGGGTTACATACATGTTATTTTTAGAGCACAAATAGGTTGTTTGTTGTTAATAGTAATTTGTCACACCAAAGATTTTGGTTACACTTATTTGAACAACTTATTTAAAGTGTCATGATCCTGACAGTTTTTGTGAAAGTGCCTGGATTCAAATGGCTTACCTACAAACCAGGGGTTCACAGGAATTGCTGCATGTATGCATGGGCGTGCATTTGTATGATCTGACTACTAGGGATGGGCAGATCAATGTTGTGGAATCATCTACTTTTTCAATACTCACAAGCTACTCTTTTGGTATTGATTCCTTAAAGAAAATTAGATGAAAAAAAATTAAGGGCTGTCAGCATTAACACATTAGCCTAATTGTGCTGCGAATTTGGTCTGAACATAAGTTATTTTTTAACACATAGGCGCAGCTAATGAGACTGATGTCAGTGGGCCACCCCAATTCTAAATACAGCTAAGCACTATTTTGGATTGACTGAATCGCCACAGACCTATGGATGAAACTAAATCAAAAAAGTTAACTAAATGGGTAGATACTGACTGCAGACCTGCATTTTAAGCCGCGTTTCTGATTTACCCTGGCTTCATGTGTTCTCCACTAGCTGCTAGGATAATTTATATAATATGAAATGCCATAGGCTTGTGCTAATAATGTTAGCATGTTGTATTTATGTGGAAAACATGTCTAGTACGAGACAAGTAATTTGTCAGTGAATCTTGTGAGTTGTATTTGAGCCAGATTTTATTATGTTTGTCGCTATTGTTCCTGGCTTCATACGACATAGGTACGTTGTGTTGACGTGCTGACGTATTGTGGTAAGCATGTTGTGTCATTTCTGGTGTTTTCTGTGAGAACGTTTCTGTGCTGCTCTAGTGAATTCTACTAGCCTGCTTTCTGTTTTTTCCTCACTTTGGTTGCTTAACATCTAATTCAAGTTTTAACCCACACTAGTTCTGTTGAAGCACTTATAGCTCTCCTCCTTTTTACGATTTTCTTGCTAATCTCAGCTGTTGTTTGCACGTTATTAGCCTTGTTAGCTACATTAGCCGAACAGTTAGCGATGGCTTCTCCTTCTCCTTCTCCTGCTCTTTCTTGCTCAGGGTGCCAGATGTTTGGTTATGCCTCTGCCTCCTTTAGCGACAGTGGTAATTGTAATAAGTGTAGCTTATTTGCTGCATTGGAGGCGAGGCTAAGTGAATTAGAAGCGTGGCTCCGCACCATGACAAATCACTCGGTAGCTGTGGTAGTTAGCCAGTCCCCTGTAGCCAGTGCAGAGCCACATAGCATAGCCCCTGCTAGCGGTCCCCCGGTAACCCCTGTGCAGCTGGGATGCTGAGTAACTGTCCGGGAGAAGCGTAGCTCCAAGCCAAAGCCCACGGTTCACCACCAGCCTGTTCATGTTTCTAACTGCTTTTCCCCACTGAGCGACACACCCGCTGAGGAGAAAACTCTGATCATTGGCAGCTCTATTCTGAGGAACGTGAAGTTGGCAACACCAGCAGCCATAGTCAAATGTATCCCTGGGGCCAGAGTTGGTGACACTGACTCAAATTTAAAACTGCTGGCTAAAGCTAAACGTAGATTTAGTAAGATTGTTATTCACGTCGGCAGCAATGACACCTGGTTACGCCAATCGGAGGTCACTAAAATTAATGTTGCCTTGGTGTGTGAATACGCAAAAACTATGTCAGACACTAGTTTTCTCTGGACCCCTCCCAAATCTTACCACTGATGACATGTTTAGCCACATGTCATCATTTAATCGCTGGCTGTCCAGGTGGTGTCCAGCAAACAATGTGGGTTTTGTTATCCATTGGCAAACTTTCTGGTGAAAACCTGGTCTGATTAGGAGAGACGGCATTCATCCCACTTTGGATGGAGCTTCTCTCATATCTAGAAACCTGGCCATGTTTATTAGTAATTCAAAACCCTGACAACCCAGAGTTGAGCTCAGGACTCAGAGTCAAAGTCCTACACACTTCTCTGAGCTTCTAGTGCAGTTTCCCACCCATAGTTTTATACAAACGGTGTCTGTCCCCCGACCACCAAAATTATCTAAATCTAAAATTAAACAAAGAGGAGTTGTGCATAACAGCCTCATAAAAATTAAAACCTCTTCTGTGACAGAAAGACAAAACAGGAGAATTAAATGCGGACTGTTAAATATCAGGTCTCTATTGTCTAAAGCAGTGTTAGTAAACAAAGTAATATCAGACAATCATATTGATTTACTCAGCCTCACTGAAACCTGGCTGTGTCAAGATGAATATGTTAGTCTAAATGAATCCACTCCTCCCAGTCATAATAATACCCACATTCCTCGAGGCAGCGGCCGAGGAGGGGGAGTTGCAGCCATTTTTAACTCTAGTCTGTTAATCAGCCCTAGACCTAAACTAGATTATAATTCATTTGAAAGCCTTGTTCTTAGTCTTTTACATCCAACCTGCAAAACCTTGCAGCCACTTTTATTTGTTATAGTGTACCGTGCTCCTGGCCCGTCTTCTGAATTTGTATCTGAATTCTCAGAGTTTTTATCCAGTTTAGTTCTTAAATCAGATAAAGTTATTATTGTAGTCGATTTTAACATTCATGTTGACGTTGATAATGACTCCCTGGCTACCGCGTTTATCTCATTATTAGACTCCATTGGCTTCAGTCAGGGTGTACATAAATCCACTCACTGTTTTAACCATACCCTCGATCTAGTTCTGACGTATGGAATTGAAATTGATAACCTAGCAGTCTTTCCACAGAATCCCTTGCTATTGGATCATTATTTGATTACTTCTGATTTCTTTTTGCTCGATTACATGCCACTCAGCAACAGTTACTATACTAGATGTTGATCAGATAGTGCTGTCGCAAAATGTAAGGAACTGATTCCTCCGTCTTTAAATTTAATACCATGTCCCTCAGTAACAGAGGTTTCCCGTACCGACTTTAAACTCACCCGAATTGATAGCGCCGTAGGCTCGCTGCGAACAACACTCGACTGCAGCACCTCTTAAAAAGAAGTTAACAAAGCAAAGAAAGTTCGCTCCTTGGTATAACTCTTATATATAACAAATATCACGAAAATTTGAAAGGTATTGGCGATTAACCAAACTGGAAGAATCTTGTTTAGTCTGGGCAGACAGTCTCAAAATGTATCAGAGGTGCCTCCGCAATACCAGAGCAAACGATTACTCAGCTTTAATAGAAGAAAATAAGAACAACCCCAGGTTTCTTTTCAGTACTGTAGCCAGGCTGACTGAAAGTCAAAGCTCTATTGAGCCTTGTATTCCTTTAGCCCTTAGCAGTAATGATTTTATGAGCTTTTTTAATAACAACATTCTATCTATTAGAGGCAAAATTCATGACCTCTTGTCCTCAGATAGTACCTATCTAACCTCAAACACAGCTGTAAGACCTAATTTATATTTAGATTGCTTCTCCTCGATTTCTCCTCAACAATTGACCACAGTGATTTCTTCATCTAAATCATCAACTTGTCTCTTAGACCCCATCCCAACTAGGCTACTTAAGGAGGTCTTTCCTTTAGTTAACACTCACTTATTAGACATGATGAATATCTCTCTATACAGGCTATGTACCACAGTCTTTTAAGGTAGCTGTAATTAAACCTCTACTAAAAAAGCCCCCCCTGGATCCAGAGGTGTTAGCCAACTATAGACCAATATCTAATCTTCCCTTTATGTCAAAGATCCTTGAGAAAGTAGTCGCAGACCAGCTGTGTGATTTTCTCCATGATAACAATTTATTTGAGGAATTTCACTCAGGATTTAGAGTGCATTATAGCACTGAGACAGCACTAGTTAAAATTACAAATGATCTTCTGATTGCTTCAGACAAAGGACTCATCTTTGTACTGTTTTATTAGATCTTAGTGCAGCATTTGACACAACTGACCATCAAATCTGCTACAGAGACTGGAACACTTAATTGACCTAAAAGGTTCTGCACTAAGCTGGTTTAAATCTTATTTATCTGATCGTTTTCAGTTTGTTCATGTTCATGATGAATCATTCTTACATACCAAAGTTTGTTTTGGAGTTCTGCAAGGTTCTGTGCTCGGACCAATCCTATTTACTCTATATATGCTTCCTTTAGGTAACATCATTAGAAATCACTCTGCAAATTTCCATTGTTATGCGGATGATGCACAATTGTATTTATCGATGAAACCAGAAGAAACAAATCCATTAACTAAACTTCATAATTGCCTTAAAGACATAAAAAGAGCACCAATTTCCTGATGTTAAATTCAGACAAAACTGAAGTTATTGTTCTTGGCCCCAAACAACTCAGAGACTCTTTATCTGATGACACAGTTTCTCTAGATGGCATTGCTCTGGCCTCTAGCACTACTGTAAGAAATCTCGGAGTAATACTTGATCAAGATTTGTCTTTTAATTCCCATTTAAAACAAACCTCACGGACTGCATTTTTTCATCTGCATAATATCACGAAAATTAGGCCTATCCTGACCCGAAAAGATGCAGAAAAATTGGTCCACGCTTTTGTTACCTCAAGGCTGGATTATTGTAACTCTCTATTATCAGGTAGCTCTAGTAAGTCCTTAAAAACTCTCCAGCTAATTCAGAATGCAGCAGCACGTGTACTAACAGGAACTAATAAACGCGATCATATCTCTCCTGTTTTAGCTTCTCTGCACTGGCTCCCTGTAAAATCCAGAATTGAATTTAAAATCCTACTGTTAACTTATAAAGCTCTAAATGGTCAAGCTCCATCATATCTTAGAGAGCTCATAGTGCCATATTATCCCACCAGAACACTGCGCTCTGAGAACGCAGGGTTACTCGTGGTCCCTAAAGTCTCCAAAAGTAGATCAGGAGCCAGAGCCTTTAGCTATCAGGCTCCTCTCCTGTGGAATCATCTTTCTGTTACGGTCCGGGAGGCAGACTGGGTGACCACATTTAAGACTAGACTTAAGACTTTCCTCTTTGATAAAGCTTATAGTTAGGGCTGGCTCAGGCTTGTCCTGTACCAGCCCTTAGTTAGGCTGACTTAGGCCTAGTCTGCCGGAGGACCCCTCTATAATACACCGGGCCCCTTCTCTCCTTCTCTCTCTCTCTCTCGTATCCTATTACTGCATCTAGCTAACCCGGCCATTCTGGATGTCACTAACTCGGCTTCTTCTCCGGAGCCTTTGTGCTCCACTGTCTCTCAGATTAACTCATATCACAGCGGTGCCTGGACAGCGTGACGTGTGTGGTTGTGCTGCTGCCGTGGTCCCGCCAGATGCCTCCTGCTGCTGCTGCCATCATTAGTCATTAGTCATACTTCTTCTGTTATTATACACATATGATTATTGTCACACATGTATACTGCCAGGTATTAATACATACTTTCAACATATTGTACCGCAGTAACCAGAACTATAACTATAATATTATTACTTCCATTAATGTTGTTGTAAGATACTGTCATTACCTGCATATCTCTCTCTCGCTCTCTCTCTCTCTCTCTCTCTCTCTCTCTCTCTCTCTCAGTGTGTCATATGGATTACTGTTAATTTATCATGTTGATCTGTTCTGTACGACATCTATTGCACGTCTGTCCGTCCTGGAAGAGGGATCCCTCCTCAGTTGCTCTTCCTGAGGTTTCTACCGTTTTTTTTCCCCCGTTAAAGGGGTTTTTTTGGGGAGTTTTTCCTTATCCGCTGTGAGGGTCTTAAGGACAGAGGGATGTCGTATGCTGTAAAGCCCTGTGAGGCAAATTGTGATCTGTGATATTGGGCTTTATAAATAAAATTGATTGATTGAATTGATTGATAACAGATCTCCAATTAAAGTATCAAAATGGCTAGCTGAAATAATAAATAATTATGTTAAATAATGTGACTTAATTTACTTTGAATCACCTCACAGGGCATCATTCCCGAAAAAGGAAAAAAAAAAATTGATGATATGATATGTGTCATGGTGCAGGTGGTGCAGACCACTGATGGATTGGGGGCTTCATGATGGGGCAGGCTATGGGACAGTGGTGTCCGGTAGCCCTCCATACTGCCCCCCGGCCCATCCTTATCTGTCCTCCAATTTTAAAGCACCTACATCTTGGGGGACAGATGGGAACAGGTTCCAGGTGCCTTAAGGCCGCACGGGCTGCAGGACAGCAGTGTGCTGTAGCCATCAGCCTTGCCCCCACCTGTCTCTTATGTCCCTCAATTTTAATGCACCACATCACATTTATGGGCACTCACATTCACACTCACAGTGTAGGGTTAATGTTTCTCCGTCAGGGATTGGAGAATCATAGTGGGGGGGGGTTTAGACACACTGTAGATACGCATGGCATGGCTCGTGGGGCCCAGCCCTCCTGGGCTTAGGGTTTGAGCCAGGGAGCCCATTTACATCATGGTAGGTGTCGCTGGGTTCCCGGTGTCGGGGGGGTCCCGTGGCCCTGTGGCGGGTGGGCCAGGTGGCGCCCTGGGGGCTCTGCGGGTTCCTGCCGGAGTTCTTCCTCCTGACCGGCTGTGGTTTTTGGGCCCTCTGCTAGGAGGTCCCGATGGGGGACTGACTGCTTGTGGTAGGCTGCTCTCTCTCCGTGTTGGTGGGGGCCTGTACTGGGGGGTTCGGCCCTCCTGCCCCGCCCATCTGGGGTGTGTCTCTGGCTCCCTGGGGTTGCTGGCCATTGCCGCCCCGGGTCCTTGGGCCTGCGTGGTGTCCTGCGGCCTCTGCGGCTCCCTGAGCGTGGGGTCTGGGCGCTCCTGCGGTCTTGGGGTGCGATACCGCCTTCCCCCGCAGGGCTGGCCCTGGACCCTGGTGATGGTTTTCATAAACAAATTGGGAGGGTTCAAATACACGCATGCATGTTCGGTACTTCAGCTCCGTGACGCTTCGCAAAGAACCGATGGGATCACTTAAAAGGGGCCCACTTGCTTCTCGAACCTACCACACTGCGCTGGCAACTGACTTCTCTTTTGTTTTTGTTTTTCAGTACAGTATAGTAGATGTGTATATGTTTATTTCTGATAATCTGTATGGAGCACAACCACCTCAAGGCCACAATACATCAGCTACACTGCCTGTTTCTCCTCTGTTTTTTTGTTTGTTTGTTTGTTTGTTTGTTTGTTTTTTCCTCCTTCTTCTCCACATGCACTGTCGCTATATGACTCAGGACTTAAGCACCTGCCCCTCAATCCCCCCTGCTTGTTCCTTACTTTCCCCTTGACACACTTTGGTGTATCACGGCCCTCTCTGGCTCATATTAGGAAGTTTTTCCAATAAAGGCTGTTAGGCTAGTCTCCAGGGAGGGTGTGTGACGGTCACAACCATGCACAGTATGGGTATAAAATACTTGACTGCAAGATTAACTGTGCACCAGTCTTCATAAGAAGCTTACACCCTTTCGTGGCGCTAAGCTACAAAGACCAATGCAGACAGGTCGGAAAAAAAAAAGATATGATATGTGTCATGAAGTTCACCAAACTATCAATTGGGAATTTTGATTAATAATTAAATTAATGACCATAATTAATATGATAATTATATAATTACAATATTAATAGTAAAGGCTGAAGGATTACGGAGTTCTTGACATAGCAGAGGTTGACAATTCATTCACTCTTGTGCAACAATAAACAGACAGCAGGTATGATTCCAAATATATTTATTGACATGAAAGCAAAGCAACAAAACACACAAATTCTAACTAACTATATACAAGCATGGGTGTGTATATGTATGTGTGGGTGTGTGTGTGTGTGCCAGAGAGAGAGAGACAAAAGGTGTGTGTGTATTAGGGGTGAAACGTATCAGCGAACACACACACAGAGCATTCACTGCGTACTTGATACGTGTACATTGCATGTGCAACCATCACCGTGTACTTGCTTCGCGTGCACTGCGTGTGCATTCATTGTGTACTTGTTACACATGCAATGCGCGTGCAATGCCTGCACACGCTTAGACGTGCGGTTATTAGACGTGCGTGTGTTGACACGTCATGTGATCGCAGGGGTCAAAAGTGTCAGCTCGAAGCAACAACGTGTCGTGTGACAGGTAGCATGTCATACGAAAATTATTATAAATTTCAAACATGTCCGTAACACGTTGTGATTAGCATAGCAAGCTAGTTAGCATAGCGATGCTACGTGTCACATGTCTGTAACACGACACGTCGCTTAGCAACAACTGACATCTTTGACCCCAGCACTCGCACAACGCGTGTACGCATGGACGCGTCTTTTTTTTCTTCTTCTTCTTCTTTTTTTTTATTTCTCATAAATCCATATATGTAGGGTTGCCTTTTTTTGCTTTAAAGTCCGCATCCTAGTCTCTCTCTCTCCTGGGTTGATCTGAAAATCCAATCTGATCCGATCTGACAGAGACTCTGGACTGATCATACACAGCTGGACTTGATTGCAGGGCACGAACTGAGAAAGGAAATCCGAGCGAGCGACAGTTTGGCTCTGGGAAGCGGAGCTGCTGTAAAGTGCCCAACGAAGCCACCTTTATTGCATTCAAGGCCGGTAGGGGGGGTGAAGACAGCCAGCATAGGTGGAGAAGTTCCGGGGGTAGGGTGGACATTAGTTAAGGACCAGGGAATTAGGAGTGTCCTCCCGCTTTCCAGCTTTGTGTGTGTGGGCGTCTGTCACGCTGTCAGCCACTCAGTGTTCCAGCGCTGGAACCTCCACTGCATACGGGCTGGGTCAGACCAGCGCCACAAGCCTAGACCCGGGGGAGGGTCTCGTTGATCCTACCAGTTAAGAGTTTGTTTTAAAGTATGACATCTTAAGTGTTTGTGTTATATTTGCAGTCCTGTCAGTTATAACTGAAAGCCGAGCGCGCTCAAAAACCTCGCTCCGTGCAGTGCTTTCTGTCTGTGGAGTGCACATCTTTAAAAAAAAAAAATTGAAAGAAAAGTAAGATAAGGTGTCATATTGAAGATTTCGTTTGAACAAAATATAATTTGAATTTTGAAACCTGTTTTGTTGACTTTTTTTGTAATAAATTACTTTTTTTTGGACTTCAAACATTTTTCTCAGTGCATTATTGGCGAGTTAAGCCAGCCGCCACCTGTAGAAAGTGGTTCTACACACAATAAAGCCTATAGTTTGGGAAAGTATAACACAGAAGTCTGCTGGTTTTAATCCGCCCGTACCCTATCCGCTATTAATTAGTCTAATAATTAAAATTGAATGACCCACATATGCAATGCATATAGGCTTTTTACAGCAAACAGGAATAAAATATAAATCTAGATTTTACAAGTAAGGAAAGACTTGACAAGACATCAGCATGAACAGTGTGTTCCCCGCTCTCAACCTGGCAGTGAAAGTCCGAGTGAATTTAACCCATTTAAACCCATTTAAGGATATCTGAAAAGCTGTTTCCATAAACAGTCAAATTCGCAGGGCAAAATGCTAAAAAAATGTTTATGAAAACACAACTATTGATTAAAAACATACAGATGGAGGTTTGCAGCATTTAGGATCCAATTCAATAGGCTATATATTCACAATTAGTCTGTTGTAGCCTATATATTATCTTAGTTAAATATTTTTAAACCACAGCCAGACATCGAGGGTGGTCAGTAGCTCTGATTTGTGAGGATAAAATAAAAATTAAAAAAAATCATACGTGTGTATATGCAGGCATATGTCTGCTGCAACTTGATTCATTCATTCCACTCTTGCGAAGCACACACACACACACACACACACACACACACACCTGCCTGCACGTGTAAACTATGGAGACAGACAGTTTGCCAAAGTAATTTGACGCGTTCAGGTGTTAATGATGTGTAAATGTGCTGTGTGTGTGCGAGATTCACACACACACGCAGGTGTAGTGTATGTGTGGCATTTGTAACGCGCTGTGCACGTGTCCTGAAAAGACGTGTGAGCGCATTATGTGAGTAGAGCAAACAACGCCTGTGCATCATGTAGCGGGCGTGCGTGTAACACTCGTGTCTCCATAGTAACCCTATGTAAAATGTAGGCGTGTGCTCATGCAGTTTGATTAGATCTGATGTGTCCTAAGTAGGCACAAGTGATGCGTTGTAGTGTGGTTGGGTGAAAGGTTTGACCCCTCATAGTGTGTGTGTGTGTGTGAGTGTGTGTGTGTGTGTGTGTGAGTGTGTGTGTGTGTGTGCGCACGCAGAATGAGAGAGAGAGAGAGAGAGAGAGAGAGAGAGAGAGAGAGAGAGAAACAAAGGCCGTTTGGCCTACAAAACAAAACAGACAACAGAAAACTACAAGATGGCTGAATCAAAGATGGCTTCAGGCCAGCAGAGGGTTTGCCTGACCTCGTGGTTAGTCAGGACAAAGACAAAGGAGAAGAAGCGAGTCTCCTCTTTGGGTGTAGCTCTGTTGAAAGCAAATTTGTGAGTGAGCATATGCAATTTGTGTTGCAAGAGGGTCTGGGTTGGTACAGAGGATGTGTAGTTGCATGCAAGACTCTGTCTGTGTAAAGCATTACCAAACTAACAACATTTAGCTTCGGTGAAACCAACTAACCAATTACCTAACTGCAAACAATCAAACCTTGTGTTTGGCACACTACCTTGTCTGGTCGTCAGGTTCTGTGTCTGCTGGGAGCAGGCCACATTCGGAGCAAAACTGCAGCTCCTGCTGTGAGCATGCAGAGGGGAGAAAATGGGGGAAGGGTGCAGCAGGCCCTCCTGTGCGATGTCGTACCTCTTCAGAGGTGTAGGAGTGGAGAACCCATCAGAGGCTAAGGAGAAAGAGCTGAAGAGAAGAAACAGCTCCCTAAGTTGGCTTGTGACATCACAGGGTCACATGTCATGCCCAATTAAGTTTAAAGACTTGGCAGGGCAGTAGTCACCATATACATTGAGGGGGACACGTCCCTCCCCCCAAATGCCCAATTTTTTGTTTTACTGCAAACAAAGTGGCAAATATTATCTTGGAGGACATCACTGCACTTGGCTGACTATTTTTCTGGTATCTTAGATGTAAATATTGCATGTTTCTTTCAGATAAAACACATTTTTGACTTGTGAATGAGCCAATGGAATTTCTGAAAAAATACTGGCAATCATGTCCGCCTGGCACAAACCACAAGTTATGGACAGCTGTGAAGTGACAGAATGGTCCATAGGGCTAAAGAGCCAAAAATTGGCAGCCTTCCTGAATTTGAAGGTCAAAAATAGGTCAAATCAATAAATCTACATCATTTATGAATTTCTTGACCCAAATAGTCTCAGAAACCATGTATTATGCAGCACTGTGGGCAAAACCATTAAAAACCATTAAATTTCCAGTTTGGCTGACAGCAGCCATTTTGGATATAGGGCTCTCACAAAATTTCCCCACATTTTTGTGAGGGGCACCCCGGCTAATTTTTTTCTTTAACGTTTATAGATGACAAATCCAGTGAGAAACGAACCTGCGCTCTCCACGGTCACGGAACTGCTATAGATGACCCAACTAATATGGACTTCAAAATTGTTTTGAAATGCAAAATGATGGAATTTTAAATGATATAATGATAAAGAATGTGTTTAAAAAACATATTTCAAATTTAAATGTGATTTAAAAATGGTATTACAGCCCTGATACATACACACACACACACACACACACACACACACACACACATATATAAATATAAATATATATTTAGATATTTTATATATCTATATCTATATCTATATATCTATATCTATATATATATATATATATATATATATAAAATTACTAAGGTTAGGGTTGTAAATATAATATGTATCTTCACTTGATTCAAATCACTCACTTGCTAACAAGACTTAGGGTCATCAGGGAATGATGCATGGATGTGCATGGATGTGCATTTGTGTAACATAAATACTGACAGGTGGCTCAGTCCTGTGGAATCTTCTGCTTGGATAATCACAAGCAACTCCTTTGCTATTGAAAAGAATAGATGAAAAAAATATATAAATACAAAATGTGGATGGTTGCGTCTTTAAATGGGATTTCTTTTTTCTAAACATGACTGGTATTTTGAAAAATCACATATACATATAATGATGAGATATAAAAACTGGTAACAAAAAGCATCAGTATCATATTGAATTTCTAAAGTTTGACATTGCCCTTCCTTGATGAATACATGCATTTATTGTTGGTTTTGACACCTGTACCACTAAACTGCACTTGCTGTTACCAGCAGTAACCATGGATGTGAAATGAATTCTACTGAAATGACCATAAATTATAGTTACAACATAATATAGCTAATAGTTTATTAAAAAATGCTAATTTTATGTAACCAGACTCCTCCCTGTTTAGAAAGCAGCATCAAAACATACAAATATAGCAGTAACCAAGCAGCAGGTTATTACTAAAGATCAAATGCGTCAATGAATCAAAGACAGTTCTTGAGACTGCACTTCTAAAACTCATTAAGTCATTTCCTCCATATATATTTAAAAGATATAAGTGCAGAGATGATTAAAAACCAGACAGCGGTGTTTCCTTGAAGATTAAAAAAAAATGTACAAATGGACATTTTTTATCATGGCACAGATAGAAAATCAAATGAGGAGAAGTGGGACTCAATCTGCTTTGCACATTGAAACACATGATGAGTCAGGGAACTGCAGAAGAAGAAGCTGAAGCAAGCCCAGCACTAACCAAGCAATTTGTCACAGATGACTGAGTAGATGGGTTAAACTTAATTAATATTTTAATGGGAAATTTACCTTTTGTATGCTTGACTTTCGAGATGGATGAGTTGTGCAACCTCAGTGCAGCTGAGGTGGTAGTCTGAACTGGGAAAACATTTGAGCCTTTAGCTTCCTCCCTTCAAGTAGGAAGGAAAAGTAATGGTATAATTTTGCAGAGCCTTACTAGCATTGTTTGACCTTGGTTCATCGTGCTTTAAACACTAATGATGATTTTGATTTATGAAATAAGTGTTTATGGATTTTTTTTCTGTGTTTGTTTTGAGTAATATACAGCAGGGATAAATGAATGAATTATATTAGCTTTAAGGATGTCAAATGCCTTAACTAAAAGAATCTAAATAGTACTATTTATTAGGCCCGCTCTTCACAGACAAGAGGCAGTTACCACCTGTAGTAGAAAAATATGTTTTAGTATTTATTAGGGCAGGATGTCATTTAGAAAATTACAATACCAGTACTAAGACCAGTACCCCTGAAGTAATACCAACAGCAACAGAGCACTTCTTTTGATAGCCATAATGTGAATAGAGTGGTATGTAGTTTAGCCATACTTTGGAATGTTTTGGTGGTATCTCTGCACGCTGAACTGCCTCCATCAAACACACTGCACTCAACTTCATACAACACAGACTGTATGGGATTTAGCTGCTGCTGTGGGAGTGTGAGCTCTGAGCCAGGGACAATTAGTTTGAGTCCATCTGCCACTAGGTGATTTGTGAATTTTTGACAGGGGGGCTCCAGAAGCAATTTATCTGCATAGACCCCCATGTTAAATGCCCAGTCTTACAGCAGGAATAAACATGTTCACAGCCTGGTACAAAAATTGGTTTTGGTCTCTATAGCTAATTTCAACATTCATGACAGGTGTACAGGGCTGGTTTTTTATATACAATTTATTAGACTTAAAGTTACACATATTTAAGGGTGGGGCCTCTTTGAGTTACAGGCTGCCTGCAAGGTGTCGACACAGTCTGCGAGTCAGAGCAACCCTTCGCTCCTCCACAGCTCCAACCTCTTGTTAAGATATGGTCACCTCTGGCTCCAGAAATCCAAGATGGCGATGGCTGAAATCAAGGCTTCAAAACCAGAGTCCATAAAACAGTGAGTGACATCATGGTGGCAATGTCCATTATTTTAGACAGTCTGTGGTATTTCCATCCATTTATGGCAAAATGTGGATGTGAAAATCAGGGGCATGCACATGTGCCCAGCTTCACAGTGATTGCACAGTTGTTTCGGAATATTTCTGTCTTTGTACATAAACACAGATTTAGTCAAGAATCTACACAGAGGTTTAAGCATCAGGGGTCGGTTGCACCAACAGGCCTTAAGCCTGGTCTTAAGCTAAGTCGGTCTTAACTTGGTGTTCTAAATCCGACCTAATAGTTACGCTGGTTGCACCATCTAGGCTTAAGCCTTCTTCTCACTAAGACCGGGTGTAAATCTTACACCATTGGACATTTATAATGACGAGGAGCTGATTGAGAGGTTTCAATTCGGTAGGAGAGATCTGTTTGAACTCATTGAAGAGCTGTCACCGGATTTTGGTTTTTTTTGGAGGAGACGTCTTTTTTGGCTTTGCTGAGGAGATCTTTCCATTTTTTTCTAATGTCAGCCTCTGTACGAAGGCAGCCAGAGTCTGAACGTGTATTGATTATCCCCGTTATCTCTGCTCATAGCGACTGTTTCTTCTTATTTGTGATGCCGGGTCCATGTCATTGGTTCGACAGCCCATTGGTTCGACATCCCATTAGTCCGACTGTCCGCGGTGCTGAACGGCTCGCGGCGGGTGTATGGTGCGCTGCGACTGGCTTGAGGCGGAGCAGGCTCACGGCTTATGTGTTTGTCACTTTCTTTTTCATTTTAACCCACACCATGATCTTTTCCTGACCCTAACCAAGTGTTTTTTGTGCCTAAACCTAACCAGACCTTAACCACAGGGCATCATGATGATTTCGGAACGAACTTCGGAACAATGAGTTTAATATTGTCGGAACAATGGGATGTCGAACCAATGGGCTGTCGAACTAATGGGCAGTTCCCGTGATACCAAGCAGTCAACACATCTCTGTGCTGGCTGTATAGCTCAATTAGTTTTCTAATTTCTATGTCGGTGAAGTTACCCTTTCTTTTTCGTTGATCCTCCATGTTTTCAAATTAAATAAACTGTCAACACAGATTAAATGGGCTGTCAACTGCCAACTGTCAGGCTCATGGGGTGAATCAGCGGTGCGTCATTTGACGTCACCGCGCTCCTCTTGGCAGGCCGGGTGCGGCATTACAGGGGGCATTCACATGGACACGCACAGCTAAAACCGGCGTAGCTAAGAGCAGGTGTAAGCCCTGTCGGTGCAACCGGCTTAAGTCCACTCCTAAGACTGGTCTTAACAAAGACCGTCTTAGGAGTTACGACCAGGCGTAGTAAAGACCAGTTGGTGCAACCGGCCCCTGACCCCTTCCTCTGCTTGCATTTGGGACATATTGCAGTGTGGTCTTCGTGGCAGTGGTAGGTGTATCACATAAATGGAGTGTAATGCTTTCATTCTGAATATTCACACAAGTCCTGGAGAAGAGGAGGGCCATGGCGCAGGGGTTGACTCTGTACAAGAAAATGAGAGAATAATCATGATTATAGCTGCTGCACAGCAATGGGTCAGGGCTGGGCATTTTGAGGAGCAAGAAGAAGAAAAATGGCTATTTGTGATCAAGTTGAGCTATCTGGGAATCCCCTGTGAATAAACAAACTGTGTGTAAAGCCTTACAGCTTAGCTAAACATATCTATGAATAAGTGTTCAGAAAAGGAAGAAGAAATCAACAAATTCATGAGGATCCATCAGTAGAACTTTCTGGGCCGAAAATATCATTAATCCTTGAAATATCTATGAAACGTGTTTCTGTCTTACACAGCACATCTGAGGAGGCAAAAGCATGTTTAGGCTGCACCTCCTGGGACTTGAACTCACAGACTTCAGGCACCAATAGCAGGTTATTATCAAGTTGAGATACCACACCATTATAGATTCAGAGGTGACCTCACACTGTGATACAGCCAACCACTAGGGTGCAGCATAACAGCAGTACACGTATTTACAAGCAGACTTCCATCTAACTAGACATCTTAGACAACATGGGAAAGATCTGTAATGTATTTTTACATAGATTGATTGATCCATAAGTAAAAAAAAAAATGCTGTAAAAAATTGGAGTTTTATTAAGTGAGAAGTTGCAGTAGCTGTTTACAGTGACACATTTTGATGCACTGTGGGCCACATTTTTGATCATTCGAAAATCTGTGTAATGTGTTGCTATTTGAATTGAGTGAAAAGTGTTGGAGAAGATAGGTTTAATTAGTTTTACAGTTTTTGATAAAAACATAGTGGTGGACTCCATAATTTGCACTAGGTTGGAGTTTACAAAATGTCTTCATAATTTGGCCCACAGTTGCAAAGCTGTAGGCCATACAGGTGATTTGTTCTGATTTTTCAAATTTTTGAACTTTAATTCAAAGCTAAGTCTATTTTATAGGCCTCTGCTCAATAATTGAATACCCATAATGAAATGAATATATCTCTCTATTTGGTGTCATGGTAAAGGGAACGCTTGAGATTTGTTAAGATGTGAGAACATTATGAGGTTCGCCTAAAAAAAAACACTTTTTCAGGGTGAGTATCCCTTTAGAATGATGCAGCTGCAGGTCTAAACCTCTATCACATCATAGTACAATATGTGAACATTAACTCTGCAAAGGTTGATTCTGATAAAGTGAATCAGAACAATATTAGAGAGGTTTTAGTACAGAAAATTCAGGCGAGCCCTCCAAAATTGCACCATGATTGCATGTGATTTTTGTCATGTACAATCCTATATCTTTAATTTTTTGTTTCTGTAAATCCCTAATGATGTTTAGGATATACACATACAACTGTCCATTTCGTTTTTTTCCTCTATTTCCCACTCCAAACTGACCAATACACAACTACTACATTTGAAACTGAGTTTCTATTCTGAGCTTTGGAGGCCTGTATCTCCATGACGAGTGTTTGATTCGTTAGAGCCAATAGAATGACCCTATATCCACCAACATGAGATTGACAGCACTGTAAGCCAATCAGAGTCAACAGAACGTGTTGTGGGGTGATGTCGGCTGCTGTGAGTGGTCATTATGGGGTCAGCCCTATGTTCCCACATTTCTAAGATTTTTCTTAAAATTAAGCCCTATGTTCCCACATTTCTAAGATTTTTCTCAAAATTAGGCCCTATGTTCCCACAGTTCCGATATTTTTAAGATTTTTCTCAAAATTAAACCCTGTGTTCCCACATTTCTAGGACATTTTCAAAATTAGGTCTTGTGTTCCTACATTTCCCTTCAATTTAAGCCCTATCCTCCCACAAGATTTTTTGGAAGCACTTTATAGTAAATGAATGAATGAGTAATTTTATTTTGATCAGCAGCAGCAGAAATTGTCACAATTACAATCATTACAAGAAAAAATAAAATAGGCTGATCCAAAAGGGTTTCAGCTGAAGCATAGCTTATAGATACTGAACCCTTGTTTTCATTTCCTTAGGTCAGACAAACAAAACCAGATAAGTACAAATACGCATACGGTATATACATATAATACAATCACATGCTACATATATGCATATACATACCTACATACACATACATACATACACACACATGCATATGTACCTGAATACATACATTATGTATGTACATATTTATGTTCGCGTATGTATACAGTACAGGCCAAAAGTTTGGACACACCTTCTCATTCAATGCGTTTTCTTTATTTTCATGACTATTTACATTGTAGATTCTCACTGAAGGCATCAAAACTATGAATGAACACATGTGGAGTTATGTACTTAACAAAAAAAGGTGAAATAACTGAAAACATGTTTTATATTCTAGTTTCTTCAAAATAGCCACCCTTTGCTCTGATTACTGCTTTGCACACTCTTGGCATTCTCTCCATGAGCTTCAAGAGGTAGTCACCTGAAATGGTTTTCCAACAGTCTTGAAGGAGTTCCCAGAGGTGTTTAGCACTTGTTGGCCCCTTTGCCTTCACTCTGCGGTCCAGCTCACCCCAAACCATCTCCATTGGGTTCAGGTCCGGTGACTGTGGAGGCCAGGTCATCTGCCGCAGCACTCCATCACTCTCCTTCTTGGTCAAATAGCCCTTACACAGCCTGGAGGTGTGTTTGGGGTCATTGTCCTGTTGAAAAATAAAAGATCGTCCAACTATACGCAAACCGGATGGGATGGCATGTCGCTGCAGGATGCTGTGGTAGCCATGCTGGTTCAGTGTGCCTTCAATTTTGAATAAATCCCCAACAGTGTCACCAGCAAAACACCCCCACACCATCACACCTCCTCCTCCATGCTTCACAGTGGGAACCAGGCATGTGGAATCCATCCGTTCACCTTTTCTGCGTCTCACAAAGACACGGCGGTTGGAACCAAAGATCTCAAATTTGGACTCATCAGACCAAAGCACAGATTTCAACTGGTCTAAAGTCCATTCCTTGTGTTTCTTGGCCCAAACAAATCTCTTCTGCTTGTTGCCTCTCCTTAGCAGTGGTTTCCTAGCAGCTATTTGACCATGAAGGCCTGATTCGCGCAGTCTCCTCTTAACAGTTGTTCTAGAGATGGGTCTGCTGCTAGAACTCTGTGTGGCATTCATCTGGTCTCTGATCTGAGCTGCTGTTAACTTGTGATTTCTGAGGCTGGTGACTCGGATGAACTTATCCTCAGAGGCAGAGGTGACTCTTGGTCTTCCTTTCCTGGGTCGGTCCTCATGTGTGCCAGTTTCGTTGTAGCGCTTGATGGTTTTTGCGACTCCACTTGGGGACACATTTAAAGTTTTTGCAATTTTCCGGACTGACTGACCTTCATTTCTTAAAGTAATGATGGCCACTGGTTTTTCTTTAGTTAGCTGATTGGTTCTTGCCATAATATGAATTTTAACAGTTGTCCAATAGGGCTGTCGGCTGTGTATTAACCTGACTTCTGCACAACACAACTGATGGTCCCAACCCCATTGATAAAGCAAGAAATTCCACTAATTATCCCTGATAAGGCACACCTGTGAAGTGGAAACCATTTCAGGTGACTACCTCTTGAAGCTCATGGAGAGAATGCCAAGAGTGTGCAAAGCAGTAATCAGAGCAAAGGGTGGCTATTTTGAAGAAACTAGAATATAAAACATGTTTTCAGTTATTTCACCTTTTTTTGTTAAGTACATAACTCCACATGTGTTCATTCATAGTTTTGATGCCTTCAGTGAGAATCTACAATGTAAATAGTCATGAAAATAAAGAAAACGCGAATGAGAAGGTATGTCCAAACTTTTGGCCTGTACTGTACATACAGCATCATGGTTTGGGGCTGCATGAGTGCTGCTGCCACCACTATACTTGACTGTAGGCAAGGGACAGTTGTCTTGGTGCTCTTCACCAAGGTGCCACACATGCTGGAAAAGCACCAAGACAACTGCCCCTTGCCTACAGTCAAGTATAGTGGTGGCAGCATCATGGTTTGGGGCTGCATGAGTGTTGCTGGCTCTGGGGAGCTCGGTTCATTTAGGGAAACATGAATTCCAAGCACAGCATGACCGCCGTAATGCAGTTTTCCAACATGATAATGACCCAAAACACATTTAGAAGATGACAACTGCCTTGCTGAGGAAGCTGAAGGTGAAGGTGATGGACTGGCCAAGTATGTATCCAGCCCTAAACTCACCTGTGCACCTGTGGGCCATCCTCAAGCTGAAGGTGGGGTAGCGCCAGGTGTCTTCACATCCATCTGCTCCATGATGTCATCATGGAGGAGTGGGAGAGGATTCCTGAAGCAACCTGTGAGCTCTGGTGAATTCCATGCCCAAAAGGGTTAAGGCAGTGCTAGATAATAATGGCTGGCACACAAAATATTGACACTTTAGGCACAATTTGGACATGTTCACTGTGGGGTGTACTCACTTATGTTGCCAGCTGTTTAGATGTTGATGGCTGTGTTTTGAGTATTTTTCAGAGGAAGGTAGATCTATACTACTATACAAGCTGTACACTGACTACTTTAAGTTATATCAAAGTGTCATTTCTATCGTGTTGTCCCATGAAAAGATATAATGAAATATTTGCAAAAATGGGAGGGGTGTACTCACTTATGTGAGATACTGTATGTACATACATAATGTACTTACGTAACTTATGTGTCTACACACAAACAAATATCAAACAAAACAGAAAAAAAGAAATCTTATAATATTCTATATTTTTCAAATATGTTAGTTTTAAATTTTGCTTTTTCACAAAGTGTACTTACATTAAATGTTTGCAGTAAACAAAGAGATGGATGCACCAGATTTAGCTAAAAGCTACATTCCATCTGTAGTCCATTGCTACTGGATAATAGGTTGGGTATGATAGGCTCTGTGGACCAGCTCCACTACTTCCTGAAGAGAAGTAGGCATGAGTATTTCCTGTCCTATACTATTGGAAATACTCATGCCTACTGTAGTGTAATTTTATCCGGCTTATATTTTATCCGGTCTAAAACAATCAGTTGTATAATCATGTTTTTTGTGTTGACTGTTATAAAAAACTAAATACTGCATTTAAGGGTAATAGACAGTATTGTGACGTGAACTCTTAGTGGCATCTCAGCTGTGAACCAGCAACGAACCTCCTCAGAATTATTGTAGATGCATAGCAGACTTCCTCATATACTGTTGTGAACTTACAGTGAACTTTTTAAACACTCCATATATTGTGTTAAGATACAATGCACTCTCATGATGTTTAGAACTAAGAATAGCATGTGTGTAAGCTTGAGCACAATACTATGTACTGTATAATGAAGAGAGCACACCCACTTGATTGTATTGCCTGCTGCACCTAACGGGTTCATATGACATGGACGGGAAGGAGCACACACACACTCAAATGATTGTATTACCCAGTATATGTGTAATGAATCATATCGTACGGAGCACACACACACTCAAATGATTGTATTACCCAGTATATGTGTAATGAATCATATCGTACGGAAGCACGAGGGACTGTAGCATGAGAGTCCCTCAGGATCACACGTTTTTAAAAAATAAAGTGAGAGCAGCTCCGGAGATACTGGTGGCAGATTACAGTTGAGCCGGAACAAAGAGAGGAAACCTGCCACCAGTAGATATGGTTTGAAAGGGGAAGGACAATAGAAATAGGCGGAGATCTCTTCGACCTCCACCAGCATATAAGCCAGAATAGTGAAAGCAATTTTTCAGTCATCCTCCGGAGCCTGACTCATGAGTTTGTCTGTGTTATTGCCTGTGAACACAATAAACTCGATTGCACTAGATCCTGCCTATCTCCAGTGATTTCCTATATACCTGCCAGCCGAACCTAAGACACTGAGTAGACAACAGAAGACATTTGGGAAGAAACATGAAGGACAAGGTCGGGAGCCATCTGGCCCAATTCCAGGCACCGATTTTTGTCACTTCAAGTGGCGAGCCAGCCAGGAGGCAAGGAAGGTCGAAGCCAGAGATTGGGAGCACCGGGCTGTACGACAGACACACAGGTGGCGCCACCAAATAAGGTAAGCAGAGCTTTTCTGTTTAAAAACCGGGTGTGTCTGGGGTGCAGTGCTGGGGGCCGCCCAGGTCAAAGGTATTTGACAAATTCCTCTCCTAAAGAACCTAGTTGTATAATGTACTGATACTGATTAGAGAAACACCATTGAGAACGCAACTAACATCACTGGAGACAGGTAACTCTGCTGCAATACAGTGTGATTGTGGAGCGAAAAGAGTGAATGTGTGTGCGTGTGGCCAACGAGTAAAGTATTGAAAGTATTAAAGAGACAAAAGTGCTCAATAAGAGAAGAAAAGAGTACTCAAAAGCATATACGTGGTTACCACTGCCGAAACTTGCCAACACTCCCTTTAGCCTGTAGGGGCGGTGGTGTTGATGCCAGCCGGCAGGTTTGCGTGGGCGGAATGCTGAGTAAATTCGCGGATACCGCTGTTGGCTTGTCTAGTGCACCCTGAGTGGGTGTGTCTAGGGGAGACACCAGGTCTGCATAGGCGATTTACCAAAAAAGATAAAAGGCCTAAAAGCTTCTGTGGATACCGCTGTTGTGAGGAAAGTGACCTTTCAGCCAAGAAGGAGGGGAGGTCACCATAGACAGAACGGGTCTGAACGGGCAGATAACTAAAAGAGAAGTTAAAGAAGCTCCTGTGGATACCGCCGTTTGAGGGGAGACCTCGTGGCCAAGAGAGCAGAGGAACCACCCCAGGAAATGGGTCTGAACGGGCAGGTAGCTAAAATAAGAAAAGGAAAAGAGGAAAAAAAAAGTCAACTGATCGATCTCTAAGTGTAAATATTGTAATATACATTGTAATATGTCTAAATGTAACCTGTAGAATAGTTAAACATAATCTTCGAAGTTGTTGTGCATGTCACTTATATAGTGCTGTAAATTTAGCTATCTAGTAAGGAAAGTGTAAAACAATAGAGGTAGGAAAGTGTTGAATAACACTGTGTATGAAGAAAATTAGTAAACCATGTGGTGAATAGGCTAAAATAGAATTAAATGGGATGGGGAGCAAGTGAATAACAGAGACTTAATTGAATTGTCGAATAAATCAAATAAACAGGCTGCATGGTTGCAGCGTTGTGTTAAAAAGGGGGAAATCAATAGGTCAAGCACATAAAGTCATCACTAGCAGCTAAGAAGCGAGGGCAAACGTAATTCATAGCTGCACCTAAAGTAGATGGAAGAAGGGGAAATCATTGAGTACGAAATTTGGGGAGAAGAACACTGTCTAACAGAAGGCCCTGTAGAGTATAGGGGGGTACGCACACATTTTTGGCTAGAACGAAGCTACATAGATAGCGAGGGGGCTGAGCATTGGCAAGACGAGCAAGAGATCCGACAAAAACTCTGGCAGATCACCAAATTTGTTAATTTAAATAAAGTAAAAGAAGAGTACCCAGAGGCCCCGTGGGAAGCGATTTTGCGAAGGCTGTGGGTTCCCTACTCATTAAACCCGCTACTACAGAATCTGTGTGACAATTATTTGAACGCACCAGTAGCGACACTTCCTCTGCACCAAATACGCATACAAGGGCCAGCAGGAGGGGAGACATACAACCCGCGGCTGCAAATTGTCATTGTGCCTAGAAAAGTTGAGTGGGAAACAGGTAAATTTGGGTGTTTAGGTAAACGGAAGATCCAAGAGGACGGGTCTTGTGATTTGGAGTACAACCCTTATAGGGAAAAGAAATATAAAACTGCCATAACCGTAGGGAAAATAGTGGTGTTGATACGCACAAAGAAACAGACGAACAACCAGAAATCCCTAGAGCTAATACAGCAAAACAAGGATTCATGGGGAAAAACCAGGACAGAATTAAAGAAGGGGCTTTGACCCCGATAGAGATGGTGATAAAACAGCACCCCAGTCGTGCAAAGCGCATTCGGCACTGTGTGACCAAATGGCACAAAAGAACATCGGGAAAGAATCGTTGGCCTGTGCAGGGTACCTTCAATCTGGCGTGCTGTGATGAAGTAGAGTCAGAATTAAGACACATTGAAGCTCGAGACACCAAGGCAGGTTACAAATTAAAAAATAAGAGAGCCAAAGAAAGAGAAGTACTAGGATGGTTCAGACAGACTGGGACAAGAATAATGGTGCAGCTGGAGAAAAAAGACAAAGAACATCAGGCACGGGAAGAAGTGACACCCACAGCACCGCCCCTGCCCACACCACCACCGCCCCCATACCTACAAGACTCAAAACAGCCAACAATGGGACAATACCCACTGAGAGGCTCAGAAGCTACAAAAATGGAGGGCCAATTGGAAGGGAAATTTACAGTGACCCTGACAAAAAACAATGAGCAGAAACCCGCTAGAAGGGGACTGCAGGGGCCAAGGAAGAAATTAAAGCTGGAGGCAGAATCCCTCTCAGAAGCAGAGAGCATTTGTGGGTCAACGAGTGACGAGGGGGATGGAGAGCATACGGAGAGTGAAACTGGGCAGTCTCCAATGATATACAGACATCGTAACAGAAAGAGTAGTGACTGCACCGGGATTACAGCTAGAGATCCAACTTATAGCGCTAGTAATGAAGGCTCTCATTCCACTGAAGAACAAACACCACCCGCAGAATGGAAGGAAAAAGGGAGGCGGAAGCAGGTGAAAAACAGAAGCAGTGCTCACCACAAAAGTAGCTCGAGTCTCTCCACGGACAGACCTGGCTCCCCTATAATAGGATTGCGCAGGAGAAAAGGAAAAAATGAAGAATCAGAATCCAGACCTTTGGGTGCCTTTGGCTATGAGCACTGGAGGCAGGTGTGGGAATGGGAGGCAAAGAACCGCCAAATGTGCAAGGAGGAAGAATGCCGGAGGTCAACTACCATTGACCCACCACAATATCCAGATCCGCCAATGGAAAGTGAACCACATAATGAAAGTGGTTGCCGTCTCCAAGGGCACACCCCCAGAGGCGCATCACTGATCGACAACCGAGAGCAAGAGCTACGTAGAGAACTGGAAGAGATTAGCTGGAGAACTGAAGACAGATTGCAGCACATGAGTCAACTACTGGAAACAATACAAGAACAGCAGTTGAGCGAAGGAGGTCTCCAGCAGGAGTCGGAAGAGTCTCCAGCCAGCCCCACCACAGAACACATCACCTTGACACTCCAAGGCACAATGGAGTCGAGCAGAACACAGCCCACAGAGGAGCGCAGCACCAGCAGACGACCAGCCATGCACAACAGAGTCCAGAGTCAAGGAGGCATGAAGTTGAGAGGAGGGAAAATCCTCAGAGAAACTGAAGATCTCCTGCATCTGTTGGATGAGGAAGGTAACAGAACCACCATGTGTCCCCTTGTAACACAAGCTAATGGACAAAGGCAGTACGAACCTTGGCCTTTCATGGACATGATAGGCCTGGCTGAGCGCCTACCAACACTCAGTGATGGCGCAGATAAATGGATATTGGCTCTAGAAGAAACAACAGCTGGAATACAGCTAGCCTTAGGGGACGTCAAAGCTCTGCTCACCTACGTGGCCGGTAAACAAACCACTCAGGAGATATTCACAGAAGCCAATGTGGGAGTGGCTATTGGAAATAACTACAGCGACGACATGGACTTTGGACAATACCGCTCCAAGATATGGCACCAACTGAGGAAACACTATCCGGCCAAGAGAGATCCATCAAAGTTGGAGGGAGAGACTTTGGGAGAAGACGAATGTCCCTCTAAGTTCCTACACGCCTTCCAGAAGAAGTGGAAAGAAGAAACAGGAGAAGCATGGAATGCCAATAAAGCCACACAGAGCTTGTTCAAAATGATGGTTAAGAAGGCCATGCCGGAGAGTGTACAGCGACGTTTAGAAGATGTGGTGGGGCTGATGAAAATGGACTGGCCGCTGTTCTCAGAACACATTGTCCACCATGTTGAACTGTATAGGAAAGACAGAAAGAAAAAGGAGGAAGAAGACAAACAACTAGTCAATAAGTTGACTCAACTACAGCTGGGGGAACTGAGCAAGTTGGTAAAAAAGGAAAAGGAGAAATCTAAAGTTCAAGCGCCCATGGTAGCAGCGACTCAAGCAGCTCTTCCAACCATCCAACCCCAAACATCTCTGCAGCCACCTCCCACAGACCCCAACGCAACAGGAAATAACACCTCTGCCAACGCCACACATCACCATCATTATTACCAGCAGATTCCAAGGGGTGGTGGCAATCAGCGAACCCCCAGAGGGCGGGGCCGTGGGGGACCGGGAGGAAATACTACAACCTTTAGGGGAGGATGGAAAGGAGGCAGAAACTGCGTACCAGGAAACCAACAGGTCTTCCAGAACACACCCAACCAGCAACCAGGCCATCCGCATGCAGGGGCAGGCTACCTGGAAGCTAGCCCCGATCCACCTGACAATAAATGCTGGGGGTGTGGCCAGCCAGGCCATATACGGGCCCAATGCCTTAGTAACCCGTGGGAAGGCCCAGCACAAAATTGGCCCGACATACAACAACAGCCCCTTTGGTAGGGGTGCCCAGAGGAGCCCGAGGGGGAACTAATGACACCAGCTATATCGCTACAAGCACATGATGAACCAATCGTGCCTGTTGTCATCCAGGACCGAGAGTATTCATTTATGGTAGACACAGGTGCCACATACTCGTGCATTGGAAAAGAAGGCTCCAAGTTCCCCCTCTCCACGTCATCGATAAAAACAGTAGGCTTCTCTGGGAAATCACAAGTCATACCATTGACAGAGCCCATTCCAATGCTCATTGCAGGCAAAGTCATATGTGCACCTTTGCTATACTCAGTCCATACCCCAGTAAACTTGCTAGGAAGAGACATTCTATGCCCATTGAAAGCAAAGATCATGTGTACCCAAGATGGACTGTACCTGGACTTTCCAGATGAACCCCCACAAAGCATGATGTCACAACTACCCCAAGCCACTACAGACAGACAACAAGCCCTGGCCTACTGGCTTCGACTGACACCAGAAGACTCACACCTTAAACAGAAATGGACTGAGTGGGAGAGGTGGATTTGCATGCACTATGACACCGCACACACCCCCACCCTGCCACTGCAGACTCATGTAGATTACCATATCTAAAGATGGACAGGCAGGGAGATCATCCAGAAAACATATCGCCTCATCACCAGTGAAGACAAGGAGATCTGGGGCACAGAGGCGCAGGGCACAGAGAACCCAGCGGCTGCACGCCTACCAGAAGAATTATCAGAATGGTTTCAAGTACCAAAGTCTACGCCGCACATCACGCTTTTAGTGGCCAAAGATTATGAGTCTCATCATCTCGGTCCCATGAGTCATCACCTGCTAGTGATAGGACAGATCATGGGGACAAACAACAGAGAGAGAGGTGGCAGCAGAGGCAGAAGATGGACAGGCTAGTAGGAGATCATCCAGAAGGGGATGGTGAAAGCTTCACAGGAAAAACAGGGACAAGGAGATCTGCACTCAGTGGCACTCAGACTCGGCTCAGCACTCAGATTCAGGTTCAAGTCCCAGAGTGACAGCAGCGGTTCAGCCCAGAGTGAGAGCAGTGGGTCGTTACCAGAGAGGGTACCAGCAGGAGCAGAGAGCTCCTCAGAGGGAGGCTCCTCCTCCCCCGGGACTGACAGCCAACATCAGTCGCATGAGTCATCACCTGCTAGTGATAGGACAGATGCGAAACAGGGAAAGATACCTTACTGGGAAATAATGCAACTAACCTACTATAAGTCGCACGCTTACGATAATGTATTGGTGGAAGGCTCAGGAGACATTAGACTGCATGGACGATCCACAGGATCACGCTGTAGCATGGAGGGAATGGTGACAGCAAGAGTCCGGTGTGATATGAGAGGGTGTACAAATGTAGAAGTAGGGCTCACTATATCCCTAAAAGTGGCACGACAATGGTTTCAATTAAACCTTAGATCCCCAAGAAAGCCAAGAGAGGTGCTAGAGCAGAGGATGGAGTTAATAAGAACCACCACTTGGAAGTCCAATGCCTTCTATCAATGGTTAGAATATTCTGCTAAGCAGGTAACCAATACTACTTGTGTAGCATGCCACCGGAGAAGGGGCCTACCCAAGGTTAGACCACTCCCCGATATAGAGAGATGCTGGGAGCAGGATAAGTGTTTTGCTGCATGTGTCATGTGGATGGCAGCGGGTAGAAAGAGATGGACCAACACAACTGCAATCTGTCCAGACAATCTTAAGAATACCTCCGATCAGGTCCAACAAGAATTCCAAGTACCTCCAGTAGTGCTCCTGACGCCAGACCTCATATTCCCATTTTGCATAGCACGAGGGAACAAGGTAGAACATTGGTTAGACAATGCCACCCATACTGACGCGGCCCAGGAGGCAGAGAGGCGGATCCGCTGTAGATATGAAAAGATCACAGGAAGGGTGTCCACGCCAGGAGGTATAGTGCAGCTCTCAGAGGTGCGGAAGGTATGTAATACAACCCAAGAAGCCAAAATCCAATGCCACCAGGTAGTCAATGGAGGGGATGACTCCATAGTTTTGGGCCAAAATTATAATGGGACCACATGGATTTGGACACTAAACTTGACCAATGGTACCACCCCACTAGCAGACATATTTTGTATGTGTGAAAATGAACTTCAGGTGAAAGCAGTGCTGCCAGCCAATTGGATGGGACTTTGCGCCCCAGTAATGTTAACAGGACCAATTACGATACTCAGTCTAACCAACAGCACCCCAGTAAGAAGCCGTAGGTCATCTGGAACTCAGAGGCATTCCTGGGAGGAAGATGCTAGTGTGTACATTACTTGGGATCAGGTGCCACAAGGAGTCCCTAAGGACCAGCAGGCTATAGCAGATGGATGGATAGAGACAGGTAGGGCATTGGGAGCTTGGCCAGTTTGGGGATCCACAGTGAATGCTCAGTATATAGCCCGTAACAGCTGATGGATAAATTATCTGTGGTATAATCAACAAAGATTTGTGAATTGGACTATAAGAGCCCTCGAAGGAGTAAATGAACAACTACATGCTACATCCCTGATGACGATACAGAACAGACTTGTTATTGAGACCTTACTAGCTCATGATCAAGGGGTCTGCGATATAATAGGGGAGCACTGCTGTACTGTCATTCCGATGCACACGGGGGAGGGCGGAAATTTGACCAAAGCATTGGAAGGCATGCGGGCCTTACGAGATGAGCATGTGCAACACTCGAACTGGAACACCAGAATCCCCTCAGTGTGGGACTGGTTGTCAACATTATCCCCTGAGAGGGTCTTAAAAATGTTGGGGATGCTACTAGGCATTGTTGTGTTGGCCCTTCTCACAATAGCCTGCTGTGTTCTTCCCCTAATACGGCTTGTAATCAAAAGGGCATTGACAAGCGTCACAGGACAGTTTGTTGTAATAGACCAAGGGCCATGACCCACCAGCGTTGAATCATACGAAGACATGACTGGCTCCCAAAGGCAGCGTCTCAAACAACAAAAGCAAGGCACAAGTAAGCGGGATAGAAACCAGTATGAGATAATGCTACAAAGCAGGGCATTAGGAACTGTCCAAAATGATCAAAAAGCCAAACGAGCTGAAGCAGTGTATGAGGAGATTGCTTAAGAGGACCCTGATGACCTTGCTGTCGCCAAAACTATAACCATTACTCACCAGCATTTAAGTTGTATAGATACTAACATACTAACCCTTCTTGCATGGCTTGTGTGCAGTATAAACCTAAGGGTAAATAGGGAAAGGAAAACTAGTATAGGGAAAGAGCACTAAAATGTCCTCTACATCTTTAAGATACTAGCAGGATATGGCTGGGTCGTGGAGAGCATCATATCCATGCCAGCAGAACCAGAGAGACCAACCTGTGTTCTGGCAGCAGCAACAGGGACCAAGCGTGATGGGGCCCCCTCGTCCTCCACCCTACCCCGGAACCAGTCATCCACTACCAACCCATCCCACTGAGGTGTCCCTGAATGAGCTCTACAATCAACTCCACACCCCACCACCGACAATCCAGACACTGAACCACCCTCCATCGACCAACCTGATCCGCTATCTGATGTACCGCCCAAACCCAGAACCGGTTGTGGGCTCCAGCAACGGAGGAGCTGGCCCGGGACCATTCAACCTGCCCGCACATACCTCCAGCCAGGAAAGTCAGATCCAGTTGGGACCCGGGCAGGGAGCCGAATGGCCTGCTCGTGCTCCAGAATGGACTATTACTACTCCAGGCCCACATTACCCCCCCCCCCCCCCCGTACCACACACTGAACCCAGAGCAGCCCCAAGCACCCCCTACCTCACAAGCACCATCCCAAAATGATGAGCTCCCCCAACCTGATGGCCGAAAAAACATGATGCCAAGATGTTCCGCTGCCTCGTCCACACAGACAGAGGACAGTGTAGCGTACTCGCCTGGTTATTCACCAACCACTCCACCTCCTGTTGAGCCACGCCAGGTTAGCACACCACCTCGGTCCTTTAGGAAGTAGTGGAGCTGGTGCACAGAGCCCATTGGCTACCAAATTGGGAGAAAGGGGGATAAAATCTGATACAAATTTATGAAAAAGGAAATGTGGGAACATAGTGCTGTGGGAACATAGGGCTATGGGAACATAGGCACGTTCCCGGTCATTATTATGCTTCCCCTGGAACCTCCGGCCGTCAAGTTTTTCCGACTCATTTGAATGATGGACAACATCACAGCAAATGGGAATGAAGCGTGATTTAACGGCAGAATGAGCTTTTCACGGCAAGAACAACAAGGTAAGAGAAATTTTACAAATATATTTTGGCAAAAATATTTCTGTTGTTGTTCTTTGGCCTCTATCTCTCTGATGGTTTGGGTTAGAGTGCTTTGGCTGATTTGGAAACAGCAGAGTCTCAGCTTTCATTTGAGATGAACGGCGTATGTTTTGCATAACTTGTGGTTGAGTTAGAGCCGGAAATATACCGAGTGGGTCGGGATATCGGTGCTGTATGGAGTTGGATTTGTTGTTGTTTATTTAGTTGTTGTTTGAGCTGTGTTTGGGGCATGTAAAAAGGGTTTTTACAGCCTTGTAGTGCAGGTTCTGCTGTTTAATTTGATGTGCAATATCACTTACGTTATGTTCTTCATGATCAGTGTATTGTTTCACACTGTGCTTGCAAAGTCGCTGTCAAAGCCCCCCAGTTGGGTGACTTTTGGGCTTAACAATCGCTGTAGCATCACCATCAGGACTACTGACTGCAAGTCCCATTGGGAAAGTTTAGCGTGGGACTGGACAGTTAGATTTTCTCAGAGAGAAGGAGAATAAATACAATAGAATAAATACAAGAGTGCAAGAAGAATAAAAACAAGAGGGACCCACAGCAGAGCTGTCTGGCCCCTAATAAGGTGGACTTTACCATTAGGGTCCCAGCTGAAAGGGCCCAAACAGTTATGAGTCTATTTTGGTGTTTAGGCATGAAAAATACTTTATTGTGTTACTATTCCTCCTCATTGTACCTGAAAATAAGTTAGAGAGGCCCCCCAAAGTTCCTTAAAAAAACAAACAAAAAAAACTGTATACCTAAACTTTAGAGGAAAACACTGTACCACTAGATTAACCTGACAGATAAATGTTACTGATTATGTTGCAGAGTCAGATTAAACAAACAAAATATAACATTAGAATATGATGCATTATTATTTATTAAACTATCCAGCATTATATAAGAATTAACCCCACATTGAACAAACTTGAAGTAAATTTAGGTACATTTTGCTGATAATAGGCCTACCTATCCTGAATGCAGGATTTGACTTTAACTTTTGCTGTGTGCTATTAATAGTTATACTTAAGAAAACAGTTTTAAGTAAGCCCGCTTCCTTTACAGCTGCCAAGAGCCTACCAACATTCCCAGTTAGAGAAAGGGTGAAAATAAAGCAAGGTAGTTTGATGGAGGCCCCAGGCCCCCATATCACTAAATCTGTCCCTAATAATAATGTAAGTACAGCGAAGAGCGGCTATATGAAAGGGAGACACAGAGCGATGTATCCTCTTATTTATAAATAATTCCATCCATAGTGTGAATAAAACTGAAACTAAAACAAAGCACTTTGTAGAAGTCTAAAGAAGTCACTGTCCACTGCTGAACATTTGACTGTTTGTTAAGTCAGACACTTTGGTGCTGCAAGGAAAAGGTCTGCTCTTTGTCTGCCTCTCTCATCGATCAACCAGGTGTGTGATCAGCGATCACAACAGTGAATCAGTGATTACACATATTTTCTCTGTGTGTAAAATTGTATGCATGTCGTACAACATGTGAAAAGTGTCAATTACATGAGTCTGACACTCAATACGTGAGCGTTGGCAGCCCTGACATTACAACATTGTTCAACTCTGTTGATGTCACAGTGTTTTGGCGTGACATTTGGCTTGGTGTCATGAGAGCTTGAGACAGAGCCTGAAAGCATGAAACTTAGATACCAGATGTGTGAGAGTTGGCGACCCTGGTCTAGCTAGCAGAAGTCGGCAGGAGAATTTACAGACTGGTGAGCTGATTTTCTCACCCTGATGAGTGACTTGTAGCCACTCACCACCACCATCCATTGTCAAACACAAAAAGCACCACCAAGACTTGCAAAATAGACATAAGGGCCTAAATTTAGTGCAAATCTAGAGCAGCTGACAGAGAGATGACAGGAAGTTTCCACACATACGTCATCATTCTATTGATAAATACCTCATACAGCCCCACTTAAAAAAAATCCAAACTATCCCTTTAATGTCCTCATTTTATAACTCAGTCCATACACTCTTTGGAATCTCATTTCCAAGGTCTCCAACTCAGTGAAAGGCAAACAGAGTCACAAGGAAGACATCTTTGTGTTAGAGTGCACTGGAAAGCAAACAAACTGTTTTTGCCCCAACAAATGACAGTTACAGAGTACCTAATAAAAGACAAAGGATGTGAGAAGCCGTGACAACTGTATCAAGTCATTTATTTACCCACTTCAGGTCACTTTACAATCTGGCACATGCACTTTAGATGCATACTGGAGCCTTGCTGATTTCAGTTGCATATCTCTTTTTTTGACAGATTGCTCTGTCAAAAAAAACAAATGGTTTGCCTTCATTCTGAGTCATGGTGACTCAGGTAGTGTGTGTGTGTGTGTGTGTGTGTGTGTGTGTGTTGGAACAAACTGAAGTCTGACCAGCAGCAGCAAGTCATTTGTCACGGATGACTGAGTAAACAGGGTAGTCTTAATGAATATTTTAATTGAAGCATTACCTTTTTGAACTTTTGGCTTCTGACTTTTCTCCCGGCTGTCTCCATTGGCTCAGGCATCATTCCTAATTAATAGGATAGGCATTTGTGATGCTGACAAACAGTCTGTTGTGTACACACATGCACAGACGTGAATGCATAAGTAGATTCACACACATACTGAGGCATTGATGCATATGTAGTGTGTACTCATACACACAGAGCATGTGCACATGCGTATACTGCAAACTATCCTCACCTGAATATCACTGTTGGAACCCCATTCATTTTTTATACTTAGGCAAAGAGTAAGTGAGTTCACTGCATGCCTAATAGCCAGTCAAGCTCTTTTTAAAAATGCTGGAGCAAACATACACATATGGAGGCAGGGATGCATGTGCACACAGTAATAAACAAAGAGGATGCTGCCATGTGTGCAGACAAGCATGCACACATAATCATGCAGACATATCAACATATCAGCAGCTCAAATATCTGTTGTGAATTTGAGTAGAATAATTAAAAGCTGACAAAACGGCTCAAAGAATCATCAATTACACTTCTATCACCACATTTCTATGACCTCCTTTAAAAACAAAACAAAACTGCACAAGGACAGTTATATTGTATTTTGTTTTTTTGTTGTGTTCTTTGTTTATTTGTGTATGGACAAGTA
Organism: Epinephelus fuscoguttatus; assembly: GCF_011397635.1. Taxonomy (NCBI): domain Eukaryota; kingdom Metazoa; phylum Chordata; class Actinopteri; order Perciformes; family Serranidae; genus Epinephelus; species Epinephelus fuscoguttatus. The sequence goes on from NC_064760.1 coordinate 44,226,799, forward strand.
CATGGCATAAACTAATGCCACACACCACAGTATTTATAGCCTGAGCCTAGATGAGCCTTTAAAAACATAAAACTCAATAACGAATACACAAGAGACAGTACAAAAGACTCAACAACAGACATTACATTAAGAACACAAAACTCAGAACTCAACAAGAACATTCACACAAACTGAAATTAGTAGACACATTGCAACGTCAGGAAAACAACTGGTATCATTAGAAATAACACCTAAGATTATGTGCCTATACGCGTAGGTGTCATTTACACTGGGGACACCACTTTTTGAAATGGCTGATTTAGGGCTGGGCGATATGGCTTAAAATGTAGTATTATAAAAAAAAAAAAAAGACAGATATATCACAATACACAACATATATCTCAATATTTTGAAATCTCCTCGAAACCACCATAGACTACTAAAATACAAAACGATAAAATTAATTACAGTTAATTTAAGCCTAAATAAAGTAGTTGCTGTCATAATAAAGCTAAATAAAGTACTAAAGTACTATATAAAGTACTGTTAAATTAAATCAAATATTTCATCTTTAATCATATAAAGTTAAACCATTACCACTGTTAAATGTGATTTATTTACTGTGAGCTGGAAACAAACTAACAGCTCTCCAGTTCATATATTAATAATATTTGCAAGTTGCATTGATGCTCCAGGGTCACAAAATGTGATTAAATAGTCTTGTTCTGACTATTACACATTACACATTACTTAGGAAAAAATTAATCCAATACTTTACTTGATTACTCCCTGGAGAAAGTAATTAGTTACAATACTCGTTACATTACTAGTTACTCTGTAAAATTGCCTGAAATGCATTGTCACGTAATTTGCCAGTTAGCGATAAAGCGTTAAACCTTACATATATGTAACAGCCCTAAGCTAGTATAGTTAACTCGATGGATATACCCAGAGTCAGCTTCACGAAGGGGCATCAGGGGGCAGTGCCACCCCCCCACTTCATTCACTGTGCCCCCTCATTTGTATAACAGCATATGTTTTCTCCCATCAGTGTAATTGTAGTGATGACTGAAATCCATTATGCTATTAGGCTATTGCATGAGGTGTCAGGCCAGAGCTTCTTGTTCATTGCACAGCTGGTTCACAAGGTAGGCCCCTAAGCAGACTTCCCTCTTTCTCTCCGTAAGTATTTGCAGAGTTTCCGCCAGAGAAGTTGTTATGCCAGGCGGGGGGTGGTTACCGTGTGTAAAGGTATAATGATTATATTACTTGCCCACTCCCCCACAGTCATTTAGTTCATTTTTGCATATCAGCACCACGTTCATCAAATAAAAAAAACTTGAATTTCTAAAATACTAAGGGTGTTATCAATACTTAGTAGGACAATGGATGTTACAATTATAAACTGAACCTGGTGACAAAATAGTGTGTCAAATCACCTCTACTGGTCAGCATCCAGTTCATCCAGTGGAGAGGAAACGGTGGAAAAATGGACACCCTTCTAAACCACATCCAGGATGTCCATGTCCACAAAAATCCACTGTTCCCCAAGTGTCTCCACCCACCTTCCACTGATAAAAACAAGTGGCTGAATCCAGGTATGCCACTATTATACAGCAGTTCATTAGATTTGCATATTATACTTTCAGCTGCTATGCACTCTTAATCTATTATTTATTTAATATTATCTTTCCAACTCTAGTGACAAAGGCCACCTACAAGATTGAGACACATCCTTGGTGATGTTAAATGGAGGAGGAATTCCACAGTCTCATTCTGCGGTTTGCACCAAAAAATCTGTCATTCTCCTATTTAGGGATGCTCTGCAGGTAAATTATATGTACTCATATTGTCAATATTATGCAGTACGTAACATTCAACATGTGCTCAAAACTAGACCATTCAGTGGCGTGCACAGACTTTTTGAAGGGCAGGGGCATTTTGGCTCCCAGGAGTGGACTTTAGCGTGCCTCCTGGGAGGGTCAGTGGTCTGACCATTAACACTGGGTATTTGTTTCTGTGGCAATATAAAAATGTATTGCTGGAGTGCAGCCCTGGTCTCTCCTTTTTTTAATATTTTGTATTAACTGTGCTCTGGAGTGATACTATTACACATAGAAATTTGCATTTAGGAGTCTGCTTTACATAGGACTTATGGTACAAACAATGTAAAATTTAGTTTTCAGCCCTTTACTAACTATTTGAATTAAATAATCCCATCCAAATGCTTCTCATTTCAGGCTTTACCTGGCTGCGTTGCATTTTAATGAAAATTCTGGGTGTTCCCAAGTAAGGACTGCAGCAGGAGAACTCCGGTTCCAAATCAAATTTCCCAAGGCCAAGAGAGGGGACATATTGTGTCCATGGTGAAAACCAAATACACTACTGGTTAGTTAATTATCAGTTGTCTGTTACATATGTGAATGATTCAAAACATACTATTACTTCCGAGATTTATACACCACCTGAATGACATGGTGTTGGACTACATTTGCCAGCATGTCAAAATTGTAAACACGAATTCAAAGTAAAAAACAAAAATGTAATTGCAGTTACTTTGGTAATAGATTGTCAACAGTTGAGCCCACATAAATTAACAAACTATAAATGCTTTGTGCTGTCTTCTGTGTTTTAGAATATGTCTCAGAGCTTATGGACCTCCTCTTTAATCCACGACCCTGGGACCTTTGCAGCTGAGCTGAGAGCAGTGGCTGTTCCTGGATTCCTGTGCTCACAGTGGCCCTCATTTATCAAATGAACGTACGCCAGAATAATGGGTGTACGCTCATTTCCACGCCAACTTTGACGCTGGGACTGGTCAGATACGAACGTTTCATAAATCACACGTGTGTCCTATCGTAAGATGAATCCTGCGCTCAGATCTGCACCTGTTTCTATGCTCGTTTGATAAATGAGGGCATGAGCGGCCTGAGAAGGCTGATGCAATTGCCAGACATGTGTCCAGGTTCAGCTGTCCAGGTGGGGTGGGAGCAGCTTCAGCACAAGGTGGCCCAACATCAGACTGTGCAGCAGATGTGACAGTTACTGATAGAGAAGAGGGTCAGATCATTACCCATGAGGTTAGTGTGGGTCAGGGGTTCATGTTATGATGGACAGTAGTTTTGTTTAATTATGTCAAATGATTTTTCTCAAATAATTCTCCTGTGTAGGTGGTGAATATGGACATATGGATCATATGCATCATATGGTCTTACAGAACAGGATCCCAGAAGATGACATTCTGATTCATCAACCTGCAGCCTGTGTCAAATCATGTAGTCTGTATGGATGTGTGATGAAATGAATAGTTTTTTACTTTATAAAATTTCATGTAATTCAGGGTCCGACATTAACGGTTGCCCAAATGCCCGGGGCAAGTGAAAATAGCCGGCGGGCCAGCAGACCCTGCGCAGACATGCCCGATCGGGCAAGCAGCACCGACTCGGACACACACACACATACCGGACAGCCTCTCAGTCCTTAGCTGCTAACGTTAGCTCATGTACAACACAGGTACCACACAGAAACTTTTACAAAGGGTCATAATGTGCTTCTAGTGACTGTCAAATCGCCAGCGAAAGTTGTTTTAAATGCGGACACGGAAAGCAGCTAAGTGCCTGCTCTCATGGGACAAAGATCCTCTGAGAAGAAAGACGGTTCACTCTGCTCTGCCGCCAGGAACAAACTGGGAGGCTAAGATCCTCTCTGAGGAAGACGGTTCACTTTGCTGCAGGGTTCACCAAAACGTTTTTTTGTTTTTTTTCTTTTAATAAATTGAACACACATTAAAGGGCCAGTGTGTAATATTTGGCAAGGTTTATTGTCAATCTGAATCTGAATCTGAATATTCTACCCATTAATATGTTTATACAAGTGTGATCGCTATAAAATAAAATTCGTTTGGTTTTCATAGCCTTATAATTATGCTTTTATATACTATATATATAGCAAGGGCCTTGCTTTAGAGAGGTCGCCATCTTGCGCCGCCATGTATGTACGGCAGACCGAGTGGACAATCTAGCCAGCCAGAGAACGTGTTTCGCGTGTATAAATAAACCAACGAAGACAGCTGAAGGAAGGAAGAAGGAGGAAGAAACAGCAGAGAGTGTTAGTAGTTCGTTGATAGAGAGTAGTAAAAAGTTTTTTTAGTTATAAAGTTTGCGAATGGACCACACTTACCACGCAACAGGAGAGAATGAACCCGAACCATCATCTGCGAGGAAAAGAAGACGCAACTTCACTCCTTGTGATGCACTCTCTGCGGCGCTTTTCCTCCTGAAGATATATCTCCCCAACAATGGCAGCAGTAGCACCGAATCCCATTCTGTGCATTCAGCCTCTCTTCTCAACCGCTCAGCATCAAACACATGGAGTTCCTCATCTGTATGCTCCGGCTCAAACAGGTATGGCTTTGGGTCTGTGTCCGCTACAAGAAACTCTTCAAAATCACGTTCAAAGTCGTCCATTGCAGCTACTATAGTCCGGAGATATTGCTAGGCTAAATAAACAGCTGAGCACTGTTTACAGGCTATGCTGTGACTCAGTGTATGGTAAACGAGTATGTGTGTAAAGTTATGAAGTGTGTCTGTTACGCCAGAAGAGTCAGAGTTTGGGATGGAGTGGAGGGTTACCGGAGTTTCTGGAGTGCTCAAATAAACTGGCCTTATTCCCGAACGCTCCTCTGGTCTCCTGCTCGTGAGTGATTCATTACAATATCGTAACATAGTTTAGATTTCTAAATAAACATTCACCTCGTCGCTAGATAGACCTACTCCTGAAAAACTCATGCGCAAGGCTTTTTGTCCCTACGAGGCCACCGTCATTTACCCTATGGGAGGGGTGAGCGAGTGAGCCCTGCAATTTAGAACTTGACCACTGATGTCACTGTTTTCAACCCATTTTACACACTGGCCCTTTAAAGAACATACAAGATCCTAGAGAGAATTAATACATATAATACAATACAATAAACATTGTCAAATTAAATGAAGGAAGAGGATTTTTTTAAAGGCAAATTAAATATTGGGGATTTATGTAAAAATATACATAGAGACATATAAATAATTATATAATTAAAGATATGTAGGCTATGTTAGGTGAATACTCCTGTCAGTGACCCTGACCACTGGCATTGGCAAAAGGAAGGAAGGAAAAAACCTTAACGTCAGAACCTGTAATTGTCCAAATGACTTATCATCCACTGGTTTCTGGTGACATTGATAAAAAAGCACTGTACAAACAATGGGTAGAAGAGGGGACCATCATAACAGGATGTCTCAATTACTGACCTATAATAACAGGTTATTGTTTGTGTTCAGATAAATTTCCTTATTGATCTTTTTCACCATCATATATATGTACGGCTTTGCACTTTAGCAAACTTGTTTATTGACCATGATTAAGTTTCAGGGTTCCCATGGTTATGAAATTGCTGGAAAAGTCATGAAATCAAACAGTTTTCCAGGTCTGGAAATGGTTTGGAATTATGTGAAAATTTTGGAAAATATTTGAATTAGTGATGATCCGATCTGTTATCAAAGAATAACGGATATAAGACAGGCTGGTGATGGTTTAGTGTTGAAACATGCCTGTTTTTACCAGTCTTCACCCTGCTTTTATTAAAACATCTGTTTTATTATATTCCAGATTGCTGTCCTATGTTATATATAAAAGCACCACATGAAAGCATGTGGCTGTGCATTATTATCATAGAGCTGGTTTATTCTAAGTGTAATATCACATAATAGACATACTTTATTTTCCAGTGGAGTACATTAATCAACGTCACTAATGAAAGCATAAACAGTGATATATGCTGTTTTACTGCTAGATATCTAGTACTCTACTGGTTGTGTATTCATATATGTGTTATATACTTACTGCATTTACTTCTTTGCAGCAAACATTCTGCTCCTCCGTGGGTATCGTAATGCATTCTTCACAGGTGCACCTGTGTAAGGACAGTCTCATTCACAATGTGACTAAACTGAATTTTAATAGATGTGAATTCTGTGTTATGAACAGTCATACAGTTATCTGAGCAGATTACAGGATAGTCTGTTACTAAGGTTATGTATTGCCATGATGTTGCTGCGAGGGTCCAAAGGACAATCAATCAATCAATTTTATTTATAAAGCCCAATATCACAAATCACAATTTTCCTCACAGGGCTTTACAGCATACAACATCCCTCTGTCCTTTGGACACTCACAGTGGATAAGGAAAAACTCCTCCAAAAAAAACCCTTTAACAGGGGGGACAGAGGGATGTCATATGCTGTAAAGCCCTGTGAGGCAAATTGTGATGTGTGATATTGGGCTTTATAAATAATTATAAATAATAATTGATTGATTGATTGATGATGACAGTTAGCAATCCTCATAAAAAGTTAAAAGACCTGCAGATTAAATTAAACTAATAATACATGGGTTAAATTTTTACTTTACGCCAGGGCCACACTGCCCGCGGAAGCGCAGCGCACCGAAATTCTCGCGCGCGCCGGAGCACCTCCGTTCACATCAGACGCGCATTTCTCCACGCCGTCGACAAGCAATTCTGCTCCCAGCTCTTGTTTTTCACTGCCTGGCTTGTCAGATTCGCTCGCGGCTCGCACAGAAAATAGACCAGACGCCGAACTGATCGCTGCAAATCGTGAGCCTGCCGCGGAGCTTCCCGGCGTGGCGCGGCCAGTGTGGACAACACAGTCGGTTAACATGGGCGCCGAAAGGAAACTGCCTTCTCTTCTCGGCTTCTCGGTTCGAGGCTATTCGCGGCGCTTCCGCGGGCGGTGTGGCCCTAGCGTTAGTCTAATATTGATGATGGTGGGGTCTCATATATTCATTAACATGCCAAAAAATTACATGATGCCTGCTAGATTGATGCTTGGCTGTAGAGGCTAGGCTAAGCTAAGCTAAGCACAGTGTGCTAAAGTGACAGAAGACATTTTATTCTATAGCCTAGCTTTATTAAACTATCGTTGGGTTATGATAGACAGTTACACACATTGCTGTTTATAATTGGGAGAAATAAAATTACCACTCTGTTGCAGACTGAGAGGACCGAGGTCCACTCTCATGGGGGTTAGTGTCCTCTAGCTCAGAGCTGCGTTCTGGCTCTGGTGGCTCAAACATGTAGGGCTGCGGTTGGAGAAGAAAGTTCGGAGATGTCGCATCCATGTTTCTGGGAGCGGTGGTCACTTTGATTGACAGGTAACACTTGTTAGGGGGCGGGGGTTTGCGCATTCGGTGGACACACCCACAGCGTTTGGGAGCAGACAGAGGCTGATTTTTACACAACTTTGAAGCCTAATTTCATGTATTTGCCGACTTTTTTAATCGTTCAAATTTGACAGGGTAGCTTACAACACCTTTTTCTGTGGTATGTCAAACTCAGACGACATATTTATTCTCACTTTACATGGACTTTAAATGAGAAAAGTTGGTCTGCAAGATAATTGATATTGGAAAGCAGGACAGAATGCCTGAGAGCTTCACTGCATTATATTCCATTAGAGTTTTATATTTTGAGTTGTCACCTCATGTCTGAATTTAATGTCTTCCTTCACAAAAATAAAGACATTTCCATCATAAGTCGGTGCATAGAAATTCACCACAATGAAGGAAATGAAAGCTTTGATGCTCAGGATTTTATGGGGGCAGACCTCCAGTACCCCATTTCACATGGGTCCACAAGAATGTTGAAGCAACACCTACACCCTTGGCTATACGCTATCTATTATTCTGCTATATACTTCTTTGTCCTATCACATTAAGTATTGGGAGCAAGTATGTAACAAATATCATTTACAGTTTTGGTCTAATGAGTCCCTCAGCTTTTTAAAATATTCAGATGTTATCTCTGGATGCCACTTGGGGCTGCCAAAGTGCAAAGTCACCTTGCATAGAAGAGTATTTCACTTTATTGTGTCAGTAGTTGCACACATCATCAATAGACACAAGTGGCTTTAGACTGGCAGAAAATAAGGAAATTTCACAAACAGTGGGACCAAATTAACTAGCTTTTTTCCTCTCTGTCTCTCCATCCTCTCTTGAAAGTTTGATTGGCAGAACATCACTGAGTATGAACACACATGCACACCCCCATCCCCATACAAACACACACTGTGCCTTCTGTCTATCCCACCACACCCCGTTATCTCTGAGGTACCGGCTGTATTTCCATATTTGGACCAGTGAATAATAATATGACTGGGGGCCGTTGGGAGGAGGATGGGTTTATTATTGTGTCAAGGCTCTTGAGTCTAAACTGACAGGGTTATTGCAACACACACACGCATGCACACACACTCACTGATGCCCCTGTAGTCCTCTGTTTTTATCCTCTGGCTATAATACACATCAACACTGGTGGGATTCAGTATTTTATTATTATTATTATTGTATTTATTGCCAACAGTCATAGAAGCTAGCACTCATAAACAAATTTTGTTTCAGTGTGTGTGTGTGTGTGTGTGTGTGTGTGCGTGCATGTGTGTGCTTTCTGGAAAAAAACAAACAAGAAAAAAAAAAGATATCACACTAAGATGACCTGAGATGAGTAAGATGAGATCAGAGATGACCTGGATAAAAGTGATCCATGAAAATCCATGATAAAATTTGAGTCAAAGGAGATAAGTGCTATGTGTTTAGGAAGGAAAAGGGTAATGTATACCCATACAGTCAATTTATCCCTCCATTCCGATCCATAAACACAATACTAATCAGTAGTTATAGGGCAGTGAAGTGGACAGGGTTATATAAGGCGACCAGAGTTCTGGCAATGAATGTCCTAGTCATGTTTGGCTCTTAAAGTAATTCCAAAACATGGATTGACAAGAAGCCCTACTGGTTGAGTCAATATAAACAATGAGCAACTATGAATCACTAGTTCTGTGAGAGTCAAAAGGCACAACTGTGTACATAAGAACTTGAGGATGAAAGTCAGTTGTGAGTCAGTGAGAGCACTGGGGGAACAAAGATCCGGGGCCTCATTTATAAATGTTGTGTAGGCACAAAGGAAGGTAGACGCCACTTTCTAAGCAAACTTTGGGATTTATGAAAAACAAACTTGATGTGAGAATGCGTGGTCCTCAAGGACACAGGGTTTATAAAAGATTCTGACTATCCTCAAAGCAGGTATCAAGATGGCATATCTGCCTTGCTGAAGGATATTGCAGTCCATGGTTTCAGGAGAGAGCGCATCTTCAGAGACTGACATAACATGTTTGAAGAGAGTGACAATCAGCTGATCGGGTTTTTCTGACTGCCAAGACATTTACAAATATATGTGTGAAAACAGCTTCACCATTTCTCGATGCTACACCTCTGGGCAAATGTATTTCCTTATATAGAGAAATGGAGGTGTGGCAGTATGTTGATTGCAAATAACAGGTACACGCCTGTCTCTTTAGAATGATTCTCGCTGACTAACGCCGGGTTCAGACTACACAATATCAGCCTGATTATAGCCCTACGCAGCTGCTGTACAGTGTCAGCTCAGATCGTGAACAACAAAGAGTGTCATGTGCGATAATCCATTGTTATATCCTGTGTTGTGTGTCACAGCACAGACAACCGAGGCTGCATCTGGGATGCCTCACGACATCCCAACAGGAAGTATAGCATGTTTGATTCTCTGTTGTTTTCCACGACTTCTCCCGTCACAGCCATCACTTTGACTAATAGAAACACAGAGCAATCTGCTGCTGTGGACACCTGTATGGCAACATCACCCCAGCCTTTTTGATATTTCCTCTATGGACATTACCACAGCAAAGTAAAAAGGGAAAAACGATGCGGCATTTCAGCAACTTACTGAGAACTGCCATTAGCATCAAGTTAGCAAATATCTATTTTAAGTTAGCAATATCTATTTTCTTGCTTTCTTGGTATTTTCTTGCTTTAACCGTCAGGATTTGCCATCACTGTCATCATGCTGTCAGTATGGATGACTATAATGAGGGGAGTTTCACTCACTGACTGATAGGAAACTATGGGTGTCAAAAGGGTGGGACAAGATACTTGTCCACATGTGCCAATTAAATTGTGATTTATAAAAAGGAAATGGTATCTCACGTGCATGAGCATTGTGTTATAAATGAGAATATTTTTGTGCTTAAGCACCTACTGTTTCACATGAATTCTGACAAAAATCCTTCACACAGTTTAATAAATGAGGCTACAGATTGGTGAGTTTAAAACTTTGCCATCTTCCATCCTACCTTCCAGACACCGCTCCATGTCACAAAGACCTAGCAGTTGTATCTGGGAGGTAGGATGGAAGCAGGCAGCATAACATCTTCAAGCCTGTTATTAGAAAGGGGCAGGAAGTGGAGCGGGTCACTCACTTTAAATATCTGGGAACATGATTGACAGTAAACTAACCTTTGAGACCATTCAGACTACATCTTCAAAAAGGAAAGGCAGCGCTCTCTCTCCCCAGGACACTGATGACTTTAAATGCAAGCAAACACATGCTGACAACAAACACATGCAGTATTCTCACATACAACATCACAGAACTTAGGGTTCACCGGCACTGTGCTGGAACTCCAATGCGGGGCTGCTTGAGATACAAAAGTGACAGTTATCTGTCATTGGAAAATATTCTTTGTATGTAGTGTTACATAGCATAAATATGGCTGTATATATACCTATATACATATTTATATCCTTTTTATAACTAATACAGTAGAACTACAGATTCAGCCACTTAAAATTTCCATTTGGCCTGTGGTAGAGCCCTGACCGACCCGTGACAGGTCCCTGTTGTCACCTGGTTTGTTTTTTTTTTGTTTTGTTTTGTTTTTATTGAACATTTTAAATGTACAAAACAGCAAGGTATACAATAACAAGCAGCACAACTGATGAGAGTGCATGAAGAATATATCAAGTACATCAGGGACAGTCATATACATTAAATAACAGTAAATCAGTACAAAAATACGATTGAGGGAAAGAGAAAATAAATAGATAATAGATAAATAAATCAAGGATAGAGTACAAAAAAAAGGGGGTTCATCCAGGGCTTTCAGGGAAAAACTTTTCATAATGACTCAGTAAAGTGTTGCTTTTTTTGTTATTTACCAAACTAAGAGATTTAATCAAAGAGCTCAGTTCCAGGAGAAAAGGAGCAACCTTAGGTAGTGATATGGCAAATTTTTGTTTGTGGATAAAAAAATTTGCATATAGGATAACAAAATTCATCAGGTGTTCAAGAGCGTTATCTTCTGGATTAACACAGTAGCAAATAATATCTTTAAAGGCATGGTAAGCACCGTTGGGCGTCACTTCTGTTTACATTCAATAATGTTATTAAACACAATGGAGCTAGCTCGCCCCTCCCTCCTACCCCCCTCGTCCTCTGTGACTGTCATGAGCGAGCAATAGCGCTCCAGATTCAAACGTCCAAAAACACATAATTGAAACCACAAAATATCTCCATACTGCTCGTCCATAGTGATCTAAGTGTCCTGAAGCCCCGACATAAAAAGTTCATCATCATCATAAAAACGTCATCTGAACTCTGTTTTTAGCCTCATTGTAGCCTGCAGCTCTAACTGCCTCTCTGTGCACCGTGTTCACTTGTGCACGCTTGCTGTCACTGGTCTCACCACTGGCTGGTTGGTGCAGCCTGGATCAAAATGTTTTTGTTGCCATTTGCGGAGCCTGGGCTGCCCACAAAGACCTGACTTTTTCATAGCATATCCATGTAGCTAGCGGATCGTGATGAGATGTTTGCTGTATGTGACAAAAACCTTTCAAGCTTAGGAAGACTTAGAGAGCCTTTTAAGAGTAAGAGAGTAGAGAGTAAGAGAGTTGGAAGCATTAAAAAAATGAGATTCAACCTTACTCCAAAACTTTTTAGATACATCACAATAAAAAAACAGATGTGAAATTGTACAGGAGTCATCAACATCTATAAACTTAGCAATAACACTACTAACAAGGTATATATTACTCAAGATTTTAAAATGTATTCTTTAGCCTTGTTCGATATGCAATATTTATGGGGTAAAAGCCAAGCTCTTCTCCAGTTTATGTCCTCTATTTGGGACCTCCAATAAAACTTGCCTCTAGGCACAACTCTATTCTTTCTTTGAAAACACTGGCAAATATGTTTATTATTACACTTTCTATCTGTTAATTCAATTCCACTCAGCATCAGTATAGGTTGACTTGTTTTGTATTCACTGTAACTCATGTGTCTTTTTATAAGTTGAATTAAGTCTTTTGGGATAGCATGAGTTACAGAGATAAATTCTCTGAAGGGAACAGCAAAACTGTGTACAGACATAAAACGTTCATAAGACAGCATATCACCAGCGTTATCAAAAAGATTGAGGATATGGATGATATCTCTTCAAAACCATTTAGGAAAGAATAAGGATTTGTTTCTTATAAGAATATTACTGTTCTTCCAGAGAAAAGTTTTGTGGGGTGAGAAATTGTGGACAAAGGACAGCTTCCATGCTAGAAGAGCTTGCTGGTGAAATTTTGACAGTTTGATTGGAAATCTATAAGGTAAAAAGTTAAAAAGTTAATATTTCAAAAGAAAAGAGAGACCTCCAATTGTATTAAAGATGTGGTTTGGGATGAAAAACCAGATAGAGTCAGGGTTTTTGAGACACTTTCTCAACCAGTTAACCTTAAAAAGGTATTGACAGTGTCAATAAAATCCAGGACTTCAAGACCTCCTTCTGCCTTACTGTTGGAAAGTACACATTTCTTAAGTTTATGTGATTTATTAAATGTATGGACTTGTGTGGCTGTTGGTTCACTTACAAATAGGGACAAGGATGGATACACGAAGCGAGACAGGCCTTCTGCTTTGGAGAGGAGAACTCTACCTAGGACAGACAAGTCCCTTTGAAGCCAAATATTTAAAATAGATTTGGTCTTTTTTATTCTGTTTGAGAAATTTAAATGTTGCCTAGCTGTAAGATCTTTAGTTATGAATATTTCCAAATATTTCACAGAATTCTTTACTGGGATATTTTCAATTCAATTCTGCAAAGACAAAATTTCACATTTGGACATATTAAGTCTTAGACCTGAGGTGTTAGAAAATTGGTTAATTAGATTAGTAGAATTAGAAAGTTGATTATTGTCTTTTAAAAAAAGTGTAATGTGATCATCTGCCAGTTGGGAGATTTTTAATTCTTTGCCAAAAACTGAGATACCTTCAAATTTTTTATCGTTTACTATATTGATTGATAATAATTTGGTGACTAAAATAAATAAAAAGGGGGAGGGGCAGCCTTGTCGGACACCTCTGTTGATTTGAAATCTTTTAGATGTGTTCAAATTAATTATCACAGAGGTGTTAATATCTTTAACGGTGATCCTAAAAAGGGCATGAAGAACACATCTGGGAAACACTCGTATCTTAGCGACCCTTCTTACCAAAGACGTTCTTAACTGTGCTCTTAAGTCTTAAGATCGCTCTTAACTAGGAAATGCGGCCAATATCAGCCTGTGATCTCTCACTGGCTGACTGACAGCCTCATCGAAGTGACATTTTACAATTCTTCATATTTTAAACTAACGAAATTCGTTAAAAAACCCACAAAACCAGAACCTTTCTCTCCTGTTTCGTAGTCATGATTAATGCCATGGAGTAATTAAGGATTAAAATATGCACAAACAAAAAATAATAGTTTGCGCTAGGCTTTTGCACATAATTTTAAGCGGAGGCATGCGCCTGGCAGGGTGGTCTAACAGCACCATAAACTAAACATAGCCTATATAAATACTGCATAGCCACTGTAAGATATACATATTATTGGTATTATTGAGTTGCTCAGACAAGTGCTGCAAACGCAGGGGGCTGGGAATCTTGTTCTGATGGCCACTCAGTGGCAATGGCCCATTCAGTAGGAACAAAAGGGTACAACATAATGCTAATCATGTGATAAATAGAAGAGCCGTGGAGTCATTTTCACACTATGTAGAACAGCTGAATGAGCGGCGCTTTGTGAAGTATCGCTTCCATGAATCTGTTGAGACAGATTAATGAGGTGAAGTCGTGCTACGTGGGGCAGGCAGAGCATATGCAGAGCGTTGCACAGTCCGAATGTCAAAATAATGATTAAAAAAGAAAAGATCTCTGTAATCATTTCCAATATTCACAAGCTGTTTTTACCTAACAAAAGTTTCTGCTTCAGTCCATATTTGTTGGCGTGTAGTCTTTGAAAAACAACATTTTCACTGAGTTTAAAAAAATCCTCCTCTTTCGCACATTCTGTAAACAGAGTGGGGTGGTGTAACAGCAATCTAACAGCACCATAAATTACATTTATATAGCCATAATAATGGTATTATATGACATTATTACCATTACCACTGCAGATAAACTCAGCCGGTTGGTTCCCAGCCATATGACTTTAATTTTCATGCAATCCTCTTGAGTAACAATGCTGAAGCATAATATTTATGACCTATGATATGGTAATATGATAATCATTAAATATGCTCTGTGTGGGAAGCTCTCAGTAATAAGAAGCGCAGTAAACTGCTTCAGCTTCCACACTCACTGCTCCTCCTGGTGGACAGAACAGACCATTGCAACTGCTTTCTAAAAATTAAACTTAGGGGCGTTAACAGTCGGCCCCACGTTCTCTACATCATCGCGGGAGATCTCATTAGAGCTACGGGCCCGGCCAGGGGACAAGATTTAATGGAGGACCTTAACTGGTTTGAGGCTAACCAAGACTCTCAGCATATCTGCCTCGCTGTCCCACTTCCAGACACTCCGCTGAAACTTCCAACAAAGAAGCTAAAACCAGGCGGCGGAGAAAATGCGGAAATACTAGAAGCAATTTGTGTATTTTCTGAAAAGCAAGATGAGACTTTCCGTACTGCAACCATCTAGCAGGTTACTCTGGACGTTGACCAACAAAAACAAACAGTGGACGGCATGAAAAACATGATTAAAAAACTGCAAGCTGAGAACAAGACGCTGAAAACGGACATCGCCAATTGCCAGCGTTACAGCCGAAGATGGTCTTTGAAGGTGCACAGAGTTGAAGAGGAGGAGGGAGAGGACATATGGCGCAAGATTATTGACATCCTGGGCAATACGGCTCCCAAACTCCGCAACAATCTGGAAGAGGGCCTATACATTGTACATCGCACTGGGCAGTGGAGGCAGGACGGATCGAGTAAGTCGACCATCATCTTATTTCCATTGAGACGTCGTCCGGACACGATATGGAGAGAGGCTGAAGGCTCCAAGTTCCTGATCGACAAAAAACTGAGAATCACCGAAGCGCTGTCACCACAAGGCAGCAAGGGAGAAACTGTGGCCCCTGGTTAAGAAGGCATGTTTTTATAAACGCGAAGAAGATTGACTCTTTAGAGATAACGAGTAATGTAAGCTCACCAATACTCAGGTAATTTGCTTGCTCTTTTTCAAACATACTCTGTTAACGCCCAAACTGCACCTTAACATTGTTAATTGAGAAACTTTGTTATGATATTATTAATGAAACTTTTATTATCCTCATTTCTCTCCAAATGTTTTTTTTTTTTTTTTACTTTGGTTAAGCTAGAGCTTACTGATGAACAATTCACCATTTAGGCTATACAAAGCTAAATGTGACCTGCTCAATGTTTTATGGGCATTTTTTTTTATTTTATTTTATTTTATTTTATTTAAAAAAAGAAAAAGAAAGCTAGAAGAGCTTCACTTCGAGATACAAGTTGTTTACACAAATAATAGCTACATTATATGAGTCTAACCCATTGATTCATGGGCAACTTTAATTTTTAGGAGAATTCTTTATAGTTATATCCTTTGACATATTACTGGTTTATGGAAATAATTTCCACCCTTCATTTATACTGCCAGTTGTTCTGTTACATTCATCATATTTCATAATATTCTATTATTCTTCTGTGATGGGAAAACAAACAAAGATTTTGTGATGGGATTAAAGAAATGCCATTTATCAGTCAAGGAGAGGTTGGAACAAAGTAGTATTCTGCGAAGTTTGATTTAATATAGGAGGGTATCTATCTATCATGTCATCTCGACATTCATTAAAGTCACCACACAAAATCATATGTGAACCATGGTTTCCTGTGCAGTTCTTTCAATTTTGATTTTATTTCATTAAATAAGATCTTGTTGGAGGCATGAGAATTAAACCCATAGATATTGCAGACAATGAAGATAGCATTGTCTTGTTTAAATATAAAGTCAGGTATGTTGCTATCAAAAGAAGTAAAGAATTAAAGAAGGAAAAACATAAGCTAGAAACTGATTTGATGCACAAACTTAAACTTTTACTCAATGAAGAACAAATTACTTTAGAAGAAGAGCTCAAAGTAAAGAACATCCAGTTACAACTGGATCAATTTTATCTAGACTTGGCAATTGGAGCATTTATTAGATTGAGAGCCAAATGGCTAGAGGAAGGAACGCAAATTACTTTTTTGCTCTATAAAAAAAGAAATGTTAAAAGAAAGTTGTAACTGCCCTTAATATTAATGGTGTGCCTTCTAAAGATCCAAATTTGATCAATGAGTTTGTTTCTGGATTGTGCAAGTTTTCTAGAAAAAATTCAGGCTAATATTCCCTCAATTAACGAATATTTCAAATCTATATGTGACTCTGACCTGTTAGCTATTGAAATTAAAAATGCTTTATTTTCAACAAAGAAAGGAAAGTCGCCAGGTATTGACGGCCTATCTGTTGAATTATATACTCACTTTTGGGAATTTATTCAAAACCCTCTATTATGCATGTACAAAGAATGCATCATTCAGGAAGAGATGACGGCTACAATGAAGCAGGGTATTATATTTCTTATTCCTAAACCCTATAAAGACCCCCGAATAATAGAGAATTGGCATCCTATTACTCTCTTAACAATTGATAAGATATTGGTCTTAGTGTACGCTAACAGATTAAACGTAGGGCTAGACATTGTTATTGCCAAAACCCAAACAGGTTTTATGAAAAATCGACATATTAGCTGTAACATTAGACTCATTTTGGATTTATTGGATTATGTAAATGAGATTAACAGCGAGGGACTTATTTTGTTCTTAGATTTTTATAGGACCTTTGATACGATCGAGCACAGTTTTCTTTTTCAGTCCCTCAAAGTATTCGGTTTTGGAAATGATAGAGATCACTCTCTAAGAAGCTCTTAACAGAAACTAAATCGACGTCAAGCACATCGATCACCCACCACTTAATCAAATTGCAAATTGCACCAGGTTGCCCTCCGGATGTGTGGAGACACTAGTTGATGAGGCGTTGTATCTCAGCACAGGAGAGCCATTTGGACAGCCCGGTCTGACAGCACGTCGAGTGGGCTGAAGTGCTGACGCACAAATGCATTTACTGTACGTACACTGTAAAAAAGAAAACCTTGAGAAAACTCAAATTATCAAGGCAACATGATGCAATAGATTTTTGAGTTTTCTCAACTTTTGACTACTGTTGTTGACTTTACTTAGGTTTACAAGTTTAGGAAAGAGTTCTGCCATCTTGGATTTTCTTGTTCACCTAATTAAGATATAAATTAAATTCTTGCTTCAATGCCATGCATTTCCACGTTCCATAGACACAGATTTTCTTGTTCACCTAATTAAGCTATTCCTGTCAGGCTAACAATGAAATTCTTGCTTCAATGCCATGCATTTCCACGTTCCATAGACACAGATTTCCTTGTTGTATAAACATACAATTCTGAGTCTAAAACTCAGCCTTTTTAAGTAAAATTTATGTTGCTTTAATTGTATTTGAGGAATGCTACATAAATAAATGACTAAATAAAATTAAGAGCACACAGCTGAAGATTAGCTGAAACCAGGTTTACTGTTTCAAATAAACATCTCCTGGACATGAGGTAAGTCTGGGCTCAATGTGCAATATACACAAAGATTAAACATTTTGTCACATAACTATATTGTTGACCGTAAACAAAAAGTCCATGACTGAATATAGTGACAAATCCCACTGGGCCTCAAACACTAAAATCCAGAGCTTTATGTGAAATAGCTACTGACAATGCCTCAAACATACACACTGAAATCAGATGTGAAAGTGTAGCCATACAGTGATATTTTAAATGAGCACTTACCACAAAAGAATGCACCAATTAAAAGCTGTGAAAACACTCACAATGAATTTGAACAGATAAAACACTGGTTATGTGCCTCCTGTGAAGTGGCAAATGACACAAATTTCTACAATCTCAGAGCCAGAGGGGACATACATGCTTAAAATGACTGGCTGAATGGCTGTGAAACTTAACATGAGCACTAACCACAATGCACACGAACAGGTTAAACTAAGGTTAAAGTCATTTCTGGTTTCCCCATAAACATTAAAAGCTTTGTTTTCAGAGATCTCGTGCGCTGTGAGCATCGAGAGCCAAGCTCGAAAAAGAAAAAGAAAAAGTCTTGACTGCTTCAAAGGTATACCTCATCTGCTTTGGATATTCAATGTTCATGGCATACAGAAGGCCAAAGAGATATGCAAAAGCAGTACAGAGGTCTGGTAGGTCATGCAGCATGACGGCCCCCTCCAACACAACAGCCACGTCTTGAACATTTGGTGATATGGCGGCATCATCATCTTCTACGATGATGAGGAGGGCAACAGACACACCTCTGAGCATCCTTTGTTCATGGTCAGTGTCCTGAGGAAAAGTAACAGATGCATGATTTAGTGCTAAGGAAAAGTGAAAGATAAAATTCATTTCTACTGATCTGAACTTTAACTTTAGTACCATGTTACAGACCCCTGCCATTCAGCTTGTGGAAGTTTTACAAAGATTTGTTAAAATTCATGACTCAACAGCAGCATCTATTTCAAAACACAATGACACTGTTGCTATCACCCACCATCTTTATTGTGATGAGTTCTGGATTCTTTGACATGGAGTTGACTGAGGTACTGACATGCAACAGCTTTCAGTGTCAGTGTATCACCCTAACTAGATGGTGGTCAGCATGCTCCCAGTTTGGAGAAGCAGCCGGCTCTGCACTGATTTATTAATTAATGGATTATTTTATTCCCTGCACCACAAAGAGACCAAGCATGTGTTTGCGTGTTGCTTTCTACTCATCTTAAGAAGCATTTTCTGCCAAAGAACACCAGCAAACAAAAAGCCAGCTGTTTCAGGTTGGCTGTTGTCCCTCAGCAGAAAACGGGAGCTAAAGCCATAGAGAACTCCAACTTATGAACTTCACTGGGGGGAGGTGTTTTATTTTTCATTTTGGAGGAACTCATCCTTGAAATATCTCTAAGCATAAAATGAAATATTCCACAAAGTGTATTATGCAAAAAAATGATTAGGATCAGCTATGAGATCATACTCTAAATGTGTAAGTTACATTAAGCAATATTGCTTGCATTTTTTAAATCTATTTCCTGCAATTACTATTACTTACCAAACATGTCAGGAAAAACGTAGTTTCGTCATCCCGGACAAAAATGGGCAGGCCTCTCAGTGCTGCTGTCTTTCGGTAAGACACAATGTCAGATGTCTAAAGAGAATCCAGTGGAAAACACACAAGCATGTCAATTAGTATAATGCTGCAGTGAATGAATGGAAAAAACAGAAATTCTGTATAGTAATGAGGGAAAAGCAAAGGTCAAACCCTCGTCACATGCTTAAGTAAAAAAGACAAAAACAATCCTGCAGACGATTTTACTTAATATTTTTACAAATTAAAAATAATGTACACCAAGCAATGTCGGTCAACATCCATTTACTGACACATCCACCAAAGCGTCTTTTTACTGCAGTCAATATCTTTCTGTGTCTCATGAGAAAAGTATATTGATGCTCTCCTAAGAATACCAGATAAAAGAGCACTTATTTTTCCTACTTTTCAACTCGCCAAAAGGCGGTGGACTCCTTATGCTTGGGCCGCATTGTCCTACCTCTGTGCATGACAGCTACCTCACTGAACTGCTGTGACTCACACATGTGGTGTCCACACAGACAGTGTTGCTGCTGCAGCACTGCTACTGCCGCGCTGCAACTGCCACCCCTATTTTTCAATTTTGAGTTTGCATAGGATATTTATATGAGTTGTAACCAGAAGCTGCTTAACCAGAAAGCAGTGTGAACTGAAAGAAATACTGCGCTTCACCCAATTTTTTTTGACATTTTGCGACATATTCTACAGATAGACATCCAAATTGTAGTAAAAGGTGTCATGTTGCTGGTATGATATTGATATGATTGTAAACAGATCATTTTGCATTTTTTGCCAAGAACCACAAAAGTCACATGACAAAAAAGGGCTGAGACCATGAATCTCTGGATAAAAGAGTCACAGCAGCCGCACAGCTTGCTGCTCAAACCTGTTAACATGGGCACCATGGTTGCGCGACCCCCATGCTTTCTCAGGTAGACAGTGTGTCCTTGCCATTAGGCTGCTGAATGTATCAAGTGCTCATGGGGTTGAAAGTCAAAATAAAGGCAGGCCATTAATCTCCAAACTTGCTTGCTTTACAAAGCAAAAGGTATATATATATATATGCACCTGCTTTTCCAGGAGATCATCCATCTTCTGACCAAAAGCTCCCCTCCTAGCCCGGTACAGTCTCAGCAGGTGAGGCACATATTCGTCAAGAGATGCACCGAAAGTCCCCAGGAGGTCTTTGCCAGTGATCCGATCAAACTCTTCAGATACCTGAACAATACAAACAAATACAATACAACAATATAATACAAATACAAAACAATGTAATTTGATTGTAATAACTGTAACATCACCTACTCGTCAGCTGGTCACAAGCTGCAGGGTCTGCCACACTTGTCATGCGCAATGTCTCATGCTTGCATCTTTTCCTGTGCACCCTTATGCATAATTATGTTCACTTAAATTTTTACTAAGCATGGTATTTGGTAACATGAATATTGAAGGTTGACAATTCAATACAAATCAGACCATGACACATCCATTGTTTCCAGTTAGACAGTTCCTGTAAGTGACACTCTTTAGGGTATTAAAAAACAAACAAACAAGCTGGTATTAAAAATTTAGGGACTGATGGTGTAGTGGGGTGCACTGTGTTGAGGGATCTGTAGTGGTGTTTGCCAATATATCTGTTGCCCCTAACAGCAGATCCTGCATGTCTTCAATTATAGTCAAAATATAGTATAATTACTCCTGGCAAATTACACACACTGCAGTGAGTATTTAAAAAAAGTGGAAAAACCTTACCTCCTCAACAGAAAACAGCGCAGGCCATCTCTCCTGGACCTCTGATACCATAGGGTGCCCTTCCACCACCTCTCTCCGCCTCAGGGAAAATGTCAGCCCCATCTTGTGCCGGATCAGTGTCATGTTCTTTTTCTTCTTCTTCATTTCGTCGACCAGAGCAACTCTTTCCTCTTCAAGAGTAGAATCATCATGGTGTTGCGGATGATCTGGGACATGATTGACCTCTCCACATTTGGGCTTTTTGAGGGTGAAAGAACTGTCATCCACATCTCCTTTTCTTGTTTACATCTACCTCACTGCAACCCGCCTGACGCAGCTTTGACCGGTAGTTTCCCAGTTTGTACTTGATACTTGTTTTCCATCCATCGTAGCCTGTGATGCTACCTGGCTTCTTCAGGCAGGGATACTTGAGAACCAGCGAAGAGGCAACTGATTCAAGTTCCTGTTTCTCAGGGTAGCTTTTGATCTCAAAAATTGCCTGTGCAACTTTATCCAAAATTTCCATTTTAATGTCTCTTGTCACGTCAAGTCCTTTCTTTGACTTTTCGTATGTCTCATTGCCCTTGCGCAATTTTAGCTCAACATCGTATGAGAACTTAGGGATAGGAAATGGTGAGGGCCACTCAGTGACATGCCTTAAATTGCTCTGGGTAGAATCTGTATAGCTGGAGCTGAAATAATCAGAGTGAACACTGGTTGTATCAAGAGAAGAGACTGAACCAGTGGAATGGTCACTGGATTGGTTAAGTAGAGATGAATCACAGTCCCACATAATATGCAGGACTGCACGCTCAGATGGTAATTCAGACATTGCTGTCAAGTTGCAGAGTGCATTTCCAAAATCTGGATCCTCAAATTGTAGTGAAAAATCACCTTCAAGTTCAAGTCTCTCCTTAAGCACATTAATCAGTTGGCCCACAGATTCTGGTACTTCAGGAAGCTGGATTCGCCGAGCTTCTTTGGGGGAGACAACTACCCGAAGTAACAAAGTCTGAAAAGAGCAGAGAAAAAGAGGGAAAATAAACAGTTAAACTTGATTAGAAAACATTTGACACCTATTACATAGTCTGCAAATGAGGACCTTTTTTTTTAAATTTTTTTAAAGATTTATTGAAGTTTGATTTGCTAATAATTTAATCGCCAAGTGTGGAAAAATAAAGCCAAAGTCTAAAGTCATAAGAGCCAAAAGTGATTTGGGCTAAGGAAGTCATTTGAATGTCTTCCAAATCATATATTCATAACCTTACTGAAGTAAAGTAAGTATAATGAGCAAAATGTATTGTAAGTATTTAAAGTTTAAGTACGCATTCTGCAGGACAATGTTCCTTGTCAGTGTTCTTCTATTATATCTGCTGTTTCTGGATTAAAATTACTACTGTTTATAGCTTTGTGACAGTGCATTTTCTCCCTAATCCAAGAGGGTTTTAAATAGTTTAGCTTCAGGAGGAGGAGAATTTCCTCAACCCATAAAGGAACACTTCATCCTTTGGTTTATCACAAACATTTAAAATCAAAATCACCAAATTTGGAGATACATGGTTTTCACTGGACAGAAAGGATATGAAAAATTGTAATCTAAAAGTAACTAGTAACTACACCTGTCAAACAAATGTAGTGGGGTGAAAAGCACAATATTTGCTTCAGATATTGTGGGGTAGAAGTATAAAATTGTATAGAATGGAAGTACTCAAGTATCTCCAATTTGTACACATGTACAGTATTTGAGTAAATGTACTTATTTACATTCCACCACTAGATTTGAACAAACAAAAGGAAAACAATCGTAGCATGTTAGTGAAGATGGAATCAGTAAATGTATGGCATTTTTACTTGATAAATCACCAATACGATCAATTATCAAAATAATGCATCTATTTTGACTAAAATAATAAAGTTTCAGCAAATATGCGATCAAAGTTTTAGCACCACTATAATGTAAAACTTTCAATTTAATAGTAATGTTCAAATTAAATAAGATTCTTCTTCACCGAACCCTTTTTCAGTGTTAACAACATAACATTTTGAGTCTCCTTAATGGAGAAGGAATGTCCTAGTGGTCACCATCACCTTTCCACCAACTGTGTATGCTGCAAGAGGGTGGTAATCCGTCAGCACATCTGGATCCAAGAGTACAATTTCTGCAGAGTGGTGTTCAACAAGCTCAAAGGACCTGAAATGTTCAATGTACCAGGAAGAGAGTCTTTTACAAATGAAGGTCACTTCCTCTGCGTTGACAAGAATGTTCACAATCTTATGGAATTCTGGGAGGCCACTGCACTGCCCAGCAGATAAAATCATGCCTGCCGCATACTGTGTTCCATGCAGGAGGATCATTTTTGACAGAGACACACTGTCTAGATGGGGGTACTTTTTTGTACTTCACACTTCAGTGGTGGATCCAATTCTGACACACTTTCACCTTTTCAATGTAAAGTTTTGGCTTGAAAAGGTTGGGACTATTCAGATGGTACACCATTATTTGCTGGTGTTTTGAGGAAAGAGTGAGCAGTACATTTTTCCAGTTGTGCATGTCATGGACCACCTTTTTAAAGAAGCTATGTTTCTGCTTCTGTGAGAACTGAAGGTTGAGCAAGTGTTTGTTTTAAAGGTACACCTTAGAAAGGGACATTGTACAGTTTCTCTGTTTTTTAAATGATGTCCAAGATGGTTCAAAAAAGTTTTTTCACTGCAAATCTCTTTAAAATCACACAATTCACATTGAAATGTTAAATTTTCGTGGATTTTCAAAGTTGTGTGTGATCTTGAGAGGTGTGACCTTAATGCGCCAGGTGTTTTAAATACACATACACAGTCTGTGTGAATACAAGGCCAGTATGCGCCTTTACTGTGACGAAGGCAACAATGTTTTAAAAGAGTCTCTTGACAGGAGTTGGCAAACTTGCAAAACTTGCACTGCATGCAATTCACCCCTAAAACACAAAAGACACATATAGGACATATTCAGTTTTGCTTAAATCATTTTTGCTGCAGACCCTGTAATAAATGACACAATACAGCTCTATTTCATCAACATCTGACATATCCCATTGAAGCCATAACTACTCTTTCCACACAGGGAAAGATGCAATGCAAAATGACCAAACTTAAAGGGATTCAAAGTGGGGTTGTATGAAGTACTTATCTATAGTCAGTGTATTACCTACAGTAGATGGCAGTTTGTAGATGCAGCGGGAGTACTGGTTTAGTAAACTAACCAATGTACTGCTGTGGACAGGGTCAGCAGCAAAACATACTTTAAACACCACAAAAAAAAGGTAAAGTGGTGAAAATATTCTAAATATAACATACACTTACATACACTCTGTGCTGGTACTCCTCTCTACTTCTCCAAACTGGGTCCTGTTGACCACCATCTACTGTAGGTAATGCACTGACTATGGATAAGTATCTCATACACTTCAAATAATCCAGATTTTAAAACCTGAAAATGTTGATGGGTCAGACATTTTCAGCGGTGAGCAACCAATTGAAAACAATAAAATACAAACAATAAAAAAAGACCTATCAATGCACAGAAGCATATTTAGTGGCATAAACTGTAACTAATAACACACTAGCTCTCTACCTACATCTCCTTCTGTCCCCTCTTTTCTCCACACACATACACACATGCACACACCTCACCTCTCACCCCCTGACGTTTCCCTTATGGGTCAGATACACAAGATATAGTTTTAGTCTATAGCAGCAACAGTCATGTTTACAACAACAAAGTTACTACATAAACTCAATAATATCTCACTGGAAACAAATCTAACATGTCAGTAAAATAAATATTCCTCCTGACGTCACAATACTGAGTGAATAAAGTCACATTATCTCAGCATGAAGACAAACATCAGTATCAGCCATTCATCCTGCTCTCTGTCCCTCCTCTACTGTGGACACTCACTGTCTGCAGGTCGGCTGCCTCAGGTACATATTCAGATAAAGCGTTAGCCTACATACAGACAGCTTTCATTTTAGTTTGTCTTTAACACTTTGCTGTTTGCCTCGTGAGCGCTGTGCTTGTGTTGACCGCAATCATAAATCATATTAGCGGCGAATGAGAGACTGTAGACAGAGCACAGTTTGTGTGTGTGTGTGTGTGTGTGTGTGTGTGTGTGTGTGTGTGTGTGTGCTGTGAGGAGGTCTGCCCTGACATGCAGAGAGCGGGAGAGAGGCTGCTTCATGATACAAGAAAACTTAACTTTAAAATGTAACGTTAATGCCGATAACGACAGAGCTTTAACACAGCTGTAAAACCTAATATATATTTAGATTGCTTCTCCCCAATTTCTCTTCAAGAATTGACTGTAGTGATTTCTTCATCCAAATCATCAACGTGTCTCTTAGACCCCATCCCAACTAGGCTACTTAAGGAGGTCTTTCCTTTAGTTAACACTCATATATTAGATATGATCAATATATCCTTATTAACAGGCTATGTACCACAGTCTTTTAAGGTAGCTGTAATTAAACCTCTACTAAAAAAGCCTACCCTGGATCCAGAGGTGTTAGCCAACTATAGACCAATATCTAATCTTCCCTTTCTGTCAAAGATCCTTGAGAAAGTAGTCGCAGACCAGCTGTGTGATTTTCTCCATGATAATAATTTATTTGAGGAATTTCAGTCATGATTTAGAGTGCATCATAGCACTGAGACAGCACTAGTTAAAATTACAAATGACCACCTGATTGCTTCGGACAAAGGACTTGTCTCTGTACTTGTTTTATTACACTGAACAAAAATATAAATGCACCACTTTTGTTTTTGCTCCCATTTTTCATGAGCTGAACTCAAAGATAGAAAGATAGAAAACATTTTCTATCCACACTAAAGACCATTTCCTCACAAATATTGTTCACAAATCTGTCTAAATCTGTGTTAGTGAGCACTTCTCCTTTGCCGAGATAATCCATCCCACCTCACAGGTGTGGCATATCAAGATGCTGATTAGACAGCATGAATATTGCACAGGTGTGCCTTAGGCTGGCCACAATAAAAGGCCACTCTGAAATGTGCAGTTTTATCACACCGCACAATGCCACAGATGTCGCAAGTTTTGAGGGAGCATGCAATTGGCATGCTGATTGCAGGAATGTCCACCAGAGCTGTTGCCTGTGAATTGAATGTTCATTTCTCTACCATAAGCCATCTCCAAAGGCGTTTCAGACAGTTTGGCAGTACATCCAACCGGCCTCACAACCACAGACCACGTGTAACCACACCAGCCCAGGACCTCCACATCCAGCATGTTCACCTCCAAGATCGTCTGAGACCAGCCACCTGGACAGCTGCTGCAACAATCGGTTTGCATAACCAAAGAATTTCTGCACAAACTGTCAGAAACCGTTTCATGGAAGCTCATCTGCATGCTCGTCGTCCTCATCGGGGTCTCGACCTGACTGCAGTTCGTTGTCGTAACCAACTTGAGTGGGCAAATGTTCACATTCGATGGCGTCTGGCACGTTGGAGAGGTGTTCTCTTCATGGATGAATCCCAGTTTTCACTGTTCAGGGCAGATGGCAGACAGCATGTGTGGCGTTGTGTGGGGGGGGCGGTTTGCTGATGTCAACGCTGTGGATCGAGTGGCCCATGGTGGCGGTGGGGTTATGGTATGGGCAGGCGTATGTTATGGACAACGAACACAGGTGCATTTTATTGATGGCATTTTGAATGTACAGAGATATCGTGACGAGATCCTGAGGCCCATTGTTGTGCCATTCATCCACGACCATCACCTCATGTTGCAGCATGATAATGCACGGCCCCATGTTACAAGGATCTGTACACAATTCCTGGAAGCTGAAAACATCCCAGTTCTTGCATGGCCAGCATACTCACCGGACATGTCACCCATTGAGCATGTTTGGGATGCTCTGGATCGGCGTATACGACAGCATGTTCCAGTTCCTGCCAATATCCAGCAACTGCGCGCAGCCATTGAAGAGGAGTGGACCAACATTCCACAGGCCACAATCAACAACCTGATCAACTCTATGTGAAGGAGATGTGTTGCAGTGTGTGAGGCAAATGGTGGTCACACCAGATACTGACTGGTTTTCTGACCCCCCCCCCCCCCATAAAGCAAAACTGCACATTTCAGAGTGGCCTTTTATTGTAGCCAGCCTAAGGCACACCTGTGCAATATTCATGCTGTCTAATCAGCATCTTGATATGCCACACCTGTGAGGTGGGATGGATTATCTCGGCAAAGGAGAAGTGCTCACTAACACAGATTTAGACAGATTTGTGAACAATATTTGTGAGGAAATGGTCTTTAGTGTGGATAGAAAATGTTTTAGATCTTTGAGTTCAGCTCATGAAAAATGGGAGCAAAAACAAAAGTGGTGCATTTATATTTTTGTTCAGTCGATCTTAGTGCGGCGTTTGACACAATTGACCATCAAATTCTACTGCAGAGACTGGATCACTTAATTGGCTTAAAAGGTTCAGCACTAAGCTGGTTTAAATCTTATTTATCTGATCGTTTTCAGTTTGTTCACGTTCATAATGAATCGTCATTACGTACCAAAGTTTGTTTTGGAGTTCCGCAAGGTTCTGTGCTCGGACCAATCCTACTTACTCTATATATGCTTCCTTTAGGTAACATCATTAGAAATCACTCTATAAATTTCCATTGTTATGCGGATCATACTCAGTTGTATTTATCGATGAAGCCAGAAGAAAGTAATCAATTAACTAAACTCCATAATTGCCTTAAGGACATAAAAACTTGGATGAGCACCAATTTCCTGATGTTAAATTCAGACAAAACTGAAGTTATTGTTCTTGGCCCCAAACAACTCAGAGACTCTTTATCTGATGACATAGTTTCTCTTGATGGCATTGCTCTGGCCTCTAGCACTACCGTAAGAAACCTCGGAGTAATATTTGATCAAGATTTGTCTTTTAATTCTCATTTAAAACAAACCTCACGGACTGCATTTTTTCATCTGCGTAATATTGCGAAAATTAGGCCTATCCTGACCCGAAAAGATGCAGAAAAATTGGTCCACGCTTTTGTTACCTCTAGGCTGGATTACTGTAACTCTCTGTTATCAGGTAGCTCTAGTAAGTCCTTAAAAACTCTCCAGCTAATTCAGAATGCAGCAGCACGTGTACTAACAGGAACTAAGAAACGAGATCATATTTCTCCTGTTTTAGCTTCTCTGCACTGGCTCCTGTAAAATCCAGAATTGAATTTAAAATCCTACTGTTAACTTATAAAGCTCTAAATGGTCAAGCTCCATATCTTAGAGAGCTCATAGTGCCTTATTATCCCACCAGAACACTGCGCTCTGAGAACGCAGGGTTACTCGTGGTCCCTAAAGTCTCCAAAAGTAGATCAGGAGCCAGAGCCTTTAGCTATCAGGCTCCTCTCCTGTGGAATCATCTTCCTGATACGGTCCAGGAGGCAGACACCGTCTTCACATTTAAGACTAGACTTAAGACTTTCCTCTTTGATAAAGCTTATAGTTAGGGCTGGCTCAGGCTTGTCCTGTACCAGCCCCTAGTTAGGCTGACTTAGGCCTAGTCTGCCGGAGGACCCCCCTATAATACACCGGGCACCTTCTCTTCTTCTTCTTCTCTCTCTCTCTCTCTCTCTCTCGTATTCTATTACTGCATCTTGCTAACTCGGCCATTCTGGAAGTCACTAACTCGGCTTCTTCTCCGGAGCCTTTGTGCTCCACTGTCTCTCAGATTAACTCATATCGCAGCGGTGCCTGGACAGCGTGACGTGTGTGGTTGTGCTGCTGCCGTGGTCCTGCCAGATGCCTCCTGCTGCTGCTTCTGCCATCATTAGTCATTAGTCATACTTCTACTGTTATTATACATGACTATTGTCACACATGTATACTGCCAGATATTAATACATACTTTCAACATATTGTACCACAGTAGCCAGAACTATAATATTATTACTTTCAATAATGTTATTGTACGCTACTGTCATTACCTGCATCTCTCTCTCTCTCTCTCTCTCTCTGTCTCATTGTGTCATGTGGATTACTGTTAATTTGTTATGCTGATCTGTTCTGTACGACATCTATTGCACGTCTGTCCGTCCTGGAAGAGGGATCCCTCCTCAGTTGCTCTTCCTGAGGTTTCTACCGTTTTTTTTCCCCGTTAAAGGGGTTTTTTGGGGAGTTTTTCCTTATCCGCTGCGAGGGTCATAAGGACAGAGGGATGTCGTATGCTGTAAAGCCCTGTGAGGCAAATTGTGATTTGTGATATTGGGCTGTATAAATAAAATTGATTGATTGATTGATTGATTGCTTAGTATCACGGTCTTGATTAAATTTGCCTCGCGCTGTTCAATACCGGGTCTCGGTACCAATCCTGCCCGGGCCACTCAGAGGTCGCTTCTGTGCTGCATGTGGCCCGCGAGCCGCTAATAGAATAGGCCGGCTGTATTGAAAGCAGAGTCGCTGCACAACACATGCCCCCACACCCCCAAAAAATAGATTTCGGCGCACATGTGGATCATTTCTCTCCCCTAACAAATCCTTTTAACATTATTGTGTAACAGAATTATCTTTGGAGGTAACTGTGTGTTACCTTACAATGCCAACATCATACCAGCTTAGCTAACAAGGCAAAACTTTGGTAATTGAACGACTTGAATCAAACTTTCAGTTGAAATACCACAGCACACGGTTACATTTCTTATCTAGTTGCAAAAAAACCACACTTACCTGTGAAGGCTTAATAGTTGCCAAATATTTCCAAGTCCGAAACTCCTGCAGACCACGTTCAAATGCGGAAACCCCGTAGTCAACGCGTGCAACGTCAGTCTACGGGGTTTACTTCAAGGAAAATAGGACTGCAGTGACTGCAACTCCATAATCTTTGTTATACTGACTTGAAAATACTTATTAGGGCAAAATGGAGAGAAGTTTGCTGGACAGACAAGTTTTTGTCAGTTACAGATGGCAAAGCTTTAATTCTGAGTCAGAATAATTCGAAAACTTTAGTGAGATGAACAATTGCTAGTTATCGTTTTTACAGTGTATACAGTTTGGCTTTGCACATGGCGATGCTGTTGGTTAGCAGCGAGAATATGTTGTAAAGCAGCCATGGTATCTCACACATGTGTGATGTGGCAACGCCTTTATATAGAGTAGCGGGTGGAGTGTCCCTTGATGAGGTTCCAGCTGAGCTCAGTTACACCTGTCAGTTTCCTGATATCTGTGAAATGTCGCAGGCTTGGAGGGTGGATGTGTTTCTGTTGTGCCCTGACGCATTTTTTGGATGCGGTAAACTATCTCATATGTGCATGCAGATGCGGGATATGTGCGGACAAATTATGACAAATGATAGTCATGATGATTCATTTTATTTGTGTGCCTGATGTGCACAGCACATACAGGAACACACTTGTTATTCCTCATACTTATTTTTCGTCTTATTATTTTTCTTCCGCCAGATTTCAGTGCGTAACTTGTACCACAGCTTTGAGCGCACATTGGGTCTTCATAAAACATATAGGTTCAAGATTCAGTGTTTATTGTCATATGCACAGTAAGGACATGCGTTTCCCTGCAAAATGAGATTAGTTCTTTTCTGTCACCAATTAATGCTAAACAATATAAATCTGAAGTATAAAATGAATAAAAATATATATGGTGCACACTGTTTTAATATCTCCTTGCTAAGCCTAATATTAATTTGCCTGACGCGGCTGGATCTGTGAGCATTTGGTCACTAAGAAGACTGTTAAGAGTAGGTCAACTCGATCTTATAACTCCTTCATAGTGAAAGATCTTCTTAAGCTAAGAGCGATCTGGGAAATGTGTTTTTCTGTCACGGGAGGCTTAAGAGCGTTCTTAAGAAGCTCTTAGCGCTAAGAGCGATCTGGGAAATGCGGCCATTGGCATTTCATCCTCACATGCAACCAGAGGTGGGTAGTAACTAGTTACATTTACTAAATTACATTTACTTGAGTAACTTTTGGATAAATTGTACTTTTCAGAGTAGATTTAATGCAAAATACTTTTTACTTTTACTTGAGTTATATTGTTTTAAAGCAACAATACTCTTACTTAAGTACAATATTTGGCTACTCTACCCACCTCTGAGTACATAATTACACACACACACACACACACACACACATATATACATACATACAGTACATACATACATACATATACATATATATATATATATATATATATATATATATATATGTACAGTATATATAAGAATATATTTGTGTTATGTTTGTAAAGATTTAATTTATTTTTGTTTTAGTTAAAGGGGTATCATTTAAAATACATGAATTTGCAGATTATTATTTTTGATTGATTGATTACGTTAAATAAATCAGACGTTATTCAACAGTTACTGAGTACTTGAGTAGTTTTTTCACCAAATACTCTTTTACTCTTACTCAAGTAACTATTTGGATGACTACTTTTTACTTTTACTTGAGTAATATTGTTCTAAAGTATCAGTACTCTTACTTGAGTACAATATTTGGCTACTCTACCCACCTCTGCATGCAACCGCAACGAAGGTCAAGCTGCACGTAGCCTGCAGAGTTTAACTGAAAAGGAGCGTGGTACTTTCACTGCACGCGACATAATGTAATCCTGTTTATCTTGGAATGTGAGAGAGTTCAAACACATAATTAGCATTATCATGAACCTTTTCGTTCCTTCTGAATGGGTGAGTGTGCCAACTGAATAGGTTTCCTAGTCACTCAGATCATCACACTGAGTGGGCTGTACGAACTTTTGATGCAATCATTCAACAACACGTCATCACTGTCGATGTCTGAACTACCTCATAAAAGTGACATTTTGCTATTCTTCACATTATAAACCAAAAAATTATTTGTCTCTTAATTAATGTTAATGTTATTTTAAAATTCAAGTCTCTTAATGAGCAACTTTTTCAAAATGTTTTAAGTAATTATTTTCAGAATGTATCTCATTATCCTAAAAGACTAACTCAATATTTTCAGATCGGGGAGACCTACGCCAATTGTAACAAAATTTTAGGTTTTCCTTCATAACTAATGTGTTTATATCACTGATGCTGCAGCAGATAAAGGTGGTCATTTTAGTAACTGAAATACTGCTGGGTGGCTTATTGTAACCTGTAATAATATAACCTAGCAACAAATTTAAAATGGGAAATTTGAAGTGGCTGCATCTGTATAATAAAACCCTTTGTTTAAACTGTGGCTCAGCAAAGTTTGAGCTCAGTAATGCACGTGACTGCCCTATCCTGACAAAACACTGCAATAATTATTTTGTTTTCATATCATCACTGAGATCTTTTGGACTAAGTTGGCATTTTGTTTGACAGCAATATTATAAAGAGTATGCTTTTGGGGTGGCTGTGGCTCAGGAGGTAGAGCGGGTTGTCCACCAATCAGATGATCAGGGGTTCGGTTCCCAGCCCTGCCAGTCCTCATGCTGATATATCCTTGGGCAAGATACTGAATCCCAAATTGCTCCTGATGGCTGTTTCATCAGTGAGCCACTGAGTGGCTCACTGATGAAACAGCAGTGTGTGAATGTGTGAGTGGTATGGTGAATGCGACTTGTAGTGTGAAGTACTTTGAGTGGTCAGAAGACCACATGCCACATTGCCACATGCCAATCCAGAACAGAGTTCATTCATTCATTCATTCATCTTCTAACCGCTTCATCCTCTTGAGGGTCGCGGGGGGGCTGGAGCCTATCCCATCTGACATCGGGCGAGAGGCAGGGTACACCCTGGACAGGTCACCAGACTATCGCAGGGCTGACACATAGAGACAAACAACCATTCACGCTCACATTCACACCTATGGACAATTTAGAGTTACCAATTAACCTAGTCCCCAATCTGCATGTCTTTGGACTGTGGGAGGAAGCCGGAGTGCCCGGAGAGAACCCACGCTGACACGGGGAGAACATGCAAACTCCACACAGAAGGGCTCCCACACCCGGGATCGAACCGGCAACCCTCTTGCTGTGAGGCGAGAGTGCTAACCACCACACCACCGTGCCGCCCCAGAACAGAGTTAAAAAGTTTAAAAAAGATTTGATATTCTTTATAGCAGTGAAAGTTGTATAGAATTACGAACAGAGCTGGTGAGAAAACAAACTGAGAAAATGGTGACTAAGGTTAGATATTTCACGTTAACACGGGGACTCCCATTTAGAAATGATTAGATATGGTGTTATTGTCCTTCTGAATGTGGTTGCTCTCTCCGCATCACAGTTGCTATACAATTCCATGTGGTTTGTAGCCTACAGGTAGCTAGGCTATAAGTTTTTAGCATCTGGCACCAACTTGACTATTGCATTAAGCAAAGTCCACTAAAGGTGCTGTATTTTCCATATACACCACATAGATGTTTATGGGCTTGATTAATAATTGAATGAATGAATCATCTGTATGTACCATAAGAGTTATTTTTGGCACTTTGGCATTTTAGAAATAGCCTAATTCAAAACCAGTACAAAGGCTCGATAAGACATGGAATTGAAAACAGGTTCCCCCTGACAGATGTTGTTTATTTCCATTATTAAGGGTGCATTTATGTTTCTAGTAAAACAACCATCATTGGGGCATGTCTTCATAAACCATGTGGGACATGTCCACCGCACTTCCCGTATCTGTGCCCTCTGTCCCCCACACTTTTTACAGCTGTTACCACCATTCAATTAGTTTTAAACATGTGGTAACGTGTTTTTTCGAGTCGTCTTTAAACGCACCATGAGTAGACGGTGCCAGGGGCATACACAAGCTGTCCTGTTGTGATCTGAATCCATTGCACAAAACTATGTTCAGCAAACCAGCTAGCAAGAAGCAAAAAACCTTGCAGAGTTTCTTCCAAACAAACCATGTAAGCTGTGTAATGCTGTTGCATGTAGATGTTAGCTAAATGATGACTAATTAATAGATGCCAATATATCAAGTTAACAAGAACACCAGTTGTTACCAATGTTAAATCGCTTGCTAGCTAGTTTCATGATAGGAATAAACCCACTCCTCCTTAATTTCTGCGCAAAACTTGTGCTCACTATTGCTTTCCATATATTTTTTTTAATCTTAATTGCTACAATAGAAAGAGCAGGGTCAGAGTGGAGACAGTGGACCAGAGGCCAGCAAGGATGATCATGCAGGGTGAGGAGAGAATATAACTGGCTGAGAGAAATTATCTGTTGCATAAAAGTGACTTTGCGATCAATTTCCACAGCTATGTCACCACTGCTATTCTTAATTCTATTTATGAATTTTGCTTTGCACATGTATTATCTATATTATTGCAATAGATAGAAGAGGGACAGGGAGAAACCAGGCAGGTATCAGGACAGGGACCTGACAGCAGCACCAATTATCAGTCCAAGGCTTCACAGGTAAGGAGAAATTATAACTGGCTAAGGAAAGGTCTATAGGATAAGAGTGACTCTAAGATTAATTTTCACAGCTATTTCAGAACTACTCTTATTTATACTTATTTATGTTTTTTGTCTGTATTGCAATAGGTAGCACAGGGAGAAGGACATGTGTCAGGACAGATACCAGACTTATGTTATGTCTATGTCTATGTTAAATTATGTGGCTTATTACCCTGTTACCTTGTCACTTCTATTTCATTTTGTGTGCTAATAACCTGCTAACAGGAATGGTGTTTTACTGAACTTTTCGTGTTAAGTGTTGTCATTTGGCACTTAGTTATCTGGCCACTTACCCTGTAGATGCTCGAGGGTCATTCTGTGTCAACTCAACCAGAGTTTGGCAGCTAAAACTTTAGACTTCGATAGTATATCATTTTAAAGAACTAAAGTCGGTCCCCTGGTGCTGTACTGTGGCTGTGTTATGTGGCTCTTTAGCCGCTAAGGAGAGGTAAAACTGAATGCGAGAGGATGATAAATCACTCAATAGACCTCTGAACAATTTGTCCCCCTCACTTCTGAAATGATGGCTACACCCCTGCACACACACAAGGAAGCGTGTGGCGTCTCATAGCAGGCAACAGACAAGCAGGTGGGAACACTCACTCTGAGACGTCATGGCAGGAAAAAATCACACAGCCACAGGCAGATGGAAACCAGAGATGATGAGGCAGAACTCAAGGTCAGGAACAGAAGGCTGGTGAGTTTTACCAGGAAACAGATGACGTAGACAGGTCAGAGGCGGGCAGGGACAATAACAGGGAATCAAGCCGAGAGTGGATGCTGGAAAGTCTTGCATGGAGTCAAAGAACAATCTGGCACTGAGGGAAAGGCAACAGCTGCTTATATGCAGGGAGAACTGATGAGCAGCTTGATGATGGGGACGTGGCTGGCTGGCAGGGTGCAGGTGAATGGAAATTCACCAGGAGCAGGTGAGAGAGAGAAGGGGAGCAGGATGCAGGCTTGGACAATACATGACATTTTACTAGTTACCTTCATTTGAAAGAAACAAGTGACCTTACAGTATTACTCTCTGTGTAAAGTAATAAGTTATTCATTACATTACTTCTGCATTACTTTGACCAAAATGAGCTCAGAGGAACTAATGTTGGTTTTAAATGGATGTTGTTGTTGTTTCACAGCAAGTAACCAGAAGCTCCAGTTTATTACAGTTCATTCCAAATCCAGTGCTGCGCAGGTCTGACCCATTCATGCATCCACATACAGTGGTTACCATTTTGTATTAAAGTCCCCTGCTTATATTAATAATAGCATGACGATATAGAACAATTAAGTAGCCTACACCTTTTAAATAAATGAATATCCTTGGACACAGGGAGGGCCAGGCAGAGGACCAAAGTCTAATAATTACGAGATGTCGATGAATATCTGTGGGCCTATGATATGAAACACAACAAACAAATATTGAGGTTAGCACAACAAACAGAATGGCATGCGAGTCAGTCACTATGACGAGGACAAATTAATAGACCGGAGGTGGAATATCCTCTTGTTGGTTCCCAATGTGCTGGTGAGATCCAACAGCACCAGATAGAGAGTTATGCATAAGAACAGGACTGTGTGCTGACATTGCTCTGCAGTTCTATAGGATGTGAATGGAAACACGTACAACATACTAACATCACCTAGATGTGCTGATCACCAAGACGAGAAAAAAACAAACCAGAGGCCAGCTCCTTATCCCCTTAGAACGCAAAAGCAGAACAGGATAAGTTGTAGATGTTGCAGGAGTATTAATGGAAACACACTGAACATGATAACACACAGTCCCAGATGTGCCAATCAGCGGCATCCTTCTAGGTCTATAATGTAGTGTTGGGATCTGCTAAAGGCAAGTTGGTTATTGATTATTAATTACTAATTGTAATTAATTAAGAAATTAAATTATTAATGTTAATTAATAATTCCGGGGCACTGCATGGATACAGGGATCAATGACCAACCGGTATTTAGACAAAAAGGGGAAAATCCTCGTCTCAGTTTGCTAATATAGGTGAATATTAACAATCAAATAATTTAGAAGGTGTGAACCCGAGCACACGTCACCAAGTACTGAGGCGGAAGACTAGAGCAAGACCATGGGTCATAAAACTGCTGGCCTCATGTGCACCTTTAAAGTACGCACAAGATGGTGTCCAGCAGGATCAAACACACTGTATGCTCTAACAAAGCAGCTGTGCCAAGACGTGTAGGTGTGGAGACTGTGGTAATTGTGAGGTTATGTGTGTAATTTAAAATGTGTGTTCAATTAAAGGCTCTCTAAGTCTTCCTAAGCTTGAAAAGTTTTTGTCACATACAGCAAACATCTCCTCACGATCCACTAGCTACATGTCCTCCAGTATATGCTGTGAAAAAGTCCGGTCTCTGTAGGCAGCCCAGGCTCTGCAAATGGCAACAAAAACACTTCACTTCTGTTTACATTCAACAATGTTATCAAACACAATGGAGCTAGCTCGCCTTTTAGCCTCATTGTAGCCTGTAGCTCTAACTGCCTCTCTGGGCACCACGTTCATGTGAGACATGGGCACTGCGTTTATGTGTGTGTGTTTGCTTTTGCTGGTCTCACGCTGGCTGGTTGGTGCAGCCTGGACCCAAATGCTTTTGTTGCCATTTGCGGAGCCTGGGCTGCCTACAGAGACCAGACTTTTTCACAGCATATTCAGATTACATGTAGCTAGTGGATCGTGAGGAGATGTTTGTTGTATGTGACAAAAATTTCTCAAGCTTACAAAGACTTAGAGAGCCTGCTGTGTCAGGCAGACAGCTACAGGAACAAACAACAAAGAGACGCTGCATGGAAGGACATAGCCAAGAAGCTAAACCTGACAGGTATGACTAGACGTGTGATTATTTTTTGAGATGGCATTTAGTTAACGAGCGTTTATAGCTAGCTAGCTAGGTAGCAAGTGAGCTTGCTAGCTAGTTTCCCTTGCATGTCTCTGTCTGTGTCTGTCTGTCTGTGGTAGTCTGTCTGACTAAGAAGTAAAGGAATTTGTTTTTGTGGGGAGAGAGTGTCTGCCAAACTAAATGGAAGAATTTCAGAGACCGCTAGACCACGAGAGAAGAGGTTAGAAAAAGACAAAAAGAAAAGCGACTCAGCAGCCCCAACTAGCCATCCCTGGCGGGTTATGGGCATACTCAGCTTTCTGGCACCTTATGTGAAAGCACGCCCCACCTCCTCAACCTGATCTCACAGAAATACGTGAAATGACCACGACCTCTTTACACCGCATTCCGTGGTGACAGCACGTAATGGGTTGAAATTATGTGCTGCCACCACGAAAACAATGCCAATGTAAAGTCAATTAGGATCCTCTCCCGTGGTGGACACACGGATTCCCTGATTCAATCACGTCACGTCAACCTCGTTTTCCTCAATGATATCTTTAACATTCCTGTATACACACAAAAACGCGGAAGTGTTCTTGATATTAAAACGGCAAATATATTCCTCTGTTATAATTTCCCACCAATAATAATAATATTGATAATAACGTGATAATTCGGCTGTTCTAGATATTTGTTATAGCCTATTCAAGTATTCAATCCCAAAAACGGCGTTTCTAGAGAGCTTGCTAAAATATCTGAAATGAACCATCATGCCTACTTTTTCTTAACATATTTCATCTAGGTGCAGTGTCATTATTAGTTCAGCTTTACTAGACATTTGATATATTCAGTAGATGTATCTTTTTACGACCCTGTTTTACAACAAGCTGCAAAAAACCAACCGTCCCAAAGACGCCGTTTTTAGAGTACTATCTAAAATAACTACGATTAGCCAACATCCTTGCTTTTTTTCTTAACATAGTTCATCTAGGTGCAGTGTAATAACTACTTCGGGTTTACTAGATATTACATTTATTCAGTAGATCTATCTTTTTACAACCCTATTTTACAAGCCGCAAACGAACCTACTGTCCCAAAAACGCTGTTTCTAGTGTATTAGCTAAAATATCGAAAATTAGCCGACATCTTTACTTTTTCTTACCATAGTTCATCTAGGTGCAGTGTTTTTCCCAGATTTGGAAGTTGTAAATACTGAATTGAGAGTACACTGTGGACTTTAAGGGGATGGAAAAACACATTTGTGAAATCAGATTTTAAATATCTAATTTCTAAATGGGTGAAAATTAATTTTATCCATATTTTATCCATATCTGACAGCACCCTCAGTTGTTGACTACACTCACATGATAGCTGAGGTCAAGAGCTCTCTATAACAGTTGGTCCCATGTCTGTACCCCCTTTAGTTGCTGAGTTATAAGCCCTCAAACATGCACTGAGGTCAAGGTTCAAAGGTCAATGGCTGAAACCAGGAGCCATGCAGAATCTTCATACTGACATATGTTACTCTCCAGGTTGAAACCTTTCCAATGATGTATTTGGTTTAGCTCTACGACAAAGTTTAGATTTTTTCATTTTTTGGACACAAGCCATGCCAGGTGTAGTTTCAGAGAGCACTTTGAAGGCCCAGTGTATAAAATGAGTTTTGTTTGTTTCTTTGCTTGTTTTTTCCTTTTTTACTGTAGATAGTTACTAACATGAGTCATCCTCAGACAATACAATACTACTAAAAAGTAAAACCAATAATAACAATAATGAAATAAGCAAAAATAATATTAAAATCATATTGAAATTTTAAAATCTATTTACAGAGTGGAATGGCAACCTAAGAGATAACTTAGATACTATTTATTATTGTTTAGACACTTTATTATTGCTTAGATACTATTTAGCCTATTATTGTATTTACTTTTAGCATGTTCTACTTTTGAGTAATTTCTGAGAAGTTATGATAAAAAAAATAAATAAATAAATAAAAAAATTACAGACTATAGGAGACAACCTCTTCAATGTCTCACGTCAATTAATTAACACTATTTGTCGGCTTTTTATAATGCCTTTTTTTTGCTGCTGTCTCCAGTTGAGAGTGGTGATTTGCTAAATACATTCTACAATAATAATTCGATTAACATTTGGTCTATAATATTATAGATTTCATAAATATTATAATATTATTATTATTATACACACGTTGAACACGCGATTGAATGAATGAATGAATGAATGAATGAACATTAGAAGTGGTTCAGCCGCAGTCCCGCCGGCTGGCGCGGTCACATTGAGATTACATTTGTTTTTTTATTACAAACAAAATGTTTTATATTGACCGTATGAATGGTTTCATTTTCATCTTCTAACCGCTTCATCCTCTTGAGGGTCGCGGGGGGGCTGGAGCCTATCCCAGCTACATCGGGCGAGAGGCGGGGTACACCCTGGACAGGTCGCCAGACTATCACAGGGCTGACACATAGAGACAAACAACCTGAATGGTTTCGTTTTCAAATAAATATTTGGAAACGAAAATATGCTTTGGTGTACTTTTACAGAGTTTTGCAATATGTATATAGCCTACCTGTATCAAAATGTATAATTTTCAGCAGCGGTTTGTGTGACAGCTGCCACGGTCGGGGGTATAACCAGAGGGCAGCCGCTGGTTCTGTGGCGCTGGCTTGGGGTCCGCTCTCCCCTGGTGGAGTGGAGGGTGGCCGGGTTACCAGGGGCAGACAGTTCCATGTGATGGTGTTTCCTCTCTGGTTCTTCCGTGCTCAGCCTTATTTTTATCTTCTTCTTTATTTATTTATTAGTGGCGTTTGGATTCAGTTACGGCAGACGGACGGCAATCTGAAATGGAATGAAGCCCACAGACGGCGGAGAGCAGCTACAAAACAGTAGTGGAACGCGCCCCATCCGCCCACAGCACAATGCTCTTAAAGCTCTACGCTATCAAAAGCTGGCAAAATACATTTATTTTATTTTATGGCCTTGACATTAACCTGTCATATTGTTGAGTTATCAAGGACACTTCCGCGTTTTTGTGTGTATACAGGAATGTTAAAGATATCATTGAGGAAAACGAGGTTGACGTGACGTGATTGAACCAGGGAATCCGTGTGTCCACCACGGGAGAGGATCCTAATTGACTTTACATTGGCATTGTTTTTGTGGTGGCAGCACGTAATTTCAACCCATTACGTACTGCCACCACGGAATGCGGTGTTAAGAGGTCGTGCATTTCACGTATTTCTGTGAGATCAGGTTGACCTCCTCCAACATGCCAGCCCAGCCAGAGAATGATCAGGGACAGTCACAGTAAAGCACAGGTCCACAGCAGGGAGATTCAGAGGAAGATGCAGGAGAAGAGGGAAGTGAAGAGTTAAGTACTGTGGATGTATTTTATTTATTTAAACCTTTATTTTAACTCGTTGGTCACTGAGGTTTCCCTCATTTACAGGGACGACGAGTTTACAACA
Source organism: Epinephelus fuscoguttatus (assembly GCF_011397635.1). NCBI lineage: Eukaryota > Metazoa > Chordata > Actinopteri > Perciformes > Serranidae > Epinephelus > Epinephelus fuscoguttatus. The sequence continues at coordinate 44,267,721 of NC_064760.1, forward strand.
GCAACAAAGCATGTTGGATGGAGGACAAATGCAGGTATGGGTTGGTTGGAGAGCAGAGCACAGTACTTCACCCACAACACGTGTTTGAGTTTTATATGAAGAATGTTACAGCCAGTGGTCTGGCTGTGTGGTGCCTTTGTGTTTGTGTGTTGTTCCTTCCCCCCTCCTGTCTCTCTCCCCTGTCACTCCATTCAGGTGCAGTGTGTGCTGCGCTTGTGCAGCCCAATCATCCAGTTATCATCACCATCATTACCCTCACTCTCCACAGCCGTAGTTAGCCAATCAGATACCACCCTGTCCCCTATAAAATCCCATCTCAGAGTTTGCGCATTGCTTTGTGCAATTTGCTTATGGCTAATGCTGCATTATTCATTGTTTCAGGGGGATCCAGCCCAGCCCTCATCTCTACCGGCAGCAGACCAGGCCTCCTGCGCTACATACCAGCTCTGGAAGGAGACCTACCAGATAGTGGAAGTGGACCAGCTCTTGACCAACACATCCCACACTTGGCAAGTACCAGCACACTTGTGGGGATGAATAACAGCTGGTTGTGAACTGATTCTGATTCTGATTCAGGCCATCACAGGCAGCAGATCAGGCCTCGACCAGCACATCCCTGCTCTGGCTTCAACAGGAACCAGACCAGCTCTCAACCAACACATCCAGAGGTAAGTAGCATCACACTTATGGAGATGAATGTAATAATTGACTGTGAACTGTACTTTGTAGTCTACAGACGTGACAAATAAAAGCTGATTCTGATTCTCTGATTCAGGATGCCCGGGGCAGCAAACCAAGCTTCGACCACTCGACAGCATGCCCACACACGCAAACACAACGCCTTTCAGCGGCAAGAAATCACTAATTTCCAAGCACAGCTTGTGGCATCATTGCAGGAGGAAAAAAAGGATGAGGATTTCCTCTTTGCAAAAAGCATCGTTCCTAATCTTCCACGCCTGTTGGCAATCAAGAAAGGAGCTGTCAAACTGAAAATCCATCAGCTGCTCTATGATGCAGAATTTTCATGTATGTTAATTGAAATTAGAATTTAATGCAGAACAGTGGTTAAATGTGATATAGCTATGTGGTATTTCTATGAACCACTAATTTTTCAAAAATGATACATCCTCTGAACTTTCAGGAAGATGCAAATTGAATAAGAATGTACATTTGGTAGCATTGGCTGTGGTGGCTGAGGCAATAGCATAACTATGTTGATATAATTTGTATGTGGTATGTGTCATCATCGACTGACTTTCTTTCTTTTTTCTTTGTCTTTTTGTCACAGAGGTAAAGAGCTGCAGCATTTCAGATATTTTTTGATGGTTAATTACAGTTATTGTTTATTCAATTAACACTCAGTTTTGTCTTTGGAGTGTAAATGTGTAAATTTGTCTAGCTACAGTACATCAAAATGTTATTTCAGGTCTTGTTATATGTACAATATCATGTATGTTTACCCTTGTTGGCATGTTGGATTGCCATTAAAGCTAGACTCCCATCTCTGCTAACATTATTCTCCGCTAACATTATTCATTCTATGTTGACTGTGCTGGGGTGGCTGCATTAGATTAGATTAGGTTTATTGTCCTTTTCAGGACAATTGTTTCCACATTCTGTACAGCCAAGAGAACCATACACAGTGATTGAAGTATGCAGCAGGGTGAAAATATCAATATATCAAATATCAACCACTAGCTGTAGAGTACGTAAGTAAAGTTTATTTGTAGAGCACCTTTCACAGACAACCAAGTCACAAAGTGCATTTCAATAAAAATAAAGAACAAGGCAAGCAGATAGTTACAAAACAATAACATAAACACATAACAACAAAAACATAAAATACTTTAAGCAAGCAACAAAACAATCACATCATAGAGACACAGTAATGTAGAATAAGTTAATCAATCAATCAATCAATTTTATTTATAAAGCCCAATATCACAAATCACAATTTGCCTCACAGGGCTTTACAGCATACGACATCCCTCTGTCCTTATGACCCTCACAGCGGATAAGGAAAAACTCCCCAAAAAAACCCCTTTAACGGGGAAAAAAAACGGTAGAAACCTCAGGAAGAGCAACTGAGGAGGGATCCCTCTTCCAGGACGGACAGACGTGCAATAGATGTCGTACAGAACAGATCAGCATAATAAATTAACAGTAATCCATATGACACAGAGAGAGAGAGATGCAGGTAATGACAGTAGCTTACAACAACATTAATGAAAGTAATAATATTATAGTTATAGTTCTGGTTACTGCGGTACAATATGTTGAAAGTATGTATTAATACCTGGCAGTATACATGTGTGACAATAATCATATGTGTATAATAACAGAAGAAATATGACTAATGACTAATGATGGCAGCAGCAGCAGGAGGCATCTGGCGGGACCACGGCAGCAGCACAACCACACACGTCACGCTGTCCAGGCACCGCTGTGATATGAGTTAATCTGAGAGACAGTGGAGCACAAAGGCTCCGGAGAAGAAGCTGAGTTAGTGACATCCAGAATGGCCGGGTTAGCTAGATGCAGTAATAGGATACGAGAGAGAGAGAGAGAGAGAGAAGGAGAGAAGGGGCCCGGTGTATTATAGAGGGGTCCTCCGGCAGACTAGGCCTAAGTCAGCCTAACTAGGGGCTGGTACAGGACAAGCCTGAGCCAGCCCTAACTATAAGCTTTATCAAAGAGGAAAGTCTTAAGTCTAGTCTTAAATGTGGAGACAGTGTCTGCCTCCCGGACCGTAACAGGAAGATGATTCCACAGGAGAGGAGCCTGATAGCTAAAGGCTCTGGCTCCTGATCTACTTTTGGAGACTTTAGGGACCACGAGTAACCCTGCGTTCTCAGAGCGCAGTGTTCTGGTGGGATAATATGGCACTATGAGCTCTCTAAGATATGACGGAGCTTGACCATTTAGAGCTTTATAAGTTAACAGTAGGATTTTAAATTCAATTCTGGATTTTACAGGGAGCTAGTGCAGAGAAGCTAAAACAGGAGAGATATGATCGCGTTTCTTAGTTCCTGTTAGTACACGTGCTGCTGCATTCTGAATTAGCTGGAGAGTTTTTAAGGACTTACTAGAGCTACCTGATAATAGAGAGTTACAGTAATCCAGCCTTGAGGTAACAAAAGCGTGGACCAATTTTTCTGCATCTTTTCGGGTCAGGATAGGCCTAATTTTCGCAATATTACGCAGATGAAAAAATGCAGTCCGTGAGGTTTGCTTTAAATGAGAATTAAAAGACAAATCTTGATCAAATATTACTCCGAGGTTTCTTACGGTAGTGGCAGGGGCCAGAGCAATGCCATCTAGAGAAACTGTGTCATCAGATAAAGAGTCTCTGAGTTGTTTGGGGCCAAGAACAATAACTTCAGTTTTGTCTGAATTTAACATCAGGAAATTGGTGCTCATCCAAGTTTTTATGTCTTTAAGGCAATTATGGAGTTTAGTTAATTGATTGCTTTCTTCTGGCTTCATTGATAAATACAACTGAGTATCATCCATAAAACAATGGAAATTTATAGAGTGATTTCTAATGATGTTACCTAAAGGAAGCATATATAGAGTAAATAGGATTGGTCCGAGCACAGAACCTTGCGGAACTCCAAAACAAACTTTAGTACGTAAGGATGGTTCATTGCGAACGTCAACAAATTGAAAACGATCAGATAAATAAGATTTAAACCAGCTTAGTGCTGAACCTTTTAAGCCAATTAAGTGATCCAGTCTCTGCAGCAGAATTTGATGGTCAATTGTGTCAAACGCCGCATTAAGATCTAATAAAACAAGTACAGAGACGAGTCCTTTGTCTGAAGCAATCAGAAGGTCATTTGTAATTTTAACTAGAGCTGTCTCAGTGCTATGATGCACTCTAAATCCTGACTGAAATTCCTCAAATAAATTATTATCCTGGAGAAAATCACACAGCTGGTCTGCGACTACTTTCTCAAGGATCTTTGACATAAAGGGAAGATTAGATATTGGTCTATAATTGGCTAACACCTCTGGATCCAGGGTGGGCTTTTTTAGTAGAGGTTTAATTACAGCTATCTTAAAAGACTGTGGTACATAGCCTGTTAATAAGGATATATTGATCATATCTAATATATGAGTGTTAACTAAAGGAAAGACCTCCTTAAGTAGCCTAGTTGGGATGGGGTCTAAGAGACACGTTGATGATTTGGATGAAGCAATCACTGCAGTCAATTCTTGAAGAGAAATTGGGGAGAAGCAATCTAAATATATATTAGATTTTACAGCTGTGTTTGAGGTTAGATAGGTACTATCTGAGGGCAGGAGGTCATGAATTTTGCCTCTAATAGTTAGAATTTTGTCATTAAAAAAGCTCATAAAATCATTACTGCTAAGGGCTAAGGGAATACAAGGCTCAATAGAGCTTTGACTCTCAGTCAGCCTGGCTACAGTGCTGAAAAGAAACCTGGGGTTGTTCTTCTTGTCTTCTATTAGAGCTGAGTAATAGTTTGCTCTCTGGCATTGCGGAGGCCCCTCTTATAAGTTTTGAGACTGTCTGTCCAGATTAAACGAGATTCTTCCAGTTTGGTTAATCGCCAATTCCTTTCAAATTTTCGCGATATTTGTTTTAACTTACGGGTTTGAGAGTTATACCAAGGAGCGAACTTTCTTTGCTTTTTTAACTTCTTTTTAAGAGGAGCTACAGAGTCGAGCGTTGTTCGTAGCGAGCCTACGGTGCTATCAACAAAATGATCAATTCGGGAGAGGTTAAAGTCGGCACGGGAAACCTCTGTTACTGAAGGTATTGGTATTGAATTTAACGACGAAGTAATCTTTTCCTTAAGTTTTGCGACAGCACTATCTGATAAACATCTAGTATAGTAACTGTTGCTGAGTGGCATGTAATCGAGTAAAAAGAAATCAAAAGTAATCAGATAATGATCCGATATCGAGGGATTCTGTGGAAAGACTTTTAGGTTATCAATTTCAATTCCATACGTCAGAACTAGATCGAGGGTATGGTTAAAACAATGAGTAGGTTCATGTACACCCTGACTGAAGCCAATGGAGTCTAATAATGAGATAAACGCGGTAGCCAGGGAGTCATTATCAACGTCGACATGACTAACTAAAAGCTTGTCTGAATAAAAGAGTTTAAAGATGTTTTCTAAATGTGTCATATGACGCTGCTGATCTCAGAGAAAAGGGGAGGGCATTCCACAGTTTAGGCGCTATAGTCTGAAAAGCACGATCACCACGAGTCACAGAGTGAGTGTGAGGGACTGACAGAAGTATCTGTTCTGAGGATCTGAGTGTCCGATTGGTGCCATAGAGTTGGAGAAGGCTACATATATAGTCAGGGGCTTGGCCATGTAGCGCCTTAAAAGTTAACAGCAGCACCTTAAAATAGACCCGGAATTGAACTGGCAGCCAGTGAAAGGAGGAAAGAATTGGAGTAATATGGAATCTTCTGTTGGTTTCGGTGAGAAGGCGGGCAGCTGCATTTTGGATAGTTTGGAGGCGGTTAATGGATGATGCGTTCATGCAAGTGAAGAGTGCGTTAGAGAAGTGAGGACGAACTGATGAAAGCATGAATTATCATTTCTAATTGTGCCTTGGTCAATGATCTTAATTTGGCAATTTTCCTAAGTTCAGAGAAGCATGATCGTGATATCTGGCTGACGTGTTGATCTAGAGACAGTGCTTGGTCAAAAATAACGCCTAAGTTCCGGAGTTTAGGTTGAACACAAGTATTGAGTGATCCAATATGTGACTTAACAGTTGGTATCAGTCCATCTGGTGTCAAAATAAGGGCTTCTGTTTTATCATTGTTAAGCTGAAGGAAATTGTCGGACATCCAAATTTTAATGGATTCAAGACAATCCAACAAAATGGACAATTTGTGGATCTCATCAGGTTTAAAAGAACAGTATAACTGAATGTCATCAGCATAAAGGTCATAGGAAATGCCCTCGAACTGGCGAATGATTTCACGTAATGGAAACATATAAAGGGCAAACAGCATAGGCCCAAGGACAGAACCCTGCAGGACACCACAGGATAAAGGAACAGTGTCAGACATAAACTGGCCCACCGACACAGAAAAACTTATGTCAGTCAGGTATGATGTAAAGTCTAATACAGTTCCAGAAATACCCAACTGAGCCAGTCTTCTTAAGAGTATTACATGATCAATCATGTCAAATGCACAGCTAAGATCCAATAAAATCATCAAGGTGCAATTTCCATTATCTGCAGCCATCAAAATATCATTAGTGACTTTAACCAGAGCAGTTTCTGTGGAGTTTGGTTTGCGAAAGCCAGACTGATAGGTGTCATACAACAAATGATTATCTAAGGCAGCAGTGAGCTGCTCAGCAACAGTTTTTTCAAGAACTTTGGCTAGAAAAGGCAGCTTTGATATAGGCCTATAATTTTTGAAGAGGGAAGGGTCCAGGTTAGATTTCTTCAGTAAGGGCTGGACCACTGCGTGTTTGAATTGGTGGGGAACAGAACCAGAGAGACACAAGTTAATCAAGGACACGATAGATGGGCCAATAGTGTTAAAAACATTCAAAAACAAGAAGGAAGGTACAATGTCAAAGGGGGTGGATGATGGCTTAATTCTGGGTATTAATTTGGAAATATCATCAAGAGTAATTGGTGAGAAGGAGTCCAAAACGGTAGGTCTAAAGCTCCCACCGACAGAATGACTGGAGGATGGGGAGATGCTTGCTCTGACATTTTTTACTTTTTCAACAAAATGATTAAGGAAATTGTTACAGTCTGTCAGAGAAAACAAGTATTTGCGGCAGGGCAGGGGACACAATGGAATTGTGTTGAAAAGGACCTTGTAATTACCCTTGCTAGAGGCAATAATTCTTGCAAAGTAAGCAGTCCTGGCATCTCTCACTATTCTATTATAACTATTTAGAAGCTCTTTCAGATGTAGCTGGTGAATTTCACGTTGAGTTGCTTTCCATTGTCGCTCAGTTTTCCTGCATTCACGTCTAAAGCTATGTATTTGCTCATCAATCCAAGGAGCGGACTTAGCAGAAGGAGCACGACTGGTTTTGAAAGGTGCCACTATGTCAAGAATAGCAGTGCAGTGGTCATTAAATAACCTGACATAGGTCTGCATCAGCACAATTAGATAGAACATCAGGGCTGTATAAGGAGGAGAAATTATCAACTGTGCTGTGATTGAGGGAGGGACAATGTGTTTAATTACTTTTAAAATAATCTGAGGAAACAAAGGAAACCGCACAGTCCTGTCTAGATGCTGGTGATTTTAATAGTGACAGTGTTTCACCTGTCCAGCCTTTGTCAAGTCATGTCACACATTGCAGCCAAACACACCTTTTAAACACATGGACACACCTTGGAATATCATACTTATCATAATAAAGGTTTTTATCTAGCAGTATATCATGGAATGGTGAGGTAATATCCAGTTAAATCAATTTCAAAATGAGAAAAGAGAGAGGAAGACATTATTCATTCATTCATTCATTCATCTTCTAACCGCTTCATCCTCTTGAGGGTCGCGGGGGGGGGCTGGAGCCTATCCCAGCTACATCGGGCGAGAGGCAGGGTACACCCTGGATCGCAGGGCTGACACATAGTGACAGACAACAATTCACGCTCACATTCACACCTACGGACAATTTAGAGTTATCAATTAACCTAGTCCCCAGTCTGCATGTCTTTGGACTGTGGGAGGAAGCCGGAGTGCCCGGAGAGAACCCACGCTGACATGGGGAGAACATGCAAACTCCACACAGAAGGGCTCCCACACCCGGGATCGAACCGGCAACCCTCTTGCTGTGAGGCAAGAGTGCTAACCACCACACCACCGTGCCGCCCGAGGAAGACATTATAGCTGATATAAATTAATTTTCTCTTTCTGCTAATTGGGTTAATTTCAAGTACCATATTGATTGATTGATTGATTGACTGATTGAATACTTTATTATATGTGTTCGTTTTAACCTTCCAGAAAATTAGGTGTCAGGGTGGGGTTGGGTGTATCGACTCTGCCTTCACACGATGCTGTCCTGCCATGACACAGCTCCAGCTGGAGAGGCAAAGTAGGTGGTCAGGGTCTCCCTCACTCTCTTCGCCTCTGTGGAGAAGAAGTTGCTGCCTGCCTGAGAGATGTCACACATGCCTGAGGTGTGTTGCTCCACCTGTGTTGACATCTGGTAGTCTTCACTCCCCTCACCGCGGGACAACCGGATGAAATTGTGGAGGACGCAAGTGGCTTTCACACAGGCTTCCACATTCTTAGGCTTCAGCGCAACCACCCGCCTGTACAAGCGCCACTGGGCCGCTAAAAAACAAATGAACATTCCACAACCAGCCTTGCCCTGTGTGGGAGAAGTACATGATATTCCATTAAAGGAGAGGCATTTGAAATATATACTGTAGTATTGGTTATGAGATATCTTTCCTGTTTATGAGTGTTTTTGTTTGGCCATGATGTTGCAATAGTATAGATAGGTAGGAGGACCCACAGAATTTGAAACCAAAAATGTATAAATTATTCCATACCTGGACAGCCGGTAGTTGTAGATGTGGAGTGGGGATCGCGGCTCCACTAGAGCAGCATGAGGCCTCATCAGGTTGGGCTTTAGGGGGAAAGCCTCATCACCCACAAAAAGGTGAGGGACTTCACTGAGATGGGCAGCTCCGGGGAGGGTGGCTGAGAGTGGAAGGTCGAGGGTGCCTGCCAGGAAAGCTTGGCCAAAGGCCGACTCCCTGAGGGTTCCTCCATCACTTGCCCTGCCGTAACCGCCGACATCTATGACCCGAAAGAGCTTTTTGGAATCGACCACAGCAAGCAGGACAATGGAGCAGTTCCCCTTGTAGTTATAAAACTGGGAGCCAGAGCACGGCGGAGCTTGGATGGTGATGTGCTTCCCATCAGTAGCTCCAACACAGTTTGGGAAGTTCCACTGTTCCCAGAACCCCCTAGCAATGGCTCTCCAGTCATCCATCCGAGGTACAGACATGTACTGCTCCACTAGGCCGTCCCATGGCTGTGGTGACTCATGCCACCATCTTGGCAACGGTGGAGAAACCCACCCGATAGCTAAAAGCTATGGACCGGAAAGAGTCTACAGTTGCAAGAAAACTGAAAAACAGGAATAAACAAGAAATAATTATTTATCACTTCATACACATTCAAAATGTATTATGTTCAGTGTAGCCTATATTATCTAAACTGACGTCTTCACACATTTCAACATTATATTATTTTGAGGATGATAGGCTATTCTCCCATCTGTATCTGTAGGCTGTGTGTTTATGGGGTGATGCACAGTGTGAACACACACACACACACACACACACACACACACACACACACAGGGTGGGCTGCTGTATTGTGTACAGGTGTAATATTATTATTATTATTATTATTATTATTATTATTATTATTATGCGCAGGACGCAAGACACATGGTCCAAATGCAGGACTGTCCAATGTAATGCTGGACAGTTGGTCATCCTAGAACTACACAATTGATGGACTATTAACAGGCTGTCTAAATATAATAATTATGTAAAAGGACTTACAGAACACAGATGGCCCCAAGGGGCTCTCGACCAGTGGTCTCACCAGAGTTCCTCGTGCCGATCTTATGGAGGAGAAGTTCAAACTGGACCCTGTCCAGCCGAAAATATATTTGGATATATTTGGAACTCCAAAGAGCAAAAGCTCAGAGACCAGGCGATGGTACTCCCCGTATCGCTTTCTGGTCCCCTGTTTGAGCTGGAGTATACAGATGAGGAACTCCAGGTGTTGGATGCTGAGTGGGCGAGAAGGCCGAAGCGGCGGAACAGCAAGGGGCCGAGGAGAGACGGAGGTCAGGGGAGGATTGGTGGTGTAGCTGCAAGGCTTGCCAACCTGTGCCTACGGAGGTGGAATCATTTTGCTGCACAGAATGGGATTCGGTGCTACCATCGTTGGGGAGGCTAGAGATATATCATCATCATGAGGAAAACCGCAGCAGAGAGTGCATCACAAGGAGTGAAAATTTTGCAGCAATCACTAATCCTGACGTGATTGAAACATTTTTTCATGTTCCTAAGATAAACTGGAAAAAACGCCCCTGGCCTGCAGGAGCTGATGGACAGCTTTCAGTTGAGTGAGTAATATCGCTTTATAATGCACATTTTCGTCTCTTTGTTTGCTTTTACTACTTTTTTACACTACTAAATAAATGAGTAAAGAGACCGAGCAACAATTATCAGATTTGTCTGAAGACAAAATTGAAAAAATAATTATACCAGAATGCACAGTACCAGTACAAACAACTCACAGTAAATTATACCAATATGTACAGTATCAGTACAAAAAACAATAGACACAGTTGAATTATATCAATATGCACATGTAAACAGTCCCAATTCTGGAATAAACGGTACCGTGTGAAAACAATGCGGCCGGTTGGAGCTCAAATTGAATGGGAAACAAAGTTCAGTGTAGTGCTAGACGATTTGATAAAAATGTGCGATTGCGATTTGAGTGGACAAAAACTGACCTGACCTGACATAGTTATTGTTATGGACAGTGTGTAAATGACCATCAACAGACTGCGCACAGTCAAAGACGCTGCTCGCAGCACGGCACTGTACACACAGCGGAGCAAAGCCTGTGTTGCGTTCAGGTGTTGTCACGTAAATGACAAATTCCAGCACGTGAATAGGCCATTGCACAACACAGTAGCATGTAAAGTGGGCCGAACCGAGCAAAATTTAGCTCAATTTTTAATTTGTTAATATATAGTTTGTTATGGAGTCCATGATTTCCCCGTGACACTTACAGATGTATGCATAACTGTGCTTGGATGTTGTTTTATGAGGCTCTGGCAGCTTTCAGTTGTCTCTTTGTCTTGACGTTACTTGGCTTGGCTTTCTCTCGCATGCATTCTTCGTACTTTTCTCTGTGCTGTCTCAAATGTTGATACAGATTGGTCGTGTTGCCGCGGGACGTGGCGACTTTAACTTTTACATTTACACAGCACGTCTTTCTGTTCAATGTTGTCGTACCTGAATTCAAAGTATCGCCATATAAGAGGCGTTTTTTTTTGCCACCAACTCAGCCTGTTCATGGTTGTGCTCATGCTCTTCTTCAGCATCTATGTTGGTCACTGCTGCATGCCAGGTGGTCACCTGACCATACGTGCTGCACACACCAGGATAGCTTGTGGGCGTAATGTCAACAAACTCCACACACTTCAGGAGAGGCAGTCACGTTCACAGGCACACACGTTAACACTTATTTACATTAAATCACAAAAATGTAATCGCACAGCCTGACATCACGATTGCGATTAGATTAATCGTGCAGCACTAGTTCACTGTTCACTTCGCTGGGCGATGTCGGTCGATAGCTGCCTCTGTGAGAAGAGAACAGAAGGAAAGGAGGGGGTATCACTCTCCGAGGGCTGCCGTAGAATGGCAACGAGGATGTCAGCCGACCAACACTCACTACCCGGTCCCTGGTTGCGCTGATTTGCGATGCTGAAAAAGATGCTATCTGTTGCCTCTTTAAAAGATGAATAAATAACTTTGTTAATAAAAAATAAGTACAGACAGGAGATCCATCCATTTGGAGAAAATAAATAAGTAATGTAACTTATTTTTCATTGTGCAGTTTGGGTATCACTTATCGGTTGCTATTTCTGTACAAAATGGACATAACACGTCCTTAGGGTTATCTAATAATGGATCGCTATTTTTCATAATTTTGTTATGAAGTCAAGTCAAAACAAACTTGCTGCACACAAACAAAGCTCAAGTCCCACCAGATCAATGTATTTCAATAAAAGAAACTGCAAGCAATGTGTTTTCCCTTTTGTTGTTTATCAGTTCATTTATTTTAAATGCATTGCACAAAAATTGAGTTGTTGACACCATCAAATTAGCTAGTAATGTTAGCAGGGGTATTTAGTGGGTGTCAGATCAACATCTCAGATGTCTCTGTGTGTGATATGAGGTATGATTCACCCACTGGAGAAATAAAAGCAATCAAGGCATGAAAATAAATTTGGTCATATTTATATCTAGGATTTTCTTGTGTCACAGGCCTCGTCAGCATGCCTCCTGCAGACCCTGAGGGTAAAGAATGTGTCCAGAAGGGTCCAGGCTGCCATCAGAGAAGGAAGAGGGCCACACCTAACCTGATTTCTCCAAACCAAGCCCCTGACAAGGAGGAGAGGAAGAGGCAGAGGAGCACACGGGGGCTTTGTTTATTTGCACTCAGTATATTTTCCTCTCATTCGGTGTATACTTTATGGAGATTATGTATTTATTCCTACACAATAATATATTTTTCTCTCATTTTGTGTATGATTTGTGAAGATCACTTGCACTGTGTATTTTGTTGGACATTTGCAATTGATATGTTTATTTTTATAGAATTTGTGGAGACAGTTTTCACTATTTGTTGCACAGTTTGCATTGATGTTCATGTTCAAATGATAATATATCGCTATGATCAAATTCACTTTTGCTTCAGTGTCATCTTTGGTGATATAATAGCCTTTCCATTTACTCTGAACTCTTATTTTACACATCTAAATGGTCAATGAGTAAAATATAGGCATACAATTGTTTTTTTGTTTTTTTATTAAAAAAAAAAAAAACGCCTAGGATAATCTTATAATAAATGGCTGTAACTAACTAAGGGAAGGTTAGGTGTAGACCAAAATTCATTTGAAAGTCCAAAACATCTAACTACAGCTTTCTAAATGTAGAAAAACAAACTCAATGAGGTTCTGTTTGTATTCACAGTAAAAAAACAACAACAAAAAAACCCCACCATATTTTACTGGCGTTTTTTTTTATTTTATTTTTTTTAAAATTATGTTAAATTTGTCCATTACCAGGCAAAGCTGCACTGTCCATTATCAGGCAAAGCTGTACTGTTTCCAAACATTTCTGAATCTTTTCATCATGCTTATTTCCCACTGATAACAAACCTTTTGTATTTAGTATCTTTTCATCATGGAGCATCTGTTACTGAAGCCTGAACATTTAATCCCCACAAGACCTTACACTGCTGTGAGAGGGCTTTTCATCACTTTGAATCACATTGCAGACATGACTGTTAAGCTTTATTTTATTCTATCATTTGATGCCTGTCATTAAAGCTCTTTACAGTTGTGTTTTCATGTTATTCCCATCGCCTCTTGACTGTGGAGGAGCTCTGACAATTCACTGTAGTTCTGTGGAGCTCTCTCTACAGTTCTGTTGAGCATTCTGATGGTCGAGCTGCTGTGTCGGCCTTCATTAACTCCACATTTTGATCACAGCCTCTTTCTACTTTTTTGCATGGGCAGTTACATAACCATCCCAAACTGTGTGTGTGTGTGTGTGTGTGTGTGTGTGTGTGTGTGTGTGTGCATGCGTGTGCGCGCGCATGCATGTGTGTGTGTGTGTGTGTGTGTATGTATGTGCGCATGGTCACACAGGAAAAGTTCAGTTTAGCCACAGTCATGTCATTCTCAACACTTTGCTGCTTTGAGTTTAACAGAAACAGTTTTCTTTCTCCTCTGCATGTCTGTTACAGCAGCAGTGTACAAATGTTCAATACAAATGTTCCAAATTAAAACCCTACCAGGATTATGCAAGTTGAGCTACTGGAGGCCTTTTAATATGAAATGTTGGTTCAGAAAGTGTTGATAGACAGAAGCGCTGCTTGAAAAAAGGACAAAGTGGAATCGGTTCTGTCTGTCTGTCTATCTATCTATCTATCTATCTATCTATCTATCTATCTATCTATCTATCTATCTGCCAAAAAAAAAAAACAGCGGATTGGTTGCTCACTGCTAAAAATGTGGCCTATCGACTTCATCTGGTTTTAAAATCTGGCCCAGTTGAAATTGTAATTGAATAACCCTGACCCAAAGATTGCGTTGTTGCTGTTATTTTTGTGATGTTCTGACTTTTAAAAAAAAACAACAACAATATATAGGCTACCTGAAATTTTGGTATTTCTTTTTCTCTCTCTTTCTCAAAAATAGCATTAAGTATCGAGTACCATCCTTAGTACCAGTATCGAGTTTGATATTTCAGTATCGTGACAACACTAGCACTAATAGGCCATCACTCACTTTTGTTTCCACATTTATGTTTAAAATAGAAACGTCAATTTGAATAGCTTGCATGCTTGATTATCATGCAATTGGCAGACAGTGTTGATACTGGCTTTGGTATCAGTTGACAAGATACGTTTATAAATGGCAGTGGCAAGGCCACCCTACTCACTGTACCTTGCACATGTTTAAAATAAAAACATGAATATATGAACCTGTGTATTATCTGAATAGCTTAGTATTGAATGCACAATAACAAGGTATGTTTATACATAGTACTAGGCCCAGTTTAATATAAAACACAATTTAATATACAATATATATAGTAGGGGGTCCCTGCTCCATCTCTCGATCAGTTTGGGGGTTCTTGGCCTGAAAAACATTGAAGACCTCTGATCTGGGGGTTGTGCTCAACACATGCAGCCTGCACACAGAGCCCACTCTATTACAAGACAGATGGACAGCCCTGTAGCAAGTAGTTTGCAAACTGCAGCTTGGTGCAACAGTAATGGTGTTGATCATCATGCACGCGCTTGGGTCATCTGGTGGTACCGTTGGGGCTACTACACATACTGCACTTGCAGAGGTGGTTCAACAGCCTTCGCTTGGATGCCAAGAAGCACAAGTGACGCTTGGTTACCATTCTTCCCTCAGCACAGGACGACCTGAGATACTAGCAGTCCCCACGACAGAGATGTGTCCCTGATGGGGTGGGAAGTACCTGCCTGGGGCGAGCTCAGTCAGGGAAAGTGGAAGTGGTTCTGTTTGCCAGCCGACGCAACACCCACTGTCCACTATGGTTCTCCCTGACACCTCAAGATGATTTGCACCTGGGAGCAGATGTGTTTGCAAATGGGCCATGGCCAAGAAAACTGCTTTACACCTTCAAGACCATAGGTGCACCCCAGTTGTTTGCTGCTTCGTAGTGACTTTGTAGTGGGCTTCTCTCAGACCAAATCCCTCCTTTGTTACCAAAAACATAAGGAGTTCATTCAGGTCAAGAGTAATACGGTTTGATGCTTTTTGTCCTCTACTCCATGAGGGGGACAGGGAGGCAAAATTGTATCTTCTCCACCCACTTTGTGCATTGGCATGTTATGTTGGATGCACAGCCCCCATCAGACACACAGAACAGCTGTTTGTGTGCTTTGGTGATGGTGTGACCAGTAAGGCAGTATCCAAGAAATACCTTGCGAGATGGCTTTGTCAGTGCATCTCCCAAGTCTACAGGCAGGTGGGCAGGGACCCTCCTAAAGTGTTCTGTGCACACTCCACATGTGGTGTCTCGGTTTCGTTGGCCTTGGTTAGTGGTTGAGTGTCGAAGACAAATGTATGAAAGCTTCAAGGTCTACATGTCAGGCTCCTTTTCATGGTCTGTGTTCACTGGAACATTACAGGACTGGTAAAAAAGGGTTGGATGTATGTCAGCTGTGTTGCACCTGACTCTCCTCTGGGCATAATCTACGTGTTTCCATGCTCCTTGATGACTCAGTGTTAGCCCATGGTTCCACCCAGTTTTGCTGCATACCACCTGGGTTGGCTGGGGTCCCGTAGTTTTGCACTGTGGTGGCCTAGGTTAGAAAGAATCAATCAATCAATCAATCAATCAATCAATCAATCAATTTTATTTATAAAGCCCAATATCACAAATCACAATTTGCCTCACAGGGCTTTACAGCATACGACATCCCTCTGTCCTTATGACCTTCGCAGCGGATAAGGAAAAACTCCCCAAAAAAACCCCTTTAACGGGGAAAAAAAACGGTAGAAACCTCAGGAAGAGCAACTGAGGAGGGATCCCTCTTCCAGGACGGACAGACGTGCAATAGATGTTGTACAGAACAGATCAGCATAACAAATTAACAGTAATCCACATGACACAATGAGACACAGAGAGAGAGAGAGAGAGAGAGAGAGAGAGAGAGAGAGATGCAGGTAATGACAGTAGCTTACAACAACATTGTTTAAAGTAATAATATTATAGTTATAGTTCTGGCTACTGTGGTACAATGTTGAAAGTATGTATTAATATCTGGCAGTATACATGTGTGACAATAGTCATATGTGTATAATAACAGTAGAAGTATGATTAATGACTAATGATGGCAGCAGCAGCAGGAGGCATCTGGCAGGACCACGGCAGCAGCACAACCATACACGTCACGCTGTCCAGGCACCGCTGCGATATGAGTTAATCTGAGAGACAGTGGAGCACAAAGGCTCCGGAGAAGAAGCCGAGTTAGTGACATCCAGAATGGCCGAGTTAGCAAGATGCAGTAATAGAATACGAGAGAGAGAGAGAGAGAGAGAAGGAGAGAAGGTGCCCGGTGTATTATAGGGGGGTCCTCCGGCAGACTAGGCCTAAGTCAGCCTAACTAGGGGCTGGTACAGGACAAGCCTGAGCCAGCCCTAACTATAAGCTTTATCAAAGAGGAAAGTCTTAAGTCTAGTCTTAAATGTGGAGACGGTGTCTGCCTCCTGGACCGTAACAGGAAGATGATTCCACAGGAGAGGAGCCTGATAGCTGAAGGCTCTGGCTCCTGTTCTACTTTTGGAGACTATAGGGACCACGAGTAACCCTGCGTTCTCAGAGCGCAGTGTTCTGGTGGGATAATATGGCACTATGAGCTCTCTAAGATATGACGGAGCTTGACCATTTAGAGCTTTATAAGTTAACAGCAGGATTTTAAATTCAATTCTGGATTTTACAGGGAGCCAGTGCAGAGAAGCTAAAACAGGAGAAATATGATCACGTTTCTTAGTTCCTGTTAGTACATGTGCTGCTGCATTCTGATTTAGCTGGAGAGTTTTGAAGGACTTACTAGAGCTACCTGATAATAGAGAGTTACAGTAATCCAGCCTAGAGGTAACAAAAGCGTGGACCAATTTTTCTGCATCTTTTCGGGTCAGGATAGGCCTAATTTTCGCAATATTATGCAGATGAAAAAATGCAGTCCGTGAGGTTTGTTTTAAATGAGAATTAAAAGACAAATCTTGATCAAATATTACTCCGAGGTTTCTTACGGTAGTGCTAGAGGCCAGAGCAATGCCATCTAGAGAAACTATGTAATCAGATAAAGAGTCTCTGAGTTGTTTGGGGCCAAGAACAATAACTTCAGTTTTGTCTGAATTTAACATCAGGAAATTGGTGCTCATCCAGGTTTTTATGTCTTTAAGGCAGTTATGGAGTTTAGTTAATTGATTACTTTCTTCTGGCTTCATCGATAAATACAACTGAGTATCATCCGCATAACAATGGAAATTTATAGAGTGATTTCTAATGATGTTACCTAAAGGAAGCATATATAGAGTAAACAGGATTGGTCCGAGCACAGAACCTTGCGGAACTCCAAAACAAACATTGGTACGTGAGGATGAGTAGACAGTCTGCGTCAACTAACCTTTAGCTGGTCAGGATCAGTGTCGCTGGGTCGATGTTATGTCGCGACAGGCTGTTCATTCATCTCGTTCCAACTACTGTATCCATACAGTCCAGTAGAGGACAGAACCTGTGTGAGATAGAATGTAAGTTATGCTATTGTAACCCTAGTTCTATTGGCACAGGTGGAGCCCTCTATCTAGGGGCCCTGTTGCTACTACCCGGCTCGCTCAAGAGGGTGCTGGATGTCTGACACCATCATACGTGTCCCATATATACTGTGGGCTCTACACATATTCTTATAGGTAAGTCCTGATTGGCCGGCTATGCTTATGCAAATTTTTGTGGGTGAATGCGTGCTTGTGATTGGAAGACAGTTTTACCCGTAGACTCCAGTAGAGGGCTCTGTCTGTGCTAATAGAACTAGGGTTACAATATCGTAACCTTGTCATAACAGTTGTCAAGGGACATAATCTTTCAGTTACCATGACAAACACTGATTTTAACCCAAGCCATGGTTGTTTCTTTTAAACATAACAAAGTAGTTTTGTTGCCGAAACCTAAAGCAGGTTTGTTGGCAAACCTTACTTTTACTGTGAAGACGTATGTGTATTTTGAAAGACATTATAGCACATAATGAGCAGAAATTGACACATCCAAAACTGACAGCAGAGGGGTACTTAAAACAGTATAGTCTGAGTATAGGGCCACGTGTTATGTGTGTTTGTATATGTCACAGATGGGTGACAGATTAAAAAACAAATCTGAATAATCAGCGAAGAAGCATAACAAATGCAGATGCTTCTGTAGAGGTGCACTGCATGGTACAATTACACCATTAGCATCCAGTCATGCTCTGTGGCATGTATAAAATGCTGAACAGGCCCAGCAGATTCTGATTTTCTATCAAGATGGCAAGTGGAAAAGATCTAAGTGACTTTGAAAGAGGTTCATTGCTGGGCCACAGATAGCTGGAGCTTCAGTCACAAAGACTGCTCAACATGCTTGTGTTTCAATAGCAATAGTAACTAAAGTGACAGCTGTATTTAGATCTATGGGAAAGACATCAGCAAGGAGGGTAGGAAATTATGGCCAACAGCACACATGTGATGACCGTAATGCATGTGCACTAGTGCATTCAATCAATCAATCAATCAATCAACTTTATTTGCACAGACTCAAAGGTCCAAAAAAAGGTAAAAAAACATACAAGGAGCTTATTGATACCAACCCTCTTATACTTAACCCACGGGGCAGTGTAGAGGGGTGTACAATAAGCCCTAAACAGGTTTACCTTCACATCATTTGAGCAAAAGTGAAATATTCTCCCCAGCACGTTGGCTTGCGCATACAGTATTTGGCACTGCCTATTCAGATCATCATCATCAGTCATTTGGTCATTAATACAATGTCCCATATACTTAGTCTTACTACAGACCGTGAGCTGTTGACCTGCCAGGAAGAATGAAGGAAAGGCCAGATCCTTATCCCCTCTTGTTCTACAGATCATAACAACACTCTTCTTAGCATTATATTTCATGTCAAATGCTACACCATACTCAGAGCATATATGCAGCAGTTGTTGAAAGCCAACACTGCTAAGAGAGAGTATAGCCAGGTCATCTGCATACATAAGATGATTTACTAAGGTGTCACCAATCATACAGCCAGTTTTACAGGAATTTAGCTGTACAGATAAGTCATTCATATATAAATTAAACAGGGCTGGTGAAAGTATCCCTCCCTGTCGGACACCATTTCCAACAGTAAACGGAGTAGAGATTCTATTTCCCCACCTGACCTGCATTCTCTGGTTAGCATACCAGTATGCCAGGGTTTTTATAATGCAGTCAGGCACACCCCTTTCTCTAAGTTTTAAAAAAAAACGTCCAATGACTGACTCGGTCATATGCCTTTGAAGCATCAATAAAACCTACTAAAACCAAAGAGCTCTGACTTCTATCTACCACTTCTTTCAAGGCATAAATACATAGATCAGTACCATGCTTGGCCTTAAACCCAATTTGATTGTCTGCCGTACCCAGATAAGATGATAATCTATTTAGTAGTATCCTTTCCCACACCTTGGACACCACACTGGCAAGTGCAATAGGTCTATAGTTGTCCATACTCCCCACTTTACCAGCTCTGTCCTTTATGACCGGCACCAAGGTGAGAGAGAGCAGTGTGGCAGAAGACCATGCATCACGAACCCACTGAAACAGATGGCAAGAAAAACTGCAACCTCTGGGCTTGCAAGTTTCACGTGCTCTGCAGTGAGTTGGTCTGAGCCACTAGCTTTATTATCAGGTAGCTGCGATATAGCTTGGAGGACCTCACTGGCTGTAACTCCTATAGCATCACTGCTAGTAATGTTGTCAACAATATAAGGGTCAGTCTTGATACAATTAAATAGATCAGAATAATGCTGTCTCCACAACTCAGCAATACTGTGGGCTCCAGAGACCCCCTCAATGTTACATGGTGACAGCAAATTATTTCTGTTCAGAGCTCTCACCTCCTTCCAGAACCCAGTTACATACGGGCTGCCGTTTGTAACGTGGCTCACGCTGAAAATAACATCAACATTTTGCCACATTTAGCTTCAAACAATGTTTAAAAAAGTGTTGTGAATTTTTTAACGTCACCTTTTACCACATTTACAGCAATATTTGTTAACTTAGAAATATATTAAATAGTTAAATCTAAATATTAAATGTGGCACCTAATAGTTAAATGTTAAATCTAATTCCCTTTCTCTCTTCCTCTCTTCCACTAACCTACACTTGGAGCCGAGCAATTCGAACTTCCCTCTCTACCGGCTCCCCTCCTTTTTCTGAGTCGCGTGCTTTCTTGGCGAGCCGCCATTGCGTGACGTAGCTTGCAGCGTCACAGCCGCCATCTTGCTACGCTCACACGCCTCTCTCTCTCACACACCCACTCGCTCAGACATACATACACATACACACACACACACACACACACACACACACATTCTCGCTCACTCACCCACTTTCTCCCCCACACACACACACACACACACACACACACACACACCCTTCTTGATGCTTGCTGGTTGATTCAGTAATGTTTTATAGTTGATAGGGTTTATAGGGCAATGTTGATGTTGGTTGCAAATTAATGTCATCAGTGTGAATAAACCCTGTTATACTGCAAAGAGAGGTTGCTTTGGTTTTTCATTCTATACTGTGATGAAGCTGGTTGACAAAGTCAGTGCCTGAGCTCCACTCCTTCCTATTCATCTTATAGTTGCTGATATCTCCCTAGAATTAGCTTCCTAAGTGAACACTCTTGAGACTGAATTTACGTCTGATCATTGGTCCGGGTTTTCCCGGTGGTGTCCCGCTGTAAGCTAATTTGATTATTATGCTTATGTAATAATTAATTAATTATTAATTAATTAATCATATATTTTAATAATCCATAATTAATATTAACAATTATGAATTATTGCCAATGATCATATTGAGCTCCTCCTCTTCCCAACAGTACCCCATGTACAAGGCTGTTGCCGCAGTGGCCTGGGTTTGAATCCAGCCTGTGGCCCTTTGCTGCATGTCATCCCCCCCCCCCCCCCCCACACACACACACACACACACTTACCTGTCCTGTCCATTAAAGGCAAAATAGCCCAAAAAAAAGACTTCAGTAAAAGAAAATGTGATTCTAGCACACATATCTTCACCTTTATATTGATTTATTTCAAAAAGGGTTGACCTTTCGGTCCCAGAGATCTTTCTCGAGACAAAACCTTCACAAAGTGACACAGTGCTTACATAAAGCTCACAATTGCATGATGGTTCACAGCTGTGTAGGAGGTGTGTCCTCTGAAATGGTGATGCACTATTCTATTGTGTAGTGACACAAATATGATCTTCATGGAAGAGTCATCAGAAGAAAATCTTCCCTGTGTCCTCACAGCAAAATTCAGCATCAGAAGTTTGCAAAGGAACATCAAAACAAGCCTTATGCTTTTTGGAAACAAGTCCTGTGGTCTGATGAAATTAAAATAGAACTTTTTTGACAAGTTGATTAATCAGTCCAACTATATTTTCACTCTAACCCCTCACCCCCACCCCTGCCCCTGAGTCTCTGAGACAATAAACGGGCTAGTAACAGTCAGGGACGCTTGTGATATAAACTAGTAACTGGGATGCTTGTGGATATAAAAAGGGATGAGATGGTCGCAGAGTTTCTGCTGGACCGGTATTTTTAGTTTGCCTCTAAGTTTGAATCAACATGGCAGCGCAACCAATGCTTGCGGCAGCCTCTGCGTACACCGGTGAAGTAAACACAGTGCAACAAGAAGTAAATTCTTTAGTGCAATACAGTTGTGAGTTTCTAACAGACATTAGAAACCGCTGCAGAGATCTAACGCTACAACCGAGAGAGCTCAGGATTTGTAGCAAGCTTGGCCTGCTATGTCAAGCTAGCCCTGAGATGACTGTGGTTTAGCCTGGTGCTGTCCCGACGGGGAGACGCTGGCAGCGCTGACAGGACGCCGGACCGGGGGAAACCAAACCAAACCAGCTGTTCCCAGCATCCTTCTGACGAACGTCCGCTTGCTGGACACTAGAGTTGGGCGGGATCCAAATTTTGTTACTGTTAAACCTTCTCCACATTTTCCCGGGGACGTAGTGAATTAACAACTTTGGCACACTCGACATCAGAGGAAAACGCCTGGCTCCATCACATTTCCACCTGAGAAGGAGGTCTTCATATCCCTGAATAACAGGCTCGCAACAAAAGGCAGTTATCTCTGCTCTTGCTCTCTCCTGTATGGTGCCGACTGGACCTGCCACATCGGCTTCTCTTTGAAGGAGACTGCCCAGAGTCATCTTTTTTTTGGGTGGTTTGGGCTGGCTTCTCCTTCCTCCACTCCGATGGCCACTGGACCTGCTGCTGCTTGCAGAAGTTATTAAGTTGTGTTATTTTTGGGACCCCTATCTTTCTCGCTTATGAGCTGTCACATCCAAAAACTTTATCAAATGTCATCTCCCGAATCAACAGTTAAGAGAAACACTATAGCCTACTATTAGTTTTAAATTGTAATAGTATTAAATTGAAAACTCAACCACACATACATAGGTGCTGGACAAGTACTCATTATTTAGGCATTAAATAAATTATATTTATTATTATGTCAGGCCC
The DNA here is from genome assembly GCF_011397635.1 of Epinephelus fuscoguttatus. Taxonomy (NCBI): domain Eukaryota; kingdom Metazoa; phylum Chordata; class Actinopteri; order Perciformes; family Serranidae; genus Epinephelus; species Epinephelus fuscoguttatus. The sequence goes on from NC_064760.1 coordinate 44,290,359, forward strand.
TTATAGGCCTTTATGTGCGGCAGGTTTTTTTTTTTTTTTTTTAAATGACGGTAATGAAACTGATACCGTTGCTATTTTTAGATCGTATTATCGCCCAACCCTACTGGACACAAAAATGGATTACATCTGACTGTGGAGATCCACTCACCGAGGAGTGAGGGACTGCTGCGTCCTTGTGTTCACTGAGACATGGATGAATGGTAACATATCAGACTCTGGTGTTGAGCTAACGGGGCTAACACTACATAGAGCAGACAGGACGGCAGCATCATCTGGTAAGCTCCGTGGTGTATACACAAACATATGATGGTGCTGTGATGTGAAGAGGATCTCCCAGTTCTGCTCTCAGGATGTGGAGTTTTTGACTGTGAAATGTTGACCCTTTCTATTGCACTATAGGTTCTTTCTTATATGTTGCACAAACTGTTTTTAAATGTTTTCTTTCTTTTTGCTTGGGGTATGCGAAATATCATTTTGATTTTGTGCTGCGCATAAAAACGACAAATAAAGAAGTTCAGTTCAGTTCATGTTATTTATGACAACACAGCAATGTTAGCCTACTGTAGCGTAGCCTCTGAAACATTAACGTTATCTTCCTTGTGCATTTCCACTTACTAGTAACATTAACGCTACTATCTAGTGTTTGCACTGTAACCTTATTCTAAAACTCAGTCATCACTGACTCTGGTTGAGTTTTAAAACTCCAGGGTTGCGTTTGACTGTCTTGGTTGTAACGTTGTATCTAACATTACTTTGCCAACGCCTACGTCTGTCATAGACGTAATGAGGACATAATGGAGGAGGGGGGAGTAGGCCTGTGGAGGGAGGTGAAGTTGCAGGAGGAGGGGAATGGGACTTTGGAGGGAGGCGGGAGTTGTGGGTGTTCAAATTTTTTCTAAGTGCTGTGTGAAATGCAAGAAAGGTAAGAGTTCCTTTAACTATCGTCACAAGATGGCAGTATGACTCTGTGTTAAATGAGGGATTAAACACATGAACTTATAATTCACTTATACTCTGACCTACCAGAGTAAAAAAAAAAAAAAAATCATTTAACTAACAACCAAGGATTGGGCACAATTACAATGTTAGAACATGGATAAAATGTATAGTTTCACTGAGACATTTCAAGTTGGTTATAAGAAAAACTTGGTATCTGCTCAGGAATGCACACTGAATTTATGATCTTCACATCTGTTCAATTTCTCCTCTTCACCAGGTTGTGAATTGGATGGTGTGGTTCCCTGGGGTGATAAGAGGGGAGAGGATGTGATGAATTTAAAAGCATAGTCAACGACCCTGGTCTGGTCGTTAATCTGGCTGATGTTGTCACAAGCTGAATTCTTTTACGATGTTAATTGACATATGGGGCCTGGAGAGGTCTAACGTGACCTTTTTTTTTTACCCCTCTTGACGCCAGGATGGCTGGTGCGAGAGCTTCTCGAGACTGAGGTGAGGTAACGACAGAGTCGTTAACATTTGACCCTCAGAGTGGCCCATCTTATTTGTCTGTTTACTTACAATCCAGGTTCTGGAGGAGTTTAGAAGGTTGTTGTTCCTTTAATAGCCAGCCACAAAATAAGCCTGAAAAGCTGCAAATCAGAACAGAAGTACAGAGAGTTGGTGCATAGAGATAATACACCATCTCATCCAGTTGGTGTGAACCGGCAGGTTTTCAGAACGTTGCAGAAAGCTGCATTTCAAGTGATTGCCTGTTTCAAATCATCTTGTCTTGAATCTTTAGTCTGAACTGGGCTTAAAATGTCTTGTGAAAGAATGCTAAATAAACCTGTTATCAAGTTTATAAAATGGACCTCTCAATTTTTTAATGACATTAAAGATAACTTTTCTATTTTTGTGGGGATAAGAGTTGGTCTGTCAGATATGTTTATAAAACACTTTTAATCTTCAAAAAATTGTGCCACTTAAATATTGTTTTATGTGATTACTCTATTTGAAGACTGTTTTAAATATAATTTGTGATTACTATCAGTAATTTGAATCCTTGATTATCCTAGGTTTTGGGTGTCTTGTGGTATTATGCACATCCTTTGTCTGTTAGTTTGTTTTATTTATTCATTTATTTTATTCAGATTTGTGTTTATCTATTCAGTCATCTGGGGCCACACAGTGGTGTGGTGGTTAGCACTGTTGCCTCACAGCAAGAGGGTTCCCGGTTCGATCCCAGGTGTGGGAGCCCTTCTGTGCGGAGTTTGCATGTTCTCCCCGTGTCAGCGTGGGTTCTCTCCAGGCACTCTGGCTTCCTCCCACAGTCCAAAGACATGCAGATTGGGGACTAGGTTAATTGATAACTCTAAATTGTCTGTAGGTGTGAATGTGTCAGCCCTGCGATAGTCTGGCGACCTGTCCAGGGTGTACCCTGCCTCTCGCCCGATGTCAGCTGGGACAGGCTCCAGCCCCCCACGAGGATGAAGCGGTTAGAAGATGAATGAATGAATGAATGTATGCAGTCATCTGAACAAACTGACAGTATTGTTACTGGAACTCAACATATCCACAGGTACACAATCTTAGAACCAAAATAGTAATTTAGCAACCACAGTGGTACAACTAAACACCAAATCTTTACAGTGCAGAACTGAGCACAAAGACATTGGGCCTCATTCACAAACTGTGTGTACGCACAAATCTGTGCTTAAACTGTACGTACAATCGTTTGACGCACAAATCCGGGATTCATCAATACTTTCTTACCCGAATTTGTTATTACTCTGCGAACAAATTTAGAACTGCCTCAGACCATGCGTACGCACAAATGAGGAAGGCCGAACTGACTTAGAAAATGCAAACATACCTTTTAAGTACATGCAGAGTCTATAAAACCACATTCATGAAAAAGAGATTTAATTAACATTTTTAAAAATAATTAATTTACTAATATATTGGCCAAATGGATTAAATTACCATGAAATTGACACACGTTCACCCTCATCATTGTGACAATTAAAATATTAACAATAACATGAACAGAAAAACTATCACTCCATCAGCGTGCAGATGATCTGTAATGCTGACTGCCATATCCTTAAGGCTGTGGCCCTCTGGCCAGGAGGCACCCACGACTCATTTATTTTGCAAAACAGTACAGTGGGAACGCGTTTGGAGGCAGGGGCTGTGAGAAGTGGATGGCTTGTTGATGAGCATCTTTTGTTCTAGTCTTTTAATTCAATTGTTTTAAGTTAGTATTTTCAGTAAGTCTCTATACTAATGTTAAAATGTTATGTTGTTTGGGTGACCGGGCATATGGCCTTAAAACATGGCTGATGACACCATACGCAAACCCTGAAACCCCACAAGAGGTGCATTATAATAACATACATGCCCACACACGCGGTGTAGAGTGCACTTTTGCCGTGCTTAAGGGCCGTTGGATGTGTTTGGATCAGATACGGCCGGTGGCAAACTACTTTATACCCCTGAGAAGGTGTGCAAGATCATCCTGGCATGCTGTGTCCTCCACAATCTTACAATGACCCATGGCGCCATCGCTTCTAACAAACTGTGAAATTTACTACTTCTCTCCTCGCGTAACCGCTTCCTTCATTCATGAATCAACTCTTGGCAAGCGGTTTCCTTATATGGAGAAATGGGGGTGTGGTACTTTAGTGCTGCTATGTCAATTTAGAATGGTTCTGATTTACTAACATACGCACAGTGGTAAGAACAAAATTGGCCAGTACGCACATGTCATGAATCCGACGGTGATTTTGCGCAAGTACTTATTTTTTGCGGAGAGTCAGAACATTTCTGCGCAGATATTAGTGAATGAGGCCCTACGTACTGTATTACTCAAGCAACATTGCCATAACAATTCTGTTAGCAGCATGTTGCATGTTCTATTGAAATTCATAATTTCAGAGCTTGCTGGGGATTCACAGGACAGGGTGTGTCAATTGAAAAAGGGAAACAAAAATGCTAACAGTAAATACATAGCCTATGCAGACATATATTTACTGTAAGTTCATGACTAAAATATAGTGAAGCAACATGATAAGGTGTTTCATATGATAATATACTGTATCTAATTATATAAGACCATTTTAGGACCTAGGCAAAAGTATTGTTAGGGGAAAACTGCTTTTATGATGGCACACTAAACATGTATGGTGTTACTTCACTGATATTGCAATACATTTGGCAGTGATAGCAATGTTGTTTGACTAAAAAGCAGTGCATATTGTTTGGCAGGATCATATTTTGAGTTCTGGTATTTTTTTTAATTTTTTATATACTTCTGAGGGGAAATTCAATTTTGGGAGGTTTGGTGCCTTGCTCAAGGGCACCTCAGCAGTGCCCAGGAGGTAAACTGGCACCTCTCCAGCCACCAGTCAATGCTCCATATTTGGTCCGGATGGGGACTCGAATAGGCGACCCTCTGGTTCCCAACCCAAGTCCCTATGGACAGAGCTACTGCCGCTGGTTTGGCCACTGGTCTTGTCACACAGACCTGGCAGCCCTACTACAGATAACAAGTGCTCTCCAGACTGTGTGATCACGTACACCTCCAATCAAGGTAAACATTGCCTGTTACCATGCCATTGTGCTATACAGACACAGGGTGCATATGCATTGCAAGTTCTGATTGCAGTTGATTGTGGCACAGCTCAGCGTGGGCTTGCTTTATCGTCACACACGCACACACACACACACACACACACACACACACACACACACACACACACACACACACACACACACACGCACACACACGCACACAGCGTCAGTACAAGTCTCCAGGGTGGAGGCATTGAAAGGCTAGTGGATGAGGGACACTGAAGGGCAGTGCAACTCAAAATGAACAGATACCTCTCTCATCTCCTGGGCCTCATCCTTCCTTCCTCTACTGTTTTCCCCTCTTTGTATTAACACTGCTGGTTTTAGCTATTTTCTCACCCTGAAATTACCTGAGATTATAAAATCACATGTCCCCATCTCACTCCTACAGTTTAAGCCAATTCTTTACACAAAATGGAAAATGTTGAACAGCTGTTCATGTATTTTCTTGTTACCTGAGGCAATATAAAGATGAGTGATGCATCACCACTGCCTTCCACTTTTGATTCACATCTGTAATAAACTCAGGCCCATTGTGTCCGAAGCTGAGTTGGAGATGATAATTAATGCTTTTATTTCCTGCTGTTTTGACTATCGCAATTCTATTTTTCACTGGCAATTTTTTTACCTGAAAATAACAGCTTCAAAACCATTTTGATGGTACACTGACTTGTAATAGGTAGGATGGCACCTTTCACATTGCCACTCTGTACCCTGAACACCTGTTCTCACTCTATGTAACTTTGGAGAGTGAATAGGATGTCCCAGGAGTAGGGCTTATGTCACATATCGCCACCTAGCTATAAGAGGCTAGCTCAGTATTATCAGTGTGAACATCATGGCAGAGGTGAAAAATCCAACTAATATCAATTCAGCCATAAGCAATACATGAATTATACTTTGTAATTGAGTAAACAAATGCAGGGTTGCAAACTGTCTATATTGCCCTGATGTAAGCTTCGTTGATTTGTCTCACAGCTAACAAGAAAACGATAATCCAACAGCCGAGTGTAGCCTAAGCTGGCCCCCCGGAATGCTGCTCAGCCTTGCAGCCAATTTTTCCCAGTGGTCACTTGCAGTATCGCAGCTAAAAAAAAATCCCCTGCAGCACAAATAGCATTTTCCCCATAGCCCACAATTATAAAAGAGACATCTGTAAAACTGTTGACAGGTTACCTCGAACTGCAACCAAGGTCAATTATGAACCTTTCTATTATAAATTCTTAAACAATGGAGGTTTTGTATTTGGAAAAAAATCTCCTGCACAAATTCAGTGAGATGCATAGTGCATAAGTAAATGCAGAAGCTAGAAAAGCAGTCAAGCAACTCCATTGGAATGAAAAGGTGCCATCTTGGGAACCAGTAAATCTATAAGCATGTCCCTGCCAGTACCTACACACTACACTGATTTATTTGTGGCAGCCCATCACAATATCAACTGACCACCACATAAACTTTGTATTTTTTTTTTTTTTTTAACTATTTAGAATGCGTTACTTGCTTTCTCTCGGTTCATCAGTCCAAAATTGAGACAAGCATTAGCAAGCTAGCACACCCTGTGGTTCCCCCACCTCAATCCTCCACTTGGAGACTACTTTGCCAGGAGGACAGCTGACAGCAGCTCTGGAAATAGACCATCAGTTAGGGACTGTAGCAACTCAAATTCAGCCAGGGAAAACCCAAGCCCTGGGGGTCACAGAATATGGGGTGCCATTTGTAAAGTGGCTCACACTGAAAATAACATCAACATTTTGCCACATTTAGCTTCAAACAATGTTTAAAAAAGTGTTGTGAATTTTTTAACGTCACCTTTTACCACATTTACAGCAATATTTGTTAACTTAGAAATATATTAAATAGTTAAATCTAAATATTAAATGTGGCACCTAATAGTTAAATGTTAAATCTAAATGTTAAATGGCAAATCTAAATCTAAATGTTAAATCAAAATATTAAATCTAAATCTAAATGTCAGTCATTCTACCAGTGCACCCCACGAATGCACTGGTAGAATGCACAATGCACAATACAAAATATAAACACTTTAACTATCTGCCTTTCAACATGCTACCTCAACTACGAATGTACAGTTTTAGCCCACTAACTATCCCACTATTGGCAATGGTACTACTGTACTTTCAATAAAGTAATCATCCTATCAAATCCACAAAAACTCTGTCTGAATACATTGCTTTTCTTAATGGGTTGAGTTGACTATTTAATCTGCAATTTCCTATGACCCGTATCCCAAACACACACCATGTGAAACTGTACTTCGGCAACTGTGCACTCAATGGGTATGGACTAGTAATAATACATTCATTAGTCTAACCTATGTAAAGGCAGCAATAGACAGTTTGCTGATCCAGCAGGGAGTTGGGGTGGTACAGGATCAGACCCATGGCACTGGGGTTTGCCCTGGCTGTATCCAAGCTTTTAAATGGCACAGCTGCACCTTATCAAACTGGATGTCTGTATTTACAGCACTGGTGTGCCACTTCCAAACTGCAGGGGAGCAGAAATACAAATTCTCGCATGTTGCTTTAGAGAGCCGCTGCAGCCCTGTGTCATCAGTAGGAATCTGAGGTCCTCTGATCAGGGTTTGTTGGTTATTTCTCGCTCTAGGCTCAAGAAAAAAGCAGACTGTGTTTTTGAGGCTGTAACCCTCAAACTTTAAATCCATCTCCCTTTGGACTTTTGATCTGTTGCACATCTTTAAAAAGCAGCTCAAGATCCATTTGTTTGGATTTGCTTTCACTTAGTTTTATCAATCAATCAATCAATTTTATTTATAAAGCCCAATATCACAAATCACAATTCGCCTCACAGGGCTTTACAGCATACGACATTCCTCTGTCCTTAAGGCCCTCACAGCGGATAAGGAAAAACTCCCCCCAAAAAAACCCTTTAACGGGGAAAAAAAAACAGTAGAAACCTCAGGAAGAGCAACTGAGGAGGGATCCCTCTTCCAGGACGGACAGACGTGCAATAGATGTCGTACAGAACAGATCAACATGATAAATTAACAGTAATCCATATGACACACACAGAGAGAGAGAGAGAGAGAGAGAGAGAGAGATGCAGGTAATGACAGTATCTTACAACAACATTAATGAAAGTAATAATATTATAGTTATAGTTCTGGTTACTGCGGTACAATATGTTGAAAGTATGTATTAATACCTGTCAGTATACATGTGTGACAATAATCATATGTGTATAATAACAGAAGAAGTATGACTAATGACTAATGATGGCAGCAGCAGCAGGAGGCATCTGGCGGGACCACGGCAGCAGCACAACCACACGTCACGCTGTCCAGGCACCGCTGTGATATGAGTTAATCTGAGAGACAGTGGAGCACAAAGGCTCCGGAGAAGAAGCCGAGTTAGTGACATCCAGAATGGCCGAGTTAGCAAGATGCAGTAATAGGATACGAGAGAGAGAGAGAGAGAGAGAAGGGGCCCGGTGTATTATAGAGGGGTCCTCCGGCAGACTAGGCCTAAGTCAGCCTAACTAAGGGCTGGTACAGGGCAAGCCTGAGCCAGCCCTAACTATAAGCTTTATCAAAGAGGAAAGTCTTAAGTCTAGTCTTAAATGTGGAGACGGTGTCTGCCTCCCGGACCGTAACAGGAAGATGATTCCACAGGAGAGGAGCCTGATAGCTAAAGGCTCTGGCTCCTGATCTACTTTTGGAGACTTTAGGGACCACGAGTAACCCTGCGTTCTCAGAGCGCAGTGTTCTGGTGGGATAATATGGCACTATGAGCTCTCTAAGATATGACGGAGCTTGACCATTTAGAGCTTTATAAGTTAACAGTAGGATTTTAAATTCAATTCTGGATTTTACAGGGAGCCAGTGCAGAGAAGCTAAAACAGGAGAGATATGATCGTTTCTTAGTTCCTGTTAGTACACGTGCTGCTGCATTCTGAATTAGCTGGAGAGTTTTTAAGGACTTACTAGAGCTACCTGATAATAGAGAGTTACAATAATCCAGCCTTGAGGTAACAAAAGCGTGGACCAATGTTTCTGCATCTTTTCGGGTCAGGATAGGCCTAATTTTCGCAATATTACGCAGATGAAAAAATGCAGTCCGTGAGGTTTGCTTTAAATGAGAATTAAAAGACAAATCTTGATCAAATGTTACTCCGAGGTTTCTTACGGTAGTGGCAGGGGCCAGAGCAATGCCATCTAGAGAAACTATGTCATCAGATAAAGAGTCTCTGAGTTGTTTGGGGCCAAGAACAATAACTTCAGTTTTGTCTGAATTTAACATCAGGAAATTGGTGCTCATCCAAGTTTTTATGTCTTTAAGGCAATTATGGAGTTTAGTTAATTGATTGCTTTCTTCTGGCTTCATTGATAAATACAACTGAGTATCATCCGCATAACAATGGAAATTTATAGAGTGATTTCTAATGATGTTACCTAAAGGAAGCATATATAGAGTAAACAGGATTGGTCCGAGCACAGAACCTTGCGGAACTCCAAAACAAACTTTAGTACGTAAGGATGGTTCATTGCGAACGTCAACAAATTGAAAACGATCAGATAAATAAGATTTAAACCAGCTTAGTGCTGAACCTTTTAAGCCAATTAAGTGATCCAGTCTCTGCAGCAGAATTTGATGGTCAATTGTGTCAAACGCCGCACTAAGATCTAATAAAACAAGTACAGAGACGAGTCCTTTGTCTGAAGCAATCAGAAGGTCATTTGTAATTTTAACTAGAGCTGTGTCAGTGCTATGATGCACTCTAAATCCTGACTGAAATTCCTCAAATAAATTATTATCCTGGAGAAAATCACACAGCTGGTCTGCGACTACTTTCTCAAGGATCTTTGACATAAAGGGAAGATTAGATATTGGTCTATAATTGGCTAACACCTCTGGATCCAGGGTGGGCTTTTTTAGTAGAGGTTTAATTACAGCTATCTTAAAAGACTGTGGTACATAGCCTGTTAATAAGGATATATTGATCATATCTAATATATGAGTGTTAACTAAAGGAAAGACCTCCTTAAGTAGCCTAGTTGGGATGGGGTCTAAGAGACACGTTGATGATTTGGATGAAGAAATCACTGCAGTCAATTCTTGAAGTGAAATTGGGGAGAAGCAATCTAAATATATATTAGATTTTACAGCTGTGTTTGAGGTTAGATAGGTACTATCTGAGGGCAGGAGGTCATGAATTTTGCCTCTAATAGTTAGAATTTTGTTATTAAAAAAGCTCATAAAATCATTACTGCTAAGGGCTAAGGGAATACAAGGCTCAATAGAGCTTTGACTCTCAGTCAGCCTGGCTACAGTGCTGAAAAGAAACCTGGGGTTGTTCTTCTTGTCTTCTATTAGAGCTGAGTAATAGTTTGCTCTGGCATTGCGGAGGCCCCTCTTATAAGTTTTGAGACTGTCTGTCCAGATTAAACGAGATTCTTCCAGTTTGGTTAATCGCCAATTCCTTTCAAATTTTCGCGATATTTGTTTTAACTTACGGGTTTGAGAGTTATACCAAGGAGAACTTTCTTTGCTTTTTTAACTTCTTTTTAAGAGGAGCTACAGAGTCGAGCGTTGTTCGTAGCGAGCCTACGGTGCTATCAACAAAATGATCAATTCGGGAGAGGTTAAAGTCGGCACGGGAAACCTCTGTTACTGAAGGTATTGGTATTGAATTTAACGACGAAATAATCTTTTCCTTAAGTTTTGCGACAGCACTATCTGATAAACATCTAGTATAGTAACTGTTGCTGAGTGGCGTGTAATCGAGTAAAAAGAAATCAAAAGTAATCAGATAATGATCCGATAACGAGGGATTCTGTGGAAAGAATTTTAGGTTATCAATTTCAATTCCATACGTCAGAACTAGATCGAGAGTATGGTTAAAACAGTGAGTGGGTTCATGTACACCCTGACTGAAGCCAATGGAGTCTAATAATGAGATAAACGCGGTAGCCAGGGAGTCATTATCAACGTCGACATGAATGTTAAAATCGCCTACAATAATAACTTTATCTGATTTAAGAACTAAACTGGATAAAAACTCTGAGAATTCAGATAAAAATTCAGAATACGGGCCAGGAGCACAGTACACTATAACAGATAAAAGTGGCTGCGAGGTTTTCCAGGTCGGATGTAAAAGACTAAGAACGAGGCTTTCAAATGAATTAAAATCTAGTTTAGGTTTTGGACTGATTAACAGGCTAGAGTTAAAAATGGCTGCAACTCCCCCTCCTCGGCCGCTGCCTCGAGGAGTGTGGGTATTATTATGACTGGGAGGAGTGGACTCATTTAGACTGACATATTCATCTTGACACAGCCATGTTTCAGTGAGACTGAGTAAATCAATATGATTATCTGATATTAATTCGTTTACTAATACTGCTTTAGACGATAGAGACCTGATATTTAACAGTCTGCATTTAATTCTCCTGTTTTGTCTTTCTGTCACAGAAGAGAGGAAGAGATTTAGATAATTTAGGCGGTCGGGGGACAGACACCGTTTGTATAAAACTATTAAAACTATGGCTGGGTAACTGAACTAGAAGCTCAGAGAGGCGTTTAGGACTGCGTCTCCGAGTCCTGGTCTCAACTCTGGGTTGTCAGGGATTTAAATTACTAATAAAGTTTGCCAGGTTCCTAGAAATGAGAGCAGCTCCATCCAAAGTGGGATGAATGCCGTCTCTCCTAATAAGACCAGGTTTTCCCCAGAAAGTTTGCCAATTATTAACAAAACCCACATCGTTTGCTGGACACCACCTGGACAGCCAGCGGTTAAATGATGACATGCGGCTAAACATGTCATCACTAGTCAGATTTGGGAGGGTCCAGAGAAAACTACGGAGTCCGACATCGCTTTTTTTCACACGAAGCAATATTAATTTTAGTGACCTCCGATTGGCGTAACCGGGTGTCATTGCCGCCGACGTGAATAACAATCTTACTGAATCTACGTTTAGCTTTAGCCAGCAGCTTTAAATTTGATTCAATGTCGCCCGCTCTGGCCCCAGGGATACATTTGACTATGGCCGCTGGTGTTGCTAACTTCACGTTTCTCAGAATAGAGCTGCCAATAACTAGAGTTTTATCCTCAGCGGGTGTGTCGCTGAGTGGGGAAAAGCAGTTGGAAACGTGAACAGGCTGGTGGTGAGCCGTGGGCTTTGGCTTGGAGCTGTGCTTCTGGCGAACTGTAACCCAACCTCCCGGCTGAACGGGAGTTACCGGAGGACAGTTAGCAGAGGCTAAGGCTATGCTATGTGGCTCCGCACCGGCTACAGGGGACTGGCTAACTACCGCAGCTGCTGAATGGTTTTCCATGGTGCGGAGCCGCGCTTCTAATTCACTAAGCCTCGCCTCCAACGCAGCAAATAAGCTACACTTGTTACAATTACCACTGTCACTAAAGGCAGCAGAGGCATAACTGAACATTTGACACACCGAGCAGGAAAGAGCAGGAGAAGGAGAAGTCATGGCTAAGCTAATGTAGCTAACAAGGCTAAGAGCGTGCAAACAACAGCTAAGAGATTAGCGAGAAAGTCGTAGAAAGGAGGAGAGCTATAGGTGCTTAAACAGAACCAGTGTGGGTTATGACTTGAAGTAGACGTTAAAGCAACTGAGGTGAGAAAGCAGGCAAGTGGAATTCACCAGAGCAGTACAGAGACGCTGTCACAGAAACACCGGAAATGACACAACTCGCTTACCGCAATACGTCAGCACGTCTAGTATCTAGTACGTCTAGTTTAGTATCTTATGTAAGTTTTACTCTTATATTTATGTTATATATTCTTATTCTATAATGTTTATAGCTTGATGTCTGCATTTCACGTCTGCTCCTTTGTTTTTTAACTTTTTATTTTGTCTTTTTTTTTTCTTTGTGGCATGTGCCTTTGAAAGGTGCTGTTTAAATAAAGGTACTGACTTAATTACTTCTTCTGCAAAAGGCCAAACTATTGCATGTACATTGCATCGCAATGACAGAACTAACTGCAGGTTTGTTAATGAATTTTAATTTTGCATCACAAATGCAAATGTAAATTAAATAGCATCTTCTTTACAGATGAGTTATGGACAATTAGCATTATGGCTTTTTCTAAATAAAGGTACAATCAATTAATGTATAATAACTGAGGTGAAATAATATGCATTAAAATTATCTGATTGAAAATGCTAATTTCAAGTTCACTTGAATAACATCTTTTTGTTTATGGTATTGGAATGGGAAACATTGATCAAATGAACAAAACAATCTGCTTTACTAGTCTAAACTGGAAATGACGTTCAGTTACTTTATAGCCCAATTACCCATGGAGTCATCTCTCCTTCCTGCTGCTGTCTGTGCCTCTCTCCGCTGACTTTTATTTCCTTCCTGTGATGCATAAACAACAAGTCTCAGAGCCTGTTATACAGTTGCCTTTGGTGGGGAAATCATCTGATTGCATACATTTCCTCCTTCTTCTGTCCTTAATTGGATTTCTTCCTCTCTTTGTAGATTGCCATGTGTTTGATCTCCCCCTTCCCCTTCCCCTTCCCCTTCCTCTTCCTCCTCCTCCCTCTTCAATGTTTCCATCCGTCTATGGATCAGAGGAGGGAGGGAAGAAGAGGAGAATATAGTTCAGGCCAGTGGCTGGGCTATCAAAGACAGTCTCTGGGGTGCATTGCATTTGTAGGTGCACGCATGCACTCAAAAGAACCAGCTAATTGACTCACCAGTGCATAAAAGCTAAAACAGCAGACCTCTCAAGGTTTTCACGGCATATTAACACAGTATTGCATAAGATGCAATCAGCTAAAATATATGATACTGATAAGAATAATTGCCTCAGTTACATATTACCCCAGACTTCAGTTTGTTCTAAGTAAACAATTATTTTTATATGTAAAAGTTTGGTTACAATATTGTCACTTAATATTGTAATTTCCCTGCAGGGTTCAGTTTATCAAAGGAGGCTATGATTAAGGCATCAGAACTGTCGTCAGTCAGGAATGATGGCAGGCAGGGATTTGGATGATTGATATGACAAGTGTAACTACAGCAGTGCCCTGCAAACAAGTTCTTTGCCAAGTTGAATGATAGGTGGAAAGGGGCTGAGATGAAAGTAAAACCAGCAATTCACAAAGCAGTTCTATTGCCAGGGGGAAACTGACAATGCTACACTGATGAGGCAGCCTAAAAAAATATTGCACCATGATGCATAATGCAACAGGTATAGACCAACACCAAATTTTAGTATGAATGCGTAACAAGAGCAGAGGTTTAGAGCACAGACAGAGGTGATGCTTTTTTATCATGCAGACTGACACTTTATGCTTATTTTTATATCTTGATGGTTTATTGCTGTTTATTGCCTCATGATGACTGACAGTCTGACTTGCCTTGTGTTTGCGTGACTAGTATGCTCCACCAGAGTCTGTGGAGAGGTGCAACTATTGCTGACTGTAAAAATGCATTTACTGTAGTTTCCTCACACAATTAAAATAGTCGACTTCGAGACACACAGTGCTAACATTAACTTTACTATTTTCAATCCATTCAGTGCATAAAGGGTCAAAGGTCACAAAGTCAAATTTACTGTAATAAAAAGAAACATGGAAATGCCTGAACTATAAACTGAAAACATACTGGGATTTTGTTTAACTGTTAAAAAAATAGGCAGGTAGGCAGGATAATTTGCTCTTAAGGTTTATTAAGTGATACTGAAATAAGTTGCAGAACTATAGGCGAAATAATAACCCCTTCTTTTTTTCCACTTTGGAGTGTCCCATACAGTTTCAGTTGACCAATCAGAGCTTTGTAGACAGGATTAAGAATGGCCCTGTGACCCTTTTCCACCAAAATTAGTGCATGTATGCAGGTTTTATAAACACGGGTAAACCCGCTAAAAATTGACGACAGACACGGCTCTGCAGCAGACAAGTATGCCTTTCTGGGTTTGTGTGGGATTTTTTGGTGTGTCACAGGTGACATCACGGACAGGCCCCAAAACACGTTAGTAAACAGTAGAAATCAGCACTTTTTCTTTTTTATATCTTACTTATTCGGTCTCTCTTTCAAACTCGGTGTAGACTAATTTTGATCAATGTTTGAGCCCTGCTTTGGTAGAGATGGACAGTATTTTGCGGTGGCACGTCATTGCATCTCACAAGTAAAAGGCGCTAAAATGATCATGTTCACCTGGGTGTCCATCAATGCCTATCAGCCGATAAATACCCATGACAACTGCAGAGTCATGTCATCCTGAGCCAGCCTTTTGTTGCATCAAACCTCATCTGCCACACTTTCACAGCCTACTTTGTGGTTATATTAAATGCAGGGCTTTCCAAAAACATAGAGTAGCCAGCAAGTAGTATAAGTAGCAGCAAGGGGGTCTGGGGGTGGGCCCCCTGGACAAACATTTTGGCCGTAAAAGCTCAAATTTGGTGGCTTCTGACCAGTGCTGGGGGTAATGCATTCCAAAAGTAACACAATACAGTAAAATATTATATTTAAAGGGCCAGTATGTACAATCGGTTGAAAACAGTGACATCAGTGGTCAAATTCAAGATTGGAGGGCTCACTCGCTCACCCCTCCTGTTGGGTAAATGACGGTGGCCTCGTAGGACAAAAAGCCTTGCGCAGACACAAGTTTTTCAGGAGTAGGTCTATCTAGCGACGAGGTGAATATTTATTTAGAAATCTAAACCATGTTATGATATTGTAATGAATCCCTCACGAGCAGGAGACCAGAGTAGTGTTCGGGAAAAAGGCCCGTTTATTTGAGCACTCCAAAAACTCCGGTAACACTCCAGGGGGTAGCACGTAAAAGACTCCGTCCCAAACTCTGACTCTTCTAGCATAACACACACACTTCATACACACATACTCACTTACAGTACCCAGCGGGGCAGCCCTCCTCTCTCTGCTCCACCAATCTCCAGCCCGCACACTGACTGACAGCTTACCTCACTCACCACCCTGCAGTAAATGTTCTGTTATAATGTCAGTGTTCTGTGAGTTAATGGCATGGTTGGGATTGAATGAGTATAGGTAGGGGGCGGGGTGCGAGTGTGAAGGGGATGAGGGCTGTGTGAGTGCGCTTGCTGGTGTGTGTATGAGCGAGCTGGAGGAAAGAGCGGCAGTGCACAGTTGGAGTTACAGCTAAATTCTTGTTTGTTGGTTGTTCTGGCGTAGTTATGGCCAACAGTAACCTGTACTGTTCGGTAATAAACGGTGGTTTTAGCTGTACTGAATCCAATCAGCAGGGTACATAGGAGTAACGTTACTGCTATCCTATTGTCTGTTATTGACATAAGACTAAAATTTTCAGTACGTCCTGCGCTGTGATCTGCGGAGGGATACACCGGTGAGTAAGCACAGGTACAGACGTAGCCTGTAAACAAAACTCAGCTGTTTATTTAGCCTAGCAATATCTCCGGACTATAGTAGCTGCAATGGATGACTTTGAACGCGATTTTGAAGAGTTTATTGTAGCAGACACAGATCCAGAGCCATACCTGTTTGAGCCGAAGCATACAGATGAGGAAATCCATGTGTTGGATGCTGAGCAGGTGAGAAGAGAGGCTGAATCCTCATCGTTGGGGAGATATATCATCAGGAGGAAAAGCGCCGCAGAGAGTGCATCACATGGAGTGAAGTTGCGTCTTCTTTTCCTCGCAGATGACGTTTCGGGTTCATTCTCTCCTGTTGCGTGGTAAGTGTGGTCCATTCGCAAACTTTATAACTAAAAAAACTTTTCACTACTCTCTATCGACGAACTACTAACACTCTCTGCTGTTTCCTCCTCCTTCTTCCTTCCTTCCGCTGTCTTCGTTGGTTTATTTATACAAGCGAAACGCGTTCTATGGCTGGCTGGATTGTCCGCTCGGTCTGTCATACATACATGGCGGCACAAGATGGCGACCTCTCTAAAGCAAGGCCCTTGCTATATGTATATATATAAAAGCATAATTATAAGTGTATATATTCCATGTTTATATAAGTGTATAATTATACACTTATATAAACATATAATTATATAAACGTATAATTATACACTTATATAAACATATTGATGAGTAGAATATTCAGATTCAGATTCAGATTTGACAATAAACCATGCCAAATATTAAACACTGACCCTTTAAGCAGTAACAAAGTAATTTAATGTGTTACCAATAGGATTTCGGGTAATGTTATTAAATTTACGATGTCACGTAATGCCTTACCACCCCAAATAAACTGTTTATTGTTTTCACTTTTCATTCATCCACTTGCCAATTCTCCACCAGACAACATATCCCCTGAAGGTTGTTGTGAATTGTCATGTCATTATACACTACTGATGGGACCTCAGCCACATGTTTTTAACAATAAAAAGGCCTTCACAAAACCAGCGAGTCTGACGCTTGGTGCACAACCGGATTGACGCTGCCCGGAAGTCATTCATTCCAATGGAGGTGAAAACGATGGATAGTAACGGACTAGCGTGCAGCATGGCAGCGGTTGCGCTGACCATCGGACCGTGGAGGCGTTGGATTTTTCCTTCTCGGGCATTGACAACATGGGAGAAACGGAGCGTTACAGTGCCGGAAGTAGGAAGTAAATTGCAATCGTAGTTGTGAACAAACAATATCTCATTTATCTATGCAAAAGAAAAATAAGCATAAGCTTTTTTTTCCACTATTAAAAGTGATTGTTGACCATAGGTTGATTTCTATGCGGTTGATAATTAATCTATATTTTCAAATTTTGTGCTCATTACCATAGCCCATTTCGCGCCTATATATCAGCTCTTTAAATAGTACACTACTCAACTTGTCTCAGTTCAGTTGGTACAGTCAACATGAGAGATCTTCACAGGAAAATTTTGCTAGCTCTTCTACTAGATGACTTCGCTAACAGCTCTCGCTGACAGCGGAGGTATTGGTATGGCTCTGGATCTGTGTCTGCTACAAGAAACTCTTCAAAATCGCGTTCAAAGTCATCCATTGCAGCTACTATAGTCCGGAGATATCGTTAGGCTATAAATAAACAACTGAGTTTTGTTTACAGGCTATGTCTGTGCCTGTGCCTGCTCACCAGTGTATCCCTCAGCGGATCACAGCGCAGGACGTAAACACACTATAGTTTCATGTATCAAACTTCTTCTTAAACGACTAAAAAGGACTCTCATTTTTCGAATTAATGTTCAAACATGTTTATTTTAAATGCACATGCAGAAATGCCAGCTTCAGGGTTTGTGTAACGTTTATTTGTTCACTTTTAAGAGTAGGCTACTGACCCCCTATAGACTTCAATTGTATGTTCAATGTTGTTCAATTGTGAAACCCAGCCACTGGACGTACAGACACAAAAAAGATATCAATCATGTTGTCTCAATATGAAAATGATAGAGAAAGGGCATAACTCCCAAATCGTTGGCGTATTCCTTTAAGTACAGTACACTGAAATTTCGAGAACATAGATAACACTTTTTTTCCCCTTTTTCTTTACGAGAATCCACTTTAACGCTGCAGGTGACTCGTTCGAAAACAAACAAAACAAAAAAAAAAAACGATGATTCCTTGGCATGTTTTCATGGAAGCAAACACATCTACTTCATCTCAGTTTCCCTCCGTGTTTGTTCAAATTTCCGAAAAAACAATACCAAAACCAATGTTTATTGGTGGAGTATATGATGACTGGGACCACCACAGCATAACTTTGAACCAATCAGAACACAGGGAGGCAGGACTAAGCATTCACAACCTTTGCTGTTTGGCTCAGAGCACTGAACTACATAAGTTTCCTTGGCGATTCAATGCTGCAATCAATCAATTTTATTTATAAAGCCCAATATCAGAAATCACAATTTGCCTCACAGGGATTTACAGCATACGACATCCCTCTGTCCTTAGGACCCTCGCAGCGGATAAGGAAAAAAATTGTAGAAACCTCAGGAAGAGCAACTGAGGAGGGATCCCTCTTCCATGACGGACAGACGTGCAATAGATGTCATACAGAACAGATCAACATGATAAACTAACAGTAATCCGTATGACACAATGAGACACAGAGAGAGAGAGAGAGAGAGAGAGAGATGCAGGACAGATAGTAATGAGTAATGATAACAGCAGTAGCAGGACCATGGGGGCAGCTGTGACTCAGAGGTAGAGTGGGTCGTCCACCAATGGAAAGATCAGCGGTTCGATCCTGGGCTCCTCCAGTCTGCATGTCAAAGTATGAGTAGCAGGTGGCACCTTGTATGGTAGCCTTGGCCACCAGTGTCAGAATGTGTGTGTGAATGGGTGAATGTGACTCCTAGTGTAAAAAGTGCTTTGAGTGGTCAGATGACTACAAAGGCACTATACAAATGCAGGTCTATTTACCATTTACCATTTACCACGGCAGCAGCACAACCACACACGTCACACTATCCAGGCACCGTAGCGATATAAGTTAACCTGCGAGACAGTGGAGCACAAAGGCTCCGTAGAAGAAGCCGAGTTAGGGACATGCAGTATGGCCGAGTTGCAGGATGTGGCGGAGTGGCAAGATGCAGTAACAGGACATGAGTGTTAGCAAAAGGGAGAGAGAGAGAGAGAGAGAGAGAGACAAGGAGAGAAGGTGCCTGGTGTATTACAAGAGGTCCCCCGGCAGACTAGGCCTAAATCAGCCTAACTAGGTACAAGGCAAGCCTAAGCAGGCCCTAACTATAAGCTTTATCAAAGAGGAAAGTCTTAAGTCTAGTCTTAAATGTGGAGACGGTGTCTGCCTCTTGGACCTCAACAGGAAGATGATTCCACAGGAGAGGAGCCTGATAGCTGAAGGGTCTGGCTCCTGATCTACTTTTGATAAATTTAGGGACCACAAGTAACCTCTCATTCTCTCATTCTGGTGGGATAATAAGGCACTATGAGCTCTCTAAGATATGACGGAGCCTGACCATTTGGAGCTTTACAAGTTAACATCAGGATTTTAAATTCAGTTCTGGATTTTACAAGGAGCCAGTGATTTTACAAGGAGCCAGTTTCTTAGTTCCTGTTAGTACACGTGCTGCTGCATTCTGAATTAGCTGGAGAGTTTTTAAAGACTTATTAGAGCTACCTGATAATAGGGAATTTCAGTAATCCGGCCCAGAGGTAACAAAAGCGTGGACCAATTTTTCTGCATCTTTTCGGGTCAGGATAGGCCTAATTTTCGCAATATTATGCAGATGAAAAAAACACAGTCCGTGAAATTTGTTTTAAACAGGAGTTAAAAGACAAATCTCTGAGGTCTCTTACAGTAGTGCTAGAGGCCAGAGCAATGCCATCCAGAGAAACTATGTCATCAGATAAAGAGTCTCTGAGTTGTTTGGGGCCAAGAACAATAACTTCAGTTTTGTCTGAATTTAACATCAGGAAATTGGAGCTCATCCAGGTTTTTATGTCTTTAAGGCAGTTATGAAGTTCAGTTAATTGATTAGTTTCTTCTGGCTTCATCGATAAATACAACTGAGTATCATTCGCATAGCAATGGAAATTTACAGAGTGATTTCTAATGATGTTACCTAAGAGAAGCATGTATAGAGTGAACAGAATTGGTCTGAGCACAGAACCTTGTGGAACTCCGAAACAAACTTTAGTGTTCAGAGATGATTCATCATCATCATCAACATGAACAAACTGAAAACGATCAGAAAAATAAGATTTTAACCAGCTTAGTACAGAACCTTTTAGGCCAATTAAAGATATAATATGTAGTTTTTCCACATAAAATTTTCTAAAAACGACTAAACCAGTATTATATATTTTGTTTAGTTGTGTACTTTGATTATCAGAAATGTTTCCAACAATTTTTCAAACCCAGATAAATATTAAATATTAATAACAGTTACGGACCGTGTCATTAGGTCGCATGTCAATGGCGACGTAACTCCAGTTACCATAGACATTAAATGAAGGAGAAGAAGAAGAAGCAGACCGGATGAGACGTCAGAGAATGAACGTTACTGTTGCTAGGCAAAGCTAACTCACCATGGATCATAGTTATGCATTGAGGGTTGCTGCACCGTCTGACCCCGAAGTTGTCCCGGTAATCAACCCGGTAAAACGAAAACGTACGGGTCAACCAAGCGATCCCAGAAGAATTTGGGATAAGAAGAGAGCTAAATCCAGGATAAATATTGGTGTGGCCTTTCCGAGATGGAGAGAGCTTTGTGAAAGTCTAGGACTACAATTCGACGCCGACCTCGCGTGTGTTCTACTAGACAGGTAAGCAAATATCTGGCTGATGTTAACGAAGTATTAATCATTTCCACCAGTGTATTGCAAGCACTGCTGCCCGCCGGGGCACCAGCGCTCTGGCCAGCGGCCTCCGCTGCGGAGCGGTGCGGAGCGGAGGCTGGCTAACGACAACATCTAACGATAGGTTTCTATAACGTTAATGCTGAGCTGATGCCGGTAAATGAACTGCATTTATAAAAGATCCTTATGTGGCTTCTGTAATTTGTACTAACTACAGTCAACACTTAGTTGCACCTTATACATAATATTCATATACAGATCTACTAAGAAATGTACAGGGTATGTTACTCTCTTCTCATGTCATTTTAGGTTGTGGGAACACACAGTTACATCTGCTACATTGGCTTTACAAAATGTGAAAAAAATGTCTGATTTTGTAAAGATGAGGATATTGTTTTAATAAGCTTTGATTCTCAGATGAAGAATTATTTGGCCTTTTGTCAATATCAACAGTTACCAAAAAGGAGGACCATCTGTTTCAACTCCCAGCAAGAGACATGGACTGCTTTTCCAAACCCTCTCTGAGATAGCACCATCCACTGCCTCTCCATCAGAAAGGTTTGAAATACAGAATTATTAGAATGTCACAAGTTGCTGCATATAATAAGCACACAGATCAAATGACAGAAATTTATTTTACAGAGATGAATGCTTCCAGGAGCCTGGAGTTGAAGACCTAGAAAAAATGTCCTTGATGAAAGGTGGCTTTTACTTGTGGTAATTTTTAAAGGAAATGTGGTATTGGTTGTTTTTGCATTTACACAAAGCTATATTATAAATTCCTTCAGCATGCTATAATTACTTACAATACAGCCTATAAACCATATGTGTGGGCATCAAAAGTCAGATAGGGCCGATGTGATGCATGTTTCCCACCCCTGTCCATAAAATGGACCCCAGTTTTAAACTATAATTTTCTTTTGGTGTTTTGTTTCTTAGTTTCTCTAAGCTGAGTGTTCATGATGAGTCCACTGTTAGCGTGGATGAAGACGCAAATGACCTTGAAAAAACAGTGTAAGTAGAGGCCTAGGTATGGAAAGCTAAATGTGTTCCAAGTATTCATGGTGTATACAGTACATTTCCTGCAAAGTAATCTATCATCAGCCCATAATAGCAGAAGTTTAGTATGATACTAATACTATTCTGTCATATTGACTAGTGGTATTTCCCTAGTCAATATTCTTCTTAGATGGTAAATTATTTTTATTCCTGCTCATCTGAAAGCAATGTTTTTTGCCTCACAGAGACGAGAGCTGAACCTGCACAACATCCTCATTCATCCGAACCACACATCACTCTTTATTTGTAAAAAATGTAATTATATGTAAATGTAATAATATCTTTCACACATTCAATGCAAATCAAAAATTCTACAAATCAATTTTCATTTTTTTTTAAATAGAAATAAATATTTTGATCTGTATATAAAAAACATAGATTCTGTCTTCTCTTACTATGACAATAACTGAACAATGAGTGAATTAATTATGGAACAATTAAAAATATAATATAACAATTCCAAACTATACAGATAACAAACAGTAACATTGATATAAATAAGTTATCACAGTACAGCTGATATGAAACCAGTGTACTGGCCATTAGGGTCACGGTATTTGTCCCGGATTCTCCACACACAACAGCTCGGGATGACAACCCGGTTTCCTGCTCCAAGTGCACCACACTGCCACAAAACAAAATTCCTGTAGGCGGCGTGGCGGTATTCCCGGTTGTTATCCCCAGGCTCCTGTGTGTCGTGAAGCGCGTATATGTCATTTCTTAATCACCGTGAGAGGTGCAACACATGTTCATCTAAAATGAACAATGCCATGTGGGGCAACCTACTTATACAGTTGGCCTCATCCATGCGACAACATTTATTTTCGATGTCAGTGGGCATTAACCTGCACCTTGTGCATCGGCACCATTGAGGCCCACCCTCAGCTGGTGCTTCTGGTCTCTGATGAGCAAGTTGCAGGACATCAAAAATGAGACCAGGTTCCCTGTCCATAACCCTTTGTAAAAGTCCCCTGGCATCATCCTGTGACATGTTCTCTATCAGCTCCTGAAAAATGACAAATCATAGATACGATAAGAATAATGTCATTGATCCTCAAAGGGAAATTCACTTGTCTGGCAGCTCATCTACCACTTACTGAAGAATTATAAAGCCTGATGGCTGATATTATCTAACTCAAACCATCAAACTTTACCTGTCTCAGACACTTGCAGTATTTCCTTACACACCTGTGTCTGTGACCTCCTCTCCTCCTGCAGCCTTTCCACCCTCACTCTGTCCTCCTCCGACACTCCAAATGCTGTACCGGTCCCTCTCCCTCCAGCTGACATCCTTCCCCTCGTCCCTCTTCCTCTTCCTCTTCCTCTCCCTTTCCCTCTAGCTGCTGGTCTTCCTCTTGACTCTCCGCTCTCTCCTGCTGCTCTGCTTGTCCCTGCTGTAACATTCATCTCTCTCTCTCCTTTCCCTCTTGCTCTCTCCTGTGATGGACCTCCATTATGGAAAGAGGGACTCCAGGTCTCATCTGACAAATCCATAGTTTCCTCCAATGAGGAACTATTGCTATCTCCCTGCAACATATTCATATCAACAGACACACAAAGCAGGGTAAAAAGATCTTGAGATACAGAGAGGACATGATCGGCTTACAATAGATAGGTTGCAACATTAGACTTATGTGTTTTAGCTATTAGTTTTACTTATTTATGTGGAGTGAATCATTTATTTTGCTATATATTCAGTTCAGTAGTCTAAATTTTCTAAATACTAAGTGGTGTATCATGTCTGGGTAAAATTGGTGTGACTACACTCTTAGAAGAGATGTGTTAAAAAATGACACAAAAAATGTGTTGTTACATGTGTAACACATTTTGTGTGGATTTCAACACAGTTGTGTACAAAAATGCACAGAAAGCTTAACACATTTAATGTGCTGGACAGTTTAACACAATGTGTGTGTTACTTTAATTGGTGGCAACCAGTTTAACACAATGGGTGTGTTACTTTAAGAGGCGGGAAGGGGTCACCCTTTATGTGTGCTTTACTATGAGACAGACAGGGGAGGAAGATGGAGGCTGCTTCGCCTGGGGTGCTATCGGATCCTTGGTAAGTATCCATTACCAGTTTAATTTAAACTATCTCATCGAACTATTTATCAGTCAGTTAAAGTCGACATGTGTAGAAACCACCAGCTAAATCATATCTCTAAGAAAATCCAGATATGGTAAGCTTCCCATTTTGTTCAGCAGGGCTGTCAAACAGTAAGCTAACGTTAACGTTAGCTGCTAATGTTAGCCTATGTTCTACTGTGCTTGTTACCAAAATTACACCAAGTAAAATGCAGTTTAGGACAGTATAGCAAAACAGTCGCTCATTCCATAAAGTCCGCAGAAACCTCATCTAGTTTAATTTAACAGTTAACTGGGTTTGAAGTCAATACCACAGTAATTCATTCATTTAGCAATTCAACACCACCATTTTGCTGGTTTCACTGCAGAGTTGGGGGGGGGGGGACCATTGAGACTTGTTACATGTTTTCATTTGTATTTTTTCTTAAATTACATTACACATTACATAGTACATTCATTTAATGATACATGAATCGGGACCTGCAAGTAACGTCATTTGGGCATCTGCCAGTTGTGTTTTATGGTTAGACAGACATATTTGCTTGTTATTTGAGTAACGTTATTAACCGGGCAAAATAAAGGTGTATTCGGGCTGCAAACCACTCGTTTAGTGCTGACACACTAGAGACAAAGATAAGCATTGTGCTCCACTCAGGATAGACTGTGCTTAGATTATTTCCACTCTCTGGAAATGACCCTGGACCACCGCCGGACCCTGGACCACCACCATAGGCGTCATTTAGGTATGGCGAGGTATGGCAGCTGCCATACATTGGAATCGGGAGGGAAAAAAAGAGAGGTTCTGTAGTCATCTTACTTGTGAGTGTCCTTCATATTTGTTGCAAGTGATCAGATGTGATATGTTAGATAGTCTGAGGCACACTGGCCGGTTGTTTTCATTGTATTGCACTTAAATAGGTCAATAATATGCCCATCAGTGAATACAAGTGTTAGTGAATACGAGTGTTATTGAATCAAATTGTTCGCCACTTCACTCCACCACGAGTTATGAGTTATGTGAGTTATCTGTGTGTTGTAAAAGCATTTTGCTCTGCTGCTGTAGACAGCCTGTCTAAATGATGTCTTGAAGCTTGTCTGATTGTATGTGCGGGTTTTTTTCTTCATGTCGGCGACTTGGCATGTTAAGCTGGTATTTTCGGTCTCTGGAGACATTTGCCTATACAGTACTGTATCAAATTGGCCGCTGTTTTTACAGTGTTTCATACACCGGACCCCTTGGTTATCTTCTAGAAATGAGCTTGTAATTAATTTATTTTTTTTATTTTCTGTGAAGTTAAAATGAAAATGAAATGAATTGTTGACCAAATGTCTTAATGCTAGGTAAAAGGTTTTTAAAGAAACTTTGAAGATTAATGAGTGAAACAAGACATGTTGACTAAATGTTTTAAAATGTTTAAAAAAATATTTCTTGAAATAAATAATTTTTCAAAATGATTCCAAGTGGCATTTTCCTTTTTATTAATAGTATTCTGCCATTTGTTTAGAGTAACACAAGCTTGTGTTCGATCACTGTGTAATTTTGAGTAACACATGAATGTGATAATATAAGTTTTATGAATCAACACATGCATGTGTTAGTACTTACACATTATACACATCTCTGTGTTAATCTATGTGACACAGTCACTGTGTTGATATATTAACACACTGAATGTGTCAAGATTAACATAACACGTGTTGTCCCAAATTCAACTCATTGATGTGTAGAAATTCAACACATGTTGTGTTAATATTGACACATTCTTGTTAAGAGTGTATGTACAATGGTTTATTGCAATCGTTTTGTGCTTATGTAATTGCCACACTGGTTATGACTGTCATTAACAGTTACACAGCATTTTGTAACACAGTTATCCAGTTGATTACTGTGTATAACAATGTAACGTTACATTATTATGGTACAGATACTCAGTATTGGATCTAACGGGTGGGCGGTGTCTGATTTTTCGCTGGAAGTCTCGGACCTCCTGCCGCCCGCCTCCGCCTTGATTAAACGCTGAAAATTAAATAAAAGAGGGAGACAGGTGTCTCCTATTTTATCTTATTTTGTTATATTTCTCCCTCTCCTTTCGCTGGAAGCGTCGGACATCCTGCTCCCGTCTCAAACACGGAGGTCTCCCTCTCCGCTGAGCAGGCACGCCGCACGCCCGGCCTGTTAAATAGCCTGTAACCATAACAACTGTGTGACAGAAACTCAGTGCTTTAGTCATTAAATAATGTCGGGCTCGGTTCGGGTTCGGACAGAGATATGTGGCCCGTGCCGCACTCTAACACAGACACACACACACACACACACACACACACACACACACACACACACACACGGAAAACCGGACATTATAATCAGTTTATAAAAACCCCCCGGACGCCCCGGACGGGACGGGACATGAAAAGTGGACATGTCCGGGCAAAAGAGGACGTTTGGTCAGCCTAAAACGTTACTACTGATAGTTAGATCAGAGTTTTTACGATCCGGTGTAGGTACCAGATCGGCTCGGGCTGCTACACCGGCCGACGGACCCCATTTGCATAAAGTGAAACATAAAGTGAATATAACTTCAGTAATATACCTCGTCCATGAGCATTTCTCTGCTGCTGAAGCTCGCTCTGCCAACAAAGTTCAGTTACACGGAGTGAGGAACGTTAGATCTGTATCTCTTATATTACTACAACTCCCATGATCCCACGCTACTTCGTGACATCATCAAACGCCGTCTTCTGTTATTGTTTTGGTTTGAGACCCCTAGCGGCAGAAAATTACATATTGCACGTTTAAATGTTCCAGTCTCTGTAGCAGAATTTGATAGTCAATAGTGTCAAACGCCGCACTAAGATCTAATAAAACAAGTACAGAGACGAGTCCTTTGTCTGAAGCAATCAGAAGATCATTTGTAATTTTAACTAGTGCTGTTTCAGTGCTATGATGCTCTCTAAATCCTGACTGAAATTCCTCAAATAAGTTATTATCATGGAGAAAATCACACAGCTGGTCTGCGACTACTTTCTCAAGGATCTTTGACATAAAGGGAAGATTAGATATTGGTCTATAGTTGGCTAACACCTCTGGATCCAGGGTGGGCTTTTTTAGAAGAGGTTTAATTACAGCTACCTTAAAAGACTGTGGTACATAGCCTGTTAATAAAGATATATTGATCATGTCTAATAAGTGAGTGTTAACTAAAGGTAGGACTTCCTTAAGTAGCCTAGTTGGGATGGGGTCTAAGAGACACGTTGATGATTTAGATGAAGAAATCACTGCGGTCAATTGTTGAAGAGAAATCAGGGAGAAGGTCTCTAAATATATATTAGGTCTTACAGCTGTGTTTGAGGTTAGATAGGTACTATCTGAGGACAAGAGGTCATGAATTTTGCCTCTAATAGTTAGAATTAAAAAAGCTCATAAAATCATTACTGCTAAGGGCTAAAGGAATACAAGGCTCAATAGAGCTTTGACTCTCAGTCAGCCTGGCTACAGTGCTGAAAAGAAACCTGGGGTTGTTCTTGTTTTCTTCTATTAATGCTGAGTAATAGTTTGCTCTGGCATTGCGGGGGCCCCTCTTATATGTTTTGAGACTGTCTGCCCAGATTAAACGAGATTCTTCCAGTTTGGTTAATCGCCAATTCCTTTCAATTTTTTGCAATATTTGTTTTAACTTATGGGATTTTTTAAGAGGCGCTACAGAGTTGAGTGTTGTTCGCAGCGAGCCTACGGCGCTATCAATGAGATGATCAATTTGGGAGAGTTTAAAGTCAGTACGGGAAACCTCTGTTACTGAAGAACATGGTATTAAATTTAACGACGAAGGAATAATTTCCTTATATTTTGCGACAGCACTATCTGATAAACATCTAGTATAATAACTGTTGCTGAGTGGCGTGTTATCGAGTAAAAAGTCTGTAATGAAATGACAAGACACAGTAACCGGATGCTATTTTTTCTGGTGGCACACTGGTGGAAGTGGAGCAGTGTGGATCAGTGTGGATGAATGAAAACGTGAAAAGAATAAACAGTTTATTTTGGGTGACAACACGTTACTTGACATTGTAAATGTAATAATATTACCCCAAATCCTGTTGGTAATGCGTTAAAACTTGATTTATTACTATAACGTGTTACTCTGAACCCTGGTGACAACAGTAAAGCAGGGCAGTGCTCTCCATTATTTGAACATTGTGATATGGCCCAACGTTCTGGACATCATACCCATGTGTTATTGCTGAATATCTTATTACAAAACATGGCCATTCATTTGCTGCTACAACAGCCTCCACTCTTCTGGTTTCAGGCTTTCCGCCAGATGTTAAAAGCTGGCTGCAGGGATTTGCTCTGAATTGCTCAGAGACAAGAGCACTACTGAGGTCACACAACACTGATGCTGGGTGATAAGGTCTGGCTAGCAGTTAGCGTCCCAGTTCATCCCACAGGCGTTGGATGGAGTTGAGGTCTCAGCTCAGAGCTGAGAGGGTGAGTGCTGACTGTGATTAGGCCAACCATCAGTGCTTCCACTGTCAGTGTAAATGTGTTCCGTTCCACTCTGCCAACACAGTAATGGCAGTAATGATTGAGAGACAACATATATACAAACTGGCAGATTCGTGTGTAGTTTGCCATCTTTCATTACTTGAAACTGGACTTTCTGAAGCATTTTGAGAAAAAAAAAACAATGCGCACAACACAATAACCGTCAATATACAACAACATTTTGTTTTGATAAACAAACAACTTTTATTGCATTTCTATTTTTTTAATCACAATGTCTAAGAACAGGCAAGACAGGCCGCAGGATAAAATGACACACTGGTGGATGAAGTACCTAAAAGTCATACTTGAGTCAGAGTACAGATATTTTACCAGAAAATGACTTTGGTAGAAGTTAAAGTCACCTATTAGAATATTACTTGAGTAAAAGTCTTTAAGTATCTTATATTTACTGTACTTAGGTATCAGAAGTAATTTTATTATATTAAATGTGATTAAGTATTGGAAGGAACAGTACAAGTAAATGCTGGAGTTTATTTCTTCCTAACAGGTACACTACCTTAAAAATGAAACGTACATTACACTTGAAGAAAAATTAGGTCTTCTTCACAACTTAAAGGACTTACCTTTGACTATCCAGAGCTGACACACTGCAGTGGAGCAGACACAACTATCTAACCCCAAAAATACTAGCTACACCTACTGTGTTGTCTTCACTGCAATGTATGAACTGCACATAAAATGATGCTCTGGGACGTTTTAAACTTTAGCTTAAGTTTAGTGAGGCTCTTTCATCATCTTACAGAGTGAAAACTGCAATAAGAACAGAATACAAACAAACTCACCATTCTGTTGCTAACATGCTAACATTTCTCCATGTAAATATGTGTAAATAAACGACCTTATTAACTACAATGAAATGTTTTTTAAATGTAAATATCTTCTCAACATTAAAGGGCCAGTGTGTAAAATGGGTTGAAAACAGTGACATCAGTGGTCAAATTCTAGATTGCAGGGCTCACTCGCTCACCCCTCCCGTCGGGTAAATGCCGGTGGCCTCGTAGGGACAAAAAGCTTTACGCACGAGTTTTTCAGGAGTAGGTCTATCTAGCCACGAGGTGAATATTTATTTAGAAATCTAAACCATGTTATGATATTGTAATGAATCCCTCACGAGCAGGAGACCAGAGTAGTGTTCAGGAAAAAGGCCAGTTTATTTGAGCGCTCCAAAAACTCCGGTAGCACTCCAGGGGGTAAAAGACTCCGTCCCAAACTCTGACCCTTCTAGCGTAACAGACACACTTCATACACACATACTCGTTTACCATACTGAGTGGGGACCCCCTCCCCTCTGCTCCACCAATCTCCAGCTCGCACACTGACCGACAGCGTAGCCTGTAAACAGAGCTCAGCTGTTTATTTAGCCTAGCAATATCTCCGGACTATAGTAGCTGCAATGGACGACTTTGAACACGATTTTGAAGAGTTTCTTGTAGCGGACACAGACCCAGAGCCATACCTGTTTGAGCCGGAGCATACAGATGAGGAACTCCAAGTGTTTGATGCTGAGTGGGCGGGAAGAGAGGCTGAATGCACAGAATGGGATTTGGTGCTACCATCGTTGGGGAGATATATCATCAGGAGGAAAAGCGCCGCAGAGAGTGCATCACAATGAGTGAAGTTGCGTCTTCTTTTCCTCGCAGATGATGGTTCGGGTTCATTCTCTCCTCTTGCGTGGTAAGTGTGGTCCATTCGCAAACTTTATAACTAAAAAACTTTTCACTACTCTCTGTCGACAAACTACTAACACTCTCTGCTGTTTCCTCCTCCTTCTTCCTTCCTTCCGCTGTCTTCATTGGTTCATTTATACACGCGAAACACGTTCTCTGGCTGGCTGGATTGTCCGCTCGGTCTGCCGTACATACTTGGCGGCGCAAGATGGCGACCTCTATAAAGCAAGGCCCTTGCTATATATATATATGTGTGTATATATATATATATATATATATATATTTATAAAAGCATAATTATAAGGCTACAAAAACCAAACGAATTTTATTTTATAGCGATTATACACTTATATAAACATATTAATGGGTAGAATATTCAGATTCAGATTCAGATTGACAATAAACCATGCCAAATATTACACACTGGCCCTTTAACTTATAAGTGTAGCTATGAATTATGCTACTAACGACATTGCCTCTGTGGTGTCTACATCGTGGATAGAAGTGGAGAGAACTGGTTTCAAAATGAACACTAACAGGAAGTAGTCTGCTCTCAAGTCTGACAGTGCACTTCAAAATAAAAGTCTTACAAAAAATATATGCCTTAAAGGCAATACACCTACTGAAAAAAACAAAAAACAAAAATACACTTACTGGCTCCCTAGGATACATCTGAAACAGGAGAAAAATATACAATATAAAAGATAACCCCACAGCTTCAAAGTTAATTTAAAAATAATACATGTAAATAACTTAAAATGAATAGGCTACTAAAAGCTCAAGCACAAAAGCAAAAACTCACTAAGATAGCACACAGGAGGCACAAACAATCGCTAAAGAAGAAGAACTGTCAGGTTTAACATGGATACAATAACAATGGTTTGGAGGCCGAGGACACAACTCTGCTGCTGTCAGACGACTGTCAACCAGCTTGTTGGCAAGCCGAGGGTTTGAACAGCTGATGGTAGTTGGGGAGCCAATCAGTGCTCGACACTCCACCAGACAGAACCCACACCTCCAGCCAATCATCTTGCCACACCTGTAGTTATGAGACATCCTCATACAGACAGAGCACCCACTCTCACATAAAACTCAAACATATGAAGGACACAGAGAACTAAAATACACCAAAATATGGCCAGAGCCTTTACATTCAATGCACAAAATTTGGTAATGATAGTTTTAAAAGGGCGTGGCTCATTACAATAAACCTAAATTTTAAGACATTTCACATTCCAAACTTTAAAAAAAAAATCATAATAAATCACCATGACATCCTACAGAGCTGATTTTCTTTCAGCACATCCACAGAATTGTGACAAAAGTTTGCTACTCTGCAACCTATAGTCAATTCAGAAGTCTGTCACTCTATGTATTTATTCTATATACGAAATTAACTGACATCTATGTGTCAATAATTCTTCATTCAAATGCAACTAAAATTTACACAGACATTCTTAAGATGCTACATATTACATTTTTCAAATGATGTTGAGATCGGTATAACAGTGAGCCCGCAATGATTTTCACTGTCTTGTTATAATTTGTACTGTAATGGACAGCGTTTTTTGTCATCTCATTTTTAACCAAATGCCATATTTGTCATATTTGACAATACACTTGAAAACAGCAGAATGACAAGATTTTTCTCAGAATTTTATCACCAATGCTTTAACTGCTGGAAGTGCTTTATGAGGAAAAAAAAAAGTTTTCCCATCAAGCTGTCAGAGGGTGTATCACAAATCATCCCTTCCTGGTGGTGCAGGAAGTAACTCATTTGCTTGGAGACACAGCAGTTTATCATCTGAATCTCCACAAGTGCCACACTTCCTGAGCAACTTCTACTGAAGTCTTCAACAACACACCAGAAACCAGCCAGTTGATGTGTGATGTTTTCTCAGGATTGTATCCTCAACAGTTAAATAGCTGTGAATATTGTAAGTTTTGTGACCTCCCTCTCTCTGCCTTCTGCTTCTGAGGCTGGTCTGGCTTCCTGGCCTTGGAGCTAGTGGGTAGGGTTGGAGAAGTTGTCAGGAAACTTCTTGCACCTAGGTGTTTTGACTCTTGTGGTCTAAAATTGACATGCCATGTCCTCTGCTACTTTATTAATTTCCAAACTAAAGTCCCCAATCTCCTTTGACAAATCTCAAATATAAAATATGTTAAACTCAAGTTAAAAAAAAAAAATCTCATTCAGGTTATTAGTCATCATGTCAAAACCTACTATGACCCCAACAGTCAGCTGTTTTCTCGGTAGTTGAGTGGTAAGATGGTTGACTAGTTAAGTAAAGGTTAAGAGTTCAAATTCTGCTTAATTGCCATCCTGCAGGTGGTTGGAAATAAATTCAAATGCTCGCAATCTGCTTGGACCCCAATAAATGACGCTTGCTGATGCTTTTATTCCTTGCTGTAACACTGCAAATTTTCTCAAAAAGGAAATAACAGATAATTATCATCTTATTAGAAAGACTGTGTATAGGGGGTCTGACAATAACTAACGTTACCATCTTCAGTCATTGCCAGTGGGTTTCTCTTTGATATCTCCTAATGTATAGGATGGACAAATGTAGGTATAACGGCCTGGGTTATTTTGTTCACTAAACCCTAGGCTATTTTCTCGTTTTATTTGTGTAGCCATATAATGGGTAAAATGTGTTTAAAAGTCTGTTTCCTTTTGCGTAATGCCATTTACTATTGACAGTTGTCTGCAAGGTAGTGTTTGCAGTGGAGAGGTTTAAAAACCTAACCTGCAAATTTGCATCCTGTACTGCTGTTTGTTTGAGTCAGAGCCCTTGAATAGAGAGTCGCACCATCTCCGTTCACTCTAAAGGACCATTTTTTTCACAGCAATGGCGGAAATTTTATTTTCTTAGCACAACTTAACTAAATTAACATGTGCATCAGAGCATGTTAGTGGATTATCCCCCACTAAATTAGTAGATTTATGTATTGTTAACAGATAAGATAACAGATTAGGCTAGGACACTGTACATGCTGTACATACCATACATACCATACATACCTTACACACCATGCATGTTATGCTAACCATGAACAGCCTATTAGTTTTAAATTGTCTTCTCCTAAACCATTTTATCTAACATTGGGAAGTTAGAGGGAAGAGTGATTCCAGTCCTGTTTTTTTGCGAGCCAGTATGAGTTAGATATTAGCTCAGTTAAATAGAACATTACTGTGTGATTGTTGAGTGGAGGAGGTAAAATGAAACCAAAAGGTTACTTATGGTGTGTGTTTTTTAGGCTTTGTGATTCTGTTGACAATACCTGTCTATAACATGTTACAGTTCAGCTGATATTACATTGATAGCGAAGGGAGAGGGAAGTTTGAGGACATGAATTACATTTTAAACGCAAGCTAAGTAATTTTGAAAAATGAAACATACCAGGCTAAATGGGTAATTATTCTAAATACCAAATGTTCTATATTATTGTATTATACAAACGATCGTGGTAAACATATATTCTATAACAGTATTAGATATGTAATCTTGTATATTTGTAACCTTCTGGAGGAGCACTGGGTGGTGGAGGAGCAGTGATGCTGCAGGACCACTGTGTGATATAGGATGTAGCAGATCAGTGCTGAGTAGACCTTGGTGAGACTTAAAACTTTATAGGGTATGTTTCAAATAGTTCCAGAGATAAGGAATCATACGTAATATGTATTATACTGCATTTTATATTAATTATATAAGTAATTATACGGAATATGTAATATATGATATACAGTGTTGGGCAAGTTACTTTCAAAATGTAATATACTACAAATCACTAGTTACCCTCATTATAATATTACAGTATTAATAGGCATTATAAAATAGAAGAGGGTCATGTTGTTTCATAGCGGCTAATCAAAGCACAGAAAGCTTTAATTACAGTTCATTAACTTACTTATCCAGTAGTGGGTGATATTGCATAGTCTAATGAAGGCTCTCCTTCGGATTGCAGATCTGGCCGATTCATGCATTCACATACAGAGGTTACAATTTCGTATTAAAATCCCCTGTTTGTATTAATAATAGACATTTTCAAGTAAACAGATAGCTGTGGACTAGTGCTGCATGATTGATCTAATCGCAGTTGTAATCGTGATGTCAAGCTGTGCGATTCCATAACCGCATAAAAGGCTGCGATTTGCGATTTAATGTAAATAAATGTTAACGTGTGTGCCTGTGAACGTGACTGCCTCTGTTGTAGTGTGTGGAGTTTGTTGACATTACGGCCACAAGCTATCAGTGTGTGCAGCACATATGGTCAGGTGACCACCCGGCGTGCAGCAGTGACCTGCACAGACAGTGAAGAAGAGCATGAGCACGTCCCAGAACAGGCTGAGTTGGTGATGAAAAAAAAGCAACGTCTATTATATGGATTCAGGTACGTCCCGTGGCAACACGACCAATCTTTATCAACATTTGAGACAGCACAGAGAAAAGTACGAAGAATGCATGCGAGAGAAAGCCAAGCCAAGTAACGTCAAGACAAAGAGACAACTGAAAGCTGCCAGAGCCTCATAAAACAACATCCAAGCACAGTTATGCAAACATCTGTAAGTGTCACGGGGAAATCATGGACTCCATAACAAACTATATATTAACAAATTAAAAATTGAGCTAAATTTTGCTCGGGTTCGGCCCACTTTACATGCTACTGTGTTGTGCAATGGCCTATTCACGTGCTGGAATTTGTCATTTACGTGACAACGCCTGAACACAACACAGGCTCCGCTCCTCTGTGTGTACAGTGCTGTGCTGCACTGCTGTGTGAGAGCAGTGTTTGACTGTGCGCAGTCTGTTGATGGTCATTTACACACTGTCAATAACAATAACTATGTCAGGTCAGGTCAGTGCCCCCCTAATATAATGTAGGGGAAACACTCAATCAAGCAAGAAGACTCATGATACCATTTATGTATTATATCGTAATCGCAAATCGCGATATTGTCCTCTCAAATCGCATTCACACATTTTTATCAAACCATGCAGCATTACTGTGTACACAGGGACAAGCAGAGACAGGATCAAAGTCTGATAAATTATGAGATAGGGACAAATATTTGAGGGCCTGTCATATGAAACACAGTAGGCAAATGCTGAGGTTATCACAACAAAAGCGAATAGGCTTGCCAGTCAGTCACTATAATGAGCACAAATTAGTACACCAGAGCTGGAAGACCCACCTGTTGGTTTCCGGTGTGCTGATCAGTTACAACAGCACCCAACACTGAAATATAAGTAAACATTTTACGCAATTATACTGCAGTGATGCTGCATGCCTCATGTCAGGAGTGTTGCAGGATGAGGGCCATCAATGTTACAGTTCAGTAGTGGGATAACAAAATTGGTCTGCACTAAAATGTGCCTACAGTGCCTGAGATTACTTCCCACATACAACAACTCACTTTTTTCTACCCACAGACATATTGGATAGTGGTTGAATGCATACAGTATTAAGGAACACTCTATACTTACTGGACATGTATACACTCTTTACATATCAATGAGACAACTTCAAACAAATTCAATTAAAACTGATGCCTCTTCTCATGAAGTTCAGTTCAATCAGGAAGACCTTCTCTGTGCTCACCCTTTAACATTTCTCTTCATCCCACTCTCACTACTCCCTCTAATCAGCTGACTATGGGTGTTCACTCCTCCAATTATCCAATCACACTTGGCCACGTTCTCTCAGCCAATCAGGACGGCACTGCAAAATTCTAAATCTGCTCTCTCTTCTGCTGATGCCACCCATCATTTTAGGCAGAATCTTCGCGCTGGCAATCATTCACCTTGCCTTTTTACTTTGCAGTCTCTTGTTGATAGTAACAGCCTTGCGCAATTCCTCAGCAGCAGCGGAATCATCTCTCACTCATCACGTCCTCAAGTTCAGGCAACTGCGCCTGTTATAAGTCAGTATTGTCAACACGCAACTTGAGCCTTCGTTTCTATCTCCAGTCCCAATCTCAGTGTCGTATATGGATTCAAGATATGGGCCCAAACTACACGTAACATGATCTGTTTCTTCGGGACACTTTGCATACGTACACCTGGATTGCCACGCACTGTCCCCGGTTACTCCGGCCAAGCTTTCCACGCACACCTTGCTTCAGTCCCTAGATATGCCTCAGCCTCATCAGCGTCCTCATCACTGCAGGCCTCTAGTGATGGGCAAAGCAGTTCTTAAGATGTTACTGAATCAGTTTATTAAAAAGATTTGTTCAAAAGATTCGTTAACCGAATCGTTCAGTGCTTGGGGGGAGGAGCCCTGACTGTATACTGCGTAGTCCAACTCACTGAACTGATATACGGCTGAACGATTCATGATTCAGTTCAGTTCACGGCTTCCAGGACTGCTGTGGCAGTGTTGCTTTTACAAACAGGTTTGTAAAAGTAAACACGTTTATAAATCATGATATTTTAAGCGTCCTCCCCGAGTAGGCTATCGTAAATGAACGCTGATTAGAATGAGGGTTTTTTAACTGGTCTACTTACCCCTCCCTTGTAATGGTTGAGTCCTGCAGGTGACTACTCTCAGAAGAAAACAACACTCAAGAAAACAAAATTGTGATATAGAAGTGCAGTTTAATTGAAAGTCAAGCATACAATTTGCATTTCAATGCATTTTCAGGTAAAGAAATAAAACTGAACTGCCTAATATGAAATCATATTTAGTTCAGTGTCTAACTCAATTGATCAAGCAGCCCATGTAGTAAAAGCTTACAGTTGTTTTTTTGTATTTTTTTGCACTGCCTGAGTTTGAAAACTAACAGTACACAATAAGTTCTAGTTAGTTTTTTCTTTTCTTCATGATTACAGTGACACCAGTCTCACATCTTAACTAGGAGCAGTAAGCTAAAGCCTTAATTGAAGCTCCTCTGAAGTCGAGTTTCCATGGCAACGACCTAGGTCAAGCCGGACAAGCAGGAGCCTCAGGCCATATCCACACAAAGACAGAACCGATTTTGTTTTTTAAAAATTTTCCATAAACACAGAATCGTTTCAAGATACTGTATGTGTACATAAACATGACGCCGTAGTATATATATGCAAGGCCTGTAAATGGCGCTGCAATGCTGCCACAAAGTACACCAAAAACAGAGAATAAGAAATGGCGCATGCGCATTTAACTCGTGCAATGTAAACAAACACGAAGAAGAAGATGGCGGAAAATACAAATGCCAGAGGAGCCCACTTTGTATGGACTGACGACGAGGTAGAGCTGCTACTTAGGGTCACACTTGATTACAAAACTACGAAACTGCAGGAGAATGTTGACTGGGAGTCCTGCCAGTCCAAATAAAGTGATATAATGGTTGCATTTCTAGCGCAGTATCCTAGGCACCCGACAAACAAGGATCTCCCCACGACGTTAACACCATAACTAAAGCCCAGGTCACCGCCAAGATAAAGAACATCTGAGGCAAATACAGGCAGGCGGTGGACACTGGTCGTCTGAGTGGCCAAGGACGTGTGGTGCTCTTGTTCTTCGAGCTGTGTGAAGAGGTCTGGGGTGGATCGCCTGCTATGCACTCCATCGACGCTGGCTTTGAGATGGGGGACCTGGAAGAATCATCTTCCAGACAAAGTTCTTCTCAAACTTCGGAGTTTGCTAGCGATTCCCCACACACCACCGAATCCAGTATAAGTCTGACTCTGACACCTGCTGTTGTCAAGCAGTGCAGAGATATGTTCCAGGTACGTAGGTTCATGATTTTAAGCAGGCTTGCTATATGCTATGATACAGTAGATTTTAATGTGAGGACAGTTAACTGACAGGGACATTCTGACCAAAATAGTGCCTTACAAACATACCTTGGTCTTGGTTTGTGAAATAATAACGTGATTTTGCACTGTTTTATTTAAGGCAAAGCTGAACAGTCACAGAAGTGATGACAGGCTAAAGAGAAAACCTCCAGCTGACCATGCAGCACAGGAAGACATACAAATAAAAAAAGAGGATGTTGGAGCTAATGGAGGAATCGACCAGGTGCAACGCAGACAACATGCAACAGATAAATACAAACATTGCCAACATTACAAACACTATTCAGGATGGCTTTTCCCTGTTCAGGCAATTACTACTTACTTACGACGGAGTACTTACTACTCAAGTTGCACACCTCCACAGTAGCAGCGGTGGATATGGTCAGTTCCAGGGACACTCACCAGCATTCATGAATTTGAGCCCACATCCCACTACACCAACCTTTATTCGCACACCTATGCGAACAACAAACCACTCTGGAGGATACACACCAATACATGGCACCCCACAGCAGCAAACTCAACAAAATCCTCATTTTCATACACACAAGCACTGTTTGAAGACGAGTGAGAAAGCACAGAGCTTAGTTCACTTGGTTGCGTTGCACACTTCTTTCTTCTTGTTCTTGATGTTTAACTGTCCTTTATGACAGATTAATGTGATACATTTGCACACCTATTATTTGTTGCACCTTATTTTCTAAGAAAGAGGTCTGGAAGTGGTTGCAGCATGTCACACTTTGTACATTGGTTGTACTCGCAACTTTGAAAATTTCATAAGCAAAATAACAAGCATTTTTTTGCTAACAAAAGGTGTTTAAAATGTGAGAAAAATGTCTTTTTTGGTGCAAATATTAAAGTGCAAAATGTTGCAATTGCAAATACTGTACTGGCATGGGTGGTTGTTTGATAGTGGACAAAATGTTTCTACTTTGCCAGCAGCCATTTTCACTTGAAAAGCTTTTCCCCTCAGTATCTGCTGTATCACATAGCCACAATCTATTCTTCAGAATTCAGAACAAGCTATTTATAGATGACAAGAGTTCACAAACATGTATAAAAATAAAGTAGCGGATGCCGTTCATGGTGGAGTAGGAGCCCAAGGAGTCAGTGGGAGGAAGTGCTGGGGCTGTGATGGTTGATGCTGTCTGCCAGAGATGCGGGGCTGGGGGGGCTTGGTCTTGATGTACAGTAGGAGGACAGGCAGCTTTAGTCCAGGTAGTGCTCCTTGCAGGACATTCTGCAGAGAAGCCTGGAGGTTGGGGGGGGGGGGAGTGAGTGAGAGATAGTGTGAGAGTGTGTGTGCATGTGTGCGTGTGTGTGTAGTGTCAATGCAGCCCACTCACCCTCCAGCTGGATGTTTTCTCCCTTGGATAGAGTCTCTCAACCCTCAGACATCACAGCACAGTGATAGGAGTTCATGTCAGGCAGTTGGACCTTCTCCATCCTGCATGACATGGACAGCAGTTCAACCTGACTGGCTCCACAAGACCAATACAGACATACAGAAGTCAAAGAAAGACCAGTGCTCACCTGAGTGTGCTGATGACTACCCAGCTGTCCGTGCTAACGGTGAACTCCACTTGGTTAGTGTCTGCAAACTCCAGGGGCTGTCTGTGTGAGTGATTGAGCGAGAGAGATAGAGTGTGTGTGTGTGTGTGCGTGCGTGTGTGCGTGCGTGCGTGTGTGTGTGTGTATCACCCGTGGGCTGGTTGCAGGCTGTCTCTGGGGAGCAAGGAGTCTCTGGAGAGACTATTGATCTGATGATCTATTCATTATCAGATCTTAATACAAAAAAACCACTCAACTTTTAAGTCAGTCTTGAAGGGTCAATGTACTCTATGAGCACTCTCCTCACTCTCTTTCCCTCTCCTCATTGCAGTCAGTGACATATCTATTGCAATGTGTGGGTGGCTGTTAGTCATTTTCACCTGGGATTGTTCCCATCACAGAGTGATCATCCACAGCCTCCTTACTGGCCTCACAAAAATTGTGGAGGACAAAGCAGGAGTAAATGACATGGGATAGGTCATCTAAGTTGATGTTTATAGGCCTTCTAAGTGCAGCAAATCTGGCCTTAAACCGACCAAAAGCACACTCAATGATCATACGTGCCCTACACAAACATAGCCCAAAGTATTGTTCCTGAGGTGTGGAGCCACCATTTGAATATTCTTTTATCAGGTAAGGCAGCAGCGGGTAGGCGGGGTCACCAAGAAGAAAAATTGGTATGGCCTCCTCATTGTCCAAAATCTGTTTTTTCAAAGCAGGGATCTTTCCAGTCTTTCAGTACAAGTTTAGATTGAATTACCAAACACCCATGCATCATGCACACTCCCAGGCCACTTAAACATGACATCCATGAATCAGTACTAGTAATTGCAGACGGCCTGTACATTAAGGGGGATATTTTCCTTTTCTGTTGATATAGTCCATTGAGTTGGTGGATGGCTGCTTGATTTCGATATGGGTACCGTCGATGGCTCCAAAACATTGTGGCATGTCATGATCACGATGGAAGCCCACAACCAGATCCTCGGCCTCGGGCTCCGTAAAGGGCAGTTTGATGTACTTTGGACCCAGGTGGATGGAGATCGCTCTGCAGGAATAAATGAATGAATGAATAGATAGATGGATGAATAATTTTATTTTTGTGTGTACAATCTGCTCAGCCTGCCACATCTACTCAGGGCCCTGCCAAATAGACAACCCTACCTTTATTTGAATATATCTATAAGTGTGTATGTATGAACATTCGTACGTTAGTTAGATGTATAAAATCCCAAGATCAATCTTAATATTTTGCCTTCTTCTGTGGATGTTTCTAGCTTTACCACAACTCGTTTTGCGGCTTATAGCCTAGCTGACGAGCTGAACCACAGACATGTAACGTTAGTGTCTGTAGTGCTAAACGACCAAGGTGAACGGCCTATGCGGGTTAGCTAGGTAGCTAGCTAGCTATCTCAAGCATGTATCTACTGCACTGGCTTTGTACTGGCTTTGTTTGGATGTGAGTGATTGTACAAGTGAAAATTAGGCCTTTAAAATCACAGTTTTCTCACATGACAATGCAATAATATATAAAAAAAAAACCACATTTCCATATTCTGACATGTATAATTAGTTGTCATTCATATTTATTGCTGTGATTCACATCTTTTAGTTCTATTCATAATTATAACTTTTTTATTTACATTTTTATTATACCACTATTTTTTTGTTCAGTAATCACTCATTCATAGTTTGTTCTATTGCTACTTGTTTTATACAGTACTTGTTACATGTAACAGCACACATACAGTGTGTTGTTGCTTTGGCAATTTGGCAAAGTAAAAGTTGGTAA
This sequence comes from Epinephelus fuscoguttatus, assembly GCF_011397635.1. Taxonomy (NCBI): domain Eukaryota; kingdom Metazoa; phylum Chordata; class Actinopteri; order Perciformes; family Serranidae; genus Epinephelus; species Epinephelus fuscoguttatus. Next base: position 44,331,662 of record NC_064760.1, read on the forward strand.
CACTTTACAATAAGGTACACAAAATTAGAGTAATTACTGAGGAACTAATGAGGAACTAATGAGTAGTTACTGAGGAACTAATGAGGAACTAATGAGTAGTTACTGAGGAAGTAAGGTATAAAAATTAGAGTAGTTACTGAGGAACCAATGAGGAACCAATGAGGAACTAATGATGAACTAACTATTAGTTAATGGTCAGTTCTTCATTAACTCATGATCAAATTTCATAGAGGAGTTAATCACAACTTAAAGGGCCAGTGTGTAAAATTGGTTGAAAACAGTGACATCAGTGGTCAAATTCTAGATTGCAGGGCTCACTCTCTCACCCCTCCCGTTGGGTAAATGACGGTGGCCTCGTAGGGACATAAAGCCTTGTGCATGACTTTTTCAGGAGTAGGTCTATCTAGCGACGAGGTGAATGTTTATTTAGAAACCATGTTACGATATTGTAATGAATCCCTCACGAGCAAGAGACCAGAGGAGCATTTGGGAAAAAGGCCCGTTTATTTGAGCGCTCCAGAAACTCCAGTAACACTCCACTCCGTCCCAAACTCTGACTCTTCTGCCGTAACAGACACACTTCATAACTTTACACACATACTCATTTACCATACTGAGTGGGGACCCCCTCCCCTCTCTGCTCCGCCAATCTCCAGCCCGCACACTGACAGCGTAGCCGGTAAACAGGGCTCAGCTGTTTATTTAGCCTAGCAATATCTCCGGACTATAGTAGCTGCAATGGACGACTTTGAACGCGATTTTGAAGAGTTTCTTGTAGCGGACACAGACCCAGAGCCATACCTGTTTGAGCCGGAGCATACAGATGAGGAACTCCATGTGTTTGATGCTGAGCGGGTGAGAAGAGAGGCTGAATGCACAGAATGGGATTCGGTGCTACTGCTACCATCGTTGGGGAGATATATCATCAGGAGGAAAAGCGCCGCAGAGACTGCATCACAAGGAGTGAAGTTACGTCTTCTTTTCCTCGCAGATGATGGTTTGGGTTCATTCTCTCCTGTTGCGTGGTAAGTGTGGTCCATTCGCAAACTTTATAACTAAAAAAACTTTCACTACTCTCTATCGACGAACTACGAACACTCTGCTGTTTCTTCCTCCTTCCGCTGTCTTCGTTGGTTCATTTATACATGCGAAACGCGTTGTCTGGTTGGCTGGATTGTCCACTCGGTCTGCCGTACATACATGGCGGCGCAAGATGGCAACCTCTCTAAAGCAAGGCCCTTGCTATATATATGTATACATATATATATATGTATATAAATAAAAGCATAATTATAAGGCTACGAAAACCAAACGAATTTTATTTTATAGCGATCATACACTTGTATAAACATATTAATGGGTAGAATATTCAGATTCAGATTGACAATAAACCATGCCAAATATTAAACACTGGCCCTTTAATGATTAGTGCACTAATTACTTCATCAGTAAGGAATCATTACGCAATAACCTGTCCATTAGTTAACCTTTTTATGTCCTAAAGTAAAGTGACACATAATGAGTAGTCTTTTTTTACTTCATCATCATCTTTACAATTAGTTCCTTAACAAAAAAAATCACAGACAGCAGGATTCTTGAGAAGGGTTATATTCATTATTTTCAGACCACATGCACGTTAATATGACCATCCATGTTATTCTGTACGATGATGCCTTAGAAATAAATATGATAGTGTGTCACATTTTAGGTAGGCTAAGCTTAAAGAATTTATCATGGGGGCTGCGTGTAAAGTACTGTATATGTTAGCAGCCTCAAGTCTAGGGGTGCTTGGGCCAGTAGCTATTTTGCTGCACAGTCCTGAATGGCTGTGGAGCAGTAAGAAACAGACACAAACATATAGTGTTTATCCAACTTGTCGCCATTTTATTCTGACATCATCACTGTTAATAACATATTTCTGTCAAAAATAAACATAACTGATACTGTCTTCTGTATCTTCTGTTATTTAATTCAATTCAATTCAATTCAATTCAGCTTTATTTAAAGTGTAAAATCACCATAAACATGATCTCGAAACACTTAACAGTTCACATAGAAAAAAAATACATTAGAAAGATACAAATTACAAATAAAAACTACAATTTACAAACAAGCACAATTATTTACAAAAACAATTAAAATAAATAAAAAAGTGCTATCAAGTTGTACCATATGCTTGGGAAAATAAGTAGGTTTTTAGTCTCGATTTAAAGATGTCAACGGATTCTGCATACCTTACTGATTGGGGGAGCCGGTTCCAGAGAAGTGGGGCACGGTGGGAAAATGCTCTACCACCTGCTGATTTTTTGTTAACTTTGGGGACTGTGAGGTAGTTACCATTCTGTGAGCGGAGAGCACGTGTTGGAATGTATGGAATGATTAGTTCAGATAAGAATGGGAGTGCTAGGCCATGCAGAGATTTGTAGGTGAGTAAAAGCAGCTTGAAGTCTGATCTGGACTGGATCGGGAGCCAGTGAAGAGTGATTAAAGCTGGGGTTATATGATCATATTTCCTGGTTTTGGTTAGTATCCTGGCTGCTGCATTTTGAACAAGTTGTAATTTGTTTGTGCTGTGGTGTGGTAGGCCAGAGTAGGATATTGCAGTAATCTAGTGTAGATGAAACAAAGGCGTGAACTAAGATTTATGCATCTGAGGTGTTTAGCAGGGGACAGATCTTTGAGATGTTGCGTAGATGGAAAAATGCTATCTGAGTGATTTCCCTGATGTGAGCATCAAAAGACAGAGATGAATCAAAAGTCACACCAAGGTTTTTATCTGTTGAGTTTGGGGTGACAACACAGTTGTCGATGTTTAAACTAAGGTCAGTGAGGAGTGGTAGTTGGGTGCTTGGGCCTATGATTATAAGTTCGGTTTTGTTGGCATTCAGTCGTAAAAAAAATTTGTGACATCCAGTGAGTAACAGCAGCTAAGCAAGATCCAAGATTTGTAAGTTGGGATTGATTGTGGGGTGTAAGTGGAATGTAAATTTGTGTGTCATCGGCATAACAATGGTAGTTACTGCCAAATCTACAGAATATGTCACCAAGGGGCAGTAAGTATATACAAAAAGGTAAGGGACCCAGGACAGATCCCTGTGGTATGCCAAACTGCACTAAGGAGGATATGGATGTAGTGTTTTTATATGAGACACAGTGCTTTCTGTCACTCAGATAGGATTGTAACCAGGAAAGTGCAGTACCATGGATGTGTTGGGATTCACAGGACCACAGAGGATTTATAATTTGGTAAAATCATCACTGATTTCAAGGCTTTTTTCTCTGCATGCTCTTTGTTTTCAAACAAAGAGAGCTAGGTGACACCTATCTCCACAGGAGGTCTCGCCTCACACCTCTGTGAGACTCAAGTCCCAAAACTTGATTGGACAAGACCTTTTACAGTGACATGTGACTCTGTGATGTCACAGGCATCGGTACAAGGTCTGCTCCCTCCAAGCTTTCTTTCTCTTCTTGCACCAGCTCTTCTTGCTCCAGCTGTTGAACAGCTAACACCTCTCGCCAGTTGGGCCTGGACAGCAGAGGCCCGAACCCCTGCTCCATAGCCCAAACCACTAAAGGGAGGGCAACTGATCACAGACTCTCTGGCAAACACAAGGTTTGCAAACTAGCTTTCCAGCAACAAGGAACTAAGTGAGTTAGCACCCAGCGTCTAACTCTGCAAGGACCCCGAGCGACTGGCTTCCTCGGATCAGAACCTTTGGAACAAAGGACCCAACAAAGACTGCACCTGGAACCATCTTCCCAGCCTTCTTCTGCCAGCTAACAGCAGTACACCACCAAGTGACTCTTTCCCCATCCACTCAAGGATCGGTAATGTAACAACTGGGCATAGCTTATCACAGCTTTACAGGCTAAGCAAGACTGTTTGACTTGTTGTATGTATTGTTGTGATAGATTGCAGTCAGGTCATTGATTAGTTGGCTTCGCCAAAGTGTTTAGTTTGCTAATACTGTTCACAAACAGATTCTTGCATGCAACTAAACAATCTCTGCACTAATCCAGACCGTTTGCAAACAGGCTTTCAACAGAGCTACATCCAAACAGTCATTTCAAAATTCCTGCTTCTTTTCCTTTGTCTTTGTCCTGACCACAAGGTCAGACAACCACCTCACCCAAACTGAAGCAGCCTTGATTCTGCCATTTTGGTAGGTCTCTGTTGTCAGCCATTCTGTTTTGTAGGCCAAACAGCTACTTGATCACCACACCCGCCTTTGTCTTTCTCTTTTCTCTCTCACGCACACACATATACACACCAAGCTTGTATATAGTTAGAATTTGTGTGTTTTGGTTTGCCTTGCTAATTTGTGAATAAATATAATTCTCTGGAATCATGTCTGCTTTAATGTTGCACAAGAGTGAATGAATAGTCAACCTCTGCTACGTCAAGAACTCCGAAATCCTTCAGGCGTTACTGTTAATTTTGGTTGTTGTCATTGATTTAATTATTAATCGAACTCCAAATTAATAGTTTAGCCTATTTTATGAGACTGATATCTTTAACTGGCTATCATTTTTCCTATCATTTTTTGGGAATGGTGTCCCATGAGGTGATTTAATGTTAATTAAGTCACATTATTTAACATAATTATTAATTATTAATAACAATTACGAATTATTTCCAATAGCCAATTTTACCCCAACATATTTGGTGCCTCCATGTGAAGCCTAATGTGTTGACCCCAACATATTTGGTGCCACCGTGTGAGGTAAATATATGTTGATTCTCAACATATGATTACAGCTGATTTGAAAGAAGTGGGGACAATGCCAGAAGAGAGGGACCTGTTAATAATATTGAGTAGCGGGGTGCCTAGAATCGGAAGGAGTTCTTTAACTAGTTTTGCCGGGAGAGGGTCAAATGAACAGGTTGTAGGTTTAGATGAGAGTACTAATTTAGAAAACGCATCTAAAGAGATGGTCTCAAAGTGTAAGAGTGTCATAGTCTCATTTAAGATTCTTAAAGCCGGGCTAGGGGATGGGTTTACACACTTACCGAGTAGATGGCTGCTAATTTCATCTCTAATACGGGAGATTTTGCCATTAAAGAAATCAAGAAAATCATTAGCCGTAAATGAAGAGTTAGTATCAGAAGAGGGTTGGCGAATAAGGTTTGCAACAGTGTTGAACAGGAATTTTGGGTTATTTTTATTTGTGTTAAGAGTTGACAGATAAGAGGCTCTAGCAGCAGAGAACTTACGTTTGTAATCCTGAAGGCTGTCAATCCAAGCTAATCGGAAAACCTCAAGCTTAGATGAGCGCCATTTACGTTCTAGCTTTCTGCATACGCGTTTTTGTGCACGTGTGGTGTCAGTGAACCAGGACGAGTGTTTTTTGGAGCAACGTGTTTTTGTGAGCAGGGGCGCAATGGAATCAAGCGTGGCACTTAAGATTGAATTAAAATCATTTGTGAGGTCATCAAGAGATGCAGATTGCTCTGGCAGAGTAGCAAGAGAGTGCGGGAGCAGACCAGCGAGTTTGGAGATGGTGGAGTCAATACAGCGGCTGCTAAAAGTATCAGTATGGTTTGACCGCCGATGGGGCAGGTCAGCTCTAAATTTAATAAGGCAATGATCAGAAAGTGTTGGAGGATATGACAAAACTGACAGGTCAGAGATGTTAATACCATGGGTGAGTACAAGGTCTAGTGTGTTACCATTGGAGTGCGTTTGTTGGACCATGGACCAGCTGAGCAAAACCAAAAGTGTCAGTTAGGGAAGTAAAGGCTTTGGTGAGTGGATCGGTTTTACAGTTAACATGTATGTTAAAGTTGCCAAAAAATTATGATGTTATCTGTGTGGGTTACGAGGTCAGAAAGAAAATCAGAAAACTCAACCAGAAAAGTAGAATAAGGTCCCGGTGGGCGATATAACATGACTGAGTAGAAGGAACCAAGGCCAGCTGTAGCAGAGGGGCGCATGGTGAGAATTTGACAGGATGACAATTTATGTCTATGATCGTGTGAGAGACCTAAACTTGAGTTGAAAATTAGGCCGACACCCCCACCAGATTTTGATGATCTGGCAATATGTGAATTGGAATAACTGGGGGGGAGGCTTCAACAAGGGGAAGAAATTCATTTGGTTTCAGCCAGGTTTCACATAACCCCATTATATCGATGCCATGGTCAACAATCATGTCATTAATAAGAAGAGCCTTGTTATTGATTGATCTAATGTTGATGAAACTGAAATGAATGTGCATGTGATCAGGAGAAAACGTGTTGAGAGTAGAAGAGTGAGTGGTGGAGCTGGCAGAAATAATTAATAGATTATCCTTTGTAACCCCTCTAGGTCTGTCAGTATGGCGAGGAAGATGAGCAGTAGAGTTATTAATATGGACAGGAATAGGAATGGGTAGCTGAGGTGCAATAAGCCCGCCAGGCCATGGGGGGGAGTCAGAGGTGTGACTTTTACAGCTATACCATACTGCACAGTGGTGCTCGTCAGGCGCAGTTAATCCGTCAGGCCGCCAGGGGTCGAGCTGGATGTTTAAGTAACCTATCGGTCGTATTTCCAACCAGTTTAAGTTGTTTAACAGCACTTTTACATACCTGTGGAGCAGTAAGAAACTGACATGAACGTATCAGTGTTTATCCAACTTGTCGCCATTTTATTCTGATGCCGCCTCACCCAGAATGGCTTAAGTTGGTTGTTTCCTACTGAACCTGGTCTCACAGCGACACCTGCTGTTACAAAATAAAATGACTACATTCACACCAAGTGTATCTGAGATTAATTTATAATAGCCATTTAGTTTAGTTTAGTTTTCTGATTTATAAAAAAATAAAGGGGTGTCAGTTTTTTTATTTACTTTTCATAGGGGCTTTTTCCACACCCTCTACATACCTCTGCCAACAGTCCCCACAGAGCAGTGGTGCTCGCCTCCTCGTCCACGTCCCTTGTTCCCCCCAACTACCGCCATAGTGGGTGACTCCATAACCAGGAACATTCGCTTTTTTAATTCCACCAACCACTGTTTTCCAGGAGCCACCGTCACAAAAAGATAAACTCCCAGACCTACTGCACACATTTCCACACTCAATTAAACTTCTGGGCCCATATTCACAAAGATCATCAGAGTCCTCTCAGAGAGCTCCTAACTTAGCCTAAAAATTCCTAGCAAGGAATCTTAGCTTAAGAGTGATTCAGGAAGTTTCTGAGAGCAACTCTGAGCAAGGAGGGGACAGAAACATTTATCTTAGTGAGGAGGTGTGGTTGACCCCATTGCTAGGTATGACGCAGTCTTCTAAAAGCTGTGATTGGTTGTTACAAAAAGGAAAAAAGAAAAAAAAACAAATGCACTCCTAGTAATGAATGGACAGTGAAATCAACCGATCATAGAACTTAGACTGTATTAAGAAATGTGTAATCGTGAAAATAATTTTATGTCATGATGATGAAACTCAGCAAAATTAAATTAATTGTTACACTGCTTCAAAATGTTTGAACGTACCTCATTGACATGCCGATTATTATATTGATTTGCTTATTGTTATGTTTACTTGCCATGCTGGTAATTTTATTACTCAATCTATTTGATATTAATGGTGGACGCAGACTCAGCTGTCAGCAATTACTGTGATTGCTAGTTTGATTTGGCAGAATGACCAAAACAACGAACGAAATGGAGAAAAAAAAAGAATGAGAAAGCCGAACTGGACAGAAGAGCAGTGCCTACTGTAGGCACAGCTCGTGGGGGAGAACAAAGGAGTTTTAAGAGGGAAATTCGGTCTCGGGATCACGGCACAAGGGAAAAGGTAGACTTGGGAGGGCATTGCCCGACAAATCAATGCGTCGTTCCCTCTCCTTTTACGCACAAGCGATGAGTGTGAGAAGTGCTGGTACGTGCTGTAATCCAAAGCGGGCGTTATTGCGTTACTATGCTGGGTGGAAAAAGTAAGCTCATCCCTGATGAGGTCAACCACAAACATTATCCCTGCACGATCAAGCTGGTAGCGTCTTACTAAATCACTGTTGTTCAATATACGGAGAATATCTCTCCTTCCTCTCCGTATTTCTGCCATTTTCTCTGTTTAACTCTTAGGCACTCTTAGGCTTCTTAAAAGTCCTCCTCCCTTCTCTTAACAGTTTTTCACCTTAGGAGCTCTCTTAAGGCCTAAGATGCTTTGTGAATAACTTTTATCTTACCAAGGGAAAATTCTAAGAAAAATCTGAGAATTCGAGGAATTCTCAGATTTTTCTTAGAATGACGTCACTAATAGCTACTTTTAGTCTTAGGATTCTTTGTGAATACGGGCCCTGGTCTTGCACATTGGAACCAATGACGTGGTCCGGGGTCAGTCTGAGCTGCTAAAGAACGATTTTAACAGTCTGTTCACTGCCCTAAAAAACAGTGGGATGTCAATCTTCATCAGCGGTCCTCTTCCGTGCGCTGTGGCTGTGCTGCGGCCGTGCTGCTGCCGTGCTGCCTGCTCTCTCTGGTTTTACGCCAGGCTCGGCTCCTTTCAAAGACTCCTTGTGAAGCACTCCTCTGGGGTTTTTTCGGACCTAATTGTATTGCGGAGTTTTGCACAGCAGCGACCAGATCTTTGCTCTCAAACCACAAAAAAATGTGATGGCACAACAGTCTCCTTCAGTACATTATTCTATGCTTTCTTTTGATTTTCACATTGGCTGGTCATCCTGTTTGTCTTCTGATTAAATCGGAACCGCTGAAACAAGTTGTAGGGAGCCTCTGCAAGTAATTGGTTGCTGGCTGACACTCTGTGCTGCAATAAAATGGTTAATCAGCAGTGCCATGCACTGTAGAGCCGATGCGCTGCTGGTTCTGCCGGCCTGAATAGAATGTAATGTCTACTGTTGTGTACAGCATTTATAGACTGAGCTGAGTAGTGATGCGCGGGTCAACCCGTAACCCGCGGGACCCGCAAATTGACCTGCGGGTCGGGCAGCAGTGATCGACTGTTAAATCGGTCTGTAAATGATATTTTGACATTATTGGCTATTACTGTCACGGCATCCGAAGGTAATGATACGTTGAGCAGGTGACAGTACGCGGCCGTTTTCAAAACACATTTGTGTCACGCGCTCCAAAAGAAACTTGTTGAAACTTTAAACAATAATTTATCGTACAAAACGGGGGAAACAAACGTTGACAAAAATGGTTCCATAATTCATATTAAATTCAAAAGATAACCAAAAAACAGCTACAAGTTAGAAGGAATAGTGATAAAGTGGTAAAACTTGGCATTGATCCACAGCCTCAGACGGATGCGCTCAAGCGTGCCGTACACACAAGCTCAGTTGGTAGGCTATACTGTATTTTCACATTTTTAACAATACAATTTAAAAGTTTTGATTTTTATTGATAACCTACATTTACGAACAACTAGAAGACTACATTTAGCACCAAAAAAATGTAAAAGATAAATAAATAATAATAATTAAAAAAAAAAAGTAAATAAAAAAACGGATATCGAATACCAAATTTTCATAACGAATACCTACCCATAGAAACGAATATTCGAATATCCGAATATTTGGGTACAGCCCTAGCCGAAACCCGAATAACTTGATTTCCATTCATACACAATCAGGCCCTTCTGTTCCACCAAGCATACCTGTAAAGATTAGCCTTTTAAATGTAAGGTCTTTAAATAACAAATCTTTTATTTGCAATGATTTTATTACCTCCAATGACATTGATATTTTTTGTATGACCGAAACATGGTCAAAACCAGATGAATACAACACCCTAAATGAAGCTACACCTCCAGCATTCTTATATGCACAGAAGCCCCGGCTATCTGGCCACAGTGGAGGGGTCGTTGTCATCTACAGAGACAATTTCTTTTATAAGCCTGTTCCCTGTGGGGAATTCTCCTCCTTTGAAAACTTAACATTTTGTGTTAATAAGTACCAGCCGATTTTATCCCTTTTAGTTTACCGCCCTCCTAAGACCAATGGCACTTTTGTCTCTGTCTCTGCTTTTACCTAATTATGACCGGGTCTGCATAATCGGTGACTTCAACATTCATGTTTGTTGTCGTGGTGATGCTCTTGCGGGGGAATTTCTTAATCTTTTAGAATCGTTTAATTTTGTTTTACATTCCACAGGGCCCACCCATGAGAAGGGCCATATCTTAGATCTTGTTATTTCATATGGTCTGAAGATTGATAACGTGGAACTTATTAACACCTGTATATCCGATCATTTTAGTATTGTTTTAAACTTGTACTACTCTCCTTCGCCTTAAGTCTCACCTGCCCCCACCCGCTCTCGCATCATTAACTCAACAACAGTAGCTAAATTTTCACATGCTTTTTCATGCCTCTCTTCCAAACTACATCTCTCGCATGATCATCATCATCATCAATTTTATTTATAAAGCCCAATATCACAAATCACAATTTGCCTCATAGGGCTTTACAGCATACGACATCTCTCTGTCCTTATGACCCTCGCAGCGGATAAGGAAAAACTCCCCCCAAAAAAACCCTTTAATGGGGAAAAAAAAACGGTAGAAACCTCAGGAAGAGCAACTGAGGAGGGATCCCTCTTCCAGGACGGACAGACGTGCAATAGATGTCGTACAGAACAGATCAGCATAACAAATTAACAGTAATCCACATGACACAATGAGACACAGAGAGAGAGAGAGAGAGAGAGAGAGAGAGAGAGATGCAGGTAATGACAGTAGCTTACAACAACATTATTGAAAGTAATAATATTATAGTTATAGTTCTGGCTACTGCAGTACAATATGTTGAAAGTATGTATTAATATCTGGCAGTATACATGTGTGACAATAGTCATATGTGTATAATAACAGTAGAAGTATGACTAATGACTAATGATGGCAGCAGCAGCAGGAGGCATCTGGCAGGACCACAGCAGCAGCACAACCACACACGTCACGCTGTCCAGGCACCACTGCGATATGAGTTAATCTGAGAGACAGTGGAGCACAAAGGCTCCGGAGAAGAAGCCGAGTTAGTGACATCCAGAATGGCCGAGTTAGCAAGATGCAGTAATAGAATACGAGAGAGAGAGAGAGAGAGAAGGAGAGAAGGTGCCCGGTGTATTATAGGGGGTCCTCCAGCAGACTAGGCCTAAGTCAGCCTAACTAGGGGCTGGTACAGGGCAAGCCTGAGCCAGCCCTAACTATAAGCTTTATCAAAGAGGAAAGTCTTAAGTCTAGTCTTAAATGTGGAGACGGTGTCTGCCTCCCGGACCGTAACAGGAAGATGATTCCACAGGAGAGGAGCCTGATAGCTGAAGGCTCTGGCTCCTGTTCTACTTTTGGAGACTATAGGGACCACGAGTAACCCTGCGTTCTCAGAGCGCAGTGTTCTGGTGGGATAATATGGCACTATGAGCTCTCTAAGATATTAGATTAGATTAGAGCTTTATAAGTTAACAGTAGGATTTTAAATTCAGTTCTGGATTTTACAGGGAGCCAGTGCAGAGAAGCTAAAACAGGACATATATGATCACGTTTCTTAGTTCCTGTTAGTACACGTGCTGCTGCATTCTGAAAAAGCTGGAGAGTTTTGAAAGACTTACTAGAGCTACCTGATAATAGAGAGTTACAGTAATCCAGCCTAGAGGTAACAAAAGCGTGGACCAATTTTTCTGCATCTTTTCGGGTCAGGATAGGCCTAATTTTCGCAATATTACGCAGATGAAAAAATGCAGTCCGTGAGGTTTGTTTTAAATGAGAATTAAAACACAAATCTTGATCAAATATCACTCCGAGGTTTCTTACGGTAGTGCTAGAGGCCAGAGCAATGCCATCTAGAGAAACTATGTCGTCAGATAAAGAGTCTCTGAGTTGTTTGGGGCCAAGAACAATAACTTCAGTTTTGTCTGAATTTAACATCAGGAAATTGGTGCTCATCCAAGTTTTTATGTCTTTAAGGCAGTTATGGAGTTTAGTTAATGGATTAGTTTCTTCTGGCTTCATCGATAAATACAACTGAGTATCATCCGCATAACAATGGAAATTTATAGAGTGATTTCTAATGATGTTATCTAAAGGAAGCATTCATTCATTCATCTTCTAACCGCTTCATCCTCTTGAGGGTCGCGGGGGGGCTGGAGCCTATCCCAGCTACATCGGGCGAGAGGCAGGGTACACCCTGGACAGGTCGCCAGACTATCGCAGGGCTGACACATAGAGACAGACAACCATTCACGCTCACATTCACACCTATGGACAATTTAGAGTTATCAATTAACCTAGTCCCCAATCTGCATGTCTTTGGACTGTGGGAGGAAGCCGGAGTGCCCGGAGAGAACCCACGCTGACACGGGGAGAACATGCAAACTCCGCACAGAAGGGCTCCCATGCCCGAGATCGAACCGGCAACCCTCTTGCTGTGAGGCGAGAGTGTTAACCACCACACCACCATGCCGCCCCTAAAGGAAGCATATATAGAGTAAATAGGATTGGTCCGAGCACAGAACCTTGCAGAACTCCAAAACAAACTTTGGTACGTGAGGATGATTCATTATGAACGTCAACAAACTGAAAACGATCAGATAAATAAGATTTAAACCAGCTCAGTGCAGAACCTTTTAGGCCAATTAAGTGATCCAGTCTCTGCAGTAGAATTTGATGGTCAATTGTGTCAAATGCCGCACTAAGATCTAATAAAACAAGTACAGAGACAAGTCCTTTGTCTGAAGCAATCAGAAGGTCATTTGTAATTTTAACTAGTGCTGTCTCAGTGCTATGATGCACTCTAAATCCTGACTGAAATTCCTCAAATAAATTATTATCATGGAGAAAATCACACAGGTGGTCTGCGACTACTTTCTCAAGGATCTTTGACATAAAGGGAAGATTAGATATTGGTCCATAGTTGGCTAACACCTCTGGATCCAGGGTGGGCTTTTTTAGTAGAGGTTTAATTACAGCTACCTTAAAAGACTGTGGTACATAGCCTGTTAATAAGGATATATTGATCATATCTAATATATGAGTGTTAACTAAAGGAAAGACCTCCTTAAGTAGCCTAGTTGGGATGGGGTCTAAGAGACACGTTGATGATTTAGATGAAGAAATCACTGCGGTCAATTCTTGAAGAGAAATTGGGAGAAGTAATCTAAATATATATTAGGTTTTACAGCTGTGTTTGAGGTTAGATAGGTACTATCTGAGGACAGGAGGTCATGAATTTTGCCTCTAATAGTTAGAATTTTGTCATTAAAAAAGCTCATAAAATCATTACTGCTAAGAGCTAAAGGAATACAAGGCTCAATAGAGCTTTGACTCTCAGTCAGCCTGGCTACGTGCTGAAGAGAAACCTGGGGTTGTTCTTATTGTCTTCTATTAATGCTGAGTAATAGTTTGCTCTGGCATTGCGGAGGCCCCTCTTATAAGTTTTGAGACTGTCTGTCCAGATTAAACGAGATTCTTCCATTTTTGTTTATCGCCAATTCCTTTCAAATTTTCGCGATATTTGTTTTAACTTACGGGTTTGAGAGTTATACCAAGGAGCGAACTTTCTTTGTTTTTTTAACTTCTTTTTAAGAGGAGCAACAGAGTCAAGTGTTGTTCACAGCGAGCCTACAGCGCTATCGACAAAATAATCAAAGTCGGTACAGGAAACCTCTGTTACTGAGGGACTTGGTATTGAATTTAATGACGAAGTAATCTTTTCCTTAAATTTTGCGACAGCACTATCTGATAAACATCTAGCATAGTAACTGTTGCTGAGTGGCGTGTAATCGAGTAAAAAGAAATCAAAAGTAATCAGATAATGATCCGATAGCGAGGGATTCTGTGGAAAGACTTTTAGATTATCAATTTCAATTCCATACATCAGAACTGGATCGAGGGTATGGTTAAAACAGTGAGTGGGTTCATGTACACCCTGACTGAAGCCAGTGGAGTCTAATAATGAGATAAACGCGGTAGTCAGGGAGTCATTATCAACGTCGACATGAATGTTAAAATCGCCTACAATAATAACTTTATCTGATTTAAGAACTAAACTGGATAAAAACTCTGAGAATTCAGATACAAATTCAGAATACGGGCCAGGAGCACGGTACGCTATAACAAATAAAAGTGGCTGCGAGATTTTCCAAGTCGGATGTAAAAGACTAAGAACAAGGCTTTCAAATGAATTAAAATCTAGTTTAGGTTTAGGGCTGATTAACAGGCTAGAGTTAAAAATGGCTGCAACTCCCCCTCCTCGGCCGCTGCCTCGAGGAATGTGGGTATTATTATGACTGGGAGGAGTGGACTCATTTAGACTGACATATTCATCTTGACACAGCCAGGTTTCAGTGAGACTGAGTAAATCAATATGATTATCTGATATTAATTCGTTTACTAACACTGCTTTAGACAATAGAGACCTGATATTTAACAGTCCGCATTTACTTCTGTTTTGTCTTTCTGTCACAGAAGAGGTTTTAATTTTTATGAGGTTGTTATGCACAACTCCTCTTTGTTTAATTTTAGATTTAAATAATTTAGGTGGTCAGGGGACAGACACCGTTTGTATAAAACTATGAAAACTATGGCTGGGTAACTGAACTAGAAGCTCAGAGAAGCATGTAGGACTGCGACTCTGAGTCCTGGTCTCAACTCTGGGTTGTCAGGGATTTAAATTACTAATAAAGTTTGCCAGGTTCCTAGAAATGAGAGCAGCTCCATCCAAAGTGGGATGAATGCCGTCTCTCCTAATAAGACCAGGTTTTCCCCAGAAAGTTTGCCAATTATTAACGAAACCCACATCGTTTGCTGGACACCACCTGGACAGCCAGCGATTAAATGATGACATGCGGCTAAACATGTCATCACTGGTCAGATTTGGGAGGGGTCCAGAGAAAACTACGGAGTCCGACATCGTTTTTGCATATTCATACACCGAGGCAATATTAATTTTAGTGACCTCCAATTGGTGTAACCGGGTGTCATTGCTGCCGACGTGAATAACAATCTTACTGAATCTACATTTAGCTTTAGCCAGCAGTTTTAAATTAGATTCAATGTCGCCCGCTCTGGCCCCAGGGATACATTTGACTATGGTCGCTGGTGTTGCTAACTTCACGTTTCTCAGAATAGAGCTGCCAATAACCAGAGTTTTATCCTCAGCGGGTGTGTCGCTGAGTGGGGAAAAGCGGTTGGAAATGTGAACAGGCTGGTGGTGAGCCGTGGGCTTCGGCTTGGAGCTGTGCTTCTGGCGAACCGTAACCCAACCTCCCGGCTGAACGGGAGTTACCGGAGGACAGTTAGCAGAGGCTAAGGCTATGCTATGTGGCTCCGCACCAGCTACAGGGGGCTGGCTAACTACCACAGCTACTGAATGGTTTTCCATGGTGTGGAGCCGCGCTTCTAATTCACTAAGCCTCGCCTCCAACGCAGCAAATAAGCTACACTTGTTACAATTACCACTGTCGCTAAAGGAGGCAGAGGCATAACTGAACATTTGGCACACCGAGCAAGAAAGAGCAGAGGGAGAAGCCATCGCTAACTTTAAAGCTAATGTAGCTACCAAGGCTAGTAACGTGCAAACAACAGCTAAGAGATTAGCGAGAAAGTCGTAGAAAGGAGGAGAGTTATAAGTGCTTAAACAGAACTAGTGTGGGTTAAGACTTGAAATAGACGTTAAAGCAACTGAAGTGAGAAAACAGGCCACTAGAATTCACCAAAGCAGCACAGAGACGCTGTCACAGAAACACCGGAAATGACACAACTCGCTGACCGCAATATGTCAGCACGTCAGGTGAGTGATACCAATCTCCTGGTGAATTCATTCAATGACCTCTGCCTGAATACAATGGACTCAGTAGCTGCAGTCAAAACCAGAACCAAAATCACTTCCTCAGTCTCTCCATGGTTGAATGACCATGCCCGCTCCTTAAAAAGAGAGGTACGCAAAATAGAGCGTAAATGGAAGTCTTGCAAACTTCAAGTTCACTATGAGCATTTGAAAAGCCAAATGAATAATTACAATGCTGCAGTTAAGGATGCACGAGCAACTTTTTTCTCCAACTTGATCTCCTAGAATGCTAAAAACTCTAAAGTGCTGTTTCAAACACTCGACCGAATTGTTGGCGCCTCCACCAATATTAATTTACATGCATCACCTAAACTCTGAGCAATTCTCATCATTTTTCACTGAAAAAATTGAAAACATTAGATCTCACACCATCACTCACCAATCCTACTCTATGTCAGTCCTCTGCTCGTTTAGTTCAGTGTCACTAACTGATCTCAACACAATGGCGATGCGCATGAAATCCTCCTCTTGCCCTCTGGACGTGGTCCCTACCAGACTACTGAAGGAGATTATGCCCACTGTTGGTACCTTCATTTTATCTATTGTCAATCACTCTCTGACCTCAGGTGTGGTTCCTGCTAATTTTAAATCTGCTCTAATTGAACCTCTGCTCAAAAAACCCAATCTAGACCCATCCATTCTGAACAACTACAGACCAGTCTCAAAGCTCCCTTTTTTATCAAAGATCCTAGAAAAAATTGTATTAAAACAATTAATAAATCATCTATCAGTCAATAACTTACTCGAAAAATTCCAGTCCGGCTTTCGATCACTTAATAGCACAGAATCAGATCTCCTTAAAGTTTGCAATGATCTCCTATTGACTCAAGATGCCAGCGAGTGTTCCATTCTAGTTCTCTTGGACCTTAGCGCCGCATTTGACACGGTAGACCATGACATTTTAATTGATAGTGATGTGGGTGGCCCTGAATTGGTTCAGGTCTTACCTTTTAAACAGATACTCTTCTGTATCTATAGCTGGCTCTGTTTCTTCCCCCACTAATGTCTCCTATGGTGTCCCCCCCAGGGGTCAATCCTGGACCCTATTATCTTTTCCATTTCCATGCTCCCTCTGGGTTACATCATCTGTAAATACAACGTGCATTTTCATTGTTATGCAGATAACACACAGTTGTACATCCCAATCAATCCCGGTGATCAGTCTAATATAGCAGCCCTCCACAACTGTATCACAGAAATAAAATACTGGATGTCAGACAGTTTTCTCCAACTCAATCAGTCAAAATCCAATGTCATTGTTATAGGTCCATCCACAACAAGAAAACTAATTTTGGAAAGCCTTGTAAAACCCTCAGCCAGAAACCTCGCTGTCATTTTTGACCAGGACTTGAACTTTAAACTTCATGTAAAAAAAAAAGTGGTCCAGACATGTTTTTATCATTTGAGAAACATAGCCAAAGTCAGGTCTTTTATCTGACGCCTCGACTATTGTAATAGCTTATATACCTGTCTCAGCCAGAAATCACTTCACCATCTACCATAAGTACAAAATGCTGCAGCTCGGCTTTTAACTAGGTCTAAAAAATGTGACCACATCACCCCTGTTATAGCATCCCTGCACTGGCTGCCTGTTCATTTTAGGATTGATTTTAAAATTCTTTTATTTGTTTTTAACGCCAGACTTGGGCTAGCCCCTGCCTATATTTCAGACCTTTTATCCTCACACAAACCAGCTCACAGTTTGAGATCCGCTGATAAGGCCCTGCTAGCTGTTCCAAGGTCTAGGCTGAAAACAAAAGGCGATAGGGCCTTTGCAATCAGGGCCCCTAGACTCTGGAACGATTTGCCTGAGGAAGTCAGACTTTCAGAGTCTGTTCCTCGTTTTATTTTTAATTTAACTTTTTTAATCCCCGTGAGGGGAAATTCAATTGGTCAAATTGGTCCGGACGGGGACTCGAACAGGTGACCCTCCGGTTCCCAACCCAAGTCCCGATGGACTGAGCTACTGCCGCCCCATGACATTTACATTTACATGGCTCCTCAAGACACACTTTTACAGGAAGGTTTTTATGAAGTAATGTTTAAGTTTATGTAATGTTTAATTTGTATGTATTTTGTGTTGATATTGAGTGTGTGCTGATATTTTATGCTGTAAAGCACTTTGTTATTTATACTGAAAAATGCTATACAAATAAAGTTATTATTATTATTATTATTATTATTATATACTGATCACACTGTTGTCCACAGTACACTTGTTTGAGGTGCACAAAATTTAGAGTAGTTACTATGAAACAAATTTGAAATGAATGAGGAACTGATTATTAGTTAATGGTCAATTCTTCAGTAACTCCTGATCAAATTTCAGAGGGGTAGTAACTGAGGAACTAATGAGGAACTAACTATTACTTAATCATTACCTACCCTTTTTGTGTATCGTAAAGTAAAGTGAGACATCAAAATGAGTAAGTAATGAGTACTGAATCCTTACCTACTCATTAGTTACCCTTTTTGTGTAAAGTACACAAAAATTACAGTAGTTACTGAGGAACTAATGAGGAACCAATGAGGAACTAATGACGAACGAATGAGTAGTTAGTGAGGAACTAAGCTACACAAAATTAGAGTAGTTAGTGAGGAACTAATGAGGAACTACCGGTTAGAGCCCTGCACAGGACTGTTTTCTTCATCCCGCTCTTGCCCGCTCCCGCTGAATTTCTGACCATTACTGCCTGCGCCCGCAACGTGTATGTCCATTCCCGCCCGCTCCCGCAAAGCTCTGAGAATTTATGCCTGCACAATAATAGAGATTGATGATTTTGTGTCTTCTCCCATCCTGCAGGAGAAAACATGTCATTTTATAGGCTATTAATAAAGAGATTCATGGGGATGTTTGTTTCGTTTCCCTGGCCTGCATGTCTTTTGACGCACTGGTCAGGAATAGCGCTCCTATTTCGTTGTTTTCATTTAGTTTTTAATGAAATAAAGGCTGTTTCATATTCTATTCTCCTCCTCTGTATTTTATTTATTTTTCTACCTTTATATAATCATGCAGTGATTGAGGTTAAGATCTCTTTTCTAAGAGAGACCTGAATAAAAAACATTAATGAGATAAAGATAAAGCCTATGCTCAATAACACCGGCATCATCAAGCCTCTTTATGTAATTAACAAATAGCAACGAGAGTAGGCTGTGAGTGGCTCAAATAACACTAAAAAATAACATAAAATAAACAAAGTTAACGAATGAAACGAATGAATTTAACAAATGAATCACTTGGCCATAATATTGCTGTGGAGGAAGAGAATGTTGCTGACCGACTGCGGTCCCAATCCCATGCATCTCTCTTCAATATGCACCCACAGACACTGAAGGCACACTGGATGCGGGGATACTGAAGATGAAATGCGTCAGCTTTGAGAGCGCTGGGACGTAGAGGGCTCAGTGCACCTTTAGACCTTGTTTGAGCTTCTTTTCCACAACATTTGTTAACTCCATCCTATCGCTATAGGCTACATCGCGATCCCGCAGTGTTTTTTTTGGCCACCCGTTCCCGCCCACAGCAAAGTTCAAACCGCCCACTCCTGCAAGATTAGGGTTGGGTCTCACGGGACCCGGCGGGACCCAATCCCAATGCAGCCCCCTACTACTGGTAACTATTAGTTAATGGTCAGTTCTTCAGTAACTCCTGATCAAATTTCAGAGGAGTAGTTACTGAGGAACTAATGAGGAACTAACTATTAGTTAATGGCAAGGGCGTAACTTAGAGTTGAACATTGGGGGGGGTTGAGATTTCCGCCTGTGAAGCAGGTCTGAGGACATGCCCCGCATGAGAAAATCCTCAAATATATATATATATATATATATATATATATATATATATATATATATATATATATATACATACAGTACAGGCCAAAAGCATACCTTCTCATTCAATGCATTTTCTTTATTTTCATGACTATTTACATTGTAGATTCTCACTGAAGGCATCAAAACTATGAATGAACACATGTGGAGTTATGTACTTAACAAAAAAAGGTGAAATAACTGAAAACATGTTTTATATTCTAGTTTCTTCAAAATAGCCACCCTTTGCTCTGATTACTGCTTTGCACACTCTTGGCATTAGAGAAGCTTATCTCTTGATAAGCTTCAAGAGGTAGTCACCTGAAATGGTTTCCACTTCACAGGTGTGCCTTATCAGGGTTAATTAGTGGAATTTCTTGCTTTATCAATGGGGTTGGGACCATCAGTTGTGTTGTGCAGAAGTCAGGTTAATACACAGCCGACAGCCCTATTGGACAACTGGTAAAATTCATATTATGGCAAGACCCAATCAGCTAACTAAAGAAAAATGAGTGGCCATCATTACTTTAAGAAATGAAGGTCAGTCAGTCCGGAAAATTGCAAAAACTTTAAATGTGTCCCCAAGTGGAGTCGCAAAAACCATCAAGCGCTATAACGAAACTGTCACACATGAGGACCGACCCAGGAAAGGAAGACCAAGAGTCACCTCTGCTTCTGAGGATAAGTTCATCCGAGAAATCGCAAGTTAACAGCAGCTCAGATCAGAGAGCAGATGAATGCCACACAGAGTTCTAGCAGCAGACCCATCTCTAGAACAACTGTTAAGAGGAGACTGCGCGAATCAGGCCTTCATGGTCAAATAGCTGCTAGGAAACCACTGCTAAGGAGAGGCAACAAGCAGAAGAGATTTGTTTGGGCCAAGAAACACAAGGAATGGACATTAGATCAGTGGAAATCTGTGCTTTGTCTGGTCTGATGAGTCCAAATTTGAGATCTTTGGTTCCAACCGCCGTGTCTTTGTGAGATGCAGAAAAGGTGAATGGATGGATTCCACATGCCTGGTTCCCACTGTGAAGCATGGATGAGGAGGTGTGATGGTGTGGGGGAGTTTTGCTGGTGACACTGTTGGGGATTTATTCAAAACTGAAGGCACACTGAACCAGCATGGCTACCACAGCACCCTGCAGCGACATGCCATCCCATCCGGTTTGCGTTTAGTTGGACGATCATTTCTTTTTCAACAGGACAATGACCCCAAACACACCTCCAGGCTGTGTAAGGGCTATTTGACCAAGAAGGAGAGTGATGGAGTGCTGCAGCAGATGACCTGGCCTCCACAGTCACCGGACCTGAACCCAATGGAGATGGTTTGGGGTGAGCTGGACCGCAGAGTGAAGGCAAAGGGGCCAACAAGTGCTAAACACCTCTGGGAACTCCTTCAAGACTGTTGGAAAACCATTTCAGGTGACTACCTCTTGAAGCTCATGGAGAGAATGCCGAGAGTGTGCAAAGCAGTAATCAGAGCAAAGGGTGGCTATTTTGAAGAAACTAGAATATAAAACATGTTTTCAGTTATTTCACCTTTTTTTGTTAAGTACATAACTCCATATGTGTTCATTCATAGTTTTGATGCCTTCAGTGAGAATCTACAATGTAAATAGTCATGAAAATAAAGAAAACGCATTGAATGAGAAGGTGTGTCCAAACTTTTGGCCTGTACTGTGTATATATATATATATATATATATATGTATATATATGTATGGCGAAAAAGACAAATGATAGCAAACAAAGACGAACTATAGAGAAAAAAACGGCAAAAAACACTGTCAGAAACAACACTAATACAATTATTTACAACACCAAGATGAAGATGTTATTTACAAAGAAAACACCGCTAAAACATCGCTACGACACTCACAAGCTGTCCTTGCTTTGATCGCCCTCTCCCCCACAGGTACTCCTACCACTACTGTAATGTACCATATATCACTGGAAAGCTCCGCTTCTCAGCTTTCAGAATCCATTGGAATTGCGTCGATAGCATGAATGATCAAGGAGTTACGGTAATTTGAAAAATACATGTCATTTCCTGTCGCCGTCGACAGCTTCGGCTAACTGGCTAGCTTGCATTACAGCTAAGACACACACAACACAGCAGAAAGTAGGACTAACTTTAATTCAGTTAACATTATTTGACTTGTGAGTGGTGGCACTGGAGCCCTAGCAGTAGCGTACCTCCTGTTGGGAAGACATTTTCATCCTTTTGCCCAACCTACAACTTATAATTGTTGGTTGGGCTTTCTTTTTCCCTTGGACCCTCTTCATACCACCATGGATGCTTCATGTTGTAACGAACTGGGCCACATTACTGTTATGTGTGTAAGAGAGATTTAGCCCAGATTCTGTACTGTTAAGTTGAAGTGACATTACTGATATTTCCAAGTGTTAGTGAAATGTTAAGTTAAGTGCTGGTTTTCCTGAGCGTCTCACTCATGAGGCGCGGCAGCGAGCGGGGAGGTGTGTGTTTCTCTCAGAAAAACAAGACGGCGGCACTCATGTGGATAGTGAACTTTTCTGTTAGGCTTTTGTTGTTTTTGGCGTGGCTACAGCCCACAGTAGCCTGTGTGACAACCAGAAATAAATCACCAGCTAAACCGGCTAACGTCTTGGCGTGTGGTTATTGAGGGACGTTACAATACATACACGGGGAGAGGCTGGAGGGACGCACAGGTCTGAGGTGGGCAAAACCAAATCTCAGAGCGGGAGGGAGGGGGGAGGGGCGCAGACAAACATCACTATTTTTTACTGCTAAATTGAAAAAATCTACCACATTGTCGTGTTTACTTATACTTAACATTCATTATCAATAATTATGATATGATACTGGGGGGGGGGGTTGGCTGGTTTGGCTTATTGGAAATTTGATCAGTAACTCCTGATCAAATTTCAGAGGAGTAGTTACTGAGGAACTAATGAGGACTTAACTATTAGTTAATCATTACCTATCCTTTTTGTGTACCCTAAAGTGAGACATCAAAATGAGTAGGTAATGAATACTGAATCATTACCTACTCATTTTTATGTCTCATTTTACTCCTGGCTACATTAGCCATTAGCTTGGAGAAACCGGTCCCTATGAAAGTTTATCGCTGAGAAGAAATTATTTGAATCACTCAGGGATCTGAAAATAATGAATAAAACCCTTCTCAAGAATCCTGCTGTCTGTGATTTTTTTGTTAAGGAATTAATTGTAAAGATGATGATGAAGTAATGAAAGACAACTCATTATGTGTCACTTTAGTGTCTAAATTGGGAACATATTTCTACCTAATTTGGTACAAACTACGGATTGTTACGTCTTATTAGAGCAATGTTGTCTATTTTACTGTCTAATAAAGATTATATTAGGTGTAGTTTTTTCTAATTTGATACAAAATATGGCTTATTAGGTCTAATTAGGGTACTGTAAAATAAAGTGCTACCGACTATTTTAGATAACTATTTTTTTTTAATTTTTCTACACATGTTGTGATATATGTTTTCTTAGTCCATGTGTTTGAAAATATGTCTGATTTGAAAATAAGTCTGTTTTTTAGAAAAGCATATTTCTTTTATTGGGCTTAAATTATTAGTAGAGTTAACAGCTTGTCAAGAATCATTTATTACATTTAGTGTGCCACGAAAAGAATTTGTGTTTTGTACACAGTACAGGTCACTGACTCTGTCACATCCTCTGCTACGCTCATTATCACGTACACACTGCTTGCACACAACTATTAGCACACACACTCTCAAACGTGTATGTTCATTCACACACACACTCACGCACACACGCACATGCATGCGCACGCACGCGCACGCACACACACACACGTATTGACACTGACATTAGAAGTAGACAGGTGACAGCAGGCAGTGGTGGCATACTGTGACAAGAATGACACCTTCTTTACTGTAATCACAGAGAACACACACTCAAACACATCTATATGCTGTGATAAAAAGGACAAAAAAAACATGGAAGAGGTGGAGGAGGAAGGGAGGGAAAGCAGGAGATGGAAAGAGAAGGCGACATATTACAGTGGCTTAGATGTGGGTGAGGAGATGCAAATGGCTTAGCAGAGCTGAGAGGCAACAAATGAGAAGACAAGGGACCAAACAAAAGAGACAAGGGAATTTCCTGCTGGAGAGGGCAGGATGAGACAAGAGAAGACAAGTGGAAGCTGGGCAGGGAAAAAAGTTGGCTGCAAGATTCACCTCGTCCCCGATGAAAAGTACCAGATGTTCAGCTGTCAGGTGTTATGAACCTGTCTGCTCCTACTGTGTCCTCTGTCATCTGCTGCAAGTGAGAACGACAGCAGCCGTCTCACAAGTTTTCGCCTGTCTTCTCTTCTTTACCCTTCTCTCCTCTTTTTATGTTTTCATCATCTTTACATATTTTCTTTTGTCCTGTCTTCTGCCCTGCAGCCTTTTGAGGTTATTCCCTCCCTCCCTTCTTTCTCCCTTTTTCTTCTATTCTCTGATGTCTACCATATCGAAGGTAAAAGGGCCTCAAAAAATCTGTGAAAAATCAATGATTTTTCCTGGGATACTTTTTACCTGCAACTCCTACTGCCTTTAAACACAGCCATCAACTATTATCATGGGCAGTATGGAAAGACTTAGGGGCTCTAGTTTCCCGGCGTGGCGCAGGGTGGCGAACCCCACGCAGAGCTAGTTTCGAGCAGCGCAACCCGAGGCACGCTCAGTTTGGTAGTTTGGCAGACCGAGGTGCGCTGAGATGGGTGTGGCGGCGCAGCAGGGGGAGGTGTCGACAGATCCAGCTTGGCACAGTGACAGTTTCGTGTCAAAAGGCTTCGCCGAAGGTGCGCTAAAAGCTTGCCAGCTGAAACCAGGTCTGCTGTCAGCACAGGTGGAGCGCAGCCGGTGTAAGTTGAAGTTTGGCTGACCGGCGGACAGTGCGCACACGTCACCAAAACCTCACAGGCAGGTTTCCAGAATATCAGGCGCATTAACAATGCAATAAATACCCAAAAAAACACTATTCAGTGCAACTATCTGCAATCAGCACATAAATGTATCTCTGTATCGACTGTCCCGTCACATCTGATGTCAGATCAAAGGGGATTGGCACCGTTTGACTTGTTTGGCACGTGAAATGGAAACCCAACCTGATTAGATTAACACAGCTGCAAACTAATGAGTTCACATCCCTCTCAGCCAATCACAAACAGCCACAGCATCAGATAGGGAGTATATATTCAGCATCTGTCATCTTAGAAAAGTCAAAAGAAAAGAAACAGGGTGAGACTGCGAGAGAGAGAGAAAAACGCAACATTGATTTACAATTGTGGTGACGTCCTCCCAGGCTACCTTTGCATCATCAGCCCGTGAAGGTCTGCTCGCAGTTCCGTATATTCGAACACTGCAGGCTTGGACCTCCCGCACCAAAACATCAGTTTCCTCCTGGGAGAACCGGCCGTGTGACACTGCTGCTCTCTTCTGCCATGGCGAATTGAGTAAACTCTCATTACGCCTTCGCGTGGCGCATTTAAGGGCGAGGAGAGGGGCTCATTTGATTGGTGTGATGTGTGTAAAACCCACTCCACGCCTTCTCTCCTCCCTCTTTTCCGACTTGCGCAGGTAGGAGGGACGGAGGTGGGAAAGAGGAGTAGCTGCGCCAGCACGCACGGTGTGCCAAACTTGCAAAATCTGCCTGGCCACACCCAGTTGGCGAAGTGCAGGTGCGCTGTGCCCCCGCCTCACCCGGTCTGCGAAACTAGAGCCCTTAGAGTGTGCAACAGTAGTAGAAGTAGTGGAAGCACTTCCACCTGTAAAATAGTAATAGCAGTCCAAACAGCTCTTAACCACTGTTCAGAGGTAGAAACATATGGATATTTAGTTAAATTCGTAACTGTGGATCTTTATGCGCGTGCATTTGTTGACAAGCCAACGATACCGGTGAACATCCTGAAGCTGGCCTGAAGTTTCATTTTCGAAACTTGGAAATGAGTTGCTCTCCGTATGTCAGGGCTGACCTCCTCCTCACAGCGCATGCGCACGCACGCACACACACACACACACACACACTCAACAAAGTGAAGTCAGACAACAGCAGAGAGGCTGCGGTGCAGATGAAGGGAATATAACTTCAAAATTACTCTAGTTGACGACAACTACGCTTGTTACTGTAAGTAAGTGCGATTAAACCTCTGCCAGCCAAGCCAATACTTTATCAATGCATGTGATCAGCATGTACAAAGCCATATTTTAATCTCCTCTGTCCGCAGTCTCTCATTCACCGCTATTATGATTTACGATCGCGGTCGACACAAGCACATCGCGCTCGCGGTGCTAACAGCAAACTGTTAAAAACAAACTAAAATGAAAGCTGTCTGTATGTCGGCTAACACTTGGGTAACAGCAGTAACAACGCCAGGTCACCATCAGTCGGGCATCTCTCCTCCTCTTTCAGCTCTCGCCAGCGTGTGAAAGCCAGGCCAATATCAATCCTTGTTCAAGCTCTTGTTTTATCGCTCTCCCGTTTTCTTTTCTTTGTCTCCTCGGACAACACCATCACCTTCTTCCTTTTCTTTGTTGCTTCAGCCATGACAACCATGTCTAACTTTGCTATGCTACTCTTTAGAGAGGAGGGGGATATGACGAGAAGGGGGATATGGCGTATGCTGTAAAGCAGCCAAATTTTGTAGTCTTACTGCATAGTGCCAGTGCAAGTGAAACAGATGCTCTCAAGCATGACGGAGATGTCATCCAACCTATTGTGAGTTGATGTACCATCACAAGGATCTTGGATATATATTTTGAGGGCTCAAAAACTATGAAAAAAAATATGTACCTGTGGTTTTATGACTTAAAGACAGACGTTGGGTTAAATACATACCAGTCATTCTATGACTTAAAAATAAACATTGGGTTAAATACGTACCTGTGGTTCTATGACTTAAAGATAGACTTTGGTTTAGTGGTTCTATGACTTTAAGATAGACTTTGGTTTAAATATGTACCTGTGGTTCTATGAGTTCAAGATAGGCGTTGGGTTAAATACATACCTGTGGTTCTATGACTTAAAGATAGATGCTGGGTTAAATAAATAACTGTGGATCTATGACTTTAAGACAGACATTGGGTTAAATGTACCTGTCATTCTATGACTTAAAGATAGACCTTGGTTTTAATATGTACCTGTGGTTTTATTAGTTTAGACAGACTTTGGGTTAAATATGTACCTGTGGTTCTATGACTTTAAGATAGACTTTAGGTTAAATACATAACTGTGGATCTATGACTTTAAGATGGTCAGATATAATATCTAGGTATTAAAATGGCTGAAATGTGTCTGTGTACACAGGCTGAGAGATAGAGGCACACTGGAGAAACATTTGAACAGAGCTGTGAGGGACTGGGAGTGTCAGCAGTGTGTGTGTCAGGCTTTAAACAACAAATGTATGAAGAAACCTAGAAGTGGGGCCACATTCACTTCTATGAAAGTTGCTCAGTGGCTAAAAAAAATAAAAAGTTAGATTCTGTGTGTAAAATTACCTGGATCTTTTGCATCCATGGGCCCATAGAGTAAGGGCACTGGCAATTCCTTTAATTCCAAACTGCTTGGTCTCAGGCTCACTCACATGAATGACAGTAAAATAACTCTGGATTCAGCTGTTGGTGAATTTTACAACTTTTTAGAACACAATACGTGCATTTACATGGAGCCATGTATTCCTTTTGCATTCGGGTTGGAAGCCCTACCCGAATAGAAATACTCCTTGTAAACACCTCAACCCAAATGAAAACAGCCAACCCGAAAGAAAATCTAATCGAGTGCACAGGGGTGGAATATTCCTTTTCAGAACCTGAATGGAAGAGTTTTTCTGTCTTGTATACACCTCCTACCTGATTCCAGCCATTCCGTTCTTTCTGCGCATACAGCGCAGTATACAGCGTGCATAGCAACGGGCTGAGCTAGAGTAGTCGGACACGGAGCACTCACCGGTTTCCATTCGCCAAACCATGGTCATCTATCTCCCTTCTTCGACCTTCTACTTCTCTTCTCCTCCTCAACAAACGAAGTATTAGCAGAACAAGGTTGTTGTCATACTGCTGCTTCAAGATTATAAGCAAAACAAGCCCAAAAATGGCACTAAGAACAGCATCGTCAAGCATCTTGTTATCCGGAACGAGGACTACAGTGTTTTCTTCCGGTAAACGTAACATTGCCCCTTCCCCCTATCCAATCAGAAACCTTCCCTGCCCCAAACCTTGCGCTGACCCAAATAAAGGCGATTAAACTGATCTCCTGTGTAAACCCTCATTCGGAATGAATATTTCCCATGTAAACTACCTGGAAAGACTTTAAATCCGAATGATTTCATTCAGATTTATTTCATTCCGAATGAGAAGCCATCATGTAACCACACCTACTGATTTAAATAACGGCTATTTAAAGGGAAACTAGGTCCATTTTCAAAATGCATGCATATTACTCCCATGGTCTAAGACTGTCCAATATTAGTAAAATTTCTCCTGTTTCTCCCAAATCCAAAAAAACTAGAGTGCTAAAACTCAATTTTGTGATGTCACAGCAGTCTGGAGCTGCTCCACAGAAAATAATGGTATAAGATATTAAGTTAAGTTAAGTTTATTTACTTTATTAATCCACCTGAGGAGAAATTCAATGTTTTCACTCTTGCTTGTCAATTACACACAGGTCCGAAAGACACACACATGCACAAACAGGACCTATACATGCACAAAGTGGAGCGATGTCAGAGTGAGGGGGCTGCCCTTGGTGAGGCGTCCCGAGCGGATGGGGGGTTCGGTGCCTTGCTCAAGGGCACCTCGGCAGTGCTCAGGAGGTGAACTGGCCCCTCTCCAGCCACCAGTCCACACTCCATATTTTGGTCCGGACGGGGACTCGAGTAGGCGACCCTCTGGTTCCCAACCCAAGTCCCTATGGACTGAGCTACTGCCGCTTGTAGATGATGATGAGAGCAGCCAGGGGAATGTTCTGAGTATATGAGTACATTTTCTTTTAGAACTGAGAACAATAAATAAAATTACTACAGTAAAATTAAAGCTCATTTGGGTCTAAAAAAGAAAAAAAATCTGTGGGTCCACAAAATCAGGCTCACATTCATTGACTACAGAGCAGCTTCACACTTTATGAATGGGTCCAACAACCACCAACTTCACCCTGGAGGCTGGTGTTTGCTTTCTGTAAGATTGTAAAGCCAAACCTTGTTCTTTTTTTCTAAACTCAACCATGTGCTTTTGTTGCCTAATGTAAATCCAATTGCGTATGTGTTGGCTAAACAAAGCCTAAACATAGGCTGAACATTGTTGTTGTTGTTTGTGTTCTTGAAGGAAGAAAACGTCAATTTGCGGTGTTGTATTGACATTGTGCATTTATTTTGAAAGAGACTGTGTGCAAACTGCACATTTCCTGTGAATTGAAATTTTGTGATTTTGAAAACAGACAATGCATTTAACAGGTTGAAGTTGACAGTGTCCCAGAATATCAAAAACAAACTCACAAGGGTATCTAAAGGGTTATCAAGGGTTATCTAAAGCCCTGCCTGCCACCCGGCACACAGTGCACCAGACCCTGATTTCGGGGTCTGCAGTGATGCAGGCACTGCGCCAGACCATCCTGGTGAAGAGGGAGCAAAGGCAAAGCTTTTGATTTACTCGTCCACCTACATCCCAATCCTCACATATGGTCATGAGCTCTGGGTAGTGACCGAAAAAATGAGCTCGCGGATACAAGCGGCTGAAGTGAGTTTCCTCTGTGGAGTGGCTGGCCCCAGCCTTAGAGATAGGGTAAGGAGCTCAGACATCTGAAGGGAGCCCGGAGTAGAGCCGCTGCTCCTTCGCATCAAAAGGGGTCAGGTGAGGTGGTTGGAGCATCTGATCAGGATGCCTCCTGGGCGCCTCCTGCTGGAGGTGTTTCAGACACGTCCCACTGGTAGGAGGCCCTGGGGCAGACCCAGAACACGCTGGAGGGATTACATATCTCATCTGGCCTGGGATGTCTTGGGGTCCCCTAGGAGGAGCGGGAAAGCATTGCAGGGGAGAGGACGTCTGGGGTGGCCTGCTGCCCCCGCGACCCGGCCCCGGTTAAGCAGATAAAAATGGATGGATGGTTTCAAAAAGCTCCAATGAAGGCCAGCTCAAACTGCAACAATACTTTGGTAGGCAAACCCACCATATTCCCTTGAGAGCCATTTTGTTTTTGATGAGTGAACTCCCTTCCCTTCCCTTCTCTGCCAGATTAGTGAGTCTCACCCTTTCTAGTTCGTTCTCATCAACTCCTGCTTTCTCATTTCACTCCTTTTGTATTGAATAAGAAAACTTGCTTGTCCTCCTTTTCCCTCTTATTCGTCTTATGCTTTTTTTATGCTCTTTTACTTTTCTCCATTTTCTGACACCAGATCAGAGCACGAAAACAAAAATCAATCCTCAGCCTCTTCTTTTGTTCTTCTTTCGTCCTGTTACTTTCTGAACTGTCTTCTCTCCGACACCTTTTCTTTTGGTGGTGGTTCTCTTTCCGGTATCCTTATGTTCATTCCATCTTACCTCGGTCATGTCAGTTTTTTTTTGTCCTTTTATAATCCAGAGCATTTTTTTTTTTTTTTAGAAAACAATGCACCTCATCCACAAAAACATGAAAAGTCTTTCAAAAGTGCTGAAAAGGTTAAAGTTGTTGGTGCATACACATGTGTTACCAGAGGGTGAGGACTGGGACCATTTCAGATGGTCCCTTACCAATTTGACACAAATGGGATCGCAGGGACAAGTTTTCCAAGTAAAATCAAATAGGTTTATTAAATATATGAATTAAAAACAAGATGTAAAAAAAAAAAAAAAAAAAATTGTCAGCAACCATAAAAACTTATGCGACAGTCCTAAATGAGGCTAAAACCCAAACATACAAAAATAAATAGTGGCTGTCTAAGTTAAGGACTGTTAGTCAAGGGGAAGACCCACTCAAGCCAATACAAAAAAAGGGAGTGAGGTTACACACACACTTACGCAAAACTAAAAATAAAGTGTAAGGTGAAAACACAGCAAACAACCCTCCCATCTTCAAAGTTCAGCCTAAAAGCAAATTGAATCCCTCTTTTATGAACAACCCTCCCAAAAACTTCCACATCAAGCTCAGCATAGCCATGATAACGTATGTCTAACCCATTGTCAGCAGTTAGCTGAAGCCACTGGCAGGGTTGGAGTTTTTCCCTGAAGTGCTGGTTGAAAAAGGCCTCTGTGATAGTAGAAACCATTGACCCAGTATCAATAAGGCATGGTACTGCTACACCTGCCATTCTGACAGTTACCTCGGGACAGAGCTCAACTAACTGAGAAACCATATCTTGGTTACACTGACCTGTAGTGTCAACACTGTGGGGCTCCCCTTCTGTAGCGAAGCTTTGCCTGTAGGAGAGAGGTGCTACGGGTGGTGGTGCAACCTCCCTCTGTGCCGAAGACTGGGCCTGGGGAAAGACTCTATCATTGACACAGTGGTTAGCAAAATGGCCTGGCTGATGACAGCAGCAACAGGGGTTGCTGAGTAGAATTGGGGCTAAATCTCCTGGGGGGATTCTGAAGCCGTTTAATGCAGTCTGCAAGCTGACTAATCTGCTCTTGTTTGCTCATCATGTCCTTTAACTGTATTAGCTCACTGACCTCAGGGGTTACAGAAGGCTTTTCAGGAATGTGGATACGCTGAGTAGCACAGAGGGATGGCACAGAATAGTTTCTGACTTAGGCCGGTGTACCTTCTTGCTCCCACCGTAGGGCTTCTCTACGAATGTCCAGTAGGGTAGACTCAGGCTACTGCTTCAGGGCCCTGCAGAGATCTGAGTTGTTAACATTTTCAACAAATTGGTCTCTGAGCAGAGTAGCAGAGTTGGGTACACCCCCGGGAGTATTTTTAACTGTCTTCTCCATAGGGCAAAATAAGGCATGGGAATATTCTTGTAGTGACTCTCCCTCAAACTGCCTCCTAGAAAAGAAATCCTCCTGCAAAGTTACATAGACTGATGACACCCATAAACTTGTTGGAGGATATTAAGAATGCGTTCAGGATCTTCGCTATCGCCTTTAGGTCTATACCCAATTTCATTCTTTGCCTCCCCCTCCAAGTGATCATAAAAAAATATGCTTGGTCAATAGGGGTGAGGTGTCGTTCTCTGATACTGGCCCAAACTTTATCAACCCATTCAGCTATAAGAACTCCTATACTACCTCGGAAAATAGGACACTTTCTTGCCCTGGGAATATATAAGAGGCGTTCAGCTAACTGCCTTACAGGTGTGGGAGGCCTTGAAAAGCCAGAGAGAGTCCCCATCTCCAGAGTTGCTGGGGGTTGCAGCCCCACTTTGCTGCTGCTGGAGTTGCTGATTTTCTGCCCGTAGCTGTGCCACCAGGTCCCACAGTTCTTGGAGCTCAAAGTCCATCTCTGCAATGGAGGCTGAACACAGATGACTCGGAGAGTGGTGAGTGGGAAATAGAGGACCCGCCCGCATAGCAAACTCTTTCCTCAGCCAACTGCTGTTTTGCCTTCACAAACTACTAAAGCTATAACAAATCAATCAGCTGCTAAATCTCCCAAAACATATTATTTTAAAAACTGACTGTCTCTGCTTTCCGACCCTTGGTCCTGCTGACAACGCCAAAATATGACCAGAGGGTGAGGACTGGGACCATTTCAGATGGTCCCTTACCAATTTGACACAAAGGGGATCGCAGGGAAATCAAGTGAAAGTGAAATCAAATGGGTTTATTAAATATATGAATTAAAAACAAGATGTAAAAAAAAAAAAAAAAAAAAAACATTTGTCAGCAATCATAAAAACGTATGTGACAGTCTTCAATGAGCCTAAAACTTAAACATACAAAAATAAATAGTGGCTGTATAAGTTAAGGACTGTTAGTCGGGGGGAGGATCACTGTCTACCAAGTCAGGAAGAATTTAAGGGGAAGACCCACTCAAGCCAATACAAAAAAGGGGAGTAAGGCTACACACACACGCAAAGCTAAAAATGAAGTGTAAGGTGAAAACACAGCAAACAACACTCAACCGTGCAAAAGGAGTGGATGCTTGGGGAGTTAGGCCCCAGCTTAGACAGGCCTCAACCCCCCCATCTTCAGTCAAAGTTCAGCCTAAAAGCAAAGAGAAAGAAAAAAACACATTAAAATGGGCAGTTGGTCAATCCCATACGTACATTAAAGGGATAGTGCACCCAAAAATGAAAATTCAGCCATTATCTGGTGAAGTTTTAGAGTCCTCACATCACTTACGGAGATCCGAGGGGAGAGGGGGTAGCAGCACAACTGCACACCTAATGGCTGACGGCGACCCAGATTAAAATGAACACAGGATTGAAACCAAAAAGTGTACACAGAGGCAGTTAGAGCTACATGCTACAATGAGGCTAAAAACAGAGTTTAAATAACATTTTTACAAACGACTTTTTATGTTGGGGCTTCAGGACACTTCAGGGGATCACTACGGACGAGCAGTATGGAGATATTTTGTGGTTTCAATTCAGTGTTCTTGGACATTTTAATCTAACTCCTAGGCAGAACAGCAGCCAGCACTGCAGGAAAACAAGAGAACAAGACAATTACCTAAAAACCCCTTGATATATTTGATGCTAATTAAAGGAGGGTGTCCGGAGTATTAAAGGTGTGTCATGAGTTTTTACCTTGACGGTCATGAACAAGGGTTAAATCAGCTCTCACTAATGGCAGGACCAGGCATTCACCTCTTTAAGAGAGTCATCCAACCCAGGGAATGTGCTGGCCATCAAGGGAAAATCTGGCCTACAACTAAAACATCAATACATTTTAGAGGCCACATACAGAAACCAAACCATACCAATCAAACAAACAAAAGAACACAGCTTTAATTTACACTCCAAAAAACTCACCACAGGAATGAGGAGCAGTGTCTTTGCAGCCTGAGGATTCGCTGGGTGTATATACAGACCCTTTCCAAAAAATTAGAATATCATGGAGAAGTTGTTTCATTTCCATAATTCCATTCAAAAAGTTAAACTTTCACAGATTATAGATTCAGGGCCCACAATTTAAACGATTTCAAGTATTTATTTGTTTATTTTTACATAATTACATCATAATCTATGAAAGTTTAACTTTTTGAATGGAATTATGGAAATGAAACAACTTTTCCATGATATTCTAATTTTTTGGAAAGGGTCTGTATAGGGTAGCATGAATGAGCAACACCTGGAGCCCATTCAACCCTAATCAGGCCTTCTTAAGGTGGAATGACCTTTAAGGTGGCCCAGCCAACCCTACTACACATGCATACACATGCATGATTTAATTGTCGCTCATCTCAAAGGGTATGTAACCACTGCTCCTATGGTGGGAAGTTTTAGGCCTATATTAGTCAGCTATAACTATAAAATGAAATGACGTTTTGCTGCCTTTTTATCTTTACTAGTTAACAAGGTGCATGTGACATTTCTCAAAGGATATGGTGGATTTTTTAACAAAAAGATTCAAGTCCAATCTGTGATTCTGGAAAGGGTGTTTCTTTTTTCTTATGTATTTGGGTAGAAGAAATGGAAATCCACCTGATAGTATAGAGTTAAGCTAAATCATGTATTTTTTGATATGCTATTCCCTAATATGTCTCTCTATGCTGTGATGTCTATGTATTGTCTGTCTTATGTATTGGCTGTTGTACTGTAATGTCTTTGTCTTATGTATTGGCTGTTGTATTGTAATGTCTTTGTCATATATATTGGCTGTTGGACTGTCTTTGTTTCCTGTCCATATATGTTCTATGTCCAAAGGACCACAATGGAAACAAGCCTTTTGGGCTTTATTGTGTTTTTATCCTTCTGGTTTTACCAATGAAAATTTAAATCAATCAATCTTCTGTCATGATAGGAGAGCAAGTTTTTGTCACCTTTGCTTTTCTTTAGTCCTCTGTCATCTAGTGTAAAGTGTGAGGCACAGCAACCTCTTCTCACCTCCTCTGCTCTTCTCTCATCCCCTTTCCTCCTCCCTCCACTTCCTCTTTTACCCAATGGCACTATGAGGGCAACCTGTCTTCACTTTGCCACTCTCCAGCAACCTCTGCTGACCTTGCCTTAACATTTAATTTCCTGTCCTCCTCTCTCCAGGTGACTCTTCTCACCTGCTACTGTTTTCCTTCCTTGCCCCTTGCTCTCTTGTTAGTTTTCTTCATGCCACACATGCACACACACAGCCCACAGTATGACATTAAAACATGTTACACACATTGATTTTTTGGCCACCTCGGGGTGGTAGAAACAAGTTGGCAGCAACACACATACATAGTAAGTGTCTAATTGTGCATGACCTCACTTTCCCACTATTATCTGACCTTAGAACTCTTTAAACCTGACTAAACTAAAAATGAGCCATAACCCATGTACTTGTGCCAAAGCTGGTCTAGAAGCTAGTATCCTCACACCTCACATAATACTAATATTGTTGTCAGTCATAGTAGGTTTTGAAAGGATGAACTATGAATTTAATGAAACACAGTCACAGCAGCAGTTGCTGTTTGGACCCCTAAAAGGGTGGCAATATGAATAGAGGAACTTCTCCTATTGCAGATCTGATCAAGGCACAAATTTAACCAGGCCAAATTTCAGTCCAGACAAGATGAACCTGGAATACAAATCTCTGCAGTTGTCTACTGATTTACTGTCCTTTTGTGCCTTTTCCTCTATAAGGCAGGTCAATGGCTCTGTGATGGGTAAACTCGTTGCCAGAGGTGCAGCTGGGTTTTCTCCAGACACCCAGTGTGCTTTCTGGGTCGGTTTGTCTGTCCTCGACAGTTGAAGGTATCCTCAAAAGCAGTGCTAACATAGTTTTAGCACAGACCCTAGTCTAGGGTGACCTGATTAGGGTGATTTTGATTTCCAAAAAAGAGGACATTTGGCCGGCCACAACATAGCCCACTTAAATGATATTCGCAGCTTACTCAAAGATGCCTTATCATGTTAATATATTTAAAATTTATATGTATGGATAGAAAATTCAGTTATATTACAAAATAATATCTCTCAAAGACAGAAATTCAGATAGGCCCCAATAGGGGACACATACACACACTAGAGTGTGGCGATCCGAGCCCGACGGTACCTGACGGGTCGGGCCGGCGTTGGTCAAAAATGTAGCTATAAATTGTATTCAGGCTCAGGTCAGATTCGGTCAGCTTTCAGTGAAAATGTAGTGTAAAAATAAATAAAATCCTATTGTCTGTCCTGTTTATTGCTTGTGCACTGTTATTTACGTGACAACACCTGAACATAACACACACAGACACACATTGGCTGTTTGTTTCTACCTCTCTCCTCGCTGGAAGTCTCGGACCTCTAGCTGCCCGCCTCCGCCTTGATTAAACGCTGAAAATAAAATAAAAGAGGGAGACAGGTTTTTCCTATTTTATCTTATTTTGTTTAATTTCTCCCTCTCCTCTCGCTGGAACCGTTGGACCTCCCGCCTCCCGCTCCCGTCTCAAACACGGAGGTCTCCCTTTCCGCTGAGCACGCCCAGCCTGTTAAATAGCCTGTAACCGTAACAACTGTGTGACAAAACTCAGTGCTTTGGTCATTAAATAATGTCGGGCTCGGTTCGGGTTCGGCTCTAACACACACACACAAACACATGGAAAACCGGACATTATCATCAGTTTATAACCCCCCCCCCCCCCCCCCGGACGCTAGTATTGTATTTCAGGGCTGTTTGTCTTGTCAGCTAGTTTTGAAGATTGACTTCTAGTGGCTAAAGGTGGACTACTACAGTTTTGAATATTCCATAGATCTTACATTAAATATGAAACACTGCAGAATATGACTGTGGTTTGTTTAATTTTCAGCTTTGGCAAGATATGACATTGCAGTCAAACTTAATATTCACCCAGATTTGCTAGAAAACTAGACTGTCATAGTCATAGTCATAGTCATATTTATTAACTCTTCACCACAATTGTGGTATGGAGTACAAACAAGACAAAAAACAAAACAAAACAAATGGTAAACAGTCAGAATGAGTCATCACAGATCAAAATAAAGGAGCAGCTGCAACCAAGGTAACCAAGCCTGCACTCAAGTGCGACCATACATTACTTCATTTGAAAAGTAGTAACAAGTAAACATTGTTCAAGAAAGCACCCAGTTTACATTTTGTTCTTGAATTATCAGTCTGCAATAAAGCTATACATTTCAACATAGATGGGTGGTTTAAAAAATATTTAGACAAGTACTTGTTTCTGTTCTCAGAAATGGTTATAATTTTACATTCAAACAAAACATGATATTCATCTCCCAGGTGGTCATCATTACCCAAATTACAAAACCTTTCATTCCTTTCCAGACCCTTGTGTCTACCTGTTATTTTAGGGAGTCTATTATTAGAAATTCAAAAGTTACAGATGGCCTGACTATACTTCTTGTTTTCACAGAGTAAATATTTTTCAAACTTAAAATCCTCTTTAAATTCACAATATAAATTACATGAGGATATGCTCTGGAGGTCATAACGCCACTTCTGCACAAACTGATCCTTTAACATCTGCTCAACTACCATCTTCAGCCATTTAATGTTATCACATCTCTGGTCTGACCAAACACTTCACTGTTTCACCAGCAGGGCACAGACATCTTTTAACAAGCTAGCTGGTGATGTCTCTGGGTTGGTTGTTTAGTATGAGCACTGAGGACAACACCGTAGTTAAGACTAGTTTAACCATTCATTCATTCATTCCTTCATTCATTCATATAGTGATAAGACCTGTTCCCATGGAGTCAGATGACAGTGATGAAAGTGAAAGTGAAGAGCTATCTGAACTTGACTGATGTAACATTCAGTGTTTGAAGCTTGATGCAGCTAACAATGCGCATGCGCTATACCACTGTCTCCATTAAGCTTTCGGACCACATTAACAACAGATGCTCATAGCATCATGTTAAAGTTATCATGTTGCAGTTAACATAGTTAACACCATTGCTAACTTTATTTCAAATGGTTTTAAAACAGCTTCTAACAAATGGGGAGAGGGTTAGGGTTAGGGTGTGTTAAGTGTTGTTGTTGTTTACAACACTAAACATATGATTATAGCACTATTTAAAATTATGCAAAGTTTATTTTAGTCCACAGTGATGGTGCTGCTACTTTTACACTCTTGAGCCCATCACTGCAGCTCAAAATAACGAGACACCTATGTGATGAGAACAAGGGTAAAACAAATAATATTTTATTAGTAAAATAGTCCACACACTGTTAATACACCGGTTAATATATATGTAACATTTCGGTCAGATAGATCTCATTAGTCATGAACTTCTTTTTCATCCTTTACTTAAGTAGCAGAACCAGTCTGACATTACTTGAATGTGTTTTATGTGACATATTCAGAGTAGTATTATCATCATCCAACTGAACAGCAAAAAATGCTCTTTACCAATGTCACATAGGTCTATAGCTTGGTGATACCTGCACGTAATTTAAGTCTCGGATGATGGTGAACTTTTGTATTGTATTTTCAATGTTTCTAAATTTCCCATTTTAAAATTACAGATTGTTATTTACATTCCACATCATTGACATTTTAGTATCTCATTGTCACAGACACATTTGCTACCGTTTCATCACATATCATATGAAGCAACCTACTTCATTCATGGTTCTGGTGATGATGCTTTTTTTTAGATGCTTTTTTTTAATTCACAATCCCACCTCTTCCACATGAACGTGCTCGTGGCTGGATAGGAAAATCCAGAGTTGACTGAACTAGTTGATAACCAGCTTTGAAGTACCAGTTATCCAGACAGTCAATGTTAGGGTTAGTCAAACCAGATAACGAGAAGATATCCTGGGTAAGTTGAACTGGCTTCGCAGTACAGGCCTCTGATTGATAACCAGCTTTGTAGTTATCCAGACAACCACTGTTAGGCTTAGTCAAACCAGATAACGAGACGATACCTTGGGAAAGTTGAACTGACTCCATAGTAGGCCTACAGGCCTCTGCAATGGAGCAGGTTAGCTGTTCAGCATAGGTTACCATGGTGATTTACCCCAGTAAAAAGAGAAACAGCTTTGTAGTACTGTAAACTCAGAGTTAACCCTGAAATTACCTTGCTAACTCCAAATCCTGCTTCGTAGTACAGGCCTCAGGTAATGTGGACATGCACCCTATACCTGCATCACTACCAGGGGACACCTGTGATGCAACATGTGTCCCATCTGTCCGGTGCTACATGACTGTGTACTTCCATGCACTACTCTACTCAAAACATCTCATACACTGGCTAAAAAGAAAAAATACTGTCAGAAAACAAAACAGCCATCAAAGAACAAAACATGCTTTACAGTACCAAGTGTAGGAGCGGCATTTAAGTTTATTTTTGTTTATGTAATTTACTAATTTTCCCTCTTTGTTGTGTAGAAACAAAGTTGGCACACTCAACAGCTGGCGGTGAGGGCACTCCTATAGGTTGGTGGGCATGGCACATAGTGGGTGAGAAGGCGGGGGCTCATACCTGTGAATGCCTTTATTTTTGAATGGCAGCAACAATGCTTCAGATAAAATTTAAGAACATTAAAACATCACAGTACCTTTATTTTCTCATCATATTATGTTACAATAAAATCAGAACAAAGTGAACAGTGAACTCAACTCTCCTTGGATTATTTAAAACAATACAAGGCTGCGAGTCAGACAAAGTGCACCAGCACTCTCCATGTGGTAAAGGAAGAGGAGTTAAAGGAAAAACTTCAGCCTCAAGTTTTTTTGCCACTACACCAAGTTTACCAAGTTTACTTTCACAACTCCTACTGACGAACCACTGAACCACAGAGACAAAGCAATACAATGACGTCACCAGCTAGCTTGTTGTAAGATGGCTGCACCCTGTTGGTTAAAACGATGAAATACAATCTAGTTTCCTAGCAAATCCAGCTGGATATCAACTTTGATGCAGTGTCATATCTTCCCTAATGTAGAAATCAAACAAATCAAACATATATATGTGTATATAAACATACATATATGTATGTATTTCAAGCTCACAAGGGATGAGTTTTTGTGTCAAATAAACATAAAGTTTTAAGTCATTTTGACAATCCGGGCCATATGTGAAGACTTTACATTAAAATTTTGTGTCGTGGATAGATTGGGGTTTACAGTGCAGTCTATATACTGTTTTAAATTTCTCTCTGTTCCTGAAAGGGTTATCTGGATTGTCAGTGCTGTTACAAAGTTCCAAATTATTTCTCTGAAATCCTTTCAACATTTTGGTATCAGTGTTTTGAATTGATCCCTCCAGCATGGAACAAACAGTCACGTAGTTTGTGTTTATGATAGCTTGTGTGTTGTCCACAGTGCAAAATTTGAATTAGATATAAGATTCCCTTTCCATTTAATTTAATCAATTTATTTGTCACCTGAAATCATAAAATATGATTCCAGTGAAATGCAGTCTTCGGTTCCATCAATTTGTATATTCAGAACAGTGCAATAATAAAAAAAATGTCTATGGGGATTATGTTTTGAATTAGGCAGTGTCTTCAATTAGGATCTTTGTGGCCTGAGGGTAGAAGCTCTGTCTGAACCTCTCAGTACTGCCTGGTGTATCCGGTACCTGCCGTGTGATCTCAACTGGGAGAAAAGGCACTTTTCTGGGTGGCTGGGCTCTTTTGTAATTTTCCTGGCCTTATTTTAGCAGCATCTGGTGTAAACATCCTTTATGTAGGGTAGTGCAGCACCTATAGTGTGTTCAGCTGAACAAACCACTCTTTGCAGGACCTGTTTGGTGCTATTTCAGTACCAGGCAGTGATGTTCCCCATCAATGGTGCAGGAGTAAAAATTCCTCAGTATTTGAGGGGATACCTGGAATTTCCTCACATCTCAGGTAAAACAGTCTCTGCTTTGCCTTTCTCACCACTGAGTCAGTATGCAGCGCCCAGGTCAGGCTCTTCGTGATGTGGACACCAAAGTATTTGAAGCTATCCACCCTCTCCACTGAGGACCCATTGATATTAAGGGGCTGTAAATTCCTTTGCTGCTTCTTCCCAAAGTCCACTATCATCTCCTTAGTTTTGCTGACATTCAGGAGTAGGTTGTTGTCCTGTCACCAGTGGGTCAGGTCCTCTACTTCTTTCAGGTAGACCTTTTCATTATTATCTGTGATCAGGCCCACCACAACTGTTTCGTCAGCAAACTCTACGATAGTGTCGGAGTCACAAGTGGCTACACAGTCGTGTGTGCACAGGGAGTACAGCAGGGGACTGAAAACGCAGCCCTGGGGTGCTCCTCTGTTAAGGATGAGGGTGAAAGCGTTGTGTATGCCAACTCTCACCACCTGGGGTCTGCCTCTCAGGAAGTCAAGGATCAACATGCACAGTGAGGTGTTTAATCCCAGCCTTTTGAGCTTTGTGACCTGTCTGGAGGAAACTGTGGTGTTTGACACTGAACTGTTGTCAACAACCAGCAATCTGACACAGCTCCCTTTCTTTTCCAGATGAGACAGGGTAGTGTGGAGATATGTGCTATGGCATTTTATGTAGATCAGTTGGGACGGTAGACAGACTGTAGTGGGTCCAGTGTGCTGGTTAGTGAGGTAAGTGTAATCCTTAACCAGTCATTCAAAGCACTTCATCACTACAGAGGTGAGAGCCACTGGATGGTAGTCATTCAGGCAGGTTGGTTTTCTCTTCTCTGGCAGAGGAATGATGGTGGACCTCTTACAGCACGTGGGTATGACAGACTGAGCCAGTGAAAGGTTACATATCATTCTGAACACCGGTGCTAGTTGGTCAAAACATAGTTTGAACACTCATCCACTTATACTGTCAGGTCCTGCTGCTTTCTTGGTGTTTACACACTTAAAAGCCCTCTTGACATCATGCTCAAAAAAGGAGACAGGTGCCAGAGGTGCACCCACCCACCCATTACCTCTGCTTCAACTGTTTTTGCTTGTTTACCACCTCAAAGGGCTAAGAGCAGAGAAATTGTAAAGCTTACCTGCTAAGGACGCATCAGCACGTGACATGGAGGATGGTGTGGGTTTATAATCTGTCATACTTTGCCACATGCTCCTGGGATTAGCCTCCTGAAATTGTAGCTCCACTTTCTTCCTGTAGTCCCTGTTTGTCCATTTTACTGCTCTTACTGTAGGTTGCTGCTTTATAATCTATGTTTCCAGACTGCAGTCCTAATTTGTAAGCTGCAGTGCATTTGTTTATGGCATCATAGATGGTTTCTGGTAATCCATGGTTTCTGGTTGTGGAATGATTTGACTGTAGGTTTTGATACAGTTGATTCTGTAGTTTTACAGTTTAAAACTACCACATACTCAGTAAATTCATTTATGTCATCAGTGATGTTGATGGTAGTGTCCTGGAACTTGTTCCAGACTCTAACATGTATTGCAGACAGCAGGGCAGCTTCTGATTGGCCTAACCATTTTCAGACCTCTCCCGTCACTGGGAGCATGTGCTGAGGTTTGTTTTCATACTTTGATACCAACATGATGGCTGCATGGTCACTCTTACCGAAATTTGGAAGCAAGTCAGCTCTGTAGCTGCCTAACACTCACTACGTTAACATGCACAGTTAAATGAAGCTACAGTTATAGCTCGACTAGGCCATTTAATTGGACTACTGTCCTTGTCATAGTATACAAGCATGGGAGGGGAGTTGATTTATTGACCGAATTATGTCCGACTTTGCTACGATAGGTGGCGATATGCCCCCTTTCAGCTTGTTAGTATTGGACCTTTGCCTAGTTGACCTGTCACGTCACAGACCAAACAAGTTTGCTACAGTTAGCTAGTGGCAAACTGGTGGACAACTTTAAGGCTCTATATGAGGAGACACAGCATGAACTGTGTCTCATGTCCATCCAAACATGCAAGGATCTGGATGTAGATTTCACCATGTTTTTAAAATAAATAAATCAATGCATTTTTTTGGACTTTTGTAGCACTACAGTATTGGCCTGCAATATTATATTAGGAGCTCTTGTATTTTTGCCCTGTTTATCATAACCATGGAAAACATTTAGTCAGAGGAGGATTGCAGTGGTAGAAAGTTAAACTTTCAGAAATTATGTAACATTGTGTTTTGTGTTACTTATTTATGTGTTTTTCCAAATTATTTATTTAGTTTGAGAGGAACTCTCTCAAGGGTTCTCATCCCAGAAGCATACTATTGCATCTTAAAACCATCCTATTTACTGGAGGCTAAGACCCACTGCATTTGCATGTGTGTGTGTGTGTTTATACAGTGTACAGTATGTCTTTGCACTATTAACTTTCTTAGACCTGATGTGCTATCTATTTGTATTCATGCATATCAATATGTGTTATGTATGCGAAGAGAACACAATGTCTGTCTTTCTCATTTATACAATACATTAAAAAAAAATTACAAAACCAGCTGGTCATGCATTATGCCTTGTACCCCCTGCTTACCTGGTATTCATATTTAACTTGCAGGATTGCAGGATTGGGGTTATGACTTGAAATATGATTTGAGGCCTTTAGGACAGTCTGAGTTTGAAAAACTGTTTCAGTTTGAATTTCACATCTTAGAAGTTGTAACACACAGCTTCAAATTTAAAGCTACAGTGCGTAACTTCTACAGGTCCGTAAATGTCAGTTTCACCCAAGCCACTACTAGAGGAGATGACACAATGCTGATTAAGCCGATCGGCTCCTCTAACATCTCGTGGTATTTTTCAATATCATTTTTAGTATGCGTGTGGACCGCCGACATTCCCGCACTGGCGCACAGGGTGCGTACACAGTGTGTAGCGAGTGTTACTCTGTGTACACGGTGTGTGGCGACTGCCGAGTGTTAGTCTGTGTACGGTGTGTGGCGACTTGCGAGTGTTACTCTGTATTTGGTGTGTGGCGACTGGCGAGTGTTACACTGTGTACACGGCGTGTGGCGAGTGTTACTCTGTGTATATGGAAGTGCCGCCAGCTTATTAGTTGTAACAACGCATTATCCGCTGGGAGGCGACAGAAGTTATGCACTATAGCTTTAAGCTAGAGTTAACTAAACTGAAACTAAAATCCATCCATCCATCCATCCATCCATCCATCTGCTTATCCAGGGCAGGGTCTTGGGGGCAGCAGGTTAAGCAAAGTATTCCAGATGTCCCTCTCCCCAGCAATGTTTTCCAGCTCCTCCTGGGGGATCCTGAGGCATTGTAATCCATCGACGTCTAGGCACAACATGCTTCTGCTGTGCCTTACTGTCTTTACATTATATTGAACCTTTTCAGGTTTTCAGGTTTCATGGTTAAAGAGAGTAAGGTGCCTCTGGTCATGGCCATAAATGGGATTGCCATTTTTTGTATAAAATTTAGCTCAGTAATAACTGTAAGGGTTCATAGACATGTTAAGTGTTTTTTGCTAGTCACCCATTATTAGCTTAAAGGGAAATTTCGGTTTATTTCAACCCGTCTCCTATCGTCCTAAATTTGTTTCAAGTCACTAGTGACATAGAAATAATAGTTAGCATGCTAGCCGTTAGCCTAGATACAGACGTAGCGTCAGACCTGTTAAAACGTAATTGAACGGGCATCCTTTCAAGTGCAAAGTTAGTCCACTAAACAAGCTTTTTTCCACAAAGGCCGCCTCATATCGTTAGGATAAATGTCAGAGAACATATAGAAAACGACACGTAAACGTGTTGTCTTACCTTACCGGTGTGGTGCCATGTTTGTTGTTTACCATTTAGCTAAGGCTGCAACCGGTCCCTTTCCTTGCAACAGAGGTATTCCTCTTCTGTGGGCACTGGGGTACAGCATTCACATGTAACGTTACACCACCAATCTCCAGAGCTGAAGCCTTCCAGCAGCCATTCCTCCTCTGTCGTCCTCTAACGTTACCTGTTGTGCCTCTCTCTATCTCCTTTAAGCACCTTTGCGTTTCATAAATTAGCCTAGCGGCTAGTGGACTTTTCGTCTAGCCTAGTCAGAACTGAACAAATGACATGCATTATTTATACTTTTCCTGTGGTTTAAAACCTGTTAAAACCGAAAGTCCCCAGTGTGAAACAATTCACTGATCATGAAGAATATAGTGATATTGCACATCAAATTAAACAATAGAACCTGGGCTACAAGGCTGTAAAAACCCTTTTTACATGCCCCAAACACAGCTCAAACAACAACTAAATAAACAACAACAAATCCAACTCCATGCAGCACCGATATCCCGACCCACTCGGTATATTTCAGGCTCCAACTCGACCACACGTTATGCAAAACACACACGCCATTCATCTCAAATGAAAGCTGAGACTCACATATGCGCCAAACCACTCTACACCAAAGCATCAGAGAGCTAGTGGCCAAAGAACAACAACAACAGAAATCG
The DNA here is from genome assembly GCF_011397635.1 of Epinephelus fuscoguttatus. Taxonomy (NCBI): domain Eukaryota; kingdom Metazoa; phylum Chordata; class Actinopteri; order Perciformes; family Serranidae; genus Epinephelus; species Epinephelus fuscoguttatus. Next base: position 44,376,631 of record NC_064760.1, read on the forward strand.
TTTCGCCGAGCTATAGTTGTAATATTTCTCTTATCTTTGTTGTTTTTGCCATGAAAAGCTCTTTCTGCTGTTAAATCATGCTACATTCCCGTTGACCAACATGTTGTCCGTCATTCAAATGAATCTGAGCGAAAAATGACGGCTTTCAGGTTCCAGGGGAAGCATAACAATGACCACTCACAGCAGCCAGCTTCTCCCCCAAAACACATTCTGCTGACTCTGATTGGCTTACAGTGCTCTCAATCTCGTTTTGGTAGATATAGCGTCATTCTATTGGCTCTAACGAATCAAACGAGGTGTCAATCACTCAAATCGACCAATCCGTCACGGAGATACGAGCCTCCAAAACACAGAAGAGAAAATCAGTTTCACATGTAGTAGGTGTGTATTGGTCAGTTTGGAGTGGGAAATAGAGGGAAAAAAATGAAACGGACAGTTGTGTATGTATATCCTAAACATCATTAGGATTTACAGAAACAAAAAATGAAAGATATAGGATTGTCCATGACAAAAATCACATACAAACATGGCTCCCCTGAATTTTCTGTACTAAAACCTCTCTAATATTGTTCTGCTTCACTTTACCAGAATCAACCTTTGAGTTAATGTTCACATATTGTACGATGATTTGATAGAGGTTTAGAGCTGCAGCTGCATCATTCCAAAGGGATACTCATCTTGAAAATGCTTTTTTTTTTTTTTTTTAGGCAAACCTCAAAATGTTTCATTTGTGCTGTGTGCCATCTTCATTTACTCTTCACATATAACACATATACTGATATGTATACATCTTAACAAATCTCACAAGTGTTCCCTTTACCATGACACCAAAAGTATTCAAATAGACCTTGTGGTTGCAGAGATATTTCATTTCATTATGGATATGCAATTTTCGAGCAGAGGCCTATAAAATAGGCTTAGGGTTTAAGTCAGCCTGCATGCACAGTTTTTAAGTCTGACAGTGTTAAAAGAGAGAAGCTATTTTGGTTGCTGTGTTGCTGCAAGAAGTTAGCGGAGTTCCTGGCCAGACAGTTAGCATTACTTAAGGAACTTTTAACTGGATATGCAAAAGTCTCTCATTTCTGCTGATGTCTGTGCGTGACCTACAACAGCAAATGAGACCATCGGTGTGTAGATAAGCTATTTCTATATAGTGTATATCCATACCTTTAGGAAACTGTGTCCAGGTCCGCCCCAGGCCGCTTCCAGTACGAAGCGATTTACGGCACTCAGACGGCACACGTCATCTTATCTGGCAACAGTGGCGGAGCTAGACTTTTATCCTTGGGGTGGCCAGGGGGTGGCCAAGGCTATTTCAGGGGGTCCACAGACTACGACAATGAATTTGTTTCTCGACCAATAAATTGCAATCAGAGTCTCAAATGTTGAAATGTACATACTAAGCACACAGGAGATGAGATTTGTGAATATAATTTGCAGTTTATTAACAATGTACAAACAACAACACACAACTTGACAAAAATTTTTCAATAATGACACTGCTTTACAGTTATGGTGTCCCCCCCCACACACAGACACACACAGTTACTCACTCACACTCACTCAAAAAAAAATGCATCAATATATCAACAAACAATATGACACCATTTTTGAACATTTGAACATAGTGCAGGTTTTAACTATGACAAGGGGTACTGTCTGAATCCCAAACTATCCTTGGTCTAAGTAGAACATAGTGAAGAGCTTAGTCATGACCAGAGACACTATCTAAGTGCGAAACTACCTTATGCAGGTTCAGAAAAGCATAATCCTTCGGTTCTGGTGAGAAGTCGCAAAATGTTTCACAAAGTCATCCATGTTGAGGGCACGTGCCCTCCTTGACTCGATACTGAGAGTTCCAAGGTGACTTAACCTGTCATCAGCCATTGCTGTCCTGAGGTGAGTATTTATTAGTTTTAAAGCAGAGAAGCTTCTCTCACAGGAAGCAGTACTGACTGGAGTAACAACAGCAATCTTGCAAAGTCTGAATATCTCATGGAAAACCTCTTTGTAAGGCTCAAGAAACACAATAAAATCAAGCAAAGTAGATGGTCTGTCTAATCCACTTTCACTCTCCTGTCAAGAAGTCACTTGGTTTAGTGAACCTCATGTTTGAGGTCACTGAGGTCTGACTCAAAGGTCTGTACAAAGGCAAACAGAGGCTCCTCATTTAAGAAAGTTGCGCTCTTTGGAACTGGACCCTCCTCTCTGCATCTTGAAATATCTGGAATACAAATAAAATGGTCATGGAAACACAGTTATGGGATCCAGAAGATTATTAGACGATAACTGCAGCTAACTAGCAAGTTTCAGGTAAGTAGACCTACCACTGGGTCCTCTTGGACCAGCAAAAGCAGTGCTGGACACAGCTGGCTCTGGGTCTGGCTCTTCTGGCTCACCAACATCCTCGTCATAATCAGAGGCATCTGTGTCCTCCTTCGATGGAACTACATTGTATAGTGTAATCAAAATAAAAATGCAACCACCATTAAAAAAACAACACACATCAGTAGCCAACATTTCAAAGTATCTAAAACTAAACTTAATTACTGAACTGAGCATGTGACTGCTTCTGTCTATGCTCTGACCTGGTGATGATGGGCTGTGTTGTGCCTCACATTCTCTCTCCTGACTAGTCCCAGGATGGGAGCTGCCACGTATGTCTTCTGTGTCCTCCCTCAATGGAACTACATTGTATAAAAATAAAAAATATTAGTGTAATCAAAATGCAACCACCATTAAAAAAACAACAACACACATTATCAGTAACCAACACTTCAAAATAACTTAACTTCAGGATTCCTCCACATTACACATTTCCTACACATAGCAAAATTCCATACTGTTGCCAGGCCCTAATTCCCAGACTTCTCGGTAAAAAAATTCAAATTATTTGTGACATTTGAGTAATTAGATGTGTATCATGTGAATAAATTATGCAATTAATCGTTTGTTTTCATTATTCTGAATTTGTATGCCATTATGTCACCAAATTATTTCCAGGAGACTGAAGCTAGGTACAGTAGTGCATACAAAATAATTAACCCAAATATCTTAAGATAACCCAGATATTAAGATAAATATATTTCCATATACAACAGTTTCCATTTTCCATACTTTTCCAGACCTGGAAATGTATAAAATCAAATCCCATACTTTTCCATACTTTCCATACTTGCGTAGGAACCCTGTAACTTAAAATTACTGAACTGAGCATGTGACTGCTTCTGTAGATGCTCTGACCTGGTGATGATGGGCTGTGCTGTGCTTCACATTCTCTCTCCTGACTAGTCCCAGGATGGGATCTGCCAGGACTGCTGATGCCAGAGCTGAGTTCTGTCGTCTGTCTGCCTTATCTTTGCCTGACTTGCTTCTCTTTAAAAAGAAGTCATATATCTTGTCCCCCTGTCTTTTCATTCTCAACTGACCCTATGAAAAAATAAGCCAGTCTTGTTACTCCTAGCATCACTTACAATCACACAATGTTATTAAATCCCCGCTTCAAGCCTAAAAAATGTCAGGGCAAATAGACCACTGTAGATGTAAGTTTAATATTCAAACTTTTCAGCTAGTTGACAGGCTAGCTACCGTCTTCACGTTACATTTCATTTAAGCCAACAGAGCATGAAACAGCTAGCTGGCTGATTGTGTGCTAGTTTCATTCCTCTAAAATCATTGGAGAAACACGTAAATATAAATAGCAACCCGAATTAAATGTAGATGTTAATGTGGAGTGGCTGTTGGAAGCTGACACTGGTCATCTAGACGCCATGAGATGTAACGTTAACGTTAGCTTGATACCCGTGGCTCTCTGCTTGTAGCAAAACGATCTCCTATCTGAACACAAAAGTGATTTTACACAGTGACTCATTAGGACACCACCGTAAAACTTACTTTAGAATGAAGATTTCACTGTCCATGAAGGCTAATTATCCTTCTTCTCTTCTTCTTTTTCGTCACTTTGTTGAGCTCCTGTTCAAATCTGGCTCAAGGGACTCCAGCAACGATAAATGATCTTCCTCTTTTCTGTGGCGATTCTTCTTCTTCTTCTCCTAATGAAGGTGGATTACAACGCTTTGTGGTACATAGCACCAACTACTGTACAGGAGGGACTTAGCAGTCAATAGGCATCACTGATTTCAAAATGCAACTGGCTCCCGCTTCACCCTCCCAGGTGCCACCCCAGATGATTGACATATGTCAATCAGGTGCCACCCCAGATGATTGACATATGTCAATGTCAATGCGGTGTCGTGATAATATCAGATTTCAGGGGGGTCCAGTGCTATCCCGGCCTCCCCTCTAGCTCCGCCTCTGCCTGGCAAGGCTATAAATTAGCACTGAGTTGTTGCTATATTAGCCAGTGCAAACCGAGCCCGACTTCAAGAAGGGAATCAGATAGAGCTAGGGTTAAAACACGGATAAACATTGGAAGTTCGTTTACGAGATGTAGAGCATTGCGGGACTTGAAGGGATTCAAGTCAGATCCTGTAATTAGCCCTATTCCTCCTAGACAGGTATGTAACTTCTATTTCATTTATGAAATGTATTGCGTGATGTTGTTTACACCAATACATGAATTTATGTTGTTACAAAAAAGCTGGCTACCAACTGACTAACTGTTAGCTCTAGCTGCTAACGTTACACTCATAAAAACATTTCTGGTTGTTAGTCATTATCTGGCCTAAATTTCTGCTTAACTGAACTTAGATTGTAGTTTCGATTTAATTATGACGACACAGCAGAAACTGGTAAACAACGACAACAGGCTTAGGTCACACATCTATTTCAGCTGTATTGTATGCAACAGCCGAAATGCAACGATGCATCGGTAATGTCCTCTGTCATTGTAAATGAATTCATTTCTTTCTTAGAACAAAGCATTCATCATTATCATTGTGACTTTGATGTAACGCCAGCTCTGTAGCACCGCGGGTAGTACATGCTTCCCTCAATGGACATCTTTTTTGCTTCTTCTTGCCCATTGTTGCTGTCTGCTACCTTGCTTTAGCTGTCGGTTGACTATGTTGGGATACACAGGACCACAGATGATTTATCATTTGGTAAAATCATCACTGGACATTTAAAGGCTTTTTCCTCTGCATGCTCTTTGTCTTCAACCAAAGAGAGCTAGGTGACACCCATCTCCACAGGAGGTCTCACCTCACACCTCAGTGAGACACAAGTCTCACAACTTGATTGGACAGTACTGTTACAGTGACATCCCCCTCTGTGATGTCACCAAACTCTAAGCTAAGTCCTGCTCCTTTCAAGCCTTCTCTCTCTTGCTCTACAGCTGCGTAGGAGCTTACACCTTTTTCTGGCTGGGCCTGGACCAGCACAGAGGCCAAGACCCTTGCTCCATAGCCCAAAGCACTAAAGGGAGGGCAACTGATTATAGACTCTCTTGCAAACACACGGTTTGCAACTAGCTTTCCAGCAACAAGGAACTAAGTGAGTTAGCACCCAGCGTCTAACTCTGCTAAACCCTGAGTGACCAGCTTCCTCGGAGTTTCACCTTTGGAACAAAGGACACAACAAAGACTGCACCTGGAACCATCTTCCCAGCCTTCTTCTTCCAGCTAACAAAGCAGTACGTCACCAAGTGACTCTTTCCCCCATCCATTCAAGGATCGGTAACGTAACAACTGGGCATAGCTTATCACAGCTTTACAGGCTAAGCAAGACTGTTTAACTTGTTGTATGTGATTTAATGCTGTTTACTGAGTTATTGTTGTGATAGTTTGCAGTTAGGTCATTGATTAGTTGGCTTCGCCAAAGCTAAGTGTTTAGTTTGCTAATACTGTTCACAAACAGATTCTTGCACACAACTAAACAATCTCTGCACTAATCCAGACGGTTTACAACACAAATCACATTCACATAGACTCATTAACAAACAGGCTTTCAACAGAGCTACACCCAAACAAGCATCTCAAAGTTCCCGCTTCTTTTCCTTTGTCTTTGTCCTGACCACACGGTCAGAAAAACACCTCCCCCAACCTGAAGCCAGCTTTGATTCAGCCATCTTGTAGTTGCCTGTTGTCAGCCATTTTGTTTCGCAGGCCAAACGGCTCTTTGATCACCACACCTGCCTTTGTCTTTCTCTTTTCTCTCTCTCTCTCACACACACACACACACACACACACACATACACACCAAGCTTGTATACAGAAGAATTATAGAATTTGTGTGTTTTGGTTTGCTTTGCTAGTTTGTGAATAAATATAATTCTTTGGAATCATACCTGCTGACTGTTTAATGTTGCACAAGAGTGAATGAGTAGTCAACCTCTGCTGTGTCAAGAACTCCAAAATCCTTCAGAAGTTACTGTTAATTTTGGTTGTTGTCATTAATTTAATTATTAATCAAAACTCCAAATTAATAGTTTAGCGTATGTAGTGTAATGTACTGATTTACTTTTTTTTTCTCTTTTTCTACAACTAAACACAGAAAAAACTGAGATAGTTGTTTTTGGCCCCAAAGAACAAAGATCAATAGTCAGTGCTCACCTTGACGCCATGACACTAAAACCTACAAATCAAGCCAGAAATCTTGGTGTAGTTCTGGACTCAGACCTAAATTTCAATAGTTACATTAAGACAATTACTAAATCAGCCTACTACCACTTTAAAAACATAGCAAGAATAAAAGAATTTCTGTCTAAACAAGATACAGAAAAACTTGTTCATGCTTTCATTTTCAGTAGGCTGGACTATTGTAACAGTGTCTTCACAGGCCTGAGTAAAAAATCAATCAGACAACTGCAGCTCGTCCAGAACGCTGCTGCCAGAGTCCTCACCAACACCAAGAGAGTGGAGCACATCACACCAGTGCTTAAATCACTGCACTGGCTTCCTGTGTGCCAAAGGATAGAATTTAAAATCTTGTTACTTGTCTATAAAGCACTAAATGGTCTCGGGCCTAAATACATCTCTGATATACTTGTACGTTATGAAGCATCCAGACCCCTCAGATCATCTGGAACAGGTTTACTCAGTGTTCCCAGGATCAAAACCAAACAAGGTGAAGCAGCCTTTAGTTTCGATGCTCCCCGCCTGTGGAACAAACTTCCAGAATATCTGAGGTCGGCTGAAACTGTCAACTCATTTAAATCAGGGCTTAAAACATTACTATTTACTGCAGCTTACCAGTGAACTAGATATGTAACTTATTGTTAGGATAATCTGTAGCTATTGTTTTTATATTTGTCTGCTGTTGCTGTTGCTTTTGCTTTGTGTTTGCTTTTTCAATGCATTTTCTGCACTGTTTTTCTTGCTTTTAGCTTTTGTTTTTAATGATCTATTGTTCCTTTAATGTTTTATCTTAATGTATTTCTCTTGTAAAGCACATTGAATTGCCTTGTGTATGAATGGTGCTATATAAATAAAATTGCCTTGCCTTGCCTTACTGAAGAGTTATACTGTACCTTTAAGTTGACTTTTAAAAGATAGGTGTTGAAGCAATGTACTCTGTGCAACTGACAAATCACACACTGGGTTATTATTTCATGTATTCTTATGACACACATACACTCATTGAGCACTTAAGCATTGTGGTGGAGAAATACCTAGGATTCACTGTGTATCATTTCTAAATGAGGATGGGCTCAGAAACCACTGGTGGAAAGTTAGGGAAATTCCAGCTTGCCCTGATATGACCCTAGAGGAAGCGGGGTTAGACTGCCCAGAAAAGCATTATATGGTGGAATTGGCTCCTGGGGAGAAAAGAGAGTGGGGATACTATTATGAATGAGTGCAAGGATTAAAGCAGCCATCAGGGGGAGACAAGAGAAATGTTACACCGTTATATTTCAGCTCCAAGAGGGAAGGATTAAGAAAAAGACGACTCAGCAGAAATCTTCACAATAAAAGCGAAGTGCGCAAACAAAGAAATTCCAGTCCTGTTCCGGAGCTTGACTCATTGAGTTGTGATGTGTTTGTTGCCTGCGAGCACATTGAACTCAGTTGCATCTGATTCTACGTGTCTCCAGTGATTTTTTGCCTCTAAGTATTTGAGTTTTTGATATCTAATAGAAAACAACGAAAGTCCGTTCGAGAAAAAAGGAACGAGGTCGCAACCTTTCTGGCCCAACTCCAGACCCTTTGACTTTTGTTTCTACACGTATTTTATGAGACTGATATCTATAACTGGCTATCATTTTTCCCTTTACGGGAATGGTGCCCCACAACGTGATTTAATGTTAATTAAGTCACATTATTTAACATAATTATTAATTATTAATAATAATTATTAATTTTTCCCATAGTCAATTAAATCCCTACATTTTTGGTGCCTCTGTGTGAAGCCTGAATTTATGTTCCCAACATTTTGGTGCCTCCGCGTGAAGCCCGAATTTATGTTCCCAACAATTAGTATGGTATAACTAGTTTTATACAGAATATTTACGTGTAATGGGTAAAATGTGGATATACTGTGCTGCAGCTATGCTAAAGGACCAGTGGCCTCAACACTGAGCACACATGCAACCTCTGAGCCTCTCGTCTTATCCAGCATTGGAACAGACTCAGACCGGTATAAGTATGTCATTTGAAATTTGAATTGCTTGAAAATGCTATATTGTGGCAAACTGATGGAAATCGCTGGCACCCTCCCATTGTCCTCCATTTTCTGTGTGATATGATAAGTCAGTGATGGCTCATACAAATGGCATTAATGGCATTGTCGCCAAACTGGGCTTTGGATGTCCTCTCCTCTTTCTATCCCCCACACATACAAATCTAATACATTTGACGTGAAAATCAACACTAGCTTATCTTGAAAAGTGTTCAGTCTTTCATTACAAACTGTCTATCCACCAAAAGAGGGATAGACAGTCTTTCATTACAAACTGTCTATCCCTCTTTTGGTGGACTTTGAATGTATTTGATTGCATTTTTTTTCTATAGGGATGCAAGTTTTCATGTTCCTGGTGTCCAGCAGCTTGGCGAAGAACCAGTGATTTTAGAGGCTTTACAAGAAAGGTATGCTTATGTACTGTGTTCACCTGGCTCTAACACCTTAGTACTACATTTACTTGTGTAAGTTCTGATATTATTGATTTTACTGTGATTCCAGCATGATGTCCATTAGTATTGAGGAGTCACTGGACTTTGATGAGGAGCAGGCCAATGACCTCATGAACAGCATGTAAGTGCCTCTGTTCATGCCAGCAATGTGTTTCCTTGTCATCTTAGCAGGTTAATTTTTTCATTATACTTTTGAATGTATTGCCATTTAGAATTGACTGGGAAAAGGGCACCTTGTCTATAGAGGAAGGCGAGTCCTCTGATGACGACTTTGTCCCATCCATCTACATTAGGTAAGGAGAAAGTGAATATCAGCCATCATAGGTATTTATGTGTTTGTTAGGAAATAATGAATTCATATTGCCATCAGTTTTTGTCTTCCTTTTACGTATCTGTTCCGGCACTCACGCATCCCTCAATGTTGCATTATAATTCCTCTCAGAAAACTGTTTTTGTCACCTGTGTTGATTTCTGAAATGTTCCTTTTGTGTTTTATTGATGGTGTTGGCACAATTTATTTCAAAGTGAAGTCTTGTCCTCTTCTTGTGTCTAACAGAACAGGTGGAGCACTGCTGAAACCTTTTGATATTGAAAAACTAACCGTCATTGGTGTAGATGAGACTGTGCATGGTGTACCAGAATCTGAGCATCCAGAACCAGACATCCCTGAATTCCTTGACCGTATGAAGGTGGAGTGTGAGGATGACCTCATTGGAAAGCAAGCCTGCATCGCCTATGAAGACAGTTTGAGACAGCTTGGCACTTTTCTCTGGCTTCCAATCAACAAGTGCCCCTATGCAGATCCAATCACAGGGGCAGAATGTGGATGTAGTCCACCATTCCAGGTCAAACAGCAAATAAGGGGAACTGCAATCATTATGAAATGGGTAAGTTCAATTTTTAAGAGATAATAGCACACACCTTAGAGATAATAGGACCTTGACCATTTAACAATACTCTGTTTTATATGATTTCCCTGTTTACATTTTATGCTATGCAGGAGTAATTGAAGACAGTGTTTTAAAGTTTGCCTGATCATTGCTGATTGCATGTATCTTGATTAAAAATGGATGGAATTATGTTCCTCTGCTTTTTTTATACTCTACAGTTTTGCTCCAGTGGCCACAGTCTCTGGAAGTGGAACTCGCAGCCTCTGCTGAAGTTTGGAATGCAGTCCGGAGACTTTATGTTGTCAACCAACATTCTTCTATCCGGCAATAACTACACAAAGATTGCACTGCTCTTCAGATATATGAAGATGGGTATGGTGGCAAACCCAACATTCTTCAATATACAGAACACCTACTGCGTTGATGCCATAAAGGACTTCTGGCTGCAGAAGCGAGCAGAAGTATTTGCGTGGCTGAAGGAGAAGGATCATGTTGTGGTGCTTGGTAAGTATAGTTTGCTGTATCAGAATGTTTATAATTCATAGTGTTTGGCTTTGTCCTCTCCACACTAAGAAATTCATATACTGGTAATACAGCATCACTTTTTTTTGAGATTCATGTGAATGACACACTATTCTTACATTTTCTGAAATTTACAGGTGATGGTCGGATGGACTCACCAGGTACTTTTTTATTATTCAATGTTTACTCAGAAACACAAGTCTTTGCACTCCGAAGTTCATTCTGGTGAAACCCTATATTTGTATTTTGTTATGTTTAGGACACTGTGCACAATACTGCACATACACCACAACTGAACAAGATTCCAGAGACATCATCCACATTGAAAACATTGACAAGAGAGAGACCAACAGGAACTCAGTGGTGATGGAGAAAGAAGGGTTCATCAGGACTATGGATGCTCTGCTGCCAGAAATAGCAGTTAAAGAAGTGGTGACAGATGCACACAGACAAATATCTGCATTACTATGTTAGTATATGCCCTCATTCAAACAACTGTTATTTGTGAAATATTCTTATATTTTACAAGAGTACTAAATATTAACTGCCAATCTTTTGTCTTTTACAGATCCTACATGGGAAAAATACAAAGACTGGGGTCTTCAACACTCTCTTGACATTTGGCATGCAGCTAAGAACCTGTCCAAGAAATTACATGCTGTATGTTATTATAAACATTAAATTATTTTGACACAGTCACATAATAATCAATAATAATAAAGATATTGTAAATCTGGCTACTACTATCCATTTCCAAAAATGTTTGCATTTACTGTCTCTCTTAGGCTGGTTCCATCAAACAACAGTCAGCAATCCTTCAGTGGATGAGACATTGTCAACCATTTCTGGTACTGCTGTAAAAAGGCTGCAATAGAGGAGACATTCAAAGTATGTATTTGACACTATAGAGTACATTACCACTTTTTCTATTTCTGAAATTACTACTACCTGCAAATCTGACATTTCTTCTCTCTAAAAATATTTTAAGCTACTCTAAAATTGCATGTATTTCCCTTTAGATAATGTGGCATTGTGTGGCATGGTGTTCCGCACCATGTAGGACTCCGTGTAGGACTTCCTGTCACGCCGTTTAAGCTGATGACAGATCGTGCCGGAATCTGAGCTCTTTTTAATAGTTTTGAAGTGAACATTCTCTGGTCTTTGTTATTTTCTAAGTGTCTTATAGTGTGTCCTGTTCTGACACTAAATGTGATGCTTTATCTGTGCAGCGAATTAAAGTTATCTGACCCTACACATGGAGCGGACCTCTTGCAGAGGGACAGATTGATTGTTTACCTTGACAACCGGTAACAATTCCCACAAAATATGCCTCCTCTTACCTCTCCGCCGGACTGTGCTGGATGCCTTCAGTTATCCCAGAAAATAACTGAACTGGAGGGTCGGATCTCAACCCTTTACCAGATCCAGGACTCTGAACGCCTACATGGACTCGTTGGCCGCGGAGGCTTCCCGCCTAGCCGACAACAACACCGCTCTGCCCTGGCCTGGACCCGCTCACCTCTCCGACACGGTGCAGCCCATCGTGGGGTCCATCCAGGATTATGACCAGGACTGGCCTCGGCTCGGTGCGAAGCCGAAAGTTCAGAACTGCTCCACACCAGCCCCCGCGGAGCCCTGGACTGTCATTCGGGGTAAGAAGCCTGGCCGTAACAACTCCCGGTCCCCTCCATCTTGCTCTACTCCTCCCACAGAGACCATTCAGCTGGGAAACAGGTTCGAGGCGCTGGGAAAGCTGAACAAGAACCCACCCAACGGCCTTGAGCCTCCCGCCAGCCCAGTCCGTGCACCACCGAGGCGCCTCCTGTCGGGTCCAGCCGGAGCCTCTGCCCGCCGTTCAGGAGCAGCTGGACACTGCGCACCACTACGGCCCAGCTCATTCAGGGGAAGGAGCCCCGCGCCGCCAGGTGAGCCACAGCGTCTGCAGCCGACAACTCTGGTGATAGGGGACTCCATCATCTGGAACGTCCGATCCCGCTCAGCATTAACGTGTCACAGTCCCTGTCTCTCATTCCCCTCCTGTCACTCTGCTGCAGTGATTTTCCACTCTCCCTCCCTCTGCTCCACTCTACCTGCCAGCCACGCCCACCTCATCAGCCCAACTCTGCTCACCTGCCTACACAGCTGCAGCTCATCATAATCAGCCCTGCATATAAGCCTCTCCAGCACTCTCACTCATTGCCAGATTGTTCTCGATGCTTGCACCAGACTTTCCAGCATTTCTCTGCCTGATCTCCCGGTGCCGACACTGCCTGTTCCTGACCTGCTCTCCTCGTCTGCCTCCCGGTAAACTCACCTGCCTTCCGTCCCTGACCTCGTGCTCTGCTTCAGCGTTTCTGGTATCTGACTGCTCGGCTGGTAACGACTCCTCCGCCTGTCCTCGTTTATCCTCCTGCCTGCTCCTCTTCGGTGCCTTTGCCTTCGCGGACTGCTCATCTGGCTACGACCCCCCCCCCCACCTGCCTCCGACCACTCCTCTGCTCTCTCCCCGTCGGCACCTCCACACGTGCAGCCGGCTCTTCGGACCACGGAGCTTCCTCCTCATCGTCTTCGGCTGAAGTAAGCTACTTCTCTTCCCCTCGTCTGAGCCCCGGAGACTGTGTGAGGGCTTTCAGCCCGAAGAACAAACTTTATTCTGTGTTTATTCAATCTGCACCGTACCTTGTTTGTTGTGGTGGGAATAAAGGTCGTTATCAACTGTTCCAAAGCGCCTGTGTACTGCATTTGGGTCCATACCACACCCGTTTCATAACGTGCTGTTTTCCCGGAGCCACAGTCCGTGACATCACCACCAAAGCCGCGGAGCTCATCACAAGCAGTCCAGGAATCACAACAGTAATAATCCACGCAGGTACAAATGACATCCATAAACAGCAGTCTGAGCTCCTCAAAAACAATTTTGTCCACCTAATCACTACACTCCAGAGAGCAGTAAATCACGTCCACATATCCGGCCCCATCCCCTCCTGTGGCCGCGGCTGTGGGCGCTTCAGCCGGCTGCTGGCGCTGCATACGTGGTTGTTGTCAGCCTGCACTGCTCATGGTGTCAACTATATTGACAATTTTAACCTGTTCTGGAGCAGGAGAGAACTTTTCAGGGGCGATGGAGTCCATCCAAACTGGCTAGGGGCAAAAATGCTCACAGGAAACATTTTCCACAGCGTCCACCACCCACATGTATTTCACCACAGTAAACAATCAACATCACCACCGTCAACCCCCTCCAATCAGTCCATCTACTATTGATGTCCCCCGGGTCTGAGCACCACCATTATTGGTTCCCCATACTCACCAGTAACTGATTATGAGGAGCCAGGACCCATCCCACACTGTCGATCCCAACACCAGGAAAACACTTTAAATACCATACCAAACAATCTTTCTGTAGACTCTGCCCCTCAGCCACCCACATCACCCACAGCACCCACAGCACCATCCTCCTCCACCCATGGACTCCCTATCACCGTAATCACCAACACCAGATCTCACACCATAAAACCATACTCCGGACCCAATCATTACAACCTCAAACATATAAAAATACACCACCCCCCCGGCTCATCCCCCACAAACACCAGAGAGAAAACTCAACATGGCACTTTTAAATGTATGCTCTCTTTTAAATAAGACTTTTTTAATTAATGACCTGATTTTAGATAACAGTATTGATTTTATGTTTTTAACTGAGACATGGCTTGGCTCAGATGGACCTGCAGCACTTAATGAAGCATCCCCGCCTGGTTTTAATTATTTACATTATTTTAGAAATGGTAGACAGGGTGGGGGGACTGCAACAATTCTTTTAAGTTCACATGGTTTTAAAGAGGTTTTATTTGGTGATTTTATTTCTTTTGAGTATCATTCCTTTGTTTTTAGCAGTCCCCCTATATTTTGTATAACTGTTTACAGGCCACCCAAAAAATGCTCTGCTTTTATCAGTGAATTTTCAGAATTGTTATCAATCATTCATTCGAAGTACAACAAAATCATTATTGTAGGGGATTTTAATATTCATGTTGACAATCCGTCTGATTATTTAAGCTCTGAATTTTTAAATCTTATTAATTTTATGAATTTTAACCAGCATGTATCAAGCTCATGGGCGGCACGGTGGTGTGATGGTTAGCACTCTCGCCTCACAGCAAGAGGGTTGCCAGTTCGATCCCGGGCATGGGAGCCCTTCTGTGCGGAGTTTGCATGTTCTCCCCGTGTCAGCGTGGGTTCTCTCCAGGCACTCCGGCTTCCTCCCACAGTCCAAAGACATGCAGATTGGGGACTAGGTTAATTGGTAACTCTAAATTGTCCGTAGGTGTGAATGTGAGTGTGAATGGCTGTCTGTCTCTATGTGTCAGCCCTGCGATAGTCTGGCGACCTGTCCAGGGTGTACCCTGCCTCTCGCCCGATGTAGCTGGGATAGGCTCCAGCCCCCCCGCGACCCTCAAGAGGATGAAGCGGTTAGAAGATGAATGAATGAATGAATGTATCAAGCTCCACCCACAACAGAGGACATATATTAGATCTTTTAATAACCTTTGGGTTATCAGCCACTGTGTCCTCTGTTGTGGATGTGGGCTTGTCCGACCATCACTGTGTGTTTTTTAATGTAATGGATTTTATCCAGCAGGACATCCCGGAGCGTACTGTCAGGAAACGCTATCTTACTTCTGAAGTGGCTGCTAATTTTAGTGAGATTTTAACTGATGCTCCAAAGGCTGTTTTACCCTCTTCTTGTGATTTCATTGTTGATCATTTTAACCAGAAACTTAAGTCAGCAATAGATTTTGTTGCACCATTAAAGGTGAAAAAGACTAAACCAAACATAAAACCACCATGGAGAACAAACAAGGTTCTCAGATTAAAGAGAGAATGCAGAATTGCAGCGAGAAGATGGAGGAAAAACCAATTACATTATCAGATATTTCGGAAACATAGTACCACCTACAACAGAGCAGTAAAACAAGCAAGACAGGAGCACTTTTCAAAATTAATAGCTGACAATTACAATAACCCCAAAATCCTTTTCTCAACCATTGACCAATTAACAAACCCTGTTTTTAAGCAACCTTTTAATTCAGATTTATCATGTGAAGACCTTGCTGTCCACTTCAGAAATAAAATTGATTTTATCAGGTCAAACTTTTTAAACCGTAAGCCTGATAATTTTAGCTCCTCTGAGCCTGTGCTTTTAAATGGGGAGACACTTGAGAGGTTTGTCCTGGTTGATGCTGCAGAGCTTGAAAAGGTTGTCTCCCATCTTAGACCACTGACTTGTATTTTAGACCCTATCCCCACATCCCTTTTTAAGACCTCTTTTAGTGTTTTTAAGGATGATGTTATTAATATTGTTAATTATTC
Organism: Epinephelus fuscoguttatus; assembly: GCF_011397635.1. Classification (NCBI taxonomy): domain Eukaryota; kingdom Metazoa; phylum Chordata; class Actinopteri; order Perciformes; family Serranidae; genus Epinephelus; species Epinephelus fuscoguttatus. Next base: position 44,392,445 of record NC_064760.1, read on the forward strand.
TCTTCAGACAGGGGTCTTTCCCACTGCCTTTAAGACAGCCTGTGTCGGACCCCTTCTGAAGAGAAACAATTTGGATACAGCGGTACCTGATAATTACAGACCTGTTTCCAACCTGCCATTTTAAGCAAAATTTTAGAAAAGATTGTTTTTAACCAGTTAAATGATTTTATGATTTCTAAAAATATTGGTGATGTATTTCAGTCAGGTTTTAGAAAAAATCACAGTACAGAGACAGCACTGGTCAAAATTGTTAGTGACCTCAGGTCCAACATGGATAAAAGATTAATCTCTGTTTTAGTCCTGTTGGACCTGAGTGCAGCTTTTGACACAGTGGATCACACAATTCTTTTAAACAGACTCCAAAACTACATTGGCATCTCTGGTACTGTTTTTAGCTGGTTTAAAACATATCTGAATGGTAGGAAATTTTACGTGAGCACTGGGGAGCGCTCGTCAAGAACCTATGAAATGGAATGTGGCGTTCCCCAGGGCTCAATTTTAGGTCCTACACTTTTTAATCTCTATATGTTACCGTTAGGAGATGTCATCAGGAGACACAGCATTAACTTTCACAGCTATGCTGATGACACACAGCTTTACATGGCCGTGTCTCCTGATGACACAGGGCCCATTGATGCCCTTTTTAACTGCATTTTAGACGTCCAGTCCTGGATGGCAGACAACTTCTTGCAGCTCAACCAGGACAAAACTCAGGTCTTAGTCATCGGTACAGGTCCAGAGAGAGAGAAACTGGAGAACAAACTCCAGGCACTGTCTTTTAATCCCTGCAAACAAGTTAAAAATCTGGGTGTTACATTTGATTTTAATCTCAGTTTTGAATCACACATACGAGATGTTACCAAAAAGGCTTTTTATCATCTTAAGAACATCTCCAGAGTGCGCCAGTTTCTCTCTCAAGCTAATGCAGAGACTCTTATCCATGCTTTTAATACCTGCAGAATTGATTATTGTAATGCCCTCCTCTCTGGTCTTCCTAAAAAGAATATCTCACAGCTTCAGCTGCTGCAAAATTCTGCTGCACGCATGCTGACGAAGACGAAGAAGACCAGAAGGAGAGCTGAAGAAGGAGTGGTCTTTTAATAGTTCCCAAAGTTAGAACCACAACGTACGGTTAGGCATCATTTCATTACTATGGCCCCCATCTGTGGAACAGTCTACCTGAGGACCTGAGAGCAGCACCTACTGTTCATATTTTTAAAAGCAAACTAAAGACCTACCTTTTTAGTCTGGCTTTTAGCTGATTTTTTGCTTTATTCTTCTAGCCTCTCTTTTAGTTTAGTTTAGTCTCAGAGCTACTATCCTATGTTTTAACACTTTTTGTTTGTTTTCTTTTATTGTTTGGTTTTAAAACAGTTTTGCTTTAATCATTTTTTAGCATTTTATGATTTTCCTATATCTTGTCATGGTTTTATCAGTTTAGCTTAAGCTCCTGTGTTTCCCCATTTTCGTTTCAGATAGCATTTCCTCAGTCCTCTGTGGCTTCCTGCTGAGTCCTGACTTGGTGTCCCTGTGTGTGTGAGAGAGTGTGTTTTTGTGTGTGTGTGTGTGTGTGTGTGTGTGTGTGTGTGTGTGCGCGCGTGCGTGTGGGGGGGGGGTGTCTGTCTGTGTTAAATGTGGGCTTGGGGTTTTGTATTTCATTTTGTATTTTATTTTGTACCCCCTGATCCTTTCCTGCTTGTGTTCTGTAATGTACAGCACTTTGTGATACATTTTATGTATGAAAAGTGCTCTATAAATAAAGTGATTGATTGATTGATTGATTGATGTAAGGGGCAAACATCAGTGGTCCTTTGGCAGCTGTGATCACGGACCACTTGACGAGGACAGCAGAGATAAACCATGGATGGTGCAAGGTAAGATGTCAGTCTTCATGCTATAGTTTTTGATAGCTATAGGAAGTCTTTGAGTGTTGAGTAGATGACTTACTCCCACGTTGTGACCTTTGTGTGTCTTTTTTTTTTTTTTTTGTAATAGGTTCTCCTGCACACCAGGCTCTGGCAGCAATTGTCCTAGATAAACGTTGGCTCAAGGACGTCAAGAAGTTCATCACTTTTCGGTAAGACAAGATCAATCAATCAATCATTCATTCATTCATTCATTCATTCATTCATTCATTCATTCATTCATCTTCTAACCGCTTCATCCTCTTGAGGGTCGCGGGGGGGCTGGAGCCTATCCCAGCTACATTGGGCGAGAGGCAGGGTACACCCTGGACAGGTCGCCAGACTATCGCAGGGCTGACACATAGAGACAAACAACCATTCACGCTCACATTCACACCTACGGACAATTTAGAGTCACCAATTAACCTAGTCCCCAATCTGCATGTCTTTGGACTGTGGGAGGAAGCCGGAGTGCCCGGAGAGAACCCACGCTGACATGGGGAGAACATGCAAACTCCACACAGAAGGGCTCCCACGCCCAGGATCGAACCGGCAACCCTCTTGCTGTGAGGCGAGAGTGCTAACCACCACACCACTGTGCCGCCCATCAATCAATCAATCAATTTTATTTATAAAGCCCAATATCACAAATCACAATTTGCCTCACAGGGCTTTACAGCATACGACATCCCTCTGTCCTTAAGACCCTCGCAGCGGATAAGGAAAAACTCCCCAAAAAAACCCTTTAACGGGGAAAAAAAACAGTATATATGAAGGACAAAATAATGATTTTAGATAGTCTAGCCCTGTCTGTTGTGTGAATCACTGATGTACTGTCTGTCTATATACAGCACAATATCTGACCTCGAAGCATTCCAAAACCACATACTCATGTATGCTGGAAAATGCTTTGCCTACAGCCCACCAGTCTATGAGGCACGCACTCTTCAAGATGTGAGTAATTTCATGAATGCTGCAAGTGGCTAATCAGGAATTAGAATTTCTCTCACCTCAATAAATGATGCATGTGTAGCCAAGCAATATTACAAACTGATCTCATCTTTACAAATGTGAAAGGAGAGGACATAGGTGCTAATAATTAATTTTTCCACATATTTATGAAAATGTTTATTCTATATTGTCACAGGAACAAAAGATACTTCAATAAGAGGACCAAAACATGGAGTGTCTACACAGTGAAGTCAGCCAAAGATTACAGCTACATCCCTCAGCTGCAGGCAGTTATTCTTGGGAGACGGTTGAGGTCATGGCAGGGACTCCCAAAAAGGAGAAGTCTAAGGCCAGATGACCCAAGGCAACTTGGCCTGCTAGCTGACGTACCACCCCCACCAACAGCACAGATAGCACAAGCAGCCATCCAAGGTGGAAAGGTATGTATACACAAACACACAAATACAGTGGGGTCCACAGCTCTGAGACCGCTCAGCCTTTTGGACCACATTGTCCATTTTACAGTGTTACGTGTGTATATTTTTCATTATTTTAGAATCACAGCAGACTTGTCTAAATTCATTACAACTGGGATGGACATATATACTTCATCGTTACAGAGTGGCAAAGGCTGGATATTGACTAATAAGTGTAGTATATGAATCAATTTTACAAATATAACTGTTGTGTGTTTTTTATGACAAAGGCAATACCACATCAAAAATCCTGTTCTTGCTAATCTGGGGTTCTTGCTAGTACAAAGCGAATATAAGAAACTGGATGTTTAAGAACTTTTTTTTGGTTTTTCTCTACCAAAACAGAAATTATTATGATTTGCAAAGATTCATATTACATCTACTGGGTACTTGTTTTAAGACATCAATCCTGCTGTGATAAATCATTGTTTGGACCAATTATGTGCTTTTCACACCAGGATTACTGTATCAGCCTTATTATATGCCATAATATAAAACAGTGAAGCTGCTGCAGACCATACAGAACTCAGCTGCCATGATTTCTACCAAAGTAAACGATGTTAAACACATTACCCTGGTTTTTGCCTCGTTACTCACTTTCAGTATGTCAGTGGTTTCATTTCAATCTCGGCTCGAAATGTACTATTATCATACATCCCTCCCTGATTTCAACAGAAAATAGTTTTTATTTGGTTTTATGGGTTTTACTATCGTACTGTTTATTGTACTTTTACTTGGTTTAGCAATAATATTTTTCCTGCTATTGCTGTGTTTTTGCTTGTTTCATGTGAGGCACTTTGGAACTTTGTTTTGATAAGTACGAGATACATAAATGTATTAGTTATTATTAAAATTACAGTATTTTAGCTCAAGTTAGAAATTACAATGGGAGGAAACAAACGTTTTGCTGAACTAACCGATGATACCTTCTCCCCCGCTCTCACAGACAATGCCCTTGTGATACTTCAGGAAGTGGGAAGCCCTTCCATCACATTGAAGCTGGTGGAACAGATTTGTCACTTCTGTGAGGAGATGTAGATGTTGAATGTACAAAACCCAGCTTGTGTAAATAAAAAAATGTATTGCTCTTCACCTAGCTCAAAAATAAAAAACTAACAAATGCGCATTTTCTGTTGAACAAAATGTAAACACTTTTATGTTTTTTAATTGCCTATAAAAAAATTTACAGAAAACAAATGGTTATAAAGGGGCGGCACGTGGTGTGGTGGTTAGTACTCTCGCCTCACAGCAAGAGGGTTGCTGGTTCAATCCCGGGCGTGGGAGCCCTTCTGTGCGGAGTTTGCATGTTCTGCCTGTGTCAGCGTGGGTTCTCTCCGGGCACTCCGGCTTCCTCCCACAGTCCAAAGACATGCAGATTGGGGACTAGGTTAATTGATAACTCTAAATTGCCCGTAGGTGTGAATGTGAGCGTGAATGGTTGTTTGTCTCTATGTGTCAGCCCTGTGATAGTCTGGCGACCTGCCTCTCGCCCGATGTCAGCTGGGATAGGCTCCAGCCCCCCCGCGACCCTCAAGAGGATGAAGCGGTCAGAAGATGAATGAATGAATGAATGAAATGGTTATAAATAAAAATATACAGTAAACAAACAGTAATATATAAAAACACAGAAAACAAATGGTACTAAATAAATCAGTGTGCAAGGTATGGGAAGGGCATAGGAATTTTTCTGAATGAAAAAATTAGATCAGCCAACGAAGTATGTAGCCTGTATAGTGTCCTTGGGCATCTGGGAAGGTGTCCCGGATTCTCCAGACAATACAGCTGGGAATCGCCACTCTGTTTCCTTCTCCCAGACGCCCATATTGCCACAACACAAACTGTCTGTAGGCTGTATGTCTGTACTGACGGTGTTCAATGCCTGGCTCCTGGTCTTCATCAACAGCAAAGATGTCATTCCATGCTGCACGTGCCAGGCGCAGAACACCCTCATCTAAGACATACAGGTCCATGTATGCCGACCAACTGATGCAGTTCTCAGGCCGCTGTCTGCAGCATTTACGCTCCAAGTCAGATGGCATTTCCCTGCAGTAAGTGCAAGTGCACCAATGTGGCTGTCTGTGGGCTGGTGTCTCAGGGACTGGGTCAGGCTAGAGGAAGTCTAATGCATCAAACATTAGTCCTGGAAGCCTCAACATGACCTTCTCCAGGAGCTGATCCTTCTGGTCCGCAGTGAGTGCTGATAATTTAGCCTGCAAATAACAGTAACTCATCACTCACACATACTGCAGTATTGATTGCAATAAGCACTTGTTTGTTATTCAAAAATCCAGGAAAAAATAAAAATCACAAACCTTCATTTTGGACGTTCTGGTCTCCTGGAGTTGGCACATTCTCTCCTGGTCTTCCAGACTAATGTTTTCTGCTCTCTGTCTGCCTCGGCCCCGGCCCCTACCGCCAACATCTCGATCTCGAGTACCTCCCTTTCCCCTGCCCCTTCCCCGTCCTCTGCCCATTGCAGAAGCCTCTGGTTGAGAGGAACTGCTGCCACTGGAGCCTGTTCCCTCAACCTCAATGCTGAGGTCCTGCAGGGAGATGTCCTGTGAAACAAAGCAAGATGAATATTAGCTATTTGTTTGTAAGGCTGAAATGAATCACTAAATCAAAAATAAAGAGGAACCACGGTGTGCGTGTATATGATACTATCAGAATTAAATTACTTTGTTACATCTATAAATCACTGCACAGATGTACATTTCAACTGCACCTTTGCCTGTATATATTCCTAACTACAGTACATTCAGATAGGCCCCTATAGATAGGGGACTCATACACACACTAGAATGTGGCTACCCAATCCGAGCCCGACGGGTCCCGACGTTAGGCCTACCCAACGGGTCGGGCCAGGTTCGGTCAAAAATGTTTAAATTGTATTCAGGCTCGGGTCGGGTTCGGTCAGCTTTCAATGAAAATGTAGTGTAAAAATAAATAAAATCCTATTGTCTTTTATTGCTTGGGGACTTACGTGACAACACCTGAACACAGCACACACACACATTGGCTGTTTGTTTCTACCTCTCCCCTCGCTGGAAGCCTGGGACCTCCCGCCGCCAGCCTCTGCCTTGATTAAACGCTGAAAATAAAATTAAAGAGGGAGACAGGTTTTTCCTATTTTATCTTATTTTGTTATATTTCTCCCTCTCCTCTCGCTAGAAGCCTCGGACCTCCCGCCGTCTGCCCCCATCTCAAACATGGAGGTCTCCCTCTCCACAGAGCACCCACGGTGCACACCCGGCCTGTTAAATAGCCTGTAACCATAACAATTGTGTGACACAAACTCAATGCTTTAGTAATTAAATAATGTCAGGCTCGGTTCAGTTTTGGACATAACAAAACAGAATGACTGTCGGGTACGGACAGAAATATGCGGCCTGTGCCGCACACACACACACACACACACACACACACACACACACAAGGAAAACCGGACATTATCATCAGTTTATAAACACCCCCCAGATGCCCCGGACAGGACGTGAAAAGTGGACATGTCCGGGCAAAAGAGGACGTTTGGTCAGCCTAATAGATAGACATGTGTATCATTACTATTACTTTATTTTGAACTCTTTCATTTTTAATTGCTTTTATGTGTGAATACACCATCAGAATTGATATTTAATTTCGTTGTAATCTTTGCAATAGTTAAAATGGTACTCTAGGCCTACGGCACTTAGTTTGCAACATGGCGTGTAATGCAAATTGCTGTTTACCGTCTTTGGAAGTTTATGTCACAGTAGACTTTACTGTAATACAACTAGCTTATAACATAACATGTTGTGCTGGCAATGCTACTGCACTTTATTTCGCTGCTGGCTTATTGATATGAAGATAAAACATTACTGAGGAAAGCTGACAACTTTAGCATTCTAAAAAAATTGACTATCGAGCTAACTTATCCAATCTGTTACTTGTAGGATTATTGTTACGAACTTCAGTACTAATACAAAGTTTAACATTACTTTGTTTCACCAGCGGCATATTATAATTCATAGAAATACAAATAGACAATTACCTCATCGCTAGCCATCCTGCCAGTAGCTGCTAAAAACACAATTTGTTTTCAAAGTAAGTCCTGTCTAGTTGTTTCATTCATCCCCAAAACAAACACAGGTAAGCATCTTTACGACAATACGCGCTAGGGCTCATGGGAAATGTAGGCTTCATTCCGGCAAAACACTACCACTTTTGTCCACATGGGTCGCCAAAATTAACTCAAAATGAAAGCTCCTTGTAGGGGCTTTAATGTTTTATCTTATAAAGGCATTGTTTACATATGGCATGTGCTTAGTCTGTTGACCTGCATTTTCTGTAAAATTGAAAGTATTTTCACACCACTGATTTCAGTGGTGGCTGCTGGTCTTTCAAGGAGGGGAAGCTCATTTTCGGCCTACATCATAAAATGTGTCCGTTTATTTATACGTAAATTCTACCCTGCTGCGCGAGGCTAGTGTGACCGCCTGTGTGTGCTTTGGGATGGTGGAGGGGCTCACAGCACCCGCTGCTCGTTGGGGACAGTAACTGCAGAGCGACAGAAGTCAGAGTCTCCAAACACGAGTACAGTCTCCAATAACACCAGAAAAAGATGCTAGATTTGTCGCTAGTCGCTAGAAAAAGTCACTAAGAGGATTGGAAAAGTCTCCAGATCAACTCGGAACAACGGAATGAAACTTGAAAAATGCTCCGGTGGTTTACATTTCAAGATCGCTGATTCGCTCATTTCACTGTCAATCAAAAAGGGATTCAGCCTCAGACAGATCATCCAATCATCATGCAGAAGCCCAGCGTCCAGGCCAGCCAAGGTCAGCCCACTGCCCCATAGACCCCCAGAGACGCTGAGCGTCCGATGGGCGGGACAAAACCGAGCATTTATCCAATGACTGTCTAATTTCGCTGCAGTGGAACAACCCACTCTATGCTTCCCCATTGAAGTCTTTGGACGCTGAGCCTCCACTGTTTAATGCACTGTGATACTATGGGAATGAATGAGAAGAAAGTCGCATCAGTGACCTGTGATCAGTAGCTGATTCTGAACAAAAGTTGAACGCGTTCTAGCGCATATTTAGTCAATGACATGAAAACACGAGAGTACATATTTGACCACTTATTTTTTGACATTTTAGGGGAAGCTGAGCTTTCCTTGCAGTCTTAGAGCAATCGCCACTGGCTGATTTAGTCATAGTCTTTTTCTTGGCTGCTTGCCATTTGCCTGCTGCTTGACAGTGACACAGAAATTCCAAATAAAGGGGTAACTTAAAGATGATGATATGGATCAATGTTTTCACTTTGCGTACATGATATTGGATCTTTGATTACAGAATTGATGTATCAATCCAGAATGATGGATCATTACACCTCTACCTCTCACACTGACATAATGCGTTGGGTAAAGAAAAATTGTGTGGGAAAGTGGTTTGAAAATGATTTGATGATTGAAAATTCATGTTGAGTATATGCAAGAGGTTGACTTATCCAGTACAAAGTCACTTACCATTTACAAACAAAAAAGCAAATCTTATTCATCATCAGTGCCTTTCTGTGATATGTGTGATGTATCATGTGAGGGCTAGTATACTACTTTTTACATCCTTCACTGGTGGATGAGAACTTGTTGCTTTTAGTTGCTCTGAAAATGCTCTATTGTCATCTTTCGATGTAATGTACACTGTTGTTCTTCTTTTTCTGTTGGCCAGGTTTAGATTTAGTGATTGATGGCTTGGATGTAGATCCTCTAAAAAGCCCAAAAAACAAAAAAATGACAGTTGGAATAAATGTGTTTCCTCAAAAAACACAGGCACATACAACAACCACACACACACACACACACACACAGACACACACACAGACGCACAGACACACACACAGACACACACACACACACACAGACACACACACACACAGTACAGGGGGCAGTGGGCGGATCACACCATACCCTTCATATGAGCATACTCACTCACTCACTCACACATATGTTCACAGCAGGATACCACTTTATACTCCACTGGATGCTCACTTTAAAAGAATCCACACATAGTACACACACATAATGAGTACACATACTGTACCTACACCAGCATACGGTTCTCACAGCAGTTGGCCACTTTTGTTTCAGTCCCCCTGCACTCAGTCATTCTACGCAATCACACACGCACGTGCACACACGCGCGTGCACACACACACACGCACGCACGCACACACGCACGCACGCACACACACACACACACACACACACACACACACACACACACACACACACACACTTCCCCCTGGATGACTTGATTTATTTATGCATTTCCCAGGTAAATAATGTACATTAGAATTCCATATGGGGTTTGGGAAAACTTTGATTGCATTCATGTTACTGCTACATTATCTAAATGGAATATTCCAGTATCAGTTAACATGAGAAATAACACAAGCTGCATTAAAAATGTCAAGAAACCTCATTATCAGCTTAATTAATTAAAATCTCTATCTTTGTTTTCTTTTGACTTATATGTAAAGAATCATTATTTCAACCAGTAAACATGTAAATCATTAAAAGTGCTCTCTGTTTTAACGTGTATCTACTAATCAATAATTTCCAGTCAATTAATAATGACTGAAATATGACTGATATATTTGATAGGTCTGTGTTATGTAACTGCAGTCATGCGTCATACTGGCATCACTGTGTGCAAGCGTATAATGTCTAAAATTAACTTTTGGCTTTCTGTCAGGGCTTGGTGAACTCGAAGAATTGTCTCGCTAAGAGCAGGTTTTTTTTGGCAAAATGATCAGTATAAATATTTCAAGTGTTTAAAGTCTGTCTGGCTTGCTGATTTCCAGGCTTTTTGTGTATTAGGTGCTGTGTGTTCCTGTAATGTTGGGCTAGTTAACTGTGTTCCAGATGGCAGATTTACTGTATATGAGAAGCAAGAGGCAGCCAATCTAAAGTGGTAGTTTATTTTATTTGACAGGCTAATGGTCAGAGGGACTATGCAATAGGGACAGCCTTTGAGAACAGGCATGTATGAAAGACTGTTCAGAAAATAATCTTAGAAATTATGTGTGAAAGAGAAATGAGAAAGAGTCATGTTGCTGAACACAAATTAAGTATATATCCATACTTGTACACCTTTGGTCTACTCTTTTACTTAACTTTTTTCTCTCCCGTTCATTCAGTCTTTTTCTGCCTCTGTTCCTCATGTCCCTGTCCCTTTCTCTGAACTTGCTGTTCAACTACAATGTCGTTTCTCTTTACAGTTGCTGTCACTTTCATCTGATCTCTGCTGTCTCCCTTTCCTCCTGACATCCTGAGGCCATTTGTAAATGACCAGAGCGGGACTAAACTAGAGAGTTAGAGGTGAGAGCTCATTCAAAATCTTTTAAATTTTACTTTTAACTCTCCTACTACCTTTAATTATTCCCCCTTTCTTCTTCTGCCCTCCTCCTTTCTCTGTATATTTTATTTGGGTCTTTGTGGGAAGCAGAAGCTGGTGAAGCATCACTTTTAAAACACATCAGATTCACCATCAGCTGACTTTCTTTACCTGCCGACTGACACCTGCTTTGATATTAGAAAATACTTCAGAGATTGGCTTGAACAATAACGGTCAGAATAAGTTAAAGTTATTTTAAAGTAAATGACATTTAGTTAAATTGGAGGTAATCTGAGGCACCAAAGATACAATTCATGGAAGTTTTTTTTTTTTTTTTTCATAAAGAGGTGGGCCGTTGAAATATTTGATAGGAATAAAGATGGATTTATGATAATAATATTTTTATTTGTATAGCACAGTTCATACAGCAAGTGCAAGTCAAAGTGCTTTACATAATAAATGAAAAAATACACGCATACACGCATACACGCATACACGCACACACACACACACACACACACACACACACACACATTAAAATACGAATTAGGTTTGATACTAATTAATTAAATAAAAGCTACAAAAATGCAAGTCTAAAGGTTTTAAGATTTCATTTGAAGCTGTCTACTGACTCAGAGAATCTGAGGTCTTCTGGAAGGCTGCTCCAAAGATGAGGGCCAATGACACAGAATGCAGCTTACTTTTTAGTTCTACTCTGGGGGACATTTAATAAACCAGAGGTGGAGGATCTTAGGGATCTGGAGGGAACGTATTTAACCAACATGTCAGATAAATATTCAGGAGCCAGTCCATTACGAGATTTAAAAACTAAATGCAAAATTTCAAAATGAATTCTAGAATAACCAGGAAGCCAATAAGTAGGGCAGATAACCAAAAACACAACTGTCAGTATGGCTCCCATGGCCGCCATACTGACAATTCAAGATGGCTCCATATCCAGTTATTTTCAGAATGCCTTTGGTTGTAAGTGTACCAACTTTCATGCTTTTATCACAAATTGCACAATTCCTTCCTATTTTTGAGCTAAGCTACTCCGCTAAATAAAGAGCCTTTAAAACCATGTGTTCTCAATGGTTTGTCTTGGTGAGTAGACATGCTGCTGCACTTTAGATTGTCTGCAGTTTTAAGGTTTCTTTAGGAGGCCTGAGAACAAGACATTACAGTAGTCAAGTGTGCTGGGGATAAAAGCATGAACATGTTTTTCGGTGTCTTCTTCAGGTAAGAGTTTGCACACGAGCAATGTTCCTTGGATGAAAACTGCCTTTTTGGTGAAGTCTCTCACTTAGGGTTCAAAACATGGGTCACAGTCAAAGATGACACCAAGGTTCTTTACTTCATGCTTTTTGTTCACATGCAACTTTTGTAAATGACTATTAAATTGAAATTGCTTTTCCTCTGAGCCAATGATTAGAACCTTGGTTTTGTCCCTATTAAGTTTTTGGACATCCACATATCAATTTGGTCAGTACAGCAAGACAGTTCTTCAATTGAGCTTGTATCATCTGAAGAGAATGAGATGTACAGCTGAGTATCGTCAGCATAGGAGTGGAAATCAGTTTCATGCTCTCTAATAATATTTCCCAGCAGCAAGATATATACAGATTAAAAAGAGTGGGACCAAGAATGGACCCCTGGGGAACACCACAGTTGACCTCAATTTTGGAAGACAATGACTTCCCCACAGACATAACATAGTCTCTTCCTGTCAAATAAGATTTGAACCAGGTTAGAACTGTGCCTGAAATGTTTAGATTGGTATGGAGCCAGTTTATAAGGACGCTGTGATCAGTGGTAGCTGCACTTAAGTCGAGAAGGAAAAGAACTGAGGACTTCCTTCATCGAGTTCCATTCTAAGATCATTAACAACTTTTACTAGTGCCGTTTCAGTACTATGATGTGAACAAAAGCCTGACTGAAATTTCTCAGAGACACACTGTGAATTCAAATAACTGTTAAGCTGTAGGGACACTAGCTTTTCTATAATCTTACTCATAAAAGGTAGTGTTGGGATTCACAGGACCACAGATGTTTTGTCATTTGGTAAAATCTAAACTGGAGATTTAAAGGCTTTTTCCTCTGCATGCTCTTTGTTCTCCAAACAAAGACAGCTATTTGACACCCATCTCCACAGGAGGTCTCACCTCACACCTCAGTGAGACACAAGTCTCACAATTTGATTGGACAGTACTGTTACAGTGACATGCCCCTCTGTGATGTCACCAAACTCTAAGCTAAGTCCTGCTCCTTTCAAGCCTTCTCTCTCTTGCTCTACAGCTGCGTAGCAGCTCACACCTTTTTCCGGCTGGGCCTGGACCAGCTCGGAGGCCCAGACCCTTGCTCCATAGCCCAAACCACTAAAGGTATGCAACTAGTGTTCCAGCAACGAAGAGAACCAAGTGAGTTAGCACCCAGCATCTAACTCTGCTAAACCCTGAGCGACCAGCTTCCTCGGAGTTTCACCTTTGGAACAAAGGACACAACAAAGACTGCAGCTGGAACCACAACCACCTTCTCAGCCTTCTTTTGCCGGCTAACAAAGCAGTACACCACCAAGTGATTCTTCCTCCCTTCCACTCAAGGATCGGTAATGTAACAACTGGGCATAGCTTATCACAGCTTTACAGGCTAAGCAAGACTGTTTAACTTGTTGAATGTGATTTAATGCTGTCACTGAGTTATTGTTGTGATAGTTTGCAGTTAGGTCATTGATGAGTTGGCTTCGCCAAAGCTAAGTGTTTTGTTTAGTTTGCTAAGACTGTTCACAAACAGATTCTTGCACACAACTGAACAATCTCTGCACTAATCCAGAATGTTTACAACACAAATCACATTGACATAGACTCAATAACAAATAGGCTTTCAACAGAGCTTCACCCAAACAGGCATCTCAAAGTTCCCGCTTCTTTTCCTTTGTCTTTGTCCTGACCACACGGTCAGACAAACACCTCCCCCAACCTGAAGCCAGCTTGATTCGGCCATTTTGGTAGTTCTCTGTTGTCAGCCATTTTGTTTTGTAGGCCAAACGGCTCTTTGATCATCACACCCGCCTTTGTCTTTCTTTCTCTTCTTTCTCTCTCACGCACACACACACACACACAACACACATATACACACCAAACTTGTATATAGTTAGTTAGAATTTGTGTGTTTTGGTTTGCTTTGCTAGTTTGTGAATAAATATAATTCTTTGGAATCATACCTTCTGTCTGTTTAATGTTGCACAAGAGTGAATGAGTAGTCAACCTCTGCTGCGTCAAGAACTCCGAAATCCTTCAGGCATTACCGTTAATTTTGGTTGTTGTCATTAATTTAATTATTAATCAAAACTCCAAATTAATAGTTTAGCGTATTTTATGAGACTGATATCTTTAACTGGTTATCATTTTTCCCTTTACGGGAATGGTGCCCCATAACGTGATTTAATGTTAATTAAGTCACATTATTTAACATGATTATTAATTATTACTAATAATTATTAATTATTTCCGATTGCCAATTAAATCCCTACATATTTGGTGCCTCTGTGTGAAGCCCAAATTTAAACCCCAACATTTTGGTGTCTCCGTGTGAAGCCCGAATTTATGTTCCCAACAGGAGATTAGAAATGGGCCTGAAGCTGTTTAAAACCAGAGGGTCTGCACTAGAATTCTGTAGAAGGGGTCTGACAATAGTGGTTTTTAGCAATGTGGGGAAAGTACCAGTGAGCAGAGATTTATTTACAATTTCAAGAACAACATCCCCAAGACAACCAAATACTAATAAAAAGGGTGGGGACTGGGTCAGGATCACAAGTTAAGGTTTTGAGATCATTGGCCTCTTTCCTGAGCTAATCTTTGTTGACAGAAGGAAATGTGTTCCAGCTTCAAGGGAGAGGGGAGTGTTGTTTGTCATAACCAGGCCAGGGAAAACATTTTTATTCAATACACTGTCTGATGTTTCTTATCTCTGAAGATGATGGCGAAATGTCATGATCCTGTTTTCAGTTAGTTAAGTCACCCATTTTGTGTTCATGTTTTGTGTCTTGTCCTGTACTTCCTGTTTTATTTTGAAAGATTCGCCTGTCTCTCCTTGTCTCCGTAGGTTTTACTTCCTGTCTGGGGCTGTCACACCTTTTTCCTGATTGTTCCTCCCCAGCTGTGTCTCATCACCCCCTATCACCTCATGTATTTAATCCTCATGTCTTCCCCTGTCTTGTTGCCAGTTCGTCGTACGTCACAGTCTTCGTCCCAGCACTCCTTTCTTGTCTCGTCTTGCCAGTAATAACAGTTTAGTCATTGATCTAGCTTTTGCCTCACGATTTGGATACCTTTGCCTGTATTGTTTGATTCTTTGTGTACCGAACTCTGCCTGTCTTTTGGTAATAAACCGTGCTCTTGTCAAACCGGAAAAGAATTGAGCCTTTGTGTCCTTTCTGTGCCACATTTATGATACGAAATCCTCACAACTCAATGTAAGGTTAAAATCAGATATGAAGTAAGTTACAGCAGAGCTTTGTGCAAACAGACACAATGCCAGCCTACCTAAAGTGTGGTGCTATAGTTTAGTAAAGCACTAAGTGATTACAGTGTAGCCTTGAAGCCTACAAATGTAGCAATCTTAGCTATGCCATAGTTTCTTTAATTCATATCAGGCTGCAGTGGCTAAGGAGACACCACTTGGCAACCCTGTGTCCTTGAAATTAAGTGTATATGCTAATATAATGTTGCAAATATATTTTGAAAGAAGCTTAAAGTGATAGTTCACCCAAAAATGAAAATTAACTCAATGTCTACTCACACCTGTGCTGATGCGAGAATGGGTGAAGATCTCCAGTTCACAAAACACTCCCAAAGTTTTATCAGAAAACAGTGTTGCAGCCAAATCCAGTACAACTGAAGTGAACTGTGGCCAGTTTTAACATGTAAAAAAGAACATAAAGAAACCCACAAAATGTGTCCATACTGCTCATGTGGTGTAATCCAAGTGTCCATATGCCGTGACATTCAAATTTGATCTGAAAAGACATCATTTATACCATATTTTTGGCTTAAATGTCAACCGTAGCTTCTCAGATAGGAGCCGCATGCATGTTCGCAAGCACAGGCCTGAAGTGGGTACACAAGCGATTGCACAACACAAGATCAATGAGCTCTCACGATACCTGCACACCTCTGTTTACAGGCTCCCAGGGAGTGACTCACACAACAGAGGGAGATCTGGATTTTCAGGGAACACCTGCCCTTGACGGATATTAAAATAACATTTTAGATCTTTTATCTGACAAGAAACAGTTGTAGCTTCGTTCAGTGGTGCAAATATTTAAAGAGTAACTAAACCCTAAAACCATTTTTCTCAGCTGATAATCATTGTTTCTGGTTGTATAGTAGTGTTACTGACTGATCCTGCTCAAAATCCTGACAGTTTAGTGCAAACTGTTGAAAATCTATATTTTATTTAAAAAATGTGGTATGGAGTGCCCTCTACAGCTTGAAACCTGGTTACTATATTTGAATTTACATTACATTACATTGGGGGCGAATGATTCTTTTTCGAGGCGAATGATGTCACTAACCGTCCACGCTAAAGACTGCCCTCCTCCGTTTACTCCTCCCCTTACTATAAAACCATTCTGTCCGCAGAGAGAGCCAAGCCTCGGGGGTGTATGTGCAGCTGAGCCGCAAGGGAGGGAGGGGTGGATGGATGGATGGATGTGGTGGGCTGCTGCGCAGTGAGCCCAGGCTCCCAGAGAGGGAGAAATAGAACCGGCCGCCTTGCATTCTGCCCATGTGACACAGTTAGGGGCGGTTTTCCAAGCCACTATCGGCACATGAATATAAGCTCCACTGTCAGCAGGGTGAAAAAAGTCTAAGTGTGGAGATGAGGAGAAGGGTGAACAGGGGGAAAGAGGCCGAGCTGCAGCCGCCTTCCCTTCTGCCCGTGTGACACAGTTAGGGGTTTTTTTCCAAGCCACCATCGGCACGATGAAAATAAGTCGAAGTGTGGAGCGGAGAAGAGGCACCTCTCTCCCCGCAGCGAGGGACAATCTTCACTCCGCCCCCTTCCTCAGCCGCTCGCCTGTCCCCCCCTCAGCTCCGCCTGTCTTTTCTGAATTTTTTTAAATCAAGCTGTGGGCAGAGTAATGCCCACAGAGGGGGGTTTAGTTCCCCTTTAAAAAGATGGTTTGAGTATGTGCGTTTCCTGGAAGCTTCAACCAGGAGATGCATGTCAGAACGGTAAATTTCCACAGACTACCGCTACATGACCCATACAGACTACGGCTGTGGCTAATGGCTCTTCGTCTGGATCTCAGCTGCTCTGTTGAATTCCTCAGATCAGTCCGTGTGTGTAGTGAACATTTTTCATTACCATCCAAACATTCCAGGAGGAAAAACAGACAAACCTCTGTTGAAGTCTACGGCTGTGCCGACCGTGTCTCTTCCAAGGGCAGAGGTATGTACTTCATATTTATGTGTGTATTTATTGGCACTTTTCACCAAAAATAAAGCTTACAACATTGATTACTGAAGCTAAAAATTGTTACCAGACAGGGTCTGCACTTTGTAACTACCCAGGGTAAAGTTTTGTCACACATGTGATTATGAATAACATATTTACATTGCACGCATGACCACAGTGGTCAGCATAGGAATGTCATAGAAAGATTAAACCAAAACTGGCTTGTTCATCTCATCAAGACCTACAAATCCAACAGGAAGTGAGCTACTGCCTCTGAAAATAACATGAACAAATGTGGAGAAATTGTCAGCTGTGAGCTAGAGTGGAAAGAGGGGTCTAAAATCGTCTACAATCGTCTACTTTTGTCTTTAACTGTCTATGTGAGCTGGAGGCCAAAATGGCGTGAATCTGAGGTCCCGCCCAACACTGCTTGCAGCTTTAATTATTTTTCCTTCTTTCTCCCGCTGCCTGTTTGAGCTGGAGTAGTAATGCTTCTATTCAATAAATGAACTCATATCCTCACCCAGAGGTGGATCAGTAAAAAGTTCTGTCTTACGCTAGGGCCACACCGCCCGCGGAAGCGCCGCGAATAGCCTCGAAGCGCCGAGAAGAGAAGGCAGTTTCCTTTCGGCGCCCATGTTAACCGACTGTGTCGTCCACATTGGCCGCGCCGGGAAGCTCCGCGGCAGGCTCACGATTTGCAGAGATCAGTTCGGCGTCTGGTCTATTTTCTGCGCGAGCCGCGAGCGAATCTGACAAGCCAGGCAGTGAAAAACAAGAGCTGGAAGCAGAATCGCTTGTCGACGGCGTGGAGAAATGCGCGTCTGATGTGAACGGAGGTGCTCCGGCGCGTGCGAGAATTTCGGTGCGCTGCGCTTCCGCCAGCAGTGTGGCCCTGGCGTCATACTTGTGGCCTCTCCAGCTGCCATACAATAGACTGAATGTGTTTGTGCATCCAGTCTGCATGAGCTGGAACAGAGTTTCATCTGTCAGCCTGCTTCTCTCTTTTGACTTGATGCGCTTCATTGTTGAGAAGCTGCTCTCGCATTTTAAAGTGTTCCCAAACATGCTGGCCATTAAGAGTGCAAAATCCCAGAGTGGAAAGCAGTACTCTCGCAGAAGTCTCCAAAATGAGATTCCCCTCTCATTGCGATTTGCTTGAAAATAGGGGTCTGACTGAAGTTGCTGCTGCAGTGTTTTGATGTCGGCTCTGTACTTGAGAAATGTTTTCTCGCATTCAGGGACATCTTTGCGCATCTCTTCACAGGCAGGGAGATGTGTTAAATTTGGATGACCAGATGAAAAGCCTTCTTTGAACAGGGCTAGTTTATGCTGAAATGCGTTCATATGCGCGTAAAGATCTGACAGTTTGGCCTCTTCCCTGCAACTGCACGTTAAGGTGATTAAGATGTGAGTTGATGTTAGTAAGGAAGGCCATGTCACAGAGAAAAGCTGTATCCCTAAGTTTTCTGCAGTAAGCACTTGTATCACATCAAATGCTGTCCTCCAAAAACACTGGGATTTCAGTGTGCAGCGCAAAAAACCTCTTAAGACAATTCCCCCGGCTCATCCATCTGACCTCAGCGTGCATCTGTAAATCCCCATAAGCAGCACTCACTTCATCCAAAAAGGCTACAAACCTCCTGTGATTGAGGGACCTGTGCCCTCCTTGTATGAAATTGATAACTTTTATCACTACTCCCATAACATGGCTGAAGTTCAGTGTCTTGGCACAGAGGGCCTCCTGTAAAATCAGAATGAAATAGGATTTAGTGGCTGAATGCTATTTATCCTACCCTGTTTAGCCCATAAACAATCTCACAAAGAATACCCACATTCATAACCATATTTATAGTTAGATTGCGATAATGTTACCCACCTGATGTATGATGCAGTACATGATGCTGCTCTGTTGGAGGAGTCCAGAGAATCCAGTGCATCTTCCCTGCATCGCTGGTGCACCATGGTAACAACAGCTGACAGATTGTCAAAGCCACCATCCTCACTGACAGCACTGTTTACAGCGCTAAAAATATCCATGCCTTTGGTAGTGTCATGCAAAGACACCAATTTTAATGCACGTCAAATGAATTGTCAATACCTCTGGTGAAAATGAGGAGCTGGCTCACATCCGTCACATCTGTACTCTCATCCAATGCTAAGGAAAAGTACCTGCAGTGATGCATGACTTGTTTTAGTTTCCCCTCAACATGGTTTTGAATGTCAAAAATTCTCTGCGCCACTGTGCGGCAGGACAGAGAGATAGTTTCAAAGTTGTTAGCCATGCTATCGTCTACAAAAGCTTTAGCCATCTCCACAGCACATTGTTCACCATTTCTCCATCTGAAAAGGTTTTCTTTGCTTTAGCAAGCTTGAGTGAAACAGCACTGGACGCCTTGAGAGAGGACTCCTGTGTGGTTGTGGCTCTGGTAAAAAGGCTCTGTTGTATGTGGTTTTTCCTTTCAGGTCAGCTCTGACTCTGGCAGCTCAGGTGTACTTGTTGTACCTGCCTTTGTGCATGGTGTTGTAGTGGCGACTCAAGTTGAAATCCTTCATGGCTGATTTTGTTTCCAGGCACACTAAACACATAGGTTTGCATTTGAATTCTGTGAAAAGATAATCTGTTTTCCATCTTGTCTGAAAGACATGGTTCTCTTGCTCAAGTTTTATTTTTTGTCCGCTCATTTCTGTTGTCCTTGCCAGCTGTAGTGGAGGAGGCTGTTTGAAAGTTTGGTGGGAGCGCCCTCTCTCGGCTGGGAGTGTCATTACAAATGGCATCTGGTTCAGATGTAGTCAAACATCCTGCTTGCTGTTGACATCTGTGAAACCAACAATATTATTCATATTTGGAAATTGACTCAAGGGCTGCAGCAAATGAGGATGGGACCACATGCGGCCCGTGGCCCGGCAGTTGCCCGTGTCTGGTCCAGAGTCACTCTCCAGCCCGAAACATCACCATCCTCACTCCCCAAACCACTGTGCAGCACAGAGTTCATCGACATTCTAATCTCTGTTGAAAATAAACTTACAGGCCTTGACGGCAGAATTGCGCTGATTGAGGTTTTACACAGGGAATTCCAGGCACTCTGATCCCATACGGGTACAATAAAGCACCCGGTACAGATGGCTTCCCTGCTGAGTTCTATAAGCACTTCTGGTCCATTTTATCACCGCCCTTTCATCAAACGATAAATGACATAAAACAGAAATCAAGACTACCTGAAAATATGATCAGCTACAATCTCATTCCTCCTAAAACACAACTAAAACCCAACACTTCCATCAAGTTACCATCCCATCTCCTTTATCAACGCAGACATAAAAATCATCAGCAAGGCGCTGGCCTAAAGAATAGAAAAAGTCACCACATCCATAGTCCAACCAGATCAAACTGGTTTTGTTAAGAGTAGACATGCATCCAGCAACACCAGCAGATTATTATTTAACCTAACCCTTCTCACCATCTTTGCACGTCGGGCGTCGTTGGGAGTGCGCTGCCTACCTGGAGTGTTGGGGCTGGTGTGGCGGATGCAGCGGCCGGGCTATCGAAGGCTTCGCAGGCTGAGGGTGACGGATGCCGGCGGGCCGAGTTGCAGCATGGCCTGGGGGGATCATTGATCCATGGAGCGTGCCTGATGGTTAACGGCAGTGTTACGTCCCTCGGCCCGTGTATTCATTATGTGTATATGTGCATTGTGATCTGTGTGTTTATTATGTGTATGTGTGTATGTCTATGTATATACATTTAACCTGTATGTTTAGTGGAGAGTCAGACTTCTCTTTCTGTCCGGAGATCGTATGCTTGTTAACAGGTGTGCCAGGGATTCGCTCAATGATCGTGACGTCGCTACGGCTGGATTGGTGGAGCAAGGGGCTCGGCCTTCATAACGCCGGCCACACGGAAGCCACGACACCACTCACCTACATGGCAGCAGCGCATCTTATCATTTCTATGGTTTTTGTGATTTATAAGTACTTTGTTGTGTGACTAACATGTGATTATTTAGCTTGTCTTGCTAAATAATTGTTTCTTTTGTTCAGACCAGCGCCTTAGGGCCAACTGAGTCATTTGTGTATATTGTAAATAGTCACTGTCACATATTATTGTTTGCACGGAGCATAGGGGTGAGCTGCTATTTTTGTTATACCTGTTTTCTCATGTTTTTCGTTAGCCTAGGGAGATAGGCCTAGTATTGTATTTTTGTTTCTTTTGTTTTTGTTAGGAATCAGTTATTTCGCCGGTCGGTAGACAGGTTGCTTTTTGTTTGTTGTTTTGGCCTGGGCTCACCCTGATGTCTTTTGCTCCAGTTTGTGTGCGATATTGTACAGTGTGTTTTTGGAGTGTGTAGCAATAAATTGCTCACCTGTACATTTACTCCCGTGTTCCTGTATATCCTTATGTTACGCACCCACACCCCTAGACAGCATAACAGGCCGGTCCATGTGTTTCCACTGCACCTGGGAGCAATGCGGACACTGTACTGACTAAACTACAGAGTATTCCAACCACTGTTGATTTTGGTTCAGGCAGTCCACGTGTAGTTGGAAAAATTATGCGCAATGTAAACAGGAAATGGGTAAATCTGGCCATCTCAAAGACCAGGAAGTGAGAGGTCTTTCGGACTATCAGTCACTCAAAGACAGTTTGGGATACAAAAGCTAAACCAAAGGGTCTTTTACATGGGCACTTTAACATCAGAAGCATTAAATCCAAAAGTGATTAGGTCCATCATCTTTTACTGGACTCTAATTTAGACTTCCTCTGTTTATCTGAGACTTGGCTTCACAAAAATGCCCCATCAGCAGCATTACAAGTGGCTGGTTTTAACATCTACAGGAAAGACAGAGTGGACTCAAAAGAAGGTGGAGTTATGATTTATGTGAAAGATTATATCCAGTGTAATGAAATCCATTGGTCAAACTGTAAGGAACTAGAATGCATTGGTCTGAATATTAGTTCATCACCACAAATGTCTTTTACTCTTATAGTAATTTATCAGCCTCCCTCCTCCAATAGTGTTTCTATGAGACATTTGAGAAACTATTAAAAGAATGTAATTTCAATAATGAAGTATTATGGGACATCAAATCAAATCATCTAGAAAGAATTAAAGAGGCAACAGACAGCATTTTTTCCTAAATATATCATTATGAGAATAATGTGGGTTGCACAGGGTAGTGGCCACAGTAAAATCAGACTATCAGCATTTACATAGGTTACTTAATGGCTTTGCAATCTTTGTAATAAGCTTCTGCCATCAGGGGCGAAATTTCGCGGAAAAAAATCTGCTTTACGGCAGGAAACGCGTCATGTATTGCGAAACTGGTCAGTCAGCCAATCAGGGACTGGAGCTGGTCCTTACGAGGAGCTGGGCATGAGATAGCTGAATCACGAGCACAATGGCAGATGGACAAAGTTTGGAAACAAGTGAAAAACGGCCTAGGGAAAGAAAACAAGCTCATCTATCTGAGGAGGCAAAGGAGAGTGATAAAAGAAGAGGAAAAACAAGAGTAAACCTCAGTCAGGCGTTCAAGAGATGAAGGGAGCTCCGTGACCAAAGAGGCTTCAAAACTGATGTCCAGCTAGCTTTCCTTCTAATGGATCAGTAAGTAACATGGCTAAATGTTAGCTAGACGAGAGAAGACTATACTGTACTGGCTGCTAGTTAATTCCTAGCTGGCCAGCATCTCAAATCGCCGCAACCAGGGACCGGGTAGTGAGTGTTGGTTGGCTGACATCCTCGTTGCCATTCTACGGCAGCCCTCGGACAGTGATACCCCCCTCCCTTCCTTCTGTTCTCTTCTCACGGAGGCAGTTATTGACGGACATCGCCCAGCTAAGTTACGCCCAGCTGTGAACACTGGACTTTTTATTGCAACGTCCTTAGACTGAGGAGCATCACAATCAATTAACGTTAGTCCACACAGCTCTCCCAAGCTGGCCTGGAGAGCAGGGAGATCATGTCGGTCACTGGCTATAAATGGGGCAGTCTTCACAGCTACTGGGCATCCAGCATCTCCGACAGGAGAAGTGGAGTAAAATCCTCTCCTCCGCTCTCGTTTGTCTGGTGAATGCCTCTCCTCTGTCAGTACACTCTGCCAGCAATTTAATAATATTGATGCCAGTTGTAAAATTTGAATGTTTTAGTAATAAGCCATGTTCTAAGCGGGATAATGTATAGTGAGCCGGTGACAGTTGAAAAATAACTCTGCTGCGCGTCAGGGTTTCATTCCCGTCTGGAGTTATTTTACAACAGTCACCGGCTCACTATACATTATCCCTTACGTGTCTACTGTTGTTTGTATTGATATTGTACATATTGGTATAATTTACTGTGAGTTGTTGGTACTGGTACTGTGCATTCTGGTATAATTAGTTGCATTACTATTTGTTTTTTCTTCAGATAAATCTGATAATTGTTGCTCGGTCTCTTTACTCATTTATTTAGTATAGTGTCCACACACCTTCTCATTCTACATATACATAGAAGTATACTGGTGGCTTTACAGCCTACGTTTTATTGATTATCTCTGATCCCCACGGTCAATTTGGTCGTTGCGACAATGTGAGCAACACCACTTACGCTAGGTGGCGACAAGCTAAAAAAAAAAACAAAAAACGAATCCTATCTGTTGCCTCTTTAAACAGATAACTGATAACTTTGACCTCATGCAGGTGGTCAGTGGGCCCACAAGAATAACTAGTTCCACCAGGACTCAGACTGACTTAATTTTTTTACCAACAGACCTTTTAAAGTCTTTTAATATGTTAACTGGTCTCTTTGACTCTGGTGGCAAGGAAACTAACCAAAAATTGATTTTAGGCCTCTAGTCAGATTATGAATCCCATAGAATCCCAAAAAATAAACAGGAGAACTTTAAAAGGGCTGTTCAAGAAATTGAATGGGATGACCTGCTGTTGGGAATAGACCATGAGGAGGACAGTCAAATATTCTCATAAAAACTGAAGCGTCTATTAAAGATTTTAACTGCAAAGTTAGGCACAAAAACAACAAAAACACTGTCCCTTGGGTAAATGCAGCTATCTTAAAACTGAAGAAAGAACGGGATCTTGCCTTAAAAACTACAATTAAAAGTAAATTGAGTCATGACAACACTTTGCAATGTTAAGAAAAAAGGTGATTAAGAGATTAAGAAAAGCTAAGGCAGATTTCTTACTGACTATATTGGAAAAGGCAAGAGGTAATTCTAAAATGATCTGGGACCAGTTAAAAAAAACTCGCGGGAAATCACAATAAAGAAGGGAAGCTGCTTGAACTTGTAAATGGAAAGCTTACAAACAATTCAGCTGAAGTAGCAGAAGCTTTCAACCACTAATTTATCAATTCTGTAGCTAGCATTGCATGATGTTTTTCACCTGAGAGCTTAAATGTTTGTCCAGTAAATACAATGGAGCCAGCTTTCAGCATAAGGAATGTCACTGAATCAGAGGTTATGAGGATGATTACAACTCTTAAACCATCCAAAGCAAAGGATATATTTGGTATGGATGCAGTTATGCTCAAAGAGCTTAGTACAACACTAACCAATCGTATTACCAAAGTAATTAACCTCTCAATATCTCAGGGAATGTTTCCAAGTGTTTTGAAGGCGGCTGTTGTTGTACCAGTATTCAAAAATGGAGATCCCTTCCTCCACTTGTAACTACAGGCCTATCAACATCCTACCTACAGTGTCAAAGGTTGTAGAGAAGTTGGTAGCTGAGCAAATAATCTGCCATCTGAATAGTAGCTCCTATACCCTGCACCCCATGCAATTTGGTTTCAGAGCCAATTATTCAACTGAGACAGCCTGTTTTTTCTGTTTGTTTTTTTTTTACAGAAAAAAATCAAATCTATATTGGACAAAGGTGGTGTTGTTGGAGCTGTGTTTCTTGATCTCAGGAAGGCAATTGACACTGTCAATCATAAAATTCTCATGTCAAAGTTATCTACCTTCAACTTTTCCTCAGATACACTTAAATGGTTGGAATCATATCTATTAAATAGATCTCAGTGTTTCAGAGTGCAGAATCATCAATCAGCTGCCCTCTGTTTGTCCACAGGTGTCCCACAAGGATCTATTCTGTTATTTACATTATATATCAATGATCTTCCATCTGTATGTAATGACACCAACATCCAAATGTATGCAGATGACACTGTAATTTATTTACATGGTAGCAGTATGACACAAGTTGCTAATGAACTCACTAACTCCATGGTTGATGTAACAGCGTGGTTAAAGCAATGCTGTTTACAACTAAATGTGTTTAAAACGGTATGCATGTTTTTCACCAGTTCTAGTGATGTCTTTGTAGCAGGAGTGAGGCTACAGGTTGTATCTGAATACAAGTACCTCAGAGTTCTGATTGACTCTAATCTCTCTTACAAGGCTTAGGTGAAAAAAGTCTGTAAGCGGGTCAAATTCAATATTTCAAACTTCAGCTTTACTCGACAATTTATGTCAACAGATGCAGCTAAGATGTACATGCACTCTATGGTCATTTCTCATATAACTTACTGTTTAACAACCTGGTGGCTAACACCACTACTCTGAAACCATTACAGTCCCTGTATAAACAAACACTTAAAATCCTTGACAAGAAATCAGTATATTTTTATCATTGCTCAATATTGAATAAATATAACTTGTTGAGTTGGGACAACATGGTTAAATATGTAGATGTTTGTCTGTTGTATAAGATTATATATGGCTTGACTTCTCCTGCGCTCAGGAAGTTTGTCAACATAAGAACAACTGCACACTGACTCATAAGAGGTGCAGCAAGAGGGGATTGCATTATCCCACTCAGAAAAAGTGCTTTCAGTCAGTCTGCATTCTCTGTTAAAGCTGTACTAGAATGGAACTCAATCCCAGCAACTATTAGGGAAGTTCATTTAAAGAAATGGTTAATTAGTACTCAGATCTGTCAGCACTAAAACTCAGTTACATCTTTTTGTTCTCAGTTTGTCTGTGCTGAACTTCACTTGCTGCCTGCGGTCACCTGTCACTATCTTGATATTGTCAGCCTGCCTTCATGTACCTGCATGCATGTCTTTTATTGTGTGTTTGCCGGGTCAGACTGCTTTATTTTATATACAGTGCATGCTTTTGATGTCTGTGCTCATTGTATTTGTTTATGTCTTGTATTATGAGCTTGCATGTTGCATGTTTTAAAATACTGTCATTGTAGGATGTCCTGGGTGTTCTGCATATTTAGAGATGATGAAAGGTTTTGTAATTTC